>NW_026570297.1:0-674032 GCF_019649055.1 Paramacrobiotus metropolitanus | reverse complement strand
CCGTTGTCCTCCGTTGTCCACCTGTTGCCTTGCGTTGCAAACCCGTTGTCTTGCGTTGTCCACACGTTGTCCACCCGTCGTCTGGCGTTGTCCAATCGTCGGCTTGCGTTGTCCACCCGTTGTCCTCCGTTGTCCATCCGTTATCCACCCGTTGTCCTCCGTTGTCCACCTGTTGTCTTGCGTTGTAAACCCGTTGTCTTGCGTTGTCCACACGTTGTTACCCGTTGTCCACCCGTTGCCTTCAGTTGTCCACCCGTTGTTATTATCCACGGCTACAGAGGAGACTGACGTATTTTTTGCACGCCTGCACCGCTGTAAGGTCCGGTTGGCGTAAACCGCAGTATATCGGCAGGGCCGACTGCAGGGTTTTCATGCCGATTAGAAGAAATGCGCTACTGCAGGTTATGAGACGTGGTTGGCACGTTCGGTTATCTTGGAAGTTTCGTTGTCCATAAGCAACCACCGATTCGTTCGCTTGTGTGCCGTAGCCGACCGCCCGGGTACCGCTCTAGTAAATCGTTTTTGGGAGATTTCCGGCATACTGAACCACGTGGAGCAAGTTAGAAGTCTGAGCCAACAAGACTTTATCCGATAGAAGTATACATAATTGTAACAGTGTCAAAAATGCGCCCGCCCGTGCTTCAGGACCTTACACGGCCAATTGTGTCTGCACGCAACCCGAGTTTTCGATGGATTTTGGCCATCCACTGTTTAACTTCGAGAACCGAGGCCTGTTAGTCCTGATAAAGCATTACTTATAGTACATTACTGAATTATCTCAGAGTAATTGACTCAATGACTAATTAGTTAATTACAAGGAACTCTTCGAGGTTATAAAGTTCAAAATTAGCGACTTTTGCGAACTCGTGGTTCTTGAGGGACTTAAGATTTCAGTTTGGTTTGTATTTTGTTGCTGCTGTAAGGTCTCGTAACGCTAACTACACTATCGGATGCGTATCAAATTGCTGTGGTGCATTGAGAAAAACATCTTGAAGACACTGTTGCGCCCCAACACCAATAGGCGTCAGCGTTTTGAGGGATTTGGCCCGGTACATAGCACCAAATTCGTACACATACACGCCAACTTTTGCAGTCGCACACTGTCAAAAACTTTTTTGCATTGCTTATAATGTTTTGTAGCCAAAGGATTCATATACATAGGCGAAAAAACCGTTTGTGCGCGCAACTTCCGGTTTGGGAGGAATTATCTGTAGTGAAATAAAATTCCAAAATTTTAAACGCGCGGCGGTGTACCAAAAACTCTCATTATGAACCGATGCTCTTCAAATTTTGCACGAAAGCGCACATTGAATGTCGTTCTCGCACAGAACTAGCTTTCCACAATTTTTTTCAAATTTTAAAATGAATTTCAAAATTTTACCTACCAGTATGGCTCTATAATGCGGTGAGCCGGAGGAATATTCTAAAGGAAAGAACATCCCGCTTTTGTTTTCTGGATACACCATGATGGTATTCAGATTAAATGATTTAAGCACATCGCACGTACGTAAATTTGCAGTAACTTTGGTTACGAGAGTCCTGAAGACACAATGAATGTATCGCGGTGGTACCGAGATGCTCAGCTTCGGTCACACGCGTCTGCTTTCTTGGGCCACATTTTTTAGGTTTTTTTAGTTTTTGTTCTTCTCTTTGTTTTAAATGCTGTCGGGCCAGTTGCTATGGCAGCCTGCGAGTATGGCAACCAGCGACAGTCTCGCTTCCGGTGTGCTGACTTAGCGGTGAAAGTTGCGCTCCGGTCGGAACGGCTACTGGTTGAGTCGTTGACGGTTGTAACGCTCGGTTTTCGTTATCCCTCTCCGTCAGTTTCTCAGTCCAATACGTGATTTGCTCGGAGTTACACAGGACGGCTGAAGAGTAATATTCCTTAGTCGGATCGAGTGTGGCCAGGCGTTTCTTCACCTCGTTAATCTCGTGGAGCGCTTCGTTACGCTTCTTTGCTAGGCCATCTAATCGAGCTAGTCGGATTTCCTCGTCAATCACCGCCTGTGTGGTCGGTGCTGACGTTCCTGACGGGCGCAAGAGTCGTTCCTGTGCTCGTATTCTTTTTCCCAGGTCGGCGGCCGAGTCGATATGACGTTGCTCTTGTCGGCCTATCCTTCCCATCTCGGCGGTGTAGTTCTCCGCTGTGTGGGGGATCTGTGAGTAACTCATTCTGAGTTTCACTGCTTGTTTTATGGCCTCTTCCTTCTGGATCTGTAATTTCCGATCTCCACTGACGGTACTCGGTTAAACGTCTGTGGGCCTGCCGAGGTCCATGGAGTTGGCTGAGACGTCGGCGTTGCGATCTGTGTGGTCGTAGCCGAGAAGCCAGTGTCTTCTCCAAGTCTTTGGGCTATCTGTTGGGCTACTGCCTGCTGGCAGATCTGGAGAGATTTCTGTTCCTTCGCGTAAAGCTTGGTGTTGGCGTCGTTCAGACGAATCTCGTAGTACGACAGTTGGCCTAACAAGATCACCCGGTGTTGGGTGTGGTTTGGATCCATTTGTGAAGTCTGCGACAGTGCTTGGCTAATCGTCTCTATGTGAGCACGAGCCGTTGTCGCTTGCTGGCGCAGTTCCACTTCGGTTCTCCCGTTGGTGTTAATTTGTGGGACGACCGTAAAGGGTGGAGGCATCGACATTACGACCTGTGTGGTCGTCGTCGGAACAGGCACTTGTTGGCTCTGTCCTCCGACCTGACTTCTATGCTGGTTCAGCCGGTTCATTAAGTGGGTCGTTGCGTTCGGGTCCATCCAGAGATTCTGTTGTCTGGGATGTCCAAGATGAGTTGGCGAGATTGGTGGAGTAATCGGACCCGACATCACACCGGTTCGCACTCGCAGTCGAACGCCAGATGCGTACACACAAACGAATTGTACAGCAGGGCCGCAGGCACGTTTTAATCCGCATGCTTGAGGTGTCATTAATTAATGCAATAATTTACAACTTAACTGAAGAAGAAAATGTATCCACTTACTCAATGTAACTTAGCAAATTAATACGCGTTATTAATTAATATAATTAGACTTAATTACAGTAACACAACCTACACAATATTACAAATGTGCATTGATAATCGTAATCACTAATAATAATTACTTTAATAATTAATCGTAATTACTAAATTAACAATCACTAATAGTCTATTACTAGTAAGTAGTAACAACTTTTAAAACTAAGTGAGGCTAAATTAATAATGCGGTTTAATACTTGGACCACATTTTATTAGCAAATTAGCAATTATACATAATGCTTTAATATTTACTATATGTTACGGGTTCCGGTGACCACGGTGTAAAGCTCGGTTGGCTATGCACAACAACGGAGGTGAATGTGTATGTGAAATAGAAAACGCAGCTTCGAAGCTGCGTTTTGTAATTCATCTGCGGATCACGTAGCGGACCAATGAGCGCAGCCGTTAGCTTTCGGCTTGAGAAGGTTGTGGTGACTAACTCGCGTTATCTTTCACGGGCGCGCAAGAGAGCGTTGTGCCCTACTTCAGCAAAAACATCTGCTAAATGTTTAGCCAGGTCTGATCAGCACTAGTATTTCTCTGGACGGGTCTGTCAGTACAATGCACGGTTTTACAAACTGCAGCAGTGCCGCCGTTCAGTTGTGACGTGCTACATTATAGCAAGCCTACTTTTTCCGCCTTGCAAAAATCCTTTATGAATCGAAGAGTAGCTTTTTTATTGTTTTGTTGGAGGGCACTTTACTGTGCTGAAAGTTTTTCGATGGGTCCGAAGAAAAGTTTTTGATTTCGAAGTTCGAGCCTGCCTTACGATATAGACCTGCATAATGCAGTCCATATCGTACTGCAGGCTGGAAGCTGTTAATGCAGGCTGCATTAACAAACATCGTCTCTTCCAAATATCAAACCGGAAATTTCATTTATGTACAGACAGTATAACAGGTTTAAGGCGGCACCTGCGGACTTATCGGAGATTTTAGTCATTACGCTCATGCAAGGACCCATGCTTATGTATTTCCTTCGGTACCAAAAGACCCAGCATAAAAATGCATTTGGTGGCGCTGACCGACGGACAGATATCTTGAGCTGCAAGTGGTCTGAGTATATACGGCCACCGCGCATGTGTGCATGTGGTACCAAACGCCCCAGAGCACATGCGCATTTTGTGGCGGTGACCGACGGACAGACATCACTTTTTCCATTGGCGCTAAACATAGAGGACCTCCGCTAGGCCTCGGTCAACAAAATAAAGTTAAGGAAATCAACAAAGTACGAAATAACCATAAGAAAAATTTAAGAAACCTACGAATAACCTAAGAACAGCATAAAAATGACCTGAAAATAACCCACCAAAAACCTGAGACTAGCCTGAAACTAACCAGAGAATAACTTAAGAAACCTAAGAAAACCTAAGAATTCTAATAAAAATAAGAACTAAAAAACCTAAGAAACCGAAGGAACCTAAAAACCATAAGAAACCAACGAAACGCAAGCAATCTAAAGAACCTAAAATCCCTAAGATACAAAAGAAACCCAAGGATCCTAAAGAACTTAAGAAACCTAAGAATTCAAAGAAAAATAAGAAACCTAAGAAACCTAAGAAACCTATGAAACTTAAGAAACCTTAGGCTTCGTCCCCTTTCTAAAGCGTATCTCGTTGCGATACAGCAGTATCTAGTTTCGCTACAGTTCAAAAATGGGACACTTTTTGGTGCGCACCACCAAGATGCAGTACAGGCTACGCATATCGAAACTGGGCTCGCTCTCCGTTTCCTGTATCGAATCTTCAGCTTTGGCCCCGTATCGCTGTATTTGCGTACCATCGCTTCGATCGCATATCGCACTGCTTACCAGTTTTTTTGTGTTCTCGGGGTTTGTTGGAAGAATTCTTGTGCTGACTGTTTTTATGCCTTCATTCTAGTTAGTTCCTAGTCTGAACTGCTAAATGTTGTTCCCTGGATTGAAAGCTTTTGGCATCATCGTCCTTACTTTTTACTTTTTAGCTGATGATGAGTTAGATCAGATGAAAAACCTAAGAGACCTAAGAAACCTAAGAAACCTATTAAGAGACATAAGAAAACTATCAAGAAACCTAAGAAACCTTCAGTATCAGAGTCAGACTTTGAGCGGTCAGAGTCAGACTTTGAGTAGTCAGAGTTTGAGTGGTCAGTATCAGAGTCAGAGTCAGAGTTGGAGTCTGGGCCTTGTGGAAACGGGACGCATTCGGATATGCAGCATATCTCGGTCCCGAATCTTTGCGCTGATAACCAGATACGCGAAGCGAAAACCGACATACCGTATCGCGTATCTCCTATTATGGGACGGTGGTGTCCTGTACCGTAGCTAAATTCGCTACAGATTGGAAACGAGGCATTACATAGACTAACAGGCCTAGGAAACTAATGAAAATGGCGAAATGTCTTCGCGGCAAAAAGTCGTGCGTCGAATTTAATTGCGGCGAAATGTCACACTCCCAAATGTCCGGGTGCGTGTTTGGCACGGCACTGCGTGTTTTATCACCATTTCTCTGCTTTTCAGTGCAATTGATGACACAGAATGCTCATCCCTGTTATCATCATATCGCTGAATCGTTTCCAAACTTACGCAAATTAAAGTGCGGATTTCTTCGACAAGAAGAAACGTTTCTTGCTAATTTTTAGTTTCGTGCTTTTGGGAAAATGAAAACTGTATCTTGAGCCGATTTTAATGCACTTTAGTTATTCGTAAATATTTGCCAAACTTTGCTTCTAAAATTAACTGCGAGAAATCAAAAGGACTGGATAAAGAAAGCTCGACCGGACGCCTAAATACTAGTATGTGCGCAGCGAACGCACGGGCGTCAGCTGTGGGCACCGGTGATCTTTTGGGTCCGCATGGCTGCTGCCTACATGCACGAGAGTTGCCACGGGTTTTGGCTGGGTGCACGAATTTTTGCATATATATTTGGATATAGTAACTGTTGAACATTTTTTTTTAATTTTCCTTTCTACAAACATTGCTGTACAGTGTACATATAACTCGTAACTTTTCTCTTACCTTATCTGCCAATGATTAATTTTTCAACGCTTTTAAGACCTATTTTGTGGCATGCCATAACTGAGATACAGTCAGAGAAATCTGTGTCTTCGGTGTGAGGATTCTATCAGTTCTTTAGGTGGCAGGAGAGTGGGGTGCAATTTTCATAGTTTCGAATGCAGCCTTCGCATAACCTTGCACCTTTTCTGGTTCAAATAGTGCCGCTCTTAGCCCAAGCACGTACATGCCTGTGGTCGCCGATACCATATCAAAGAGCAACCGATTTTTTTATTTTTGGTTTTAATACTGTTCCCAGACCACACCAACCCCGATACTAGCATCTAATCTCATTAAATGAGCTCTGACTCTGTTTTCGCCGCAATATTCTAACCCAATACCGGCTTAAAAAATTATTGTGCAAGAAATTTTAGTGCTCAACGCAATACAACGGGCGGACAACGGAGGACAACGGCCGGACAACGGATGGGCAACGCAAGACAACGGGTGGACCACGTAAGACAACAAATGGACAACGAAGGACAACGGGTGGACAACGCAAGACAACGGGTGGACAACGGAGGACAACGGGTGGACAACGGAGGATAACGGGTGGACAACGGAGGACAACGGGTGGACAACGCAAGACAACGTGTGGACAACGCAAGACAACGGGTGGACAACGGAGGATAACGGGTAGACAACGCAAGACAACGGGTGGGCAACGGAGGACAACGGGTGGACAACGCAAGACAACGTGTGGACAACGCAAGACAACGGGTGGACAACGGAGGATAACGGGTAGACAACGCAAGACAACGGGTGGACAACGGAGGATAACGGGTGGACAACGGAAGACAACCGGTGGACAACTCAAGGAAACGGGTGGACAACGGAGGACAACGGGTGGACAGCGGAGGACAACGGGTCGGCAACGAAGGACAACGCAGGACAACGGAAGATGACGATAGAGAACAAGGGCAATGCGTGGGCAGAATTCCCAAGGCAACTGGAAGGTTACAGGCGGACAACAGACGTCAACAGGGGGCTCACCAAACAACAGGCAGGATTTAGCTTTCCAAAAATTTGACGTGTAGAAAACGTGCCTTAGGTGTGTCAGTGTCGAGGTTTACAACCGGCGTTGACAGCCCGCAAGGTGCAGCAACCACTGTAAAAAGGTCTTTATAAGACACTAAAGTATATGAGAAAAAGAAAGTATTTAGTTTGCAAAATAATTACTTTTCTGCACTATATATGTATGTATAAATGGTAATGGATCCGTCTGTAATCAAGTGAGCATGTTTGTTCGGCGTTCGGAATTTTGTTGACTTAATGACCAGCTATGGCTTTCGCCCTAAAAGCAATTTGAACAGTAGGTAAGGGTACCGGCAAAGGTAAAGGTGAAGTTGAAAAAGGCAAAGGGGAGGCAAAGGTAATCTTGGCCGACCCCAGATGTTCGCGTTCGTCTTTAGGAAAAGCAAATAAAAATAGTTGGCGGATGGAGCCTAATGATAGGAATTTAAAGTGCCGGAAGCGTTCGGTTGTATGTTAAGAGTTAACAAGCTACTAATTGTACTTGAACTACACTCGCTTTTTCATTACATTAATTTTTTATCCGTTTTTCAATACCGGTTTATACCGTCTTCGGCGAAGAAGACGGGTGCATGCGTATAGATATGTGTGCAGTGTCTACGTCCATAAAATGAGGTGGGCCTTTGCCAAATAATTGAAAAGTCAGGGCGCTTCTGACTAACCTCCACCATGGATTCCTGGCCAATCATAGAATATTTCTTTGTCTCTACGTTTATTACAACAGTATTTCAAGTGGTTCCATCTTCGCCAGCGAATGCAATTGCAACCAACAGCACAGAAGGTAAGCTTGGCTTCCCGAATGACTTTTGAGCAAGCTTTTGAGTCAAATGGGTTTCGGTAAGGAATCTCAAAGGTTTATTTTTATACCAAATTGGTCTACATTCTCTACATTACTTAGTACCTTACAGATATTTTTCGAGATTGTTGGACAACTTGTTCATTAATGATTAGACAGCTAGATCGAAGGTTTACTGTTTACAACTTAAGGATCGTTTCTCTTACACTAACTTGTGGTTTCTAGGATCTCTCGCGAATGTCACCGATGCATCCTTCGACATCTCTCCTCTAAGCGTACGCGAGTGTGAAGCTCGGCCGCACGGCGTCTGCTCACCGCGTTCACTGAGGTCGTCCGACTGCAGATTTCACTTGAGCGACAGCAAAGATTATCAGACGCACGTTACACTGCATTGTGAGTGGACAAACATGAAGAATATTACTAAAGATGTAGGTATATACTAGCTAGTCAATACGTGGTCCCGGCTACATCCTTAATTCGAAGAATGTAATGTCGAAACCATTCTTAAAGTTTCTTTTTCGTATCGACAAATTTCTATACACACTTAATTTCTTAAATCTTAACACGTAATATAACTGCTACAGAGCGTCTGTATTCTTGCTTCCCCGATCGACCGCGCTTTGCGGTTTTTTACATGAAAAGGCATCTGCATTTGTCGTTGTCGTTTGTCTTGCTGAACTGAAGTTGAATTCTGTTTCAGAAGCTCTGGCCAGTACAGCCGACGCCAACTTCGACAACTCTCCTCTGAATATACGCGAGTGTACTGCTCGACCACAGGGATCCTGCACACCTGCGTCGCTGGATACATCTGACTGCGCATTCCTTTCGAACACGAGCGGCGAGTATTTTGCTAAACGCACACAAACATGCATCACATTGGTCTGTGGTGAGGACGCCACCAAAGACGTACGTGCGAGTGAATTTATGCGACCCATAAACCTAAAGTAATTTACTCAAGACTATTTAAGGCATGTTAATAACCGGATGGTGGGGGTGGTGTTTTGCTCAAAAATATTCGAGAACGTGGTTTATATTGGTAAAAAAACATCCACAACAAGAAAGCGTGCTCACCAAATAAAATATCGGCGCAGTTGAGGCCCAGCCACTCAGTCATCAGTGCGGCTATTAACGACTGCAATTAAGACCTTCTATTTTATCTTGGCTGTAGGTCTTTAAGAAACAGACAGCAGCCATCAGTAAACGCAGTAAACACCGTGCTGTCTCCGTGAAAATCCAGAACGATGCGGTGTTGGACCCGGAAGTCATCCAACCAATTCGACAGCAGATAGTCGTGCTTAAAATTAAGAACTCCATTGACAACATTTTGACCTTCCGCATCGGACTGCTGGGACTGAGCAACCTGCTAGAAATTTATTTCGAAGATTGCGAGCCGCTCATCATACACCAGAAGGACTTTTCACAGCTAAAAAGTTTGCGGATCATCTTATTCTACGTAACTGCCATCCGGTATCTCTAGCGCGAAACGTTAACCGATCTGCCCAAACTGCAAGTCTTCGGTGTGCCAAATATCCTGTATTTTCTGGATAATGAGGCTAACAAGGAAATTATGGTGGATCTGAACAGTTTCTACTGTGAGTCTGTGACCCGAGGAACGAATGGTTTTGGAACTGGCTACCGACAAATCCCCAACTGAGTGTCGAAAGCACAGCCGGCAGTGTATTTAAGATTGAACTCTGCAAAACAAGGAAACGTGGTTTCAAGAAAGCGGCGTTGCACCATCTGGAGTTTCTTTTAACAACGCCCGGTACGCATGCGATAATGAAAGACTGGCGCTGACTGCAGAGCAATGTCGTGCGAGTTCCTTTGCATTTTATTTGTGTGAATCGTTGCCAACTTTAATAACTTTCTAATTTCGAAAAAAATAAAGCAGCTTCTCTGGTTGTATGTAAAGTTTTTGGCAAAAACCAGCAGTGTGCAGCTTGACGTATTAAATATTCTGCAAACATACTTTATATAAAGCTTCTTTACCAAATAATTAAAAAATACAACGCTATTTATTAAGCCAAGACCACGGATTTCTGGCCATTCGTAAACTCGCTTTTCTTTACCTCTGCGCTTACTGCGACCTGTCTTGTGGTTTCATCTTTACCGACAATCATTAGCACAGAAGTTCTGTTCGGCTTCTTCGGAAGTGTTTGCTGCACCGTACTTTCGATAAAAATAGGTGTCGCCAAAATACGTAGTTATTCTCAGGGTTTTTTGTAACTTTTTGGTCTGTACTTAATGTCTAGCTTTTGCCGAACGTTGGATCTGTTGTATTCGAGTACGGCTTTAGTATTTACAAGTTAAAGACGTGCTGATTCGTCCTAATGACCTATGCGTTAGAAATCCCTTGCAACATTACAATGCCGGTTTTTGACATCTCTCCTCTGAGCTCAAGTGAACGGGCATCTATTCATCAGGCTCACGGATTGCCTATTCCTCTTGGCACTTGCGAGACAGTCGAGATTACCAGGCGACACACTGGAATGTGCATAAAGGACTTAGGAGTACTGTACTTCGACATTACGCCATGTCCGAAAACAAAATCGCAGACGGCGCCATTTGTAGATAAAGGTAATGTTCAAACTGTGAAAGTTTCAAGTGGCAGTCATATGTAGAGAATATACTTCTAAATCGAATATTGCTCTAAAAGCGCCGAAAGCTCTACACTGAGGCGCGTTTATTTACAGTAATTAGACAAACGAAGTAGGCACCCTTTTGTTTTCTTCGTCTCTGTAAACCGGTTTTTACAATACAGGTTGTGGCAAACAACCGAAACTATGGAAAATAATTCAGAATCAAAATATCAGTCACAGGTCTTTTCCGAGCATGCATGGCTTGCTGGTCGTTTGTAAATTTTATCACTTTTGCTTTAGCTGTAACTGCATTTTCCCCATCGGTCTTGTCCTTAACCAATGGCACCGAAGGTATGTTGTAATTTGCCGGTAATGGAAATCGCAAAATATATTTATCGAGCACGGAGAACATAACGTGATTTCGTGAAACCGATTCTAGAAAAGTTTGTGCTGTACCGAAAAATTTGAAATCTAGTACGCAGTCTACACATACCTGCTTCCTTCTCGGTTCGCAGATTCCTGCTATAATGGTTTCTGTTTTGAGAAAGGTATGCTTGTCTTTTTGTCAATGTCTGGTTTGTATCGTTGGACCAACGACGCTGGTGTTTAATGCAAATATAGAGTACTCTAGGATACTTGGCTCCCATTCTAGGAGCACAGACCAATACCACCGATGCAATTTTCGACATTTCTCGGCTGGATATGCGGGAGTGTTCTGCTCGGCCGCAGGGTATCTGCACACCGGGTACCCGGGATCGATCGGACTGTGCATTCCTTTCACAGACGAGTGGAGATGTAGCCAGACGTTATCAGACGCATATAACGTTGACATGCGTTGAATATCTAAGTGCGAAAGTGACCAAAGATGTACGTACTGTCCCGAGACGTAATTCGAGAAATAACGCTGTTCATATTTCAAATTACAATTTTTCTGGTAACCTTGCCATTAATTTGTGAAAAGAGGCGCGTAATGTGACCGACGCATTAGTTGTATTGCGAGAGAAACTGACTACCAGGAACAGGTTATCAACCGTTCACAGGACTGCTACAATGACTATGTACTTGTACCATGCTCGCGGTCTCATAATTTTAGTCATACTCGTAGATCGAACGCCCGACTACCAACTATCTGCGGTTAATAGGGCTGTTCCTAAATTTAGTTGCCACCGACAATGCAAGTGCATTTATGGTTGCAGATCTTTAAGAAGCAGACGGTTGCGATTAACAAACGCAGTAAAAACCGTGCTGTCTATGTGGAAGTCATCAACGATACGGTCCTGGACCCGGAAGTCTTTCAACCAATTAGACAGCAGACAGTCGTACTTAGAATTATAAACTCCCGAGATGATGCAGTAACGTCCCGCGTTGGCCTTTTGGAGCTGACCAATTTGTTACAAATTACGTTTGAGAGCTGTCAACCGCTAACTATTCATCAGCGTGACTTTTCGCCGATGCAGAATATTCGCATCATCTTATTCGACAACACGGCCATCCGTTTCCTGGAGCCGGGAACGTTTACGGGTGTGCCTCGGCTACAAGTTTTCGCCCTATCCAGTCTGGATTATTTTCAGACTAAACGTGGCAATCTGACACTGATGCATTATCTCAACAGTCTCTACTGTGATCCCGGCAACGAATGGCTGTGGAAATGGTTAGCGGCACATTCACAGCTGAGCGTCAGCCACAAAGAGGGCAGCGTGTTCCAGATTGGCACACTGCTGAATGAAAAGATTGATTTTCAGCAGGGAGACACCACACCAGCAGGAATTCATTTCAACAACGCCCGATTTGACTGCTCTAATGGAACAATGGCGATGACAACGGAGCAATGCAAAAACGGTGGCTTCGCATGTAATCTGTGTGTAGCTTTGCCATGTTTAAATCTTGATCTGGATGAAATATGCAGTGCGATGATACCATCGGATGACTGTCCGCCGTAGCAGTACTGCCTACTGCTAGTATCGTTGGAAAATAGTGCTGTCCATGAGAAACTTGAAAAATGTTATTCTATTTTAATTGTGTATCTACAGCAAAAATTTATACTATCAACTGATCGATCGGTGCCAACAATAAATTTAAACAAACTTCAGAATACAGCATACAACCAGAGCTTATAAGATTCACCGCACTGTGTGCATTGCTGTAGTGCTGTAGCGTTCAGTACAGTACTTTGTACGGTTAGTTATTAGCAGGTAGGACCGTAGATCCGCTACCGCCACCTCCATTAATTCGATTTCATAATATAAAATCGGATTAATGGAGGTGGCGTTAAACATTAAACGTGGCCTCCATATTATGGTGCGTTAAACGTTGAAGCAACGGTTCTCACATATTTTAGTACGTACGCTGTACGTACGCCACATATAGTACGCTGTCCTTAACGAATGTACTTTTTCAAGTAATTCCAATAAATGGCATTAGGTAAATGATAACAAAGTTTGCAGAATGTAGAAAGTGCCTCGATTGGGCCTGCCTGCTAAGCACTTCGACTCCTCAAGTGAGGGCATCTGAATGGGAAAGATGCAAGGTCATCAATGTAGCTTGATTACCGATACCAGAAGTCACAAAATACCAGATTGCGTTTTCAATTAAATATTATTGACTCTGCGTCCTGCGATCAAACAAATATTTGAAGTAAAAATCATATTGGTGATCAGAATTCACAGATTACTCAGGGAGCATTTTCTTATCCTGACAATGTAAACAGCTGTATGTAGACACGGTAGTATATTTCGCTAAAAATAACCTTCTTCGATTTTTCTCTTATTTCAGTCACTTTGCGTGTACTGTACGTTTCGTAAAATCGTCTTCCCGTACGTATTCTAATTTCTGAAGCCAAGGAAATTTTCAGAAATATTTGGTTTTACGATTAGTAGAATGAATTACTGTCAATCACGGAAAAACAATTCATTAGAAATCTCGAGACGTGTTACAGAAACGTACGCGATCGGCGGTCAATCAAAAAAAGCACCACATGAGCTGTAACCGGAGACCAAATTTTAAAACCGTATAAGGAGTCCGAAATATGAGAAAACTGAAATCGGCATATGAAGCTTCGTGATACTGGCGCAAACTTTTACCTTGCTGTCAAAACTACATTACTTTCTGACTACCCCACTGCCTTAAGCGCTGTTAGTCTTATTTTGGAGAATCCATAAAACCCATCTCGAAAATGTTGCGGTAGACATGTACGGGACAGATACGGTCTATTGAAGAGAAATTTTAACTAGGTAGAGGAGCCTAAAGCGCCGAAAGCGCTTTAAGTCTGTTATGTCTACGAGGTATCTGTATTTAAACAAGCAATAAACTTATTTTCCTTCTACCTTGTTTATGCATGTAAACCGGTACCCAACCCACCGATTACCGGCATTTATCAAACGCTGCGAGTCCTTAAACACTCCAGCTAGTAGTGCATGAAACAGACAGTAAAAAATTACAAGCAAAAACTTCATAAACTTTCTCAAACTATGGACAGGCGGTTTATAAATTTACTTTTCTTCGCCTTTGCTGCAGATGTGGCTTTCCCGGTGACTTTTGCAGCCACCAACCATACTAAAGGTAGGTTTGAGTTTTGCCGGCATTTGTTTGTTAAGATTATTTGGAAGGTGATCAGAAACTCAGTTCGAAATCGAAAGCAAACGGTTTATAGTGGGTTTGTGCCAGTAAAACAAATTTTTGGATCAGTAAGAATACTAATAGCGCGTGCAAAGTAAAAATACTCAGCATCGTGCTTCTCATGGAGCAATGAAATCGCTAGTAAACCGGCTCTTTCCTCTTTATACACCTAAAAACGAGCGTGAATGCTCATTGCTCGTTATAGTCGACCGAAGCGTAGCGAAGGTCCTCTATGTTCAGCGTTAATAAAAAATGTGGTGTCTGTCGGTCACCGCCACCTAATGCACGTATGCACAGTCCGCGTACTACCAATTGCACATGCGCGCTGGACGTATATACTCAGGCTGCACGAAAAATGTGGTGTCTGTCGGTCACCGCCAGCTGATGCACATATGCGCGGCCACCATACTACCGATTGCCCATGCGCGCTGGCCGTGTATACTCAGGCTGCACGAAAAATGTGGTGTCTGTCGGTCACCGCCAGCTAATGCACATATGCACGGCCACCACTACCAATTGCCCATGCGCGCTGGCCGTATATACTCAGGCCGCATGAAAAATGTGGTGTCTGTCGGTCACCGCCACCTAATGCACTTTTGCTCGGTTATTATACCTTCAAAGGTCATTATACGCGGCCCTAGGTACTCATGCCTCGTACAAACTGTTACGTTCGTCGGACAATTCCACCCATTACCCTGAAGCGCGGAAGTCATACGGTACAGATCCATGGAATCACAATACTAAATTGCTTTCAAACACTTCAAGATGTTCTACAAAGGTCACTACGTAGAGCAAAATTTTGTGCGTAATTAGCCGGAAAAGTTACCGGTATTCGGCAAATGCTGACAAAAATCAGGAAGAGGCACATCTGTTACCTCGTAATAAATTATGTTGCGAAATACTCATCTAAAGCGGAACCCCGATCGGCATCATATGGAGAAATCTGAAATCTATAGAATATTTTGGACAAGTCGGACAAGTCAAGGAAAAAAAGTTAAGTCGGACAAAGTCATATCGGACAAGTCAAGTTTCTAAAAAGTCAAGTCGAACAAGTTCACAAGAACGCAAGTGCCACTGTGCCTGGCGTAGACTATCATCATTCACATATCCCTGGGCGTAACGTGTAACCACTCCGTCGTACATCTGGGAGCTAGGGAATTTGCCTCTGGTCTAATATACTGTACGTGGGGTTAAAGACCAGTGTTTAGACCAGTACGTATATACGTGCTGGTCTAATATACTGTACGTGTACGTGTTGTTTCGGGTTAAAACATACAATTTACTGCAAAGCACCAAAACTAAGAAGGCCACCCTGCAGAGAGCGCGTAAACTGGACCGGTTAAAAAGCCTGAAATAATTAAATGCCTTCTTTGGCCCACTACTCCGTTGTTTTTGTGCCGGTGTGCAAATATGAAACTACCGTCACAGCGGAATTTGGTAACGAATGCGATGTTCGCGCCAATGGGTTGATTGATTAAAAATAACGATAAAATTTGAACAAATACGATAAAATTTAAACACGATAAAATACTCTTCATTATTCATTCATTTTACTCTTCACTCTACGCTTCGGTCATGCAGTGCCCGCAAAAAGCGAGTGCACTTTCCTAGTTAATTTATGGCTACCGTTCTAGGATCACCGGGAAACATCACCGATGCAGTCTTCGACACGTCTCCTCTGAAAAAGCAAGAGTGTAATGCTCGGCCGCGAGGAGCCTGCAAGCCGGTTTCCCCGGTTATGACCGATTGTGCATTTCTCCAAAAGGGCAGTTTCGATTATGATATGGGACGCCAGCAGACTCACGTCACTTTAAAGTGTGATTATTGGTTAAGGAAGGATGTTACCAAAGACGTACGTGTAAAAACCCGCCAAAAAGGAACAATGCCATGACACTGCCAGTGCATTTAACAGTATTCGCGGAATAACTTTTTTCATTTTTGTTGACCGAAAGTATTAGCGTACAGTATGTACATACGAGCAATCCTGTCATTTCAGGCTTGTTACAAGCCTGAAACAATTATGTATTTACGAGCCGCTTGTAAATACATAATTGTTCGAGGATTATAAGCGCATTTCCATTTTAGATCTTCAAAGTCCAGACAACAGCGATTAGCAGAGCAAATCAAAACCGCGCTGTCTACGTGGAGATCATGAACGATACGTTCTTGGAACCGGAGGTCATCCTACCAATTCAGCAGCAGATAGTCGTGCTGAAAGTCTTCGACTCTAGTGACAGTAATGCAACGTCCCGTGTCGGGCTGCTGAGACTGACTAATTTGTTAGAAATTACATTCGACCACTGCAAGCCTCTTATTGTACGTCAGCGAGACTTTTTACCGATGCCAAACATTCGGATCATCTTATTCTACGGCACAGTCCTTAGATCCGTCGAGCCGGGATCGTTTACGGATCTGCCTCGATTACAAATATTTGGTGTGGCTAATACTGACTATATGGAACTCCCGCGGGATGAGGACGACAAATCCGTTTTGCTGGCGGATGTCAGCAGATTCTATTGTGACCCCGCCAGCAAGTGGCTGTGGGACTGGTTAGAAGCACATCCACAACTCAGCGGCAATCGAGAGCCGGGTAGCGTATACAAGATTGGCAGTCTGCAAAATGCGGAAATCACCTTTCAGCATGGAGGCATTGCGGTGGCAGGAGATTACTATAACAACGAGAAGGGTTTTGATTGCATGAACGGAACTATAGTTATACTGGACCCAGAGCGATGTCGGGCGAGTATTTTCGCACTCGAACTGTGTGAAATGGAAAGGTTTAATGCTGAGATATAATGCTTTCATAATGCTTTCATGCAATTTCAATGTTGCTGCCAATTTCCCTAACGACATAAATGCTGAAAATTTGCCATTTTGGCAAGGGAAATTCAGCTCGAAATCTGATGAAGTTAGTTTGAGTTGCCAAACCCACAAACGCGGCACTCTCACACATCCTTATCTACGAAGAACATCCAACATACTAGGCGAGTAATTTATTGTGGAATTATAGTACAGACTGTACCTGTTCGATCATCGAGTTACCAAACGATCATTTCATGATAGGACATAATGTGTTATTCAACATGTCTTCAAATAGTATCATTGTAAAAAAAATCAGTGAGGAAAAAAGCCAGGAATTTAGCAGAACTATGGGATACTTCTTCTGCATACTAAGTAAACGAAGACTACTTAATACAGCTAATATGGAAATACTTGGTAAAATAAATGTAAAAGAATCGAAATTATGCAAGTATTATGCTAATTAGCGGTATACGAATGGACTGCATCAGAAGACGGTGAACGGCATTGCAGTGTGCTTCAAGATTAGCGTCCTGCTCCTTCTTGGTTGGATTGCATCAAGTGGGTTAAGGCGTACACAGTCAACTTGGATAGTTTAGTTAGATCCACATCAAGCAGTCTCCGGTCCGAAGAGCAATCGAAATATCGATCCCGCATATGAAGGGGTGTCCGTGGATCCAGTGCTTGATAGAAACTAAAAATCTGCGGCAAAACCACAACAGACATTAGTATTATTAATTCACACCGTACAGATACTACAGCCCACCGCTCAAGCCGTCAAGCGTTCCGAAAAACCAGTATGCATCATTCAAACGGGTATTACCGATGAAACTTCGCTTTTTTCCAAAGCGTCCTTTCCTGCTGCGATGAGCTGGGCGAACCACTGCGATATGGATAACGGCGCTGGTTCAGGCAGGTTCTCTTCGAGCAGATCGCACAGTTCGGTCTCCAGATTCCGTGACGGGAATTTAATGGGGCGGATGGCAATGGGCAAAGATGCATCCTGCAGTTTGCCAGGCATGGAGTAGACACAATCCTTCCAAACCAAAGCCGTCTGGTACGGAATGTAGCGCGACGCACGGCACAACAACTCTACATCCCTCCGCAGAGAATCAATATCCCACTTGCATTTGTGAATAATGATGCGATATTTCTTGGCTTTCATCCAAAGGGACATGATACCAATCCACGATAGGCATTCCACCAAGAGGTCAGTGTGGCGGTTATGTTTGGTGTCGGCAATGATAATCCACCGTGTTTTCGCCGTTATGCCCTTCAACACGCAGGTCGCGAATGTGTGGTGCGCTTTGCCGGCGTATGAATTGGGCATAAAAGAAACATGGATATCCGCCATCGTGTCATTAGAAGTCAGCAGTGAGTGCCACTGTTTGCACACGCGACGATACTTCACGCGGTTAATGGTGTCCAGCCGCTGGAAAACGCCGGTGACGATATCAGTTGACAGTTCGGAAAACTGCAGTTGATCATGTTCATCATAACCGACCGGAGCAATCGACAGCACCTGATCTTGTTTCGACTCGCTGAGTTCTTTGCTGGCTCTGGCTAAGGCCGATTGCTGCAATTTGCCAAGCAAATGTACTCGTACATCATTCCATGTAATGTTCAATGCTAATAAGCCATGTCATTATCAGAGAAAACTGCCAATGCCAAATTGTCAACTGCTCTAACGGTAAATGATAATTTTCCGAATAATAATATTTTCCTAATGCAAAGACGAGCATCGCTCACAAAAATACGTTCAAATGAAAATGGTTCTAATAGAACAACATTTACTATTAATACTGTCACGGTATTACTGTGTACCGTATTTTATCAGTTCGAAAAACACATTGGTCACGTTGCACGCAAAGTTATTTGTATAACGAGTAGTAATATTCCGTGGTTATACTGAGTAATTAATATGAGATTTTGTAATCCGGATTGTATGTAATAAGTTTAACTGCAAGCAGGCTCAATTTTTGCGATTCACGAATAATATTAAATTTTGGGACTATTAATACAGCAATGTCTTACCAGCTGATCAGAATGCATGGGCGATTCGTTGGCGCACTGCAGATACACCAACGTGGGTCCGAGAAGACACACGAGATATACGCTGGACTGCCCATTATACTCCAGTGTTTTCTTCCACTGTTTCCATAGTTCATGTTCAATAAGGCCTTGTCCATATTCCTTTGGTAAGTCGCATGTGCGACTAACAATAAAGCCCTTTTCGATGGCTCGTTTCTGCATGTCTGCTTTGGAAGGTCGCACACGTATTTGCCAGATGGGCATAACTTCTCTGGAGGCCGTATTACCCACCTGAACTTCCACCAATACAAACTCTTTCCAGTAGACATGGAAGGTAAGAATTTTGGCCGGATACCAGGTCCATGGCTGTTGACGAGTGAACTGCACTAGTGCTTCGATATTGTTCAGGGTGTCGCCGCTGGAATTCCGGAAAAACGCGGCATTGGGGTCGTCCCAGTTGTATGGTTGGAAATAGCAGCCTTCGCACCGGAACGCTTTCCCGAATTCCACCATCTCCGAACGTCGCCCGGTGCAGTTAAAGTCCACAATAATCCCGTTGTCCACGATGTTAACTATGAGGCCGTGCTGCAGGAGGCCGTTGCTGTCTCGCACATCCACACCTCTCCATCGCTGTGGGCCTGTGGCCGGGGATACTTATGCCGAACACGCATCGTACCTGTGAACGTATTACTCTAGCGTATATGATGACGGTATTACTGTCACCGTAAAGATCACTCTGGTCGAAAACGCGTTAAAGTTGGAGGACAAACTGAGATCGAAAAAAAGGGGTGCTGCACAACTGATGACGACTTCTCTACCTCAAAAATTGTCACATAGGTCCGTGACTATAGTGTACGTATGTACGAGTAATTGCGCACACTGAGCGAAATCCGCAAAATCGAAATCGTGAATCCGGCTCCGTCACTTGTGTCTTGTAAACTACTGAAAGGGGCCAGGGCTGGGCTAGGCTCGCACAGACACTTGCAAAAAATCTGCCGATTGAGGGAATCGAACCCACAACCTCCATACTCTAAGGCCGAGAGGCACCACTAGGCTATCGGCAAAGCATACAAATCTAATGAAATATTCTATCGAACGATCCTATAGAGAGCGGATGCCGCTCTGACACCCCCTCCGCTACGAAGCGAGGTCCCTCGAGCTGATAGAGCCCAAATCCCGTACTGATAGAATCGGCTCATACTCATATCGAGTCGGCTGTACGTACAACGGTTAAGTCATACGTTCGGCAAATCGGCTTAATAATAGTTTTTAATTTTTCGCTTAAATCGTTTAATTAATCGAATAATTTAATAGAATTGATAGGGGATCCGTGGATCGGAACGGCTCTGCTACCATGAAAGGGCTGGGCTAGGCTCGCACAGACACTCGCAAAAAATCTGCCGATTGAGGGAATCGAACCCACAACCTCCATACTCGGCCTTAATCTAATGAAATATTCTATCGAACGATCCTATAGAGAGCGGATGCCGCTCTGACACTACGACTCAACTTAGAGAAATTGATTATGTACTGTACAGTATTGCGTAGCAACATCTTCTCCGAAGCACTTAATTTTTGCATGCCCGCTTGCTGCTTGGGTTCGCTCTAGAAGCGAAGTACAGTACAACGTACAGAGTACATTACATACCCGGCAACACGCACACATACAGTATACTCGTACTGTACTTAATGGATTGCGCGGCAAGTTCTCAAGATCCTGTTTAACAGTATTTTCAAAAGTTCGAACTATTATTAAGAGTAAGTATTTCATCATTGGCGTGGACACGGAATACACACCTACTCTGTAATTTACATTAATTTTGTCAAGTAAAATCGTCAATCCAACGGTACAAATCTCAGAATCTGTCCTGGACTTGCAGGACATACGTATACGAATCGGATGTCTCGGTTTCGATTATGCACTCGTAGGCCTCCATTTTTGCCCACATTTTCAGTTATGCCTCTTTTTAAGCGTTTTAACTTGAGCTATAGCTCGTTCAGTCGAACCAGTCGAACCTTGAAAAATGAAAGGCAGCAATCTAGGTTGGCAATAACAAGACAACGAATAGACTTTGTAATCGTTACAGCAAAATTGCAGCAACAGCCGCCATACGTAGATAATTTTAAAAGTGTTTCCAGTGGTGCATCATAGGGAAAGTCAAAAAAACTATCCCATTATGTAGCAATTTCCTGTAGGAACGTTTTTAGGTCAATTTGCATAAGTTTTAATCCAGTTCACCAAGAAACGTAGAAAACACTAGAAACACCGTAGGAAACACCGGAAGGGTGCGACCTGGCACATGGTATTAAATTCGTGTACACACGTGGAAACGCAACGCTTTCGCGTTCTTTTTCGATTGTTTTATGACATTTTGTAACCACGTAGTTTGTGTACAAACTACAAAGTATAACATGTACCGGCTCATTTATCTTAAAGCGAGCCAGTGCTAACAGGATGTACAAAAGACTATGTATGAAACATAAACGGCCAAATGTTATCTCCATCAAAGGCTGTAAAATGACCTTAACGCCGTAGATTTTAGTCCGGTCCTCTTTCCACATGTTTTCTGTCGAAGTCGGCGGAACCCTGCGGCGAGCTGGAAGCACGAAGTTGAAGGTTACACGAAAAACCCATCTGAATGGTGTTCTGCCCGGTCTGGAGCTTAGCGGTCTGGTTAAACCGTCCATGCTTAATAACTTGTAAATTGCGCTGCATGAAGAGGTTGGCCATTTATTTTCCAATACTCTCGTTATGGCAATTCGATAACCACATGCAAGATTTAAATTATGAGTTTTGAACGGGGCGCTCGGCAGTGTCGGCACCTGATAGTCAGCAGAACCTCTCGCTTAGGTAAAAAACACACTCCGCCGGCATAAGAGTTCGTCTGGAAAACGCATTACAGCAATAGCGTCCGGGTGTGATACTGAATGCGATATGGTAAAGTATAACAGCGAGTAAGTTGTTTTTTTTTTGTTTTTAAAGCGCTTTTTTCCTTGGTCTACTCTGTAGGTTGCCGGTTTCCTCGCAAAAGCATCCAAAAGACGATTCACCCGTCCGGAACCAGTACGTGTCATAATTTTCGCTATGGCAAACCTGTCTAGTGATGCATTCTACGGAAGCAAAACCTAGTGCAATTAAGCTTTCCCGTTGGTGCTGTTTATTTTTTTGGCATTACCAGCTGTTAGCGTCTTTCAAATACCAATACACCATAAAATTGTTACAACTTAAAACGCTGGTACTATTGTTAAGTGATTCAGTAACACTTGTGCTCGTCCGGTAAGACACAGCAGGAAGCCGTCAAAACGGCTATACCATATGGGCAGCTGACTCCGCATGCGTCCGAAAATTTCTGCACGCGTGAATTTACAGATAATCTTACATTAATCTATACTTACGTACTGATTTATTAACCCATAGTACGACAACGTAACTTTGACTAAAGTCAAATTTGTTTTATCGAATAATTTTCTACCGTGTTTCACCCGCACCTGTACCGTGCACTTATGTAATGACGTAATAATAATAATATTATTACGATTAGCACCACCTCAAAGAAAAGCATTGGATCTGTTTGTTCACACAAATCAGCAGAATAATTTGATTATGAATTGTACTAATACATTTGGTGCCGCAGAATCAACGTCTGTGATCGGCATAGTGCGTAACAAGGACATCCATGAAACGTTGTGTGTATTGATACGAGCTAATAATATACTTTTATTGCAAAGCTACTGAACTTGTTTTCCAATGCAGAAAATATTAACCCGGCAATGCCCGAGGTATCTAGGAATTTTTTGCCGACGTTGAAATTCATACCATAGAATAACAATAATATAATGAACTTAAACTAATTTTTTCAAAATTTTTGCTGCAGTAGTTTAAAATTTGAAGGGTAGGTGGAATTTCCACCGCTTGGGCATTGAGGATATACAATACGTACGGTGCGGGCAAGGCGGTTGCCGGTGCGACACCACACAAGCTCCGTTCTACACAACGTCGTGGCCATTTTATTTATTCGAATCGACTTGGCTTTGGTAGCTGTTTACAAAAGTTAGTTTATGCAGATTAATTCATCTTGAAAAATTCAGAATCCAGAATCCAAAAAATCCAAAAAATTCAGAATCCAAAAAATTTGCGATTTCCGGTCAGTGTGTTACAGGGTCATGATGGGCTGCGCCAGATTACACGTGCACAAAACTGATCACGGTCAGCCATATCTATGACTGGCTGCTTCGATCATAACGTCCTTTTATTGTTCGTGCGGCATCGTGCCCCTATTACGGCCGAAGAAAGCATTGTAATACAATCAAAATACTGTTTTGTTATTATTTTAGCTACTACAGAAGCATTCAGATGTCCTTCTTGGCTTTGTAATCTTGATCAGTTAGCTGTTAGTGATGTGGCTTGGCTGCTCACCTAGCGTGCAACGGCTGAATCATATGAAATGTGCGGCTCTGGTCACTCTGCCTGTTCAGGCAGCATGCCACAGTTTGCCACTGTCCTACGCCTATGCCCAAGCGGTGGAATTTCCACCATCTGTTTTTGAAAATGCACAGTTTTTTACAGAAGATCGAGCTGCAGAATTTTGTAAGATACTGAAATTGTGAGATACTCACAGGAAGTTATCACTAATTTAATCCCAAATTTGTACCATAACATCCGATTTAGATGCACTTCGTAGAACTTTACGTTATTTTTTCAGTGTTTTTTAAGCAATGTAGCTTTGTTATGGTGTGTTTGATCAAAAAACAAAAATTAACTGTACAAAGTTATCCTTGCTCTATCGGATGCATTTGTTATTCCGGCAAAAACGATAGTCTGGGCGTTGTAAAAATTGGCGAACTTTACTGGTGGTTTTTCCACCTAGCAGACGTTGCCGGGTTAATCATGATAGCAGCACGAAGAGGACCTTACGATTATAATGGTAGCATTTGGAAGTGACGTTAAACGCACGATCATGTCATAGTTCTAAGAGAGTGAATTGAATTATCGGCTGCAGTGATTTTATTAAAAATACTCTGGACCTCCTGTGAAGTAAATTAATTATGTATGTGCAACTGTTGCATGTTGTCGCTTGTTAGTCGTGTGAGTGTCAGACATGGAAACACCATAGAGCTTAGTTGCATACTTGCAGTAAGTACTCTTTGGGTCAAGTTCAGCACTTCTTGTTTTCTTTTGACAACAGCCTTGCCGTGCATGGATTTTATTAAAAAAACCTTTTCCCAAGTCCTTGTTTTGGGCAATTATTGCAAGAAGAAGAGATTTTTTATTGCACTCACCAGCTATGCCGGCGTTTTGGCCATCTAAATCCGTTACGGATTTCGGATTTGAATCCAGTGCCACGAAGAAGCATCCCGTGCCCACAGTGCAAGACGATTATCAGGCGCGATTCCACCAGGTACACATACATATGAACATTAAACGGCAAAATAATTGTTCCATTGCGATCGTACGTTGTAATACTTGTCATGCAGGCTATTGAAAACGGGTCATTGGATGCTGTGGAATCTTTGATACATCAACACCCAGAATTGTTACGCAAAACATCCACTCTGAATGAAAGTCCCGCTCATCTGGCCGTTACTGCGAAACAAACGAAAGTTTTCCAATATCTCTTAAACCTAACCAAAGGTCAGTTTTAACTTATGATAAGCAAAACATTTTGTTCGCAGTATTTGCCTAATTAATTTTTTATGTGCGCTAAAGATCCTAATGCAACGAATTCGAAAGGATATACTTTGCTGCACACAGCCAGTGCTGAAAATGATCCGCTGATTATAAGGGAGTTACTGAAACTACCGGAGCTTCTTGTGGATACCAAACTTCCATCCGGCGATACGGCGCTGCATTTGGCTGTACGATGTGATCATCTCGAAGCGCTACGAGTAAGAATTAAATGCACAATAAACACATTTAGCGGGTCAACGACAACACGAATGCAATCTTGTCATATGACAAAGCAGTTAGGGAACAGTAATTTGTAACGCTTGCTAAACAGGAATTGTTGTCATCGGCCCGAATCAACGTCGACACTAAAGGCTGCAACGGCAAGACTCCGTTGCACGTGGCCGCAGCACTCAACCACCTGGAGTGTGCCAAGATACTGATCAGTCATGGCGCGTGCTTAACCGCGCAGTCGGACACCGGTGAACAGCCAACCCACCGTGCCGCCGAAGCCGGATCGACCGAGGTGCTGGACTACATCCTCCAGCTGCCGGACTGTCCGGTGGACCAACTCCTTGCCGCGACCAATGAGGAACAGGCTACACCGTTGCATTACGGTGTAAACAGCGGCAACCGGGAGACCGTCCGCTTACTTCTGGAACACGGCGCACCTATCAACGCTCAAATGGTACATATACTCAACACGTAAAGGTTTACTGTACATCGTCAGTAAACAACTGTTACGTCGCTAGTTAAATTATAACCAACAGTATTTAAGTGCAAAACACTAACACCCTGCCTTTCTGAATAGTTCGAAGAATCGACGCCCCTGCATTTGGCCTGCGCTCGGGGTTTCACGGAAATGGTTGAATTAATGCACGTGTTCAATGTCGTGGAGTTCGACAAGGTGGTCAGCATGCAGGATGCCCAGGGAATGACGCCGATGCACCGTGCCGCGATGTTCAACTACTGGGATCTTCTTCGCTTGCTTGTTGAAAAGGTATTGTAGTTCCAGTTTTCCGATTCAATGATACCCTTTTTACCAGTTGAAATTCCAGCAAGGTTATTCTCTGAACAAAGCAAAATGCGCTTGACACTTGCACATTTTGCTTATGACCTTTGTTAACTATTAGCGTGCTGCCATGAACGCCCAAGATTTGCTTGGCCGGACAGTCCTCGTTTTGGCCGCTTCGTGCGGATCATGGGATGCCGTCTCAGAGTTACTCAGCCTGGGCGCCGATCCATCCATCACCAGTGCTAACGGTCAGAATTTCATCCATATGACGGTGGCTATCGGCGGCAATCCAGAGCGATTTCGCGACGATTTTCAGAAAGTAATGGCTTCGATCGTAACACTTCTTTTCTAAGCTCGCTTGTTTACGAAAGACCTTGTTTCTAAGGATGCAGTCCAAGGTCTGCCGGCACTGATCAACGGACAAGACCACGACGGATTGACACCTCTACATTATGCGGCGCAGCATGGATTTGCCAGTTGTTGCGAAGGGTTAATTCGTATGGGTGCAACGTTGACCGCGAAGGATAAACAATCTCGATCGCCACTGCATCATGCGGCTGCGTATGTTAATACATATTTTCTAAATGAGTGTTCACAATAAACTGAATAAAAACGCTAACAATACAATCATTAATTAATTCAATGAATCGTTCTTGTGTTAACAGCAATGGACGATATAACACCGTCAAAACATTATCGAGCAATGCCGCTTGCTCGGTTATCATCAATGATGCCGACAAGATGGGTAAAGAACGGCTGGTCGCGCACTTTTCTCGTCTAACACTAAGGTCTTGTACCATATTACTTTTCCTCATTAGGATTAACAGCCGTTCACTTAGCGGCGGAAAATGGACACATTAAGATTGTCCAGTTTTTGATGTCACGAGCGGCCACAATGTTACGGTAAACGCTTTGGTGCCAGCTATGCTAAAAGGAACAAATGGGAATTAGTTTTTTCCTAAACAGCGACTATCAGGGATGTCTACCGCTACATCTTGCATGCGCTATGGATCAACAAGGTGTGTTTCAAAATTTCTGTGGTGGTTACTTGTTATCGGTTTTCTTCGTATCAAGTTGTGACGGAGTTTTTTTTTGTATTTGTGTAGATGTTGCCGAGCTGATCATTTCGACGCATCCAAATCTGCTCAACGCCATAGAAAAGGACGGGGTGCGTGTTTCTTAGAAACTTAATTACTTAGAAACTTGATTACTTCATTTACAGGGGCTTGTTTTGCAGAATACGCCGCTCCATGTTGCAGCCCAGCACAATGCCTCAAAAACCCTGGCTTATCTTCTACATGCCAACGCTCAGTTGACCATGAACGATCAGAACCTCACGGCGCTGGATCTCGCTATCATGAACCGACGCAAAGAAGCTGTGCTGGTGATGATGGAAAGTGAGCGGTGAGTCACGGTACCGGACTGGTTTATTATTGGAAGTCCTTCTAATGTTCTAAAGATATGTCCTTATTGTACCTTTTAATAGATGGAAGGAAATCATCACTGAACCATCGTCGCTGTATAAATGGCCTGTGCTTGGACTCATCGAAGAACTGCCGGGAGTTATGTTGGTAAGGGGCCGTCTGTACCCTTTGAATTACCGTACAGATGGTGCTGGATACTGGAAATTATAGAAGGTACCTTTTAGAGAGTGCTGGATAAATGTGTTTCCTCGGCAAATACTGGCGTCTTATCCAAAAACTATTGGGTGAGAAACATCAGATCCTTTTTTTAATGTATTATAATGCGTAACGATACGCTAACACAATCTGGCGTGATTTTAGATGCGTTATGATTTCGAACTGCTGGAACCGGAAATCGCCAGCAAAGATCCGAAAGACCAATCCCGAGTGCAACCATTGCAAGTTTTGAATGTATGAGAGCTTCAGTTCTGAGTTGTTCTTTAATTCGTCAAAGCGGTTATATTCTGTAGTCTTTCATTCCATAGCATATGACAGCGTACAAGCGCACCGAGCTTTTGGAGCATCCCGTGTGCATCCGCTATCTGGATTCCAAATGGCATACCTACGGAGTGTACTTCCATTTCTTCAGTTTATTGCTGTACATTGTCTTTGTCACCTTGATGACGTATTTGGTTATTGTGGGCATTGAGATGGATCTTCGTCCACACGTTCGGAAGATGGACTCAGAACGTATTAAAGCTCACATGCCCGATTTTAACGGCACCAGATTTGGTCCCATTAATCTAAACGCTTTGGAAGAAGACTACAGCGCATTGGACAGTACTTTACTGGCCCTCGTTATTATTTTTGCGGTGCTGAATTTGGCCAAGAAAACCTTCCAGCTAACCAAACAGGTTTGCTATAGTTTTTCTAAAAAGGTCATCCGGCTGCTATCAACAGCTGAATGATCAAGCAAAAGTTTTGTGATTTTTGCACACACATACATTTTTTTATGTACCAAACCAAATACAGTGTTTTAAAATACGCTTGTGTTGTTCAGAAATTGTGGTTCTTTTTCCATTTGATGAATTGGTTCGAACTGACCTTATACACTACCGCCATCGTGTTCTGTGCGGCATTCTACGATGAAGAAGATTACTACTTGTCGTGGCAGTCGCAATGGCTTGTGGGAGCTACCGCCATCTTCTTCACCTGGGTCAACCTCTGCTTCTATCTTCAACGGTAATGTCGGATTTTTGCTGCTTTGAAAAAATCGTAAGCCTTCGTAAAACAACTAATAACTGCAGTTATGGAGAAGTTGGACTGCATGTCATCATCTTACTAACGGTTATGCGGACGTTAATCGAAGCCATGTGTGTCTTCTTCGTGGTGGTCGTGGCGTTCAGCCTGACCTTTACCCTCCTCAATCCCATGAAACTGCTTCCTGATGATCCAGCTTTTTATGAGGTATAATGGAACATTCCAGAATTGTTATGGAACGTATTTTTTAACAGTAACGTTCCACAGCGGCAACACGATAACGACCAGCTGGACGACATCTACTTCACCGCTTATTCTACCCTACAGACGTCTATTTTACGTGTGTCCGATCAAATGATTGGAGATGCTGATGGTACTGAGTCCCACCGATACTGTCTTTAATGCAATATAGCAATTGAACTTTTTTCTAGTGATCGTCAACTTTATCAGCCCGATCCAGAATAAACTGATGTTGTTTCCGGTGTCCACATACATTTTGGGGATGCTGTCGATGGCCATAATCACCATGCTTGTTCAGGCTTTAATCGTAAAGCGGTTTCTTGAATGTCATGTCTTACATTGAATTCTAATGGTAAACATTTTCAGAACGGTCTCACTTTGGGTGATATTCGGAAAGTCCGAGACACGCTGATACTGCGTCGCCGTGCTATGCAAGTGGATCTCCACGCCGAGATTGAGGAGAAATTACCGGCACGTTTGCTGAGTAAATGGCGGAAGACGAATGTGTTTGTGTATCCAAACCGACTGCAGTCGCGATTTTTAAAGGTAACTTCTAACTACCCTAAGCAGCTTAGTGATCCAGGTGCGAAAATACTACAATTTGTTTCTTTTGAAACAGATTTTTCTGTCTTGGTTATACATTGCTATTATACCGAACTTGTAGATAAAGGCATATACCTAAATTCTTTATTATTAAACATATTTGCTTACTGATCGCTGCTGTTTTGTACCGTTTGAATGCGCGACTTTTGGTACTTCGTGTGAGGCCGGCATTGTTTCGTTAATGGAAATTGGGAAGAAACTGTTTTTGAGGACGGGCGAGAGTCGCTATACGTGTTTTTTGTTTCGACGTTTACGTTTACGTTTAGAGATTATGCGTGGTAATGCTATGAGTGTGTCGTGCACAGCCCCTTCTCATGTTAACTGGGACAAATTCTTCATTTGAATGTAATTGTTGAGCGAAGCTCGCTATGTACATTTTGAGAAATAAATAAGTATTATTTTAAAAAAATAAACATTTTGTATTATTTAATATTAAAACTATTTATTTACACTAATCTGAAATGTTTTATGTTTCGTCAGCGTTGCTTTTTTGTTAGGGTGTCTTCCGATATCTGACCAATGCCGATATTAAAATTGATAAAGACGACGACAAAGCCTCTGATGGGACCCTAAACAAGCAGAACGTTGACTGGGAACAGAATGCTGTGATTATCAAGGCGGAACTAATGGAGCAGAACACTGTGTTAGTTTCCCGGCTTTTCTCGGCACTACGGGAATTTAATAATTCATTAAATATTACAATTATCATAATTTTGCAGAACCGACAGTCTGACTGCAAAAATGGAGCAACAGCAAGAATTGCTACGCTTAATTGTGATGCAGCTGGGCATTACGCTGGAGAATGATGCCGGCAGCACGGAAGACGCAAATCGCAAGCGGAAGTTCAGCCGTTACGTGGCTCAACGACAAAAGAGAACGTTTCCATAAAATCTAACTCTTATTTGTGTCATAATAGCCTATACCGTTTCTAATTAAGTTATGGTCTAAGAAATTAAGCTATTTTAATTTAAGTTCATAAAAACTTCATACCCGCAGTTACTACATTGTTGCTCACTTGCATAATTAGTTTTTAATTATTCCACGACATTAAGAGCCTTCACACAGCTGCACAGTATGTCGTCGTTTTGCTCGTCTAGGTTGGTTAAGTTGGCTCCAGTTCCCCTTGGTTAATTACGGAGTGTCAAGTCATAGTGCATAGTAATTTACCCTATGTTTTTGGTGTCAGCATGCCATGTTTTGTTACCGCCTTCCGGTCGCTGCCGGTCACTCGACTTTAGCTGCTGCATGATATGCACATCTCTGACCATCAAGCGTAACCAACCACAGACAACGTTGGCGCCCAGACAACAATGCCATAATCAGCGCAGGGCTTCAACCGGAACATGAATGGCGGTGCAGAAAAACAAACATTTCTACATCATCCTACAGCTTAAATATTTTGAACATACATATTACTCAATGATAGGTTATGCAAACTTTTTGTGTTTATCATGAGAAAACCATGTGGCGCATATACCGATCCACTTTGTGGAATATTCGAAAGAATACTGCAGGGTCAATTTTCCTCATAATACTGCTCTTATGCGTTGCATTCTGTATTCTGCTTCTGGATTCGCATAGACCTACTGTTACCGTAAAAAATCGTACAACAAGTACTGCTCTTGCCGATCCCGGGTTATTCTTTGTCGATCCCAAATCTGTGCAAAGGCAGTATACGATTTCTCCCAAACCTTGCGAGCCGGGCATCTTTCTCGTGGTCGCGGTGATCACTGCGCCACGAAACGCCGGTATCCGTGCGATGATTCGCCGCACTTGGGGTTCATTAGCCGGATCCTCCTGCCAAACCCGGATGTTATTTATGCTAGGAAGAGTGCATTCGACAACCACACAACAGCTCCTGGAGGAAGAAGCCCGGGAACACGGTGACCTTTTGCAGTCTAGCCAATTCGATGATACATTCCGCAGTTCCACGATAAAAACGCTGCATCTATACCAGTGGTGCGCTGCTCACTGCTCCACGTCGACGTTTATCGTGCGGGTGGATGATGACGCTTACCTCAATATACCGAAAATATACGACATTCTGAAGGATCAACCGCCCGATGCGTTCTACGGGCACGTGTACAAGCAGGAGATTCTGAACGATGAGTGGTTCCCACAGCGGAATCCCAGTGAGAAGTATTATTCGCCGCGTGAAGAATACAGCCATGACCGGTATCCGGTGTATATTTGGGGATTTTTAATCATCGCTCCGACAGCTTTATTAGGGAAAATATTACACGCCAGCCAGTTCATTCCATATAGCTTTATTGATGATATTTACGTCACCGGATTGGTAGCGAACTACACTGGAATACCCCTGCGGCATATAGCCGGTATTACGAAGAAGACCAAAACGATTTCCTTAGCGCAGCCTTGTCTAAAGAACAAGCATACAGCCATACATAAAATGGGGCAAAAGGATTTGTACGTCTTATGGAATGCGGAATGTGCAGGTTCTCGGAATTCTTGCAACTAATGTGGTTATACTGTATTTTGTACAGTTTTCTTTCTTTTTATATGAGTTAAGCCAGTGATAGAGAAACCCTGCGTATGCTGCGAATTTTCAACTGTAGCGCTTAATTTTATACGATTTTGGTGATTCTAGCATGTATCTATGTTAGTCTTGTTTTATTCATCATGCTTTTCTAAAAAAAAATGTACCATTTACTTCCGGCCGATCCAGCGACCACCTTTTCGTAACCGATTGCTAGGAAGAACAGTGTTCTTAACAATAAAAACCATACTGTCATAAAAATGCAAGCTATCCATGAGACCATGCAATTCCGAGTTCTGTGAGTTGTTACGAAACGCCGCATTACGGTTATGCTGCAAGTTTAGCACATCAATCCACATCTTGGTCCGCTCGATCATTGTGTCGGCATGCCGTTCTGATGAGCCGCCATACTCCTTCCAGTAACTAGTATGCAGATCCTCGATAACATACACTCCTCCCATTTTAACTAAGGGAAATAAAATCTCAAACGACACCAGTTGTTGTTGCGTCGAATGTCCACCGTCATCGAGAATGATATCAAACGGCGGCCATTGCCGGCTAAAATTCCGCAAGGTGTCGGCATTGCCTTGATCCCCGATGAAAATCGTAACATTTTCCCGTGTAAACCGCCGACACCGCTGATCAATATCCAGACCATAGTACATCAGCCCAGCGCCGAAGTAGTCGCGCCACATATTAATGGATCCGCCGCTCTGAACGCCGATCTCTAGGAAATGGACGGGATGACCACGATAGTGATGGAAGTGGTGGGTGTAGGCGCGAAAGTAGCCGGTCCATCGGTCGATACCGGCAGCGTGTTGGCTGTAGTTAGCGAACCAGTCGTCAAACCATTTGGACGAGAAGGAACTGGGAATTGGGACATCCAGGGCGTCTGGGATAACGCCATGTGGATGGCGTTGAATGATAAGTGTATACGGAAATGCAGATCCGAAGGACCACCTAGGATACGCGATGGATAAATTAAACAAATCACCCTGCGAACAACGGTAACTGGCGTATGCTGAGCTCGTCCAAAATTAATTATGGGCACTACTGTAGCGATGTTTGCATGACTTTGATATTGTTAAGTTGCACTCACCCTTGGATGATGAAATGTACATAATACAAAAACAAAAATAAGGCACAAACGGTGAAAATTTTGCATGCAAGAAGCAGATCCATTAATCACCAATTTTTATTAAAAGATTGCCAGCTGTCTGGGTGATATTGTCATTAACTGATATAACAATCAATACAGTACAAAACAATAATAACGGTACAACAAAATAAAATAGGGTGCAAGTTGTACTTGTTAATCACGTGTTATACCTTTGTTGATAAAAGGCTCAGCTTGTTTTGCAGCGGTCCAGTGCATTAAGTGCCCAGCTGCTCTGTTGTGGCCTTGACTTCAGCACGGTTTAAACACGTTCCGCTTGGACATCCCAACATTTAACGCTCTAGTAAGTGTTGTCTCGGTCCCAGTGGTACCCTAGATGTTGCCGGCAACAGTACGTGATGCGGAACGTTGGCAATCCACTTACTGTGTGATGTACTGAATCGCTTAACTTTTCTTTTATACAGCCTTACCTTTTAAACCTTTTTTCTTTAAAGTACTAGTCTTTTTTCTTTAAAGTACTAGTACGTAAGGGTTATCGTTTCCTGGACTTGGATTGAATTTTGGTTGAGTACACAAGCCAAACCCGTAAACAGCTTTTCTCATAATTGTCATACCCTCATTGATGAAGAACGTCAAATGTGTTAAGTTGGTCAAGCGACCACGTGATAAGATTTTTATGCTTTATTTCACGCCAGTGATACGTACAGCACGTTTCAAAATTGCTGTACGGGCATAAAACTACGTTATTAAGACACCGGACAAAGTTACAGAACAACAAGATCAGTACAAAGGGTGATTTCGCAATATGCTTCCACTTTATTCATTAATTTATTATAAATATTATAAATTTATAAAATTATCATTATTATTATTATTATAAATTTTGGGAATTTTTTCCCGTGCTGGAATCATATTGCGAAATCACCCTCTGTACATTTATCTATCACCAAATTGTATCCATACCAAAGGTGAGTGGGAACTATCATATTAATTTTTTCGTGTAAAACTTCCATTTCTTGATTTGTTGCCAGAAATTTTATGTTGCGCTGCGCGCTTAAGTTTTGTTATTATAATTATCTTCAACATTCCAACCATCGGGAGAACTTTACAATCTTGCATGTAATGACCCGGACACCACTGTTAAATAACTACAATGTATAGCAATTATGTAGTAAGCATCACAAGTTAATTTGTCTGAAAGAAAGATAGAACATGCAGTCTCCCCTCACGTTAGAACTGTCCTTCGTAAATAATGAATATATAAACCAGTTCTCTGGTTAAATTGGGGCGATCTCGTCCTGATCATCACCATCACGATCTGCGGCATCCATTTGGACCGTTCGCACATTTAACAGTAACTCCCGCAGCCGCTTTTCGACCACGGTGGTGTCGAACCACAACTCCGGCGTGGGAAGCAGTTCGTCCACTAAAGCATCAACCGCCCTGGTAACAGCAGCATTCTACGAAAATGCACACGGTGCCAAATAAGAAACTGACATATCCGGCATGGCAACAAACCCCTTACACCAACATCCACTCCACCGGCCGAATAATCGTTACAGAGGGGATCGGCGTTGTTGCGGAAATGGGCGTACGGATCATGTGAGGACAGGAATTGTCGGCAAGCCCAGCAGAAGTGCTGTCCACAACGGCATACCACATGATTGCATCCACTAATTTTCTACGAAAAATTTTGGTTGTCACTGCATCAACAGAAAGAACGGATAAAAATGTTGCAAACTTCAAGTTGCTTTCCAAATAAATGTGAGTTGAAGTACTTGAATGTATGTGACACAACGTGGACAGCGTTTGACATTGGCCAGTAACCCGGTTTCCATGATGGACGTTAGGAGCCTATCGCGAACGTATTCAGCATCCGTGTCCCGTTCTTCAGCGCTGACATCTGTTGGCCACCACCCACGATTAGTAATACCGCTTTCTAAATAAGTTAGCAATACTACGCGATTGTATCGCTGGAGATACAGCGGGGAAATGCGGCATCAGTTATGGGGACGATGGAAGGAGCGGAAAAGTTTAATGAAATCTTAATGTTGTAAAAAACTTTTGCGATGTTTTAAAGTGTTTAATTGTACGTTATACCAAAGGTGAATAAAGTATCATTGTGAAGGTATTTTAAAGCTACTTCGTAAGTTAAAGGAAAGCTTAAAGCATACCTCGTGCATTCTCCCGATAGCACGGTTGAATTCCATGTGAACTTCGCTCACAGAGTGTGCAAAAGACAAATCCGCACTGACACTGACCAATGTCACCATCCCGAATGACGACCGAGTTACACTGTGGACGCGGACAGTAGACGACATCACCCATCCGGGTCAACGCTGTGTCCAATTGCAGGCGTTGGAATTTGTCTTGCTTTTCTTCGGAGATCAAAGCTGAGACCTTAAATAATATGAATGTCCATGCAATGAATTACTGATGAAAGGATTTTAAAATTTTTAGCATGAAAAATGTTGAAATAATGACGTACATCGGAGGGATGGAGCTCCGCTTGGCACACCAGACAGTTGACCAGCCACGTTGTCCCTTCCGCGATCTGCGTCTCACAGTGTCTCTTCAAACACGCTTGACAGCAGCGATGGCCGCAATTCTGAAGCTTCAGGAAATTCTTCCCCAGATGTGATTCAAAGCACACCGGACACTGGTGAAATTCACGGGCAAAAACGACTTCTTCTCGTTGATTACTGTAGGTCAGCAGTTGTGCCGCAAAGGTCACTGGATTATGAACGGGCAAAATATTGGCGCAGTCGACTTGAGTGAATTGAGCACCCTGGGGAATCAGCAACAGACAGTGTCCCAAAGGGAAAACCGTTGCTTCATCCAGAATATTCCGGAGGTACTCGTAGAAATCGTACATCACAGCCAGACGACCGTTGTGCTTCCATAATACTTCAATCTGCTTTTCCAGCAGACGCAGCTATACATTAAATTCGGGTTTTAAATTTTTAGTAATATGGTAATTAATTTTTATTGTTCATACAGTTGAGCCCGTCATCCAGGAACACGAAACCTGGACGATCGGCGGAGATTCAGACGGATAAGATCCGGGATATTGAAAGACAACGCGAACGCTGGGCAAATGCCTGATCACAGAGGAACGAAGCTCAGCGAATTTTTCCAGTAAATGCTTTTTGGCATCCTGTCAGAAATTTGGTTGTGACAAGCTTCAAACGAATTGTAAGTAAAAAATTTTAAAGGCAGTTTACTTCGCTGCTGGAAGACATCGAATCACAGAATGTTTGAAAGACTTCTTGGAGTTGATCACATTTTTCGCCGGGTATCGCGAAGATTTCCGTGGAAAATGCAGCAGATAAAGCCACATTCAGGATACCACCAGATCCAGTATCGGACCGTTGGAATTCCTCGTCCGTCAACAGCGCTTGCAGACATTCCCGCTCCTGGCGTTGTAATTCGTCATTGTCGCTGGATGTCTGCTGGTTCAACCCGATTTCAGCGTAGCGTGGTCCACTCATTTTAGTGTGAATTGTTCGTTTATCACAGATAGCAAGTACATTAAAATGCACGTTTTCGACCGCTTCCAGTTTCTGTTAAGTCTTCACTGCAATTTGTAATTCTAGCGTTGTCAAGTTCAAGAAAGTCTGCTACAAAACTAATACGGGTACCTACAAGAGATAACGGAGGCAAGCTAAGCGATATAAGCAGTTAAGTAGTACCAGCCAGCTGATGAACAGGGTTTGCCACATTGCATCATGACTTATGAGCAGACTGCAGCGTGAGTAATATCACACTCGCATATGAAAGCTTTATCTGCAGCTACCGCTTCGTAAACTGGTTGTTCGGTATGTTCGGTATAAATATCGATTCTATGTGCGACTTATTTTAATCAAGTAGAGTAAGTTAATTCAGCGTTAGTAAAGTACTGTATACTGGCTAATCAATTGCGACGATACGATAGACGACAAGTACATCCGGTACTTCTAGCTCGGCAGACACTCGCTGATCCGGTATTTTTACCGCGCTAGCAAAGTCGAATTCTTTATTACCGGTGAAAACTACGTGAATGCCACCACAAGGTACCGTGTACGAGGATAAAAGATTAATACAAACCAACATTGCATAGTGTAATTTAGAGCATAATATGCTAATTTCACCTAAATTACTCGTACAATAATTTAACATGGATCAGTTCGGGCCTAGATTTTACCTGGCCAGGTAGCCAATTTCCGGCTGGGTGACGGTAATCATGGGTGATTTTAAAACTGCTTAAAAGAACAAATCGCTTTTGTGAACTTAAAATGGCACAGTGTGGAGCAGTGTACGTATTCGCATTTCTCCCACTGGTAAAATTATGTGTAAATACCCGTATATGGCGGTGCGTTTGAAAACTCACGTCTGTAACGTGCAAAGTACTTCTACCGATGCATCTGGTTCTCGTGTGTGAGTCGAAAATAAGATGAGTATTTTCTACCGTGCCCAAAATTGCCCCGAATCATACAAATTAAAACCATTCTGCCAGGCCATAATAACGGAAAATTTGTTGTTCGTGATAATGTGACAACGTGCTAAAGGTCACTCCTGCCAAAAGTACTAACCAAACACGTCGTAATAACAATGCAATGATTCACGGAGAACGATACCAATCGGCCACACCACAGATTAACAAACGGGTGCACCCATCACAAACTGCTAAACGGACTAAACAACAACAAATTTTTAAGATCTTTCAATAAAAATTTAATAAGAAGCTCCACCCTCGCCCGCAGTAGAGAACTTGACCAGCGGCCGATCCAGCGCCTCCACCGTCAGATTCTCATACTTGTCCCCTTCCTTTTTCTTCTTCCGCTTCTCCTTGGCCGTCTTCCTCTTCAGGTACGCCACCATATCCGCATCACCACCCAACTGCCCATCCGGCAACTGCAGAGTCTTATTAACAAAATACTCATCCGTCTCATCATCCCCCACGGCACTGCGCACCGTCCGATACTGTCCGCGGTACGCTTCACTAATGTGCGTCAACGGCGCATTATTGGAGCGCGGACTGTACAGTGAATACGAGCCATCCGTCGGGTTGGTAGTCACCGGCGGGGGCGTGGCTATGTAAGGGCCAAACCCCATCCGACAGCACTGGATCCATTCGATGTGGTATTCGTGGTCGTAGGGGTTGATCTTCTTGGAGATGCCGGTCATGACGTAGCCGTTGGCGCACACCACAATGTAGAAGTTGGTGTTGTCGTAGTATTCGAAGAAGGGGTCGTGGGTCACCTGATAGTAGCATGAGGTGTAGTCGATGTAGTAGCCGGGCGGCGGTTGGCAGCATTTGTAAGGGACCTGGTCCCAGGTGGGCGTAAGGTGGATGAACCACTGGAAACTGCCACTCCACATGGCTGTCGTTGTCAGACAAAAAATCAGCGCGAAGTATAACAAGTTGCCAATGATATAAGATTTTGAATTTGAATAACCACAATGTTAAAAGTACATAATATAAATTTTACGAGAGGGGAAAATTCCTGATTTACGCGGCCCTAATTTTATACAGGTACCAACTAACCGGTAATAAATGTATTGATGGTTTTCGCTGAGTTTTGTGGATTGTAGCAGAAATACTGATTCGTGTAGTTCCGTGTATGGCATCTGACAAACGAACAGCAAGATAGATACTTCGTATGCATGTGTAGATGCATGGATGGTTTACAATATATAAAGATAAATATGTAATTCTTCCTTTGCAATATCTAGCACCAAGTATATTGCCTTACCAAAGCTTCAAAATAAAATTCATGTACGAATTTTTTGTTGCAGGTACTCTATAACGTAATATCTATATATTGGATGACCGTACTAGATTATTTCTCTGCACAAATTATCAAATACGTCTGGTAGCTTATCAAATATCGCTAAAATAACAACGTTCAACATCCGTAGAGCTATCACAAACATAAAAAATTAACTACAATTTTAATATTACTGACCCGCCGTAATAGGGATATGCACCACTAGCTGGCGGTTTATTAGGAAATGTAAATCGGCACCAAAAGGCTTGGATACGCTGAAAAAAAGATTTCATATTATAACTGTGCGAATGCTCGACCGATGTTGCCATATTTGGTATTTTAAATGCAAAATTCAGTCACATATCAATGGGCACTCTTTACCTCAAAATCATCAGTCCAGTCTCTGAAAGCAGTCAAATTTTATAAAACAAAGCTTTAATTAGCTAGAGTGTTGCAGAAATTAGTGTACAGACACTTACTGCAATCCAACCTAAAAAAATAAAATACTGGTAAATAAACTGATATTTTATTGCACAAACTGCAAATCGAACATATCGTTTAAACTGCCAGTGGTAAAACTTATTAAACCAGAGAAACGGCTGTGAAGAAGTAAATGTATACTTTTAAAGAGTAATTTAATTTTTCTGTAAAGGCTTAATGTTAGCATGCATTTAACATCCCGAATTCTAAAGCCGGCATATACCCTAGCTGCCATAGGCTTACCAGCTCGCTCACACTTACTTTACTAAAAAAGAATACTTCGTACTGTATTTAAATAATAATTTAAACAAGTGCATATTGTAACACACAATATACATAACTGATTCGATGTTATATCATGCAGTTACTAATATGTACGAACCAGTGCTTCGCCATCGAGACATTCAACATTCCACTTTCTGTTAGGTGATTGAGATCCCATATGTTGATGGTAGGATTGTATTATCGTGTCACCCTAAAGCCACCAATTAATTGTATATAAAATTAAACTGTGACAGTAAGTTGATAACCCCGGTTCACCATGCAAGAGGCTTTTTAACGACAAATTAATATGAAAAACGGCCGAGATAGACACCGCATTTCCGCATCTTTACATATACGTAGTTATCGAAGGCCGGCAATAAACTTATTATCAACAATTACAGAGTTAATTTATACAGTCTCTTCACCAAAAATTTCACGGCAGCCTAGGAAACATATTATTATATAAGAAAGTAAAGGAACTTATCATTATTTATCGACGGTTCGCGGTACACCGAAAGCATGAATACTTTTAATCAATTAATGTGGAGAACTGCAAAGACATGTACTGTCTGCGCAGCCTTATGTGCATACTTTTCGACGGCCAAAGAATTATATGAAACATTTAGAAACTGATACTGGCGAAACAATAATAAATAAAAAACCAGTAGTTATTTCCTTTTAAGTAATAGCGACAGCTTGTAAAGTTGTGTATTTCCATGGTATGATACTTTCCTACATTAATGCCGGTTGCACTTACCGATCCATAGCTAATGTAGGTGTTATAGTAACGATTGGTCGCTTCCACAAAGGATGCTACTAAATACATGATTAAAATTATTCCCAGAATATTCCTTCTTGACTTGCGAACTTGTGAGTCTATCATCCATCGCAGAATCATGTTTGGGTAACAAAATTACGGATGCTCTCAAAATTCAATGATATTTCGAAATAATTGTGCAATAAGTTGTAAACGTGGCTTACGTCATGATAACTGTATTTTGGCTAATTGCTTTGAAGCCGAAATCAAAAAATATTGTATACAACAAGTTCCTTGTCAGGACGAGTTAATGTGCACGAATCATCGTAATGATGTTCTACAGTCCTGATCATGTTCGGATGCTGTGATCTTGACCGGCGTGAGAAAAACTCACTCACCGAATTCACTGAAAGCCGGTATAACAAAACAGACAAAAACTTGCGATTAATAATCGCCCGTGGAGTACAACATGCGTGCATCTCCGCAGAGCGCATTTGTCAACCGTTATAAACATAATACAGTAGAGGCAACTTGATGAGAATTGACCGATGTTGACAAGCACCGATCATTTCACAAATTACACACTTATTAAACTTCACTGAACACCGAAAACCTCTGCTTAACATTTTCCTAAGCGTTTGCTGAAGTTTTCCTGAAGTGAACTTCACAAATAACAATGTCAAACACGAATTTGACAGCACATTTCTTTATTGTTGCTAAACGATGATCTTTTCCAGAATGAACATCCAAAGCATTTGTTGGTAAGTATTAGTTATGTACTCGTACATACTCTCAAACGACGATAAGTAGTGTGCTGGAAACTACCGGAAGGCGGAAACCAAATTTGCCGGTTGAATTCACGTGCCGGCTCGTTTTCGCCTTATTATAGTGTTCATAAGTATTATTTTAGCTGTGCAGACGCAAAAGAATAAGCGTGAAAAACATTAAAAGTGGTTAGAGTAGTTCCTTAATCGTAAGCAATGTCGCTCTATAACACTTTAGATCGAAACGGGAATTATGCAGGTTATTTTTAGGAGATGTCGACTTCGGGTACGGTTGAAAATATGAAGCAGTGAATGCTGATAAACTACAAATTGCGGTGAATTGTGAATGGCAGGAAGGGAGATGAAACAATCCTGAAGAAGCTTTAATATCTTCAGCACCGAACACGTACAGGTATTAATTTTGGCACATTGATTCCTACTCTATTCCTATTCTCTCGTATAAATTTCATGCCTAATTCAATCAATTAATTGTGCAGATTGGTTCCTATTCCGTCTGTACTCGTACCTGTACAGATTGATTTCGACTCAGTAGTTCCCACTGCGTGTAACATAACTGCCACATATGTACATCATACGTGTATGTATTATAATTAATTTATTCGTTCCTTTATTGCTAAACGTCAAGGATCGATCGGATGGACCGTGCCCATTTAAAAAGTTATGCGATATAGCGGTATATGTAGTTTGTGCTTTGTATTCTTCTGTTCCAAAGTACACCCGTCTCACCATGCACCACTCCGGTCCTTTTCCGCTCTTTCTTCGCCGGCAAACATCCACGAACAGGACGTGTACTTACCAGCGCGGTATCCAGCCGTATCCGGCTACGCGACAGGTCGTCGCGGGACATTTCGTTTTACTGGTATCCAGTCTATCGACACAAATGACATCCCATGCATGTCAAACACGTGCATTCGCATTGCCACGCGAAAGTTAAGCAGCCTTCGGGACGTCGTTCACTTCTGTGGTGCCGCGAGGTTCAAGTTTAGCTGGGATTCCGGCTGATACAAAAACGCGACATGCAGTAGTACTGGTAAGTGCACGTCCTGCTCGTGGAGGCTACGCGACAGGTGGTCGCGGGACATTTCATTTACGGATATTTCGTCTGAGGACAAGTCGTTTTTGTGGCAAATAGTCATATGGCTACTCGTTGTCATAAACCAGTCGATAATGTTTCGCCTCCCGAAAGTCGCGCGACCAAATGCCACACAACGAAACAGCTGCGAAACGAGTTGTCCAAAACAAATTAGCCGCTGCGACGAAAACCTTTTGGCGAAATGTCCCACGCGACGAAATGTCCCGCGACCACTTGGGCTGTCACGACCGTTCGCCGCTTCCCACATGACATCTACTTCGGCAAACACGGGATTTGCAGGCAGAAGAGAAGTATACCCTAGGTTACATTTTATTTAAAGGGCTGTTTTATTTTCGCACTTATCTCTTCTGAAACACCGAGCCCAGGGGGACCAGCGGCCATTGCCGCTATCCAAGAATTGGGGAAGAGCTTACTCCCGGCGAACTGGGGAAAAGAGTAAGTACTGATTCATTCAGGAGAAGCCCGCTCACATGAACATCTTCGGCAACAACTGTCTCGAAAAGAGAACTGAGTTTCTGTTATGGGCACGGTGGAGAAAGTGGGAATAATAAATGAACTGTTGTTTTTTTAACTGTTTCTAAACACGTATTCAGGTGATGGTTTGAAATAAAGTCTCACCACTATTGTACATACACTGTATATTATATGGCATTGGCTGCGTAGGCAAAATCCAATGCATCATTTGTAAATTTTTTTTCACATCACCCACAATTAAAACTTACCAAACTAAAACCACAAAACAAATTAGGAGATCAAGAAACGAGATCCACCGGATTTCAAAATAACACAATCAATAATAACTCCGACTTAAATAACCTGAACACCGGCTTCAGCCGCGCCAGAAATTAGGGCTGTGTCCATGACGCTTTTCGCGACACTGAGACAAACATATTCCTTCTTCTGCAACCGGATCCCTTGCATCTGATGATGTTTCTGCAGATACGTCAGCATCGTACATTTCGCCATGTCCAGCACGCCCATGGGCGGCATGATAACATCCACGTTCCTCAGTTCCAATTTTGCGCAGACGCGGCACCAGTCCACTACCGGATTCCCCTCCCGGATCAAAGCGCTGACCAAAAGCGCATCCATCAGAAGATCCCCCCAACCAACAGTCATCCGCGCCAAAACAATCAGCGGCACTTTAATCTGCAAAGCCGCTAGCATATCCGTCACCAGGCGCACCGAAAAATTGTCCCGGGCGGAAATTACCAGGCATCTGGTGGACACCGTAACGGTATGGTACACTAACAAGGCTAGACGAATTTTCGGGCGGGACACCCGCGAACTGGTGCGGATGGTAACCACTGAATAATGGCGATTACTGAGGATCGCATCCCAGCTGCGATCAACCTGACGGCACATTACCCACGTAATGGCGTCACAGTAGGAAAGTATTTCGGATATAAGTTCGGGAGGCAAACGGGAAAGTCCCAGCATATCCTGGAAATGATATCACCCTTAATTATTCAAATAAATCAGCGATTTAGCTGATAAAACAATAATTGATTTATACCTCTTTATTTAGGTACTGCGCATAATACAGATATATATCTGTAATTAGCAAATTAAATGAGTGCACACGGAGTGAACGAAGTTTTTGAATTATGTGTTGCTGCAGTGCATCAGATAAATAAGGTTATTAAGACTTCAGGATAATACCCATATACCTTTACAGAAAAATTAGAAATTTTACAATATCATCCCTTCAAATCGCAGTTATGTTATACGAAGGAAGAATCAAATCGATAACACGTACCTGAAACGGAGTGAGAGCATCAACTACTACACTATCGCCGTTCCGTGTCTTTTTTCTCGCAGACGTCTGTCCGCTTTCGGCATAGGCAAACAGCCTTTCCTGGGGATGAAGAACATTTTTTCAGAATTTTTTAAACATAATGGGAAACGTTTAGTGCGTAGTCATTCTGTAGCAGTAAGAAAAAAGACAATGAATTAACCAGGAAAATTACTAAATAATGCAATAATTAAGAATAACTAATACAGAGTGGAAAGTTCAACTTTCCTCACTGGAAACTTGTGAAAATTAAAATTATCTTAATAAACTATATCGAAATTAAAATTATTTTTCAAAAAATTAAGTGGTGAAATAAATGAAATGATTTAAAAAGAAGCGAGATTGCGCTAGTAGCTTACGAATTCTGGTTTATCCATTTGAAGCTCCGTCGTGGAAACATAGGTAAATTTGGGTTTACACCTGAGGTGTTCTTGTACCACATCCGCGCGAACCAGTATCGACTTGGTCAACCGATTCCATTTCCCCCGAAAACCCTGTTCCCGTAGCACCTCCAATACTGCTGGATGGCTCGGCAGCGTAATGCAGTATTTGGCAAAACGGAGATCTTTTGGAAACTGATCACAAAACACCTCCCTGCCTGCATTATTCTGGAATCTATCCGTCAAGGGAACCCAATCCATGGCCAATTTAACCTTCCCACATTCCGTAAACAGCCGAATAATCTCTCCATCGATGGGCACTTCGACAAGAGCATGCAGGGCGGGAATAGCACCATCTTGCGATTTGTAGACGCCATCGTGGACGACAAACAGGATTCTAGAATCGGGATACCAGCGCCATGGTTGGTCGGGGCGATGCTGGAGCAGGACTTGCGCCTGCAGCCCCGCTTGATATTGGGAAATTTTAGTCTGTGCGATTGCTACGCAGCTGCTCATTGGAACGCGGTCAGCGTGATGGCCAGGGTAGTCGAAATCCACAACGATGTCACCGCCATCCTCCACCAGATCAACAATCATTCCATGACGAACCACTCCGTCGTCGTCTTTCACGTCGACGGCGCCGTACCGCCAGACGTCTTTTTTTAAACATAACAATGTCACAAAAGATTTAATAATTCCGATGACAGCCAACCAGTGACAAGTACAAACCAAACAAGTTTAAAATAATAAAATTTAAAATAATAAACGGGTTGTAAATTACTAAATTGATACGTATTGCAGTGCAGAGTCGCAGACGAATTTTTGAATTCGTTATTCGTCTGAAGTCTGAAGAGTGCACAATAATACTGTGCAGAAGTGGCGTCTTACTTGATTTTATTCGTGATTTTACAGCCATTGCACCATCTGTGGACCCTCCAGTTGTTAAGTGACAACGTAACAGAAGCACGCGTGCGGTGGCCCATGCCACAGGCTGTTTTAACGTAAATCTTTGAAAATTCATAACTTTGTTCATTCCTGCATTAAATTTTTATGTATAGTCTTGAAAAATGCAGAATAATACACAGCATTAGACAAAATAAATGATTCTCTGTTTCTTCTTCAGGGTAATGCACTAGGAGCCCCTGCGGTTAACATAGCCGCCTATGACAAATCCTCCATAGGCGGCTATGCTAGCCGTACTGGCTAACAGTGCGGCTAGCACTGTTAGCCGGGTCCACAGATGGTGCAATGGCTGTAAAATCACGAATAAAATCAAGTAAGACGCCACTTCTGCACAGTATTATTGTGCACTCGTCTGAACAGCTCAAGCTGACAGCAGCAAACTATCTCATGCCGCGCTCTCGGGCGGTAGGAGCTCGGCCGGAAGTATCGATCTGGACAGTGGACAGTGACACAGGGCATATAGATACAATGTGTCTCAGCCTTTATTGTCCTGTGGTTGGTACAATTCAAGATCGTCAGTACATGTAGTTCACAATTTCAGAAAACAATCAAACAAAGTGCTACGTAATTGACAACAAGGCAACATTTTGGCGCCGCAAAAAAGGGCAAGCCGACCTGCACATCACAAAGGGGCCTAAAAAGAATGAAGTAGCAAAAGCTGATTGGACAACTCCGCCCACTCCAAATGCCGATGGCGAATGGCAATTGCACAGTCTTTGATGGAATGAGAGGCCCCTCCTCCTCGATGTGAGGCACACGGCAGCATGGATGGAGGCACCGCGTCGTGTGCAAAACGCAAAAGGTGGATAACGATGCTGCGTGTAATTTCTGGATGATGCCAGCTCCAGGAGTCTTGGCTTACCGGATGTTGTTAACGTCCAAAGTAGGGAAAACAGCCAGATGCTTCTGCTTTATGGTGGGCCAGATATCCAACGGTCGACCGTTATTCCAACAGCGAGGCGTCGTATATCCAGCAGCCTGCTCCACAAATTGCAGGAAAAAAAGGAAGATGCAGAAGATATGCTTCCATAATGAATCTCCATTACCCGATGGGCAAGCTCTAATTAAGAGCGCCGCGTTCAAGTAAAAAAACTCATACTTTGGCAAGGAAAAAACAGTGGGAAAAAAGCGAGAAAAGGGGTACAGAAAAGTTCTAGATTTATTGGCCGTTCGGTAGCTGTGCAGGCCAAGACTATTATAAGCTGTTAACGATAAATTACATACAGTATCTGACGATCAGTTTGAGTTCTTTCAGTACAGTTCGTAAGTCAAGTGCTTCTATATCGATTCAGGAAACTGATTTTTACATAAAAAACAACAGACCCAACTAGCGTTGGCTGAAATAATGTAGTGTACATTAAATACTGTACCTACATGTAGAGATAAAGTATAAAAAACCAAATCTGAAAGCCAAAATTTAAAAACGTACAAGCAATTTTGAGCATAATTCATTATAATAGTAATACTGTAGTGATAAATTATTACAAAAATATAGCTGGTGGACAACCACTCTGGAAAACATACGACACGTTAATTTCATCGTACTGATCGATGGAGCTCCATTTTTGACTTCACCAAAAAATATAAACCGAGTGGAAGAAACTTTCCATCGCGGGACGTTATTATCGACCCTTTTCCAGCCAAGGCTTCACGCCGGCCGTGAATAAGGTGCTCCTGGTAATCTGCAATTTACTGCGGCCCCACTCATCGATATCAGCCAACCAGGATCCATCCATGTCGCCAAAACTTTGGAATCCCTTTAATACATTATCTTTGGAAAAGTTCCGCGGAATGGCCAGCTCCACTTCCACCAGCAGCAACTTCTTACAGAGCGGCCACCACGGCGGTGGTTGCTCTGCTTGGAATGGCGGCAGAAAATCGCGATAATCGGCATCCTTTATATATGACAGAAGAATAATCTGCGGTTGGATTCCCAGCACTGTTAGCATGTCCTCTGTGATGTGTATTAGGTTACGTCTGGCATGATGACGTCGAGAGCGGTGCGGTTGAGTAACGGTAACTGTCAGGGATCGGATGGAACATGACCTGGTCTTCGCTGTTCCATACAACATCCATGCCAGTGTGGTCTCAACGTAGGTTGCCAACGGATCCAGTTCAATGAGAACAGTCGGGGAATGGATTACCAGGGCATCCCAGTCTCGACAGACGCGTCGGCACATTGCTTTTCTTTCTACAACGAGATACGACAACATTTCCGATAGCACTTCCAGCGGGAGATACCATAGTTGAGTAGCTCCCTCACTGGCGTCTGCGGGAACGAGTCCCTAAACAGAACGGGCTCGTAAAATAAAAGTTTGCAAAGATAAGGGTCTGAACACAAGAATACTGGAAGGTCGACAAACTGGATGGGAAAAATTCACAAGCCGTTCGATGATTTTTGCTTAGGTCTGCGTACGTACTTATAGCAGAGAGCTTATAGTCTCATGGCTGGCATAAGCACTGCCATCATGGTGCCGATGCAGTGATGCACTAATTGTAAATGCAGATTATGAGCTCTTCTATGAATATAATAACTAGAGTTTTTTCTATGGCACGCCTTGTTCTACGGATCGGATTACTGCAGTTTGTATAATGAATATTATAATTATTCTTTTTGATACCCGGTGATTGGCGCGGAAAAGAACAGCCTATTCAGTTCTCACGGAAATGGTAGTACCGTAGCATACTATCTCTGTAGAGAAGCGGTAGAGCATTAACTGGATGTACGCAGTACGCACAAAGAATACTTTATTAAATAATATAATGAATGTTCTCGTGTCGACATCCGAACTCAGACTGAAAATCAGGACGCGTATTTTATGCAGCAGTTACCTTAAGAGAGTGTACATTGAGACGACGGGGCTTGACACAGGAATACCCGCTTCCGGTATCGGTAGTCAGTTTCTGTCGTTTACGTTGCTTCTCGTTTTTGTGGCAAGCTTCAATTCGAATTTCTCGTTTCCTGTCATGATAATCCAGTAAAGAATCTGCGCGGCGCAGACGTTCCTTCTAAAAGACAAAACGTTTTTAGTTTTTATCGGACTACAAACACAAACACATGATGAATTGCAGGCCAAGGCATTCCTGGTAATGACAGTTGCCGAGTTTAGCCACGCATACGCGAACGCAGGTTTGCACAGCAAACACGAAATCAAAACCGAAGAAACTCTTACACATCTCGCTGCATCAGTTATACGACTGCGCTTCCACGCACAAGCATAATGCAGAATCATAATGCCTGGCTGTACTTCAATACGGACGAACATAGTGTGTGTCAAACGATTCCACATATCCCGAAACCCGCGCCTTTTTGCCAGGACTAACACATCGGGGCACCATCCTAATTCAACGCGCTTCTTGTGAAAATACAGCTGCCCAATGGGGAATTTATCGCAGAACTGCGATGCCGCTCGTTGTGTGGCGTCGCTCAGCACCGCCTTCTGTTCTAAGGAGCACACGGCTTCTGTTACGCGAATTCTGTCATGATCAACGAATGCCAGCGTGGGCTGCCCATCGAATTCCACCTCCACTAGAACGTAGGTGTACATATAAGGATCGTGTATCCGGAAGAGTACTTTAGCAGGATACCAACACCACGGCTGATCGGTGCTGCGCTGACTTAAAAACTGCACGCAAACACCAACACGACGGGGGTCGTCGTTGGTGAATGCGACGCAACTGCTCAGTGGGATACGATCAGCGTGGTGGCCAGTGTATCCGAAGTCCACAATTAAATCCCCATCGTCTTCAACGACATCGACTATCATTCCGTGGCGGATAAGCCCATTTTCGTCTTTCACGTCCACGACGCCGTAACGCCAAACGCCCTTTTTAAACATATTTCGCCAATTTCGGGCTTATGGATGCTAAGATATCAGCATAATTTAATCAAGAAATTTCTCACTATGCACCTGCCATACTCGTATCGCTACTAGAACCATAGTAAACAAATTATACGGATAATAATTCACTACGCTGGTACAGTACTTACCCGGAGGGTAGAGTATGTACATGTTGTGATTAATTTTGTCGACATTATGCTGTGGTCCATCTCCTGTGTGCACGTGTGGTCAGCAACTACCCTGCCAAGTACAGTAAGTGGTCTTGCAGCCGTTCAGAAAACTGCCGCCTTTATCCGGATGTCGCACAACCGGAAGTACTTCCTTATTTTGCAATTTATAGCAACGAGTGCAGAAGTTTAATCAGGCGTTTTGGTGCTGGTGTACGGTGGTGCAATGGATTTATGTTTTATGGGTCTTCCGAAGACATACTTCATAAATGATACGCAAATTAACTACCTGGACATATCTTCCTTGCTGAGTGCCAGTGGTAATTAAATTGGTTCGCTGCTTATGCTCTTATTTTTGTTTTGCTGTACATAACCGGCAAAGCGTACTATTCCTTGAACAGGCAGTCTACAAGACAATACGAAAATTTAATAACAACCCGATAAGAAAAGTTAATAATACATGTTCAACGATATCCTTGCAAACAATCGATTCAGTAAATTAACCGTCAGTATATGAAATTCGTTTTAGAGTTCCATTAAATATCCCACACGTCCTGTAATCAATCGCATAAAATGATATTGTATCAGAAACCAAATGTACGTTTCTGATAATGTCGTAACGTTATTTGCGATATCCATGCTAAAAAACTCAAGCGCTGCATTCCAGCGTATTTTTATTCTATCGACCACTGTACTACCCAAGTTCCAAACGATGGACGTCATTGTCGATTACTGCGAAGGACCTCTGGAAATGTGCACCACTACGCCCCGGTCGAGGTAAACGATAATGTGCTTTTGGTAATCCGCAAAGTATTGTCCCACGGATTTCGCAACCAGAATCCATCCATAGTGCCACTGCTTCGAAACCCCTTCACCACATCTGCTCTGGTATAATCGTACGGTTTGTCCAGCACCACTTCCACCAGCATCAACTTCCTACAGACCGCGAACCACGGCGATTGTTGTTCGGACTGAAATGGTGGCAGAAAATCGTGATAATGGGCTTCCTTTAAGTGTGACAGAAGAATTATGTGCAACTTCATCCGCAACGCTGTTAGCATTTCGTGTATGACGTTAACCACCGCACGCTCAGAAATCCGGTCGCGGTGCTGCTGTGGGACGGAAACTATCAGCGTTTGGTTGGAGTTCCTGGAACCGGAAGCTGACCAAGTCTTCGCTACTCCATACAACATCCATGCCACTGTTGTCCGAATGTGGGTAGACCCCTGGTCGATTTCAAGTAGTAGGCTTGACGGTGAATGGACTACCAGCGCATTCCAGTCTCGACATACTCGTCGGCAGATGCCTTTTCGTTCTACAACGAGGTACGACAATGCTTCGGAAAGAACTTCCGGTGGCAGATACCACAACTGAGTTGCTTCATCGCTCGCCTCTTCGGAAACCAGTCCCTAATACAATCAATATCTTGTAAAAAACCCAACGGATCCACATTGACCTTTTAGCCGTTAGCGAGAATTCATAAGCGTTTGATGGTTTAATTTGATCTGCGTGGTCTGGTGCCGGTACAATACACATGTACAAAGCGGGTGACTGATTATTTTCTTAATCGCGTTTAATACTTGTATGTACTACGTGCTTAAGACGAGGGGTACCCAACATATGGTCCCCTTGCGCTAATTTTTAGTGTGCACTCGGTGGTTAATGTGCGGTTAACTTGACTATTGCCGTATGCCACCAAGATGTTGTGCTAACATCTGAGAATTTTTTTATAAAGTTTTGTGCGGTCATTAACAAAATAATGAGGAAATTAATTTTCTGCTTCGACCCCGGTAAAAATATTCACTATTCACCCGTTTAGGACGATACATCGCCTTATGATAGATCTTGATGTCGACTATCCGTTGCTGGGAGGGTTTTCAAAAATTCGAAAAAAACGCTGTAGAACTATCAAAAACAAAATTTTAAACCAAAATTCCGTACGAACGCGACGTCATATCGAGATAAAAATTAGTGCAACGGATAGCGCGAGTAATTGTCTTCCTGTTCACTTTGATGCCGACAATGTACACTATAACAGGAATATCTTCTTGGACTTGATAAATTAGAAACCACTATCGCGTCAAAGTTCAGTACAACAGGCAAATGACCATTGAAGCTACGCAGAGAGCATTCTGTCTGCCAGCCTGCCGGCACCCATTCGGTCAGCCGGTCAGCCCACGAAGACTGCTTGACCACAGAGCCGATTGCATACAAACCGGGCCGTGGGGCGAAAAGCATATACTGTGTATCCTGCTCGTAGCGTAGTACAGTACATATTTTGGAATTTGCGATAAGCAAGCGGCTAGTACCCATGCTATAGATACCATGACTCGGAGGCACCGCGTCATGCGTTTGAAAGGAATGCTTGCCTCTTTCGCCTTGCGAAAAACTGCACGCGCGATGGACCGGCCCCGGGCAGACACAGGGCAGACCAAATTCTCCCTTCTCCTGTGATTCATCCATCGTTTTACCTCTCGCATGTGCATGTGCACTTGCGGCCTACCGATTGTCACTTTTGGTAGTCGGGCCCGTCTCTCTGTGACCATGACTGTTCCTAGTAAGCACAGTCTTAATTGATTTTTAATTACTTTTTATGACTTGTGCTCGCGATTTCTTGGCATGTGTACTAGTCCGGTTGCTTATCGCAAATCAGGTATTATAAGGAGCGAAGGGTCATGGCATGGAGCTCGGCAATCTGTGTTCCTCGCGTACCATTACGCAAAACTCGCAAGAGATAAATCATATGGCTTTTAAACCACGGGGCCGCCAAGGTGCGAATAAAGTACAGTAAAATAATCACAACTACAGGAAAACAATGAGCGTGTACAATGTCACTGTAATTATTGACTTTGTTGCTGCTGCTAATATGCTACCGCCATGATAATAACTGGTGGGTAAGTCTCTAAATAATCTTACATATTAAGCGGCAGGAGTCGTAACGCGACCGCCTCCAAATTGCTTTCATTGGTCACAACCTAATTACTTACTAACCAAAGTGAACATACTGAACAAACTCACAGACTATACTGAACCTGCTGAACACACTTACTAAACAAAATGAATCAGCTGAAACCAACCAAAACCTTGGTGAACCAACTGAAACCAACCGAAAAGTTAATGAACCGACTGAACCCAATTAAAAACTTTCTGAACCAGCCGAACTCAACCTAATCTTCACTGAACCAACTGAACCCGACCAAAACGTTAGTGAACCGGCTGACCAACCAGAACCTTACTGAACCAACTGAACCCAACCGTAAAGTTAGTGAACTCACTGAACCCAATTAAAACCTTTCTGAACCAGCCAAACCCGCTTCAGCGAACCGACAGCGACAGAACCCAACCAAACCGACTGAACCAAACCAAAAGTCAGTGAACCGACCTTTCCCAACCAAAATTTTACTGAACCGACTGAACCCAACCAAAATCTTACTGAAACAACTGAAACCACCCGAAAACTTAGTGAACCGACTGAACCAAACCAATATTTTACTGAACCGACTGAACCCAACCAAAATCTTACTGAAACAACTGAAACCAACCGAAAAGTTAGTGAACCGACTGAACCCAACCAAAACCTTATTGAACCGACTAAACCCAAACCATGCTGAACCAAATGAATCTGACCCAATCCCTATTGAACCAACTCAACCCAGCCGAAGAGTTGGTAAAGCGACTGAACATAACATTAATATTAGTGAACCAACTGAACCCAACGGAAATATATTATACAACCTCACTTAACAAACTGAACTTGCTGAACACACTAAACCAAGTGAACTTGATGAACAAGCTTACTGAACCACCTAAATTTACTAAACCGACCTACCAAACTTAAAACACATCTGAGCCTATTTAATCACTTACTAAACAAAGTCCACTTGCTGAAACAAATTACAAAATAAACCTGCTGAATACACTAACTAAACGAATTAAACCTACTATACGGACTTACTAAGCTTACTAAAGAATCTAACTTACTGAACATCTTACTGAATTAAACTAAATTATTTCATTAATTTCCCACTAAATAAACTAAATACAATAAATTAAAACGAAATATCTTAATTAAATAACTAACTGATCAATAATTTAATAAATAGAAAAATAAAAGTAATTAATTTCTTATCAACTGAATTCAGTTAACTAGATCTATAGCAATTAATAAAAATAATTAAAATTACATAAATAAAATAAATAAGTTAAATAAAATAACTAACCTAAACAAATTAAAATTAAATTAACAAAAAAATTCAAATAAATTAAACAAGCGGCTTAGGAAGCAACTACACGAGAGTAAGCGGCGTAACGTAAGCACAGGAAAGTAAGTGACGTAACGTAACCAGACGAGAGTAACCGGCGCAAAGTAACCACAAAAAATTGAGCAGCGTAACGTGACCACAAGAAAGTGAGCGGCATAACGTAACCACAACAAAGTAAGCGGGGCAAAGTACCCACATGAGAATGAGCAGCGTTACGTAACCACAAGAGTGTGCGCGGCGTAACGGGAGCACAGGAGAACAAGTGACGTAGCATAACCACACGAAAGTTACCGGCGCAAAGTAATCACAAGAAATAGAGCAGCGTAACGTTACTACAAGAGAGTGACCGGCGCAAAGTAACCACGAGAAAGTTTGCGGCATACTGTAACCACAAGAGGAGCGGCGTAACGTAACCACAAGTGGATGAGCAGCGTCGCGTAACCACAAGAAAGTGCGGGCGTAACGTGAGCACAGGAGAATAAGTGGCGGAACGTAACCACACGGAAGAAACCGGCACAAAGTAACCACAAGAAATTCAGCGGCGTAACAGAACCACAGGGGAGTGAGGGCCATAACGTAACCACAAGAGCTCAAGCGGCGCAAAGTAACCACAAGAGTGTAAGCGGCGTAACGTGAGCACAGGAGAATAAGTGACGTAACGTAACCACAAGGGAGCAACCGGCGCAAAGTAACCACAAGAAATTGAGCGGCGTAATGTAACCACAAGATTTTGAACGGCGTAACGTAGCCATAAGAAAGCCAGCGGCGCAAAGTAACCGTTAGAGAGTGAGCAGCGTAGCGTAACCACACAAAAGCTACCGGCGCAAAGTAACTCCAAGAAAGTGAGCGGCGTAACGTAACCACAAGATTTTGAACGGCGTAACGTAGCCATAAGAAAGCCAGCGGCGCAAAGTAACCGTTAGAGAGTGAGCAGTGTAACGTAACCACACGAGAGCAACCGGCGCAAAGTAACCACAAGGAATTGAGCGGCGTAGCGTAACCACAAGAGAGTTAGCAGCGCAAAGTAGTCGCAAGGGATTGAGCGGCTTAACGTAACCACAAGAGAGTGTGCGGCGTAGCGTAACCAAGGGAGACTAAGAGATATAACGCAAGCACGCGAAAGTTAGCAGCGCAACGTTACCACGCGACAGTAAGTAACCATACAAGAGTATAGGCGGCACCGCAACCTTCGGTGGATACCGCGGCGCTACGCGCCGCGGTCGTTGCTAGTAATTATTATACTCTATATTATAAGCATAAAAAACCAGAAGCGCTTATCAGACATTACAGTACGAATACTGTATTGTCGGGTAACAGTTTTACGACACCGATTTTCTAGTAGCCCATAGCCTGACTGCACCTTAAAAATTAAAATTTTGATTATTCGTCCTTACCTTGAGAGAATGCGCTTTATGGCGGCGGCGCTTAACACGTACAGAATCATTTCCGGCGTCGGCGGTCGACAGTTTCGGTCTCTTAGGTCGCCTTTCGTTTTTGTGGCTTGCTTCAATTCGAATCTCTCGTTTCCTGTCACAATAATCCAAGGAAGTTTTTACGCAGCGCAGGCGCTCTTTCTACAAAACAACTACTTATTTCTACAGTTCCTAAACACATGAATTATGGGCAAAACGGGCATATTTGGAATGAACGTTAGAAAGTCAAAACGACACGTGCAATTAGTAATCACGAATTTGCCGTTTTTTTCGTTGACAGGATTGTACTGCATCAACGTAGCCTCGAAGCCTTTTACTAAATATACTTCTATCTATAGATAAAATGATAAATAGTTCCATAAGACAATCTTACTAGCTCTCGGTGGCACTAAAAGCTGCCCAAATTACATGTAGCATAGACCAAAACCAGGTTCAATAACGGACGCTGTCCCAAAAACTCTGATATAAATTCGCCCTTACACATTTCTCTGCGTCCAGAGCACGTTTGCGTTTCAATGCGGAAATATAAAGCAAGAATATCTCACGCGTATGCGGCTGCACTTCCATGCAAACGAACATGGTGTGTGTTAAGCGGTTCCACATTTCCCGAAACCCGCTCCTGCCCGCCACTGCCAGTACGTCAGGATACCAGCCCAACTCGACGCGCCGTTTGTGAAAATACAGATGTCTAATAGGGAAGGTGTCATAGAACCGCGTACGTGGTGTGCCTGCGCCTAACGCCGCTTTCTGTGTCAGGGAATGCACTTCTTCTGTCACACGGATTCTGTCATAGCCCACGAACACCAGCATGGGCTGTCCATCGACATCCACTTCGACCAGGGCGTGGGAGTACATATCGTTCACCCGGACCAGGAGCTTGGCAGGATACCAACACCACGATTGATTTGGACTTCGCTGATCTAAAAACTGCACGCCAACACCAACACGATGATTGTCGTTAGTGGTGAATGCGACACAACGGCTCAGTGGGATACGGTCAGTACGGTGGCCAGTGTATCCGAAATCCACAATCAAATCTCCACCGTCTTCAACCAGGTCAGTTACCATGCCATGGTGAGTCAGCCCATTATCGTCCTGGACGTCCACGACGCCGTAACGCCAGACGTCCTTCTTAAACATATTCGGAGATTGATGGGATTTCGTAATACAACTGCAATCAGATTTTATTTATGTAAATCAGCTGCAAAGCACAACCAAAACGAACGCGATACATCGTTAGCGGTTTAGCCAAATGCGACCTCTACGCGGGCGTCGCAGAACCGGAAGTACGAGCCTATTTAAGGTTACCCCTATTTTGGCTTTTACCGTTCGCGAATGTGGAGATCCTGCGATATCGACTCGAAACTCAGTCTTGACCATTCTAAAGTGTTTCTTAGTTAAAATCATGAAAAATTCAACCCCTGTAACCAGTATCATAGGTTCAATAGTAAACTTTAAAATTCAAGATTTGGTAATTCCGCTTAAAAATTAACTAGTCTGACTAGATTGAACTGAGATTTTTTGTTACCGGCCTGTAAAATATAAAACGCGATTCTCCAGCACCTTGCGAGAGCTTTTTTGGAAAAAGTCCATTTTAAAGTTGCAACTTGCAAAAAACACTTCGTTGGTTGCTTGATTCGACAATAACTCGAGCAAAACCAACTTTTCTCAAAATCGCCCTCGCAATTAGACTTTTACGATATCCATACATCCACTGTCAAAATTTCAAAATCCTACTCTATTCCGTTAGTGACTAGTTAATTTTCAAAGCCTATTAACCGCATTTTTAGCTGTAGGATTCGAAAGTTCATGCAGGGATAAATCTCATTTGAAGATGTTGGCAGTCTCAGTTCACCACACACACCACGTAGGAATAGCCCGAAAGACCAACTAGACAACCGATTGTGCGCTGCCCAGCTACACTCATGTGTGATCAAAGTCTTTTGTCTTCAGAGTTTGCATCAATTTTGCTACGGTTTTATGACCCAGTAAAACAAAAGATACAAATCGCAAACAGGTGCTCTCCAGTCTCCATTCATTTGACTGCATGTCCAAATCTAATCGCTTGCATATACGCAGGCATGCAAATGGTAAGCCGGGCCGGTCATTAATTACAGTGCCAAAATAGGGGTAACCTTAAGCAGACGCGTTTCAGCGGCATTAAACTCGGCGTCTGCCGTCTGGACTTTGGAGTTCAGAAGTCACCGCAATTGAAAACGTTGTTATCGTTGTAATTTTGTACTGTATCTGAGCATCTGCATAAATACGAGTACAAGCTGCTACAAGTAATTATAAAGTTGATACGAGTAATTATAAGGTTGATGCTGTAAATGTATCCACGAGTAAATACGGGAGTTGGGTGCACTCAGCGGCGCCACTGGTAATAATTAAGTAACATTAGGTTTTTGAAAAAGGATTTTCTCCATAAAATTCAAAGCTGGTGATATGGGAATAGATGTTGTAGAAGACTCATAGATGGTTCGGCACGGGAACTGAAAATTTGATTTGCAGAGGTACACAGACGAAGTAAGTGTCGTGTTAGCCTGTTACAGTAGGGTTTACCAGATTGTACCCGCATCATCTTCATCTTTCACGCCGTATCGCCAAACGTCTTTTATTAAACACAAAATGACGCATAAGATTTACTACCAGTAGAAAAGAAACATGTAACAAAACAGGTAGAAGTTACAAAACTGCAATCTAAACAACGACAGGGCAAAATAACCGAAAAGGTAAATGCGGCTAAAAAATTTTCTTAGTTAATGATTTTTGAAACACGACAAATCTGAGCTGGCAGTACCGTACAAAACCGTTGCACCGCTCTCCCAGGCGGTGGCAGCACGCCCGGAAATGCATCAGCTGGACACTGGGCATCCCCGTCACGTTGCAGCACGGATGCGTAACTAAAATGCCCTATTTATATTCGTTTTGATTTTATTTTGACAGAGAAGCATCGGACATTCTTCTGAGTGTGGCCGAAGTACTGCACATCATCACATGTAAGTATGTAACAGTAATTTACAAGTTAATAATTTCATTTTTCGTAAATGTAGTACTGCACGGAACACGTGGTGCATAAAAAATTAACGTCGGTCATTGGTTCGTCTTTATTTTTCACTCCAGAAATGGTGTCAGCGTCCACCGGATCACCGATATGATATATTCCTGACATGTGTATGTTTTACAGGTGATAACGCACACTGTTTTGCATTGATAACGCACACTGCACAAGATGCTGCAGCATATTGACTTTCTGGGAGCTAATAAACTAATTGCCTTCTGTGGCAGGTAACAAGTGGGTGCGGCGATTCCAGTTTCCACAATCAATTCCACAAAACGTATTGCTGAGTTACTAATACGTTGTTTTGCAAAATCCTTTGGAGTGCATGACTTCGTTTTTCAACATACTGGTAGCAATACTTGAAACTTGAATGTCCATTCTCAGGCATTCTATACAGTGGTCAAGCGTTACCATACGAAGAACGTCATAGTACAGGACGTCATTGTCTCAAATTGTCTGTATACCCTCACTGGCTCGCACATGCTCCGCTACTCCTTGGTCGAACAAATGGTGCTTCGGTTAATCCGCAATGTATCGCAGCTCCATTCATCCTTCGTCTTCAACCAGGATCCATCCATGTTACCACACCTTTGAAAAACCGCAGCCACATTTTCTTCGGTGTAGTCCAGCGGAATGGCCAGCACCACATGCGCCAGGAGCAACTTTCGACAGATCGCGGACCACGGCGGTGGAGTTTCCGATTGGTACGGTGGAAGAAATTCGCTATAATCAGCATCCTTAATATGTGCTAGGAGAACAATCTGCGCTTTCATCCGCAACGCTGCCAACATTTGCTTTACGATGGGGATAACATAACGGCTGGCAAAAAAACAGCGATCCGGATGGATAGCGGCAAATATCAGTGATCGGATGGAATTTGACCAAGTCATTGCTGTTCCATATAGCATCCATGCCAGTGTGGTTTGAAGGTGCTTCGACAACGGATCCAGCTGAATCAGAGCAGATCGCGAATGAACGATAAGTGCATCCCAGTCTCGACAGACGCGTCGGTACATCGCTTTTCTTTCCACAGTGAGATACGACAAGGTTTCCGTTAAAACTTCCAACGGCAGATAAGACAGGAGGATAGACTCAGAGCCGAGTCCCTAAACGCAGAGATTAAAATACGTAAGCAATACCTTCGGCCTGCGGGTGGTTGTTTATTACAACATTTTAACCGAGCGAGCTCTAGTACCTCTTGGTAAACGGCGGTACTGGATTTGGAGACTTATAAAGGTGCGCTTGACGACGCCTTAAAAGTACACTCGTAGCATCTCATTGCACTCACAAGTCATAAAGATTTACGTGTAATCGCGATCTTGCATGTGGATCGCGATATCAACCCATCAAATAAGAAAAATTAAAAACTAAGATTATCATGCCTATACCTACATCCGACTGCAAGTTTGCAACAAAAAATGCGCATTTATACCTTGCATTTGAGGGATTGCGCGCTCTGACGGCGGCGTTTGACACGGAGAGAATCACCACTCACACTCAGTTTCTGCTGTTTACGTCGCTTTGGGATTTTGTAGTATCCTTCAATTAGAATCTCTCGTTTCCTGTGGTGTGAATCCACTAAGGAATTTATGCGACCCAGATGCTCTTTCTGTAAAAAAAACTGCTTATTTTTTCTTAAAACAACTGCATAAGTTATAAGTATCATGGTATGTGTTTATGTTTTCTGGTAACGGCCTTTGGGAATTGGCGATGACAAGCTATTTAAATGCGCCCAGTGGTCGCCCACCTATAACCAACCACCTGTGGCTGTATGCATATATGCGCCAAATATGCCACAGATTAACAGCAAACAAACCCTTACACATTTCGCTGCGTCCATGATACGATTGCGCTTCGACGCACAAATATAATGCAAAGTTATCTCGTGCGCCTGCACTTCGATATGGGCAAAGATGGTGCGTGTTAAATGATTCCACATTTCTCGAAATCCCCGTTTCCCCGCCATGGCTAACACGTCGGGAAACCACCCTAACTCGACGCGCCGCTTAAGAAAACACAATTGTCTGATGGGAAACTTATCGTAGAACTGTCCTCGTTCAATGCTTATCAGCACCTTCTCCGCCAGGGAACACATTTCCCTTGGCACTCGGATGCGATCGTAATTCACAAACGCCAGAGTGCGCTGTCCATTGACGTCCATCTCCACCAGGACGTAACTGTACTTATGCGCTCCGCGATCGGTCACCCGGGCGAGGGCTTTAGCAGGATACCAACACCACGGCCGATCGGGACTTTGTTGATTTAAAAGCTGCACACTGACACCAGCACGAAAGTAGTCGTCATTGGTAAATGCGACGCAACGGCTCAGTGGGATGCGATCAGCATGATGGCCAGTGTACCCGAAGTCCACAATCAAATCGCCACCGTCGTCAACTAAATCAATTACCATGCCATGACTAATAATTATTCCATTGTTGTCCCGGACGTCCACGACACCGTAACGCCAAACGTCTTTTTTAAACATATTCAGAGTTTGATGGGTGTAAAACAAACGACGCCATCAAATTGTATTTATACAGATGACTTGAATATCAAAAGGCAAAACCAGAACGAAAGGCGATAGGACGAGTATTTCATTCTTTGCTTGCGCAGCTAAAGTAAACCACCTCTACGCGGGTGTCGCAGTACCGGAAGTGCTCGTACATACGAATTTATATTACTTATGCAGTAATTAACGCAGACGTGCGGACTTCGGCGTTCTTTAACAACCGCATTGAATGACATCGTTGATCGTTGTGATTCTCTTGCAAAATGCAAATTTCACTATGGGTATGCTACTCGGGGTAGTGCATACTGCATACTTCTAGGATAAATTTTTTGAAGTATTGAAACTTGCAGATTGGTTGATAGTTGATACTACAGATACAGCGCGGAAGTTGGCTGGGTGCACGATACGCTAGTCGCTGTTATCATGATGAATTTCGGTTTTCAACAAAACGTTTTTTCCATACAACTCGAAGGAAAATGATACTTAGTTGTTGCTGTAATGACTTGTAGATGGCTTGGAAGGGGAATTCAGATTGATGCATGGAAAGTATTGGTTAAATAGGCCGGCGACGTTTGTTCTTACCCGTGTCTACAGTCTATACCCACCCAGAAATGAATTACCGTATCGGTCCACAGTCCGTACGTATGCCTTGCTGTCCTACACGTACGACTAATGATGAGGACCTATTGGTACGGTCAACAGCACCTGGCAGTCGAAACATGCAAATTACTAATAATTATTGTTAGCTTTGCTGCAGTACGATGCGATCAGATTAAAAATTTCAATTAAGTTATCGTTACGTGTCGATATACTTGCCGCCGTACATAACCTGGCACGGGTGACCCGTGGTACGCAACCGGACATACCCACTACTCAGATAGAAAATAATCCTGTAGCCTTCAGATCCACCACAAACTGGGCGTTAACTGCAGGAGCGCACCGTTATACCATACTTTATACGGCAGCTGTGGCCACGAAAATGTTTTTTTTACGAAACATATCTGAGTCGTCTGACCACTGGCAAAAAACAGAAGACAAAATCAAAATCAAAGAAACTGGGACCGCCTACGCAGGCTATATATATGTACAACAAAGTTTAAAAGAGAGCGAAAAAAAACAGTAAGAAGATAGTAAGAACAGACAGAAATATACGCGGGCATCACTGTTAACCTGTACTCGTACATTTGTAAAGCCCTACTCGTAGAATATATAAGGCCACCTACAGAACTTTTCTGCTGCATAGGTAGGTACAGTATAAATCCCGTATTAGCCTGGAAGTCGTGTTGTACAGATACATTACGATCAATCTACTTTAAAGTAAGACTAGGAGAGTCAAACCGACATTGGTCTTCTATACAAAACCTGTGCGCAAACAAAAGTAGAAAGCCAAAAGTGGAACAGTGTACATGTACACTGGCGCATTTGGATAGAAAATTTATGTCGCGGTAAATGCAAAATCCTATTGGAGTGCGATTGGAGTTGTGTACATCGAACTTTTGACCACGTGCAGAAAAGCGTTATACGGCCACAACCAACGAATTTCCGTCAACTGATGGAAAGCTTGCAGTTTATCGAGCACCTCTTGTCTGGAAGCTTCCGTGGACTTTTCCCACAACAATGTGGCCACCTTGACCTCTATCAGCAACAGCTTCTGGCAGACCGTGCGCCAAGGCAGCGGATCAAACGCGCTCCTGGCGATGGTCAACAGCAGATCCCAATAATCGGCGGGTACGTGTGCCAGAATAATAACTGGCACGCGGATCCGCATGCCAGCGAGCATTTCCGCTAAAGTGCGTACGATGTTCAAAGAATATTCACCGTTCCGTCGGAGTTTTGCAGGAGGCGTGATGAGCAACACTTTCGTGCTCGCCCGCACGGTCTTATGCAGTGTCATGGCTAATCTGGCCAGCGGGCAGGATGCGTCAGGATCCACTTCGATGAAGAAATGTGCAAAAGCAGTTGGAAGTATGGTGGCCCAGGTGCAACACACCCGGCGCAATCGCATTCGCTTGTTCATTGGCAGATAGGATAATGTCTCGAAGACAAGTTCTGGAGGCACATGGGACCAGGGCATACCCCTTTTCCCGTATCCTCGAGCTATCGCCTTTAGTAGAAATAAAAATTCGTCCAGTACGAAGTTAAACACGCGGTGATTTTAGATGGGTCTTACCGGTTGCTTTGTCAAGTTTATGGTAGCGCTGCTCTTCAAAGCCACAACAGAACAGGTATCCGGTAACGCCCGGCTTTTCGATGCGTCCGTTTTAATTCGTTTTGCTTCAGTTCCTGGCTTCGTAACTCCAATATCACGATCACTATCGGTCCGCTTTGTACTCACGTTACCCAGCTTCTTCTCGCGTTTTTCTCGTTTTTTACGATAGTTCATCAGTTCCCGCTCTATTCGAGCGAGCGTCGGGAGCTGAAGCAGGAAACAGTATTAAGTGTGAACTATCAGAACACTTCTACCTAGCCGATCCTAGTAATGCTCATTGCTCACATGTAGCACCATTGCAGTATTTGCACAATGTACATCTACTACTCTAGCAGTTTAGCATCATAATTGTTCAAGAATAACTGGAGTTGTTCTTCATTATGCTTCTGCTGTAGTTGTTCACAGTATTAGTGAATTTAACCCTTTATAAAAGTCGCGATTTGAGAACTGATGGTACTGTTTTGTTAGCTTCAGTACATACAAATACATGTACCATCAACTTTTTTAACCAGTAAGGCTGACTGATTAAAAATTCTATAGATTGATTAATTAATAAAAGCATTTGCCCATACCCAAATTACAAAAATAGAAAGCTAGCAAATTCACAGTATGCTGTATGCACTACAAATAGGGAACGTACGCCTTCTGCCGCCTCCATAGGTTGCTCCGCCAGCGAAATATAAACAACCCTCAGCCCACCATCCACCAAATCGGCACGAACTAGGGCAGATTTCGTCACACGATTCCAAATATCTCGAAATTCTGGCTGATGAATTTCTTCCAGTGAAGCTGGCTCGTAAGCAAAATTCGTAAGATGCTTGCGAAAATAAGGACCTTGTTCATCAGCCAAAGGAATCCAGCCACGAGCAGCTTCAACATCATTGCAATTAACAAATTCCCGCACACGGTTCCCATTGATGTGAATTTCCACCAGAGCATGGTTGTGAGTACCGAATTTATCGCAATCAGAGACTGGGACTACAATCTTTCCAGGATACCAGCACCACGGCTGGTCTCGGCTTAATTGAATAAGGATTACAATGTCAATTTGTGCTTTGTCTAGTCTGTATCTTGGTCTCGCAGGCGCTAAGGAACTGCTAGTGGGGATGCGGTCAGCATGATGGTTAGGATGGTCGAAGTCGACAACCAAATCCCCTCCATCCTCCACTAGGTCCACAATGACTCCATGACGAACGAATCCGCTGTCGCCCATCACGTCCACGACACCATAACGCCCAATATCGTTTTTAAACATTATCCTGATAATTAAGGCAAAGACAAAAAAATCTGGAAGTTGCTGTATGTACGTTATAAGACGAGATTTAAAATTCCTGCAATGGTCAAAACAGAAGAGATGCCGCTCTCGAAATAGTGTTTTCTCATTGATCGATGGTAGAAATGAGCAGAAAAAGTTATGCAAAATGAATAAATCACGAGGACCAACTAGCTAGCTGCTAACTCGCTGCTGACTGCTAAGCATGCCGACTCGCTAACAAATAATTGTACACTTAATTGTGCAGCTGATAATGTAGTACTTTCTTTGCAGGAGGGTAGGCGAGTACTAATATTATATAGCAACATGGTAAATTTCGATAAAGCCAGAAGTTCGTTATATAGCATCTTCACAAAAGCTTATCCTGTTCCCGTATAGCTGTTAGGACATTGGACATTGAGTATGGGTCACCGCGTTTCAGTTTGTTAATATTGACATTTGACAGTTTGGTTTCCCGTAATCTTGTCGTCTCAAGTGACATACCACAATATGTCAATATTGACCCATCGCAGTGGTCAAGATGCACGCCATATCACTATGTTCTGAAATGTTGTCAATTGGCAATATTGACATATGGACAAAAGAAACGATGCTATTGACTTCTTTCCTACCTAAAGTTTTCATAGAATCTTAGGCGGCAATAAGTGTTCGCTGCAGATTCATGCAGCAACTAACAAAGTAACTGTGCGTTCTACATATCGCAAATAGTCAGGAAAGATATACATGTTTAGAAAAGATATACATACGCGATGGTATACATATGAGCACAGATTATCCAGATGTGCTGCCTGAAACGCTGCCCCGCTCTCGCCTGCCTTCCTGGTCATGGCGAGCGGTATGCCGGATGGAAGTTGCTCCTGGCCGAACTCTTCTTCATGGACTCTGTCAGATGCTAGCTCGAGAGACTAGATATGCTACAAAGTAAGAGATTTGCGAGAATTGCGTCATTTGGAGGACAGGATTTGGTTGGCGTACAAGGTTCTCGGATCTATGGCTACGTGGACTCTGAGTTCGACATCTTGCGGCTTACCATTAGAAAAAACATTACTGTACGAAATTGACTGGCACTTACTAGCTGGTATGCTGCCGCAGCATAATTTCTCGTTAGCGTGTTGGCGGTTGGTGGTGGTACATTCGACTGTATAATTCGGCAGTCGGCACCATATACGCAATCATGAAATTCAGACTACGCACTGCTACCGTTATGCCATGTAAATAATTTGTGAGCGCGTGGACCCTTCCCTTTTTGAAAATAGACTGCAGTCACACCTCGGTTGAATTTACATCTTTTTATCTTAATTTGCATATTAGTGGCGTGGCGATCAGCGTTACCACGATTATGCGGCTGTCGAGATGAACGGTTGGCGCGACTAGCATTGGTACGGTCGTGGACACTCTTAACTGACTTAACGCAAGTACTCCGGTGACTCCGGTTGGGATGACACAGGTTAACATTCCTCCCAAGCGATCAAACGCGACAACGTAACTCACGGCATGACAAGGGCGTACAAAGAACGGAGCAAGGTTTGGTGCAAAAATTAGGGAAGGGGAACAAGCGGTCCTCCAGCGAGTGCAAGACTGAATTTTAGAAATGCCAGAGAATCAAGGAAGACAATAGCCGGTATTTATCGTCAGTGTGACCTTTGCTAGCTTGCGAAAAAACGCTCATAATAGCTCGAGTAAGAAATTAAATTACAAATATCGAGATCTCAAAATGCACCCAATCGTACGCGTATCGAATCTGCGATTAATTTTCTTTGGATACTTTTACATTTCGACAACGCAGCCACATTATATACGTCTTCGTGAGGGTTAAAGAAAACTACCGATAATGTTGAGAGAAACAAAACAATTAAGAAGTAAAGCAAATTCCACATCTAAACAAAACACAATATTATATATACGAGTATGCTAACAAAATGAATAGTCCATAACACTGAGAATTCTCATTTGATCGTATCTTTACACTGAATACAATACTGCCACTCGCTGGACAATGTCTGACAGGAACATTGGTACAAGACATGTAGAGCACCTCTAACACCGTATATCACGATCCATGGAATCAAAGCATAAGTCCTTTCGATTGCTCAACTACGGAGAACTAGCGCATAACCATATCTCTCAGGTCACTTGAACGTGAACGCATCCTGGATGGCGGATAATTCCTGATCCCGATCCTCCAGTTGAGAGCTATCCCACAAATTTTCAAAGGCACGTTCGACATCCCATTCCACGAACGCTAGTGCATTCCGTGCCGCCATCTCATCGCAGCATCCCGTCTCCACCAGCTGTGCAACTTTGTTGTCCATTTCCGTGTACTCCGTGCTGGTGGCGTTATCGTTAGCGTACACTCGCAGCCAGTACCGGGCCGTAAGATCAAATTGGTCCCGTTTATTTACAAACTGGCACGTTAGAACGGCATTGGAAGGATCCTCAAGGAGCTAGGCAAATGGTTAACGAAACAAATTAAAAATCTGCGCTCTAAAAATCTCTAAAAAAAATTAAAAAGTTAAAAATTGTTATAAAGCAGTGCAGTATAAAACACGTGAAATGTATCTGTAGTACCGGTGAACGGAGCAAACGACGAGCACCCATTAGCAGCGTCCTAATCGTCATACTTTCGCACCATGTTCTGTAGAAGCCGGGATGCAACTTTCCAGTGATGGGGCACACGTTGGGATGCCAGATTTTGGTCATGAAGCGAAGTATCGGTGGTCGCTGGGGATAGTCTTCCGGGACTTCGATATCCAGCAGGAAATTGCCACCTTCATAAACTGTTCCGGCAGGTCCAACGATGGTTCCGGTAAGAGCTTCCACATGATTTTCAAACATCTCCCAAAATACGACGCCGTGGTTCCGGCCAGTTTCCTTGGTCATGTTGGTCAGTTCAACCAGCAGACGGTTGATTGTGGTATCCGACAGTGCCATCTCCAACTGCAACAGGTAGCCAACAAGTCAGCAACAGAGAGCATTAATCTGTACGACATTTCCACCAATATTTTTTGCTTAACGTTCCAGAATTAGTTGTGTTTCAATAGAGATCAAATGGTAATGAAAACAGTAAACCGGAAACAAATTAGAAGGAAAATCGTAATGGTTAAAGCAGGACGCCGTCTCCCTGGCTTATATAAACAATTCAGAACTAGGAATCTAAATTATCCAATATGACATCATGAATCATGAAAATAAACCCAAAAAAGACTAGGGCACGTTATATCATAATAATCGATATCGGTATGGACATGACGTTATGAGTCAACTTATGACATCATTCACAAAGAATCGTGCCCGAATACTTGTGCCTATTTCTGTTCCTCTGTTCTTATTCGTACATATGCGGTTTCGTCAGAATTGTGCAACCATACTACAAATATATACAGGACCTCCTCCTCAATCTCCACCGATAATCCAGCCGGTATTCCAAGTAAATTAAAGCTATATCAGGCTGACTCCGAGATACCAATTTGCTCCGACCGCCTTTGAGATATATATGGGCCGTGGGGCGAAAGCGCGATAGTTTAGTGGGCCGAATTTGACGCGGCGTCCGATCCAGTGGTAGTTTGAAGTTCTGAGTAATATTACTCAGAATCTCAAGCTACCCGGCAGAGTTTTTCCGGTAGCGGCTTCCTATTCAGACCCAGAGAAGGCAGCTGCGTTATGCGCAGCTGCCGGAATCGGGAAGCATAGTAGAGGCGTGTTGTTTCATAGAATTGCAGATATTACATACTGGTTATTATTACCGCGTTGCTATTTTATTATGTATCTGTACACGGTACACCTAATGGCCGTAATTTATTTCGTACAGTACAGAACTTATTCTGGATTTCCTCCTCTTCCGGTCACTAGGCAAACTTTTACTTGTTATAAACAAGATCACCGAATGTTTTCCCCTTGTTACACAACCGCCACGGCTAATTTAAAATTGTTTGTTCGAGGGTCTGTAAATTTTTTGTGAAAATAACTGTTTCTGCTTCCGGTACCAAGTCGCACAAAGTACCAGTTACATATATAGAAAACAGTTACATATATATATACAGTTACATATATTAGTCTATATGCGTATATTGTCTCCGCATTCGGTTGTGTTATGTAAAATCCTGTCGTAAAATTTACATATCGCGATAAGAAACGTCATATTATTTTAATTAATAGCGTGTACAATACGTACTAGCAATACCAACCTCTTCGGGCATTGCAGAATTACTAATCGTAAGTGTTCTTTAATACTGAACTTACTGAAGAGGAGAACTTGCTGTACATATTTTCTGAAAAAACCTTTCTTAGTCTTTGCTCATAGGAATGAGTGGAAAGCGAAAAGAACAAAATCGGTGTGCACTTGTACCGAGTAAAAATGGTAGCAGGCGAGTGGTAGCGTTTGCAAAAGTACAAGCGCCGGCATTACTACCAGAACGTGTTAATTCCGTTGTGCATAAACGTTGGACTCATATTTTCCTAATAACACGTGAACTTTACAATGTTTACATGCATTATTCGTGTTAAAAATAAAAACACGCAAACGGCGGGGAAGTTTTCGCTGAAAACCCTGTCAGATTCCCCTTCTGTACATAAAATTAACGAAGGACACGTCATTGTCGACCCTTGCCCGTGGAGCGCTTCGCATCGGTAGTAAACAAGATGCTTTGGGTAATTTGCAGAAACTCGTCGCCCCATTTATCCGCCACCCAGACCCCATACAAACTGCCAAAGTTTCGAAATGCCGTGACGACGTCAGCTTTGTAGCAGTTACTCGGTAACGATAGCTCCACTACCACCAGTAGCAACTTCTTACAAATCGGGAACCACGGTGATTGTACTTGTTCGGAGTGGAATGGGGGCAGGAAATCGTCATAACCGGCACCTTTCATATATGACAGGAGAATAATCGACGCTTTGATCCGCAACGCGATTAACAGTTTGTGTACAACGGGTACAAGATGCCGGCTGACGAACCGGCAGCGGTGCCGACGGGGAATGGTAACTATCAGCCATCGGATGGATATTGACCAAGTCACCGCTGTTCCATACAGCATCCATGCCAGTGTGGTATTAATGTGGGTAGACAGCGGTTCCAGTTCAATAAGGGCGGACCGCGAATGGATGACAAGTGCATCCCAGTCCCGGCAGACGCACATAACTTTTCTCTCTACAACGAGATATGACAATGCTTCTGATAAGACTTCCAGTGGGAGATAACGTAACGTAGTCTCATCGCTGGCATCTCCAGAAGTCAGTCCCTAAAACAAGAGCAAGGTATAAGATATAAGAAATTGACGAAAGCATGCCGAAAAGTACTGAATTTTCGATTCAGCAGATAAAAAATGCGATGATCTACATGGACAACAATTTTGAGTCGCCAGATCCTGCAACCAGCTAAAAATCATTACTTTTTACTACCTGAAGCGATTGTGCATTATAACGGTGGCTGCGCCTTATACCACTTCCGGCATCAGCCGTCATTTTTTGCCGTTTACATTGTTTTTCACTTTGGCGGCATGCATCGATTCGAATCTCTCGTTTCCTATGCTTGTAATCCAATGAGCGTTTTATGTGGTCCAGATACTCTTTCTAGAAAACAAAGGTTTACATACACATATTTTCGCAGACACATAAATCACAAGCATATCTACATTTTGTTACACGCGACGTGTCCCATTAAACTGCAACTCTAAGTCATAAGGGTTAATTAATATCTATGCCTTACACATTTTGCTGCGTCCATGACATACTGGCGCTTCAATGCAGATATGTAATGGAGAATAATCTGGTGCTGCTGTGCTTCAAAATGAACAAACATGGTGTTTGTCAATCGATTCCACGCTTCCCGAAATCCTAGTTTTCTCGCCACGGCCAATACGTCGGGATACCAACCTAACTCGACGCGTCGCTTATGGAAATGAAGCTGCCTTTTGGGGAACTTATCATAGAAACGCGTTCGTTGTGTGCCTGCGCCTAGCATCGCTTTCTGCATCAGGGGGCACACTTCTACTGTCACTCGAATTCTGTCACCATCGACGAATACCCGAGTGGACTGTCCATCGATATCCACTTCGACCAAGGCGTAGGAGTACACATCGCTCACTCGGACCACCAGCTTAGCAGGATGCCAACACCAGGGCTGATCGGGATTGCGCTGGCTTAAAAACTGCACAGCAATATCAACACGACTACGACGGTAGTCGTTATTGGTGAATGCGACACAGCGGCTCAATGGGATGCGCTCAGCATGATGGCCAGTGTACCCGAAGTCCACAATCAAATCCCCACCGTCTTCGATTAAGTCGATCACCATTCCATGACGAATGAGTCCATTGTCGTCCTGGACGTCCACGGCGGCGTAACACCAGACGTCTTTTTTAAACATGTTCGGGGCCTTTTGATGGGATTGGCCGTTAGCTGGTGCAAGTGCCGTAAATTAAATTTTGTTTATGGGGTGCCCAAGCGGGCGAGCCTGCCGAAATAAGTCCGAATTCCGAAATGAACTGATGTTTTTCATTACATCACCACCTCTACGCGGGTGTCGCACAGCCGGAAATGTACCAACGAAGAGGACCGGAAGTACATCATTGTCCAGCGCCCTGTACAGATAGAAGCACTTACTACCACTCGCATACTATTAGTATTATCATAGAAAATTATAATTTTCTATGCTATTATTATAAATGACTAATATGAGGAATTGAAGAGTCCCTATTTTGCTTCGAAGTTACAGACACCTGTTGTTATCCTTGACAGCCGCCTATGGGGGCGCAGTTTAAGCACACCAGCTATTTGCGGGGTTTCAGCTGCTTCCAAAAACAATTACTGTTTTGGAATGCTGAACGCTCGCTTTGTGAAAACTACTATTTCCACTTTGAAGTATATACTTCGATAAATGAAAGGAACACTTCTTATTTTACTAGTTTTTTGTAGCATAACGGTAAATTAGCATTTGAAAGCTAGAGTAGGAATTGGCAACGATAACGAGGCGTTTTATCGTGATCATACAAAAATTAAGTTAAACAGCAGCGTCATGGAAGAAAGCTTCACGGTGGTGTGGAAAATAGACAACGGGGAGTTTTTCGCGGCTAAGATGACAGGACCGAACTGTCGGAAGAGTTTCAAGAGCCTACTACCCGCGAATATGAATGTTGGACCAGTGACAAGGTAATTAGTCCGAAGCTCGAACAGTGGATGCTTACCCTAAAACTTGTATATTAATATACAGTATACACGGTATATCATGCCCGTATATCGTCCGTATATGTAAAGGGAACGATCTAAAAAATATTAACGCCATATGTACAGTGCCCCTTGAATCAGAGTTTATGGTAAAAAAAACTGTTACTGTATCAGAGGTCATGTGCACAGGTACTATATCCGGGAAGCGGTGGCGGGTGCTGGAACCATATGGAAGGAAGTGAAGAATGACAATGATACTCTGCCGTTGTTTGAAGGACGGATCGCAGCTAGAGTGGAACTCTGAAGGCCTTAATTTTTTTGGCTCGTTAAACCTTAATAATTTTCTTACGATTTTACAAGTCTTCTTGCGATATATGCAGCAGTATATTGTGACTTAATGGATTGTGCAAGTCTTCTTGCAAAATGTGCAGCAGTATGTGTTTTGTACTTGATGGATTTAGTAAGTGTTCTTGCAATATGTGCAGTACAGATAGTATGTTGTGGCTTTTGTTGTGGCTTCAATCGTTTTTTTTTGGAATGTAAGTAAAACAGGCATAATAATCACCTTAAGGCCAAACTTCCAAAATGGCGGGTGTAATACCCGCATTTGTGCAACATTTGGAGTCTTTTGGGCACGCGGATATGTTTTCTATCAGCAGTTCCGTGGTTTGCCCATTGATCTACCTACGAGATCTCGGGAAATTCAAAAATTTTAATTGTAAGTTTGTAACCATGAGATAGAAATTGGAATTACCCAACCTAAACGATAAAATCTATTCTACAGCCTCTTTTTATCATTTTTTGTGCTTCGTTGTTTGTTCTTTCATTCTTCCTTGCCGTTCCCGTTTTTCCACAACCCCGTCTAGGGTCCCCTGCGCGGCAAGACCTGGAAAGGCTTGGAGCGATTTGTTGGCTTCTGCGGTCTTGCACGGTTAAGGTCCACAGTGGAGTCAGCGTAGTGATAAGAAGTTCAAGTACAAAAATGTATTTGTATATTGGACATCTACTTATATTTATATATCAAAAGCAAAACACTGGTTGTTTGTTCTAAAAGTATAAGTGCTAATTTAGCAGAAAGATCTGGTGATGAAATACAGTATATTATTCCATATTATAGGAACATCTGGAAGTACAAACCGTTGTACCGCACCCTCAGGCTGTGGCAGCAGGCCCGGAAGTACAGTAGCTGGAGGCCCCGGCCATCTGCCGTTGTTCTGTACTTTACTTTGCAAGTCAGCTCTGCTTTTTGCAATACTTCTACGGTAAATTGCGTAACGGAAATGTGCCTCATCGTTGTGAGCATGAGAGGAAGATTTTAATTATTTTGATAGGTAGGCATCGGACGTTCATCTGAGGATATTTCACCAATACCATTGTTTCAGCAAAGTCTGTATACATATTGAGCTTTCAGCAATTCAGTGATTTCAATTTTTGTGTGTAAGTTTTACTGTGCAGTGTGTACAGTTGTGCGTGCAACCGTTGAGCCCATTATCCGAACATGAGATGACGCTACAAACTCTAATCACGTAGCCATTAATTTAATCAGTTCTTCGACCCGACAGCACTGACACTGTATAGTGTATACCAATGCAGAACACGTGGTGAAATAAAATAAAGATTGTCGTTTATTACTGGTTCCATTGTTTGTTTTTTAGTATCAGAAATACGAACATTACCGGCGTCCACGGTCCCCCCAATCAATCATAGGTACGTTGCGGTTCATTTTCAACCTAGTCCACTTCCTTGAAGGCATGTGTATTCTTTACAGTAATAATTTTTAAGCATAGGTAATGTATGTACGTATAAGATGCCTATCAAGCATATTCTACGCTTGGTGCGGCATTTTGTAGTGTTCTGTTAAGCGTTACCAAACAAAGGAAGCCGGAAACTCACTGGAATACACTTCCGTTACGTCCCGGTCAAGCAAATGGTGCTTCTGTTAATTCGCAGTTTATCGGGGCTCCGCTCATCCTTAGGCTTCAACCAGAATCCATCCATATTGCCACACCTCTGAAAAACCGCTGACACGGTTTCTTTGGTGTATCTAGAGTCGCGCGGTTTGATCAGGATCACATGCGCCAGGAGCAACTTTCGACAGATCGGCGACCACGGCGGTGGTGTTTCTGATTGGAATGGTGGTAGGAATTCGTAATAATCAGCTTCCGTAATATGTGACAGAAGCATTATGTGCACTTTAATCCGCAATGCTGTCAGCATTTCCTTAACGATAGGTATCAGGTCATCGCCGGCAAAAAAACAGCGGTGCGGATGTGTGGCGGCAAATATCAGAGTTCTGATGGAAGTGGACCAGGTCCTCGCTGTTCCATACAACATCCACGCCACCGTAGGTCGAAGATACTGAGACAACGGGTCCACTTGAACCAGAGCAGACCGCGAATGGACGACTAATGCATCCCAGTCTCGACAGACACGTCGGCACATCGCTTTTCTTTCCACAGTGAGATACGACAAGGTTTCCGTTAAAACTTCCAGCGGCAAATAACGCAACAAATCATCACTGGCATCTGCAGAGCCTAGTCCCTAGAAGTATAAAATGCAAATACAGTAATACATAATACATGAATCAAAGCTGTGTGTTTGGTTACCATAAAGCATAACATTTGTACTGAGCAAGCTCTAGTACGTACGCCTTGGTAAACGGTCGTAAAGGATTTGGAGAAATTTTATAAAAGCCTTAAACCACGCTTTGCGTAGCGACAGAAAATGTGTGCGCTTTGCCGATGCCTCACTGCGCTCGATGCAAAAACTGTTATCTGCGCTCGATGCAAAAACTTTCCAATTTATATGTAGCCGTAGTAAAACATCTTGCTAGCGTATCCCGTGAAGCGACGAAAATTCGAAAGTCGAATAACAAAAATTAAACAACATATCGACAGCGGTCTGCAACTGAAAATCTTGTTTAATTATTACCCTGAGAGATTGCGCGTTCTGACGGCGGCGTTTGACACGGAGAGGATTATTTCCGGCGTCACCACCCACAGTCCGTTTCTGCTGTTTACGTCGCTTGGTGTTTTTGTACAGTTCAATTAGAATCTCGCGTTTCCTGTGGTGAAAATTCAGTATGGAATTTACGCGGCCCAAATATTCTTTCTGGAAAATAATTACTCATTTTTCACAGTTCGCAAATACCTACCATAGCCCATAGGCACTCGAATTTGTGTTACTGGCCGCGATGGGAATTCACGACAACACATATCTGTACAGAGTACGTATATGGGCCAAATTAACAAAACCTTACACATTTTTCTGCGTCCATGATACGATTGCGCTTTGACGCAAAAACGTAATGCACCGTTATTTCACGCGGCTGTACTTCAATGCGAACAAACATGGTGTGGGTTAAATGATTCCACATTTCCCGAAATCCTCGCTTCTCCGCGATAGGTAGCATGTCGGGAAACCAACCAACCTCCACGCACCGCTTAGAAAAATACAACTGTGCGTTTGGAAACTTATCGTAGAACTGTCCTCGTCCAGTGCTCATTAGTGCTTTCTCTGTCAGGGCACACCTGTCCTTTGACACTCGAATTCGGTCGCAATCTACGAATGCCAAAGTGGGCAGCCCGTCGACATCTACTTCCAACAGGGCGTAGTTGTACAACGTTTGCTTGTACCTCCTGCGATCGCTCACCCGGACAAGGGCTTTAGCAGGATACCAACACCACGGCTGATCGAAACTTCGCTGATTTAAAAACTGCACATCAACGCCAGCACGAAAGTAGTCGTCATTCGTGAAGGCGACACAACTGCTCAGTGGGATACGATCAGCATGGTGGCCAGTGTACCCAAAGTCCACAATGAAATCGCCACCGTCTTCAACTAAATCTATTATCATGCCATGACGAATAATTCCATTGTCGTCCAGGACGTCCACGACGCCATATCGCCAGATGTCTTTTTTAAACATATTCTGGGTTTCTGGAAGTTAAAGTACCTAAAAATCGTCATCGAATTTTGTTTATGCACCTGCCATTAGTGCCATATCACCACTATTAGTACATCATGTGATTGATGTCTACTAGGCTGTCAAGGCATAATCCACATGCTTACATAATAATAATGTTAGTATGCTTTACAACTGTTAGCGTGTGGACCAAGTATGCATGGTCCACCTGGCTACTCTAGGGAGCCATTGGCGACTGTAACTGTAACCTTTGTGCGGGTGTCGCTCAACCGGAAGTACTGTCTGCAAATGTGAAAGTGCAGTTGCAGACCAGCACCAAAACGCCGGATTGAAGTTCAGTGCGAAATTATCGTTGTATGTACAGGCACCTATTCCGTAGAATCCGTATAAGCACATAAATTTTACGGAATCCTACACGACTGCTGAGATAATTAATATTTAAGATGATATGCGGTCACCGTGATTTCCAACATTTATGTACCGTGTGAATTATATAACATGTACAAAAATTTGAGCTTTTCTCTACCTAATACTTCTGACATTGTTAGTTTGGTATCGGAGGTAAAAGGAACAAAACAGTGTTTCTAGAGACACACCCAGAACAGCGAACTGTAAAGTGATTACGAGTATTATACATGCATTGAATCACGCCGATGGGCGGCGTCGGTGTGCATTTTCCTTGATAACGACGGGTGCGTTAAAAACGTTAGACCTTCTGTGATCGAAATTCGAAATCCCCCAGCAAACGATACCGCACTGAGTTCACACCAGCATATGGATAAAGAGGACGACTACTACAGGAAGTCCTTTTTCGCTGACCCCTAGCGTAAGCACTATGTCTCGGTCAGGAGCTGGAGACTGCCTCTGGTTATCCGCAACATATCTCGGTGCCAGTCATTCGCAGCCGGCAACAAAAAACCCTCGATATTGCCATAAAAACCTGTCAGAACGCCATCTCTGGAACCGTTTCGTGGTAACATCATCTCCACTTCCACCAACAACAACTTTCGACAGAGACGGATCCATGGTGATTGATTTTTTGGTTGAAACGGAGGTAGGGAATCGACGTTGTCGGTATCCGTAATATATGACAGAAGAATTATCTGCGTTCTTATCCGGAGGGCTGTGAGCATTTCTTGTACGACGTGTACAAGTTGATTACGGCGGGTACGCCGGGAGCGGTCCCGCGAAGGAACGGTAAGTATCAGCGATCGAATGGAAGTTGACCAAGTTCTCGCAACTCCATACAACATCCACGCTACAGTTGTCTGCATGTGGGTAGACAACGGATCCCATGTAATCAGAACCGATGGCGCATGGACGACGAGAGCGTTCCAGTCGCGGCATACGCGCCGACACATCGCTTTTCTTTCCACAACGAGATACGATAATGTTTCCGATAACACTTCCAGCGGGAGATACCACAATAGCAGAGTCTCATCACTGGCGTCTCCAGAAACAAGTCTCTGAAATTAGAGCTTGTACAAGCTACATAATAAAATGTATTACCGTATCATACTTTTGGTGTATAATAAGAAGAAAATAAATTAATCAAGTACTGCATTTAAATTAGTTCTGCACATACAGGTGGGAAAGGATGTCTTTGTATTCGTACGATCTTGCCGCCCAAAAAGTAATCAACTTTTGGTTTTTCCGGACTCGTCAAATGTGGTCAGAAAGTAATTCAGCGTGCGTAAAGTATTGAAAAACGAAAGGATATTCTGAAATTTGTTCAAGTACAGTATACTTCCCAGTATTCACTGTAATACAGAGTACAATAGCGTACTGTTACCAAATAGGAAACTAGTATGCTCTTGTGAGGAGGAGTGGCCTCCCCGTACGCCCGCACCAGTGCGGGCGCTAAGTTGTTTTGCTGTATTCTGATGTTGAATTTCTTCATCTACCAGATCTTCAATCTGGTAGATTCTTCAGTTGCTAGCCATCGTCGTCTGAGTAACTTGCTGCTCTTTTGGCCCCGCAGCATTCTGCTGCGGGAGCTTCTGTAGTGACATATGAATGGGATAAAGTGTGCAGTTGATTGTCGGGTGTCTTGCGTTTCCGCATAACTCGTAGTATACAACACTGCTCACTCTACAGGATAGATTCCGTTTCTGTCTCTGTCCGTGGATTCTTCCTAGATCCACCATCATACTCTGTATTCTACATAATCATTACAAGTCTGTAAAATATGGTAAAAATCGAGGGTGGACAAGTATTATATTCGTCTAAGAGGGTAGAGCCGAGCAATTACTGTTGCTAAAACCTTGCAAATGGAGTGCAGCAGTGCAGATTGATTGCTGCTAATTGAACCGGAAACATCCGAAAATGTGCAATTGCCCACCAATCCACCATGGAATTTCTAGACTTGGAGTTTTTGAAAATACCTGACTGTGACAACACTGACAATCATATTCTTGCTCTTGTCTCTTAACTTTTATTATGCTCCTGATACGTGTACGCTGAAGATCGTACCGCCACAAGGCGCCATTGGTTAATGGGTAGCAGGCTAGCAGACCACATGATTTTTGTAATTTCCTAAGGTTACGGTATAAAATCATACTGTATCATAATATTACTTCAATAAGACAGCTCAAAAGTTGCTATTTGTTGGTGGCTAGTGTGACGACCTCGGCGAAATATCGCGGTGCCGAACTGAAACTAACAATCCTGATTATTGATACTTCCTTGCCTTGAGGGATTGCGAACTTTGACGGCGGTGTCTGATACGGAGAGAACTATTCGCACTTCCGGTTTCGGCTGTCAGTTTCAGTCGTTTTCGACGTCGATTTTCGTCTTTGAGGCACGCGTCAATTCGAATCTCACGTTTTCTATAATAATAATCCAGTAAGGAGGCTGCACGGCCCAGATGCTCTTTCTAGAAAACAAAAATTCACATTCTTCACAGTACAGAAATTTAATCCAAAGAATAATATTTCCGATAATGAGTCAAAAGGCCCTCTCGCTGCGCACATTAAAATGCTCTGTAAGTTAATTAAAGTGCGTTACTGTAGCGGCTCGATCAAGTGGCACCACAGAGTCTGTGTACGAGAAATCAGCACTTGCAAAGTGTGCACTGCTCATGTTGCGAGCGCATGGGCATGCATACGCTGCATGTGTGCTGCTTTCCCGTACACGAACTCTGTGGTGCCACTTGATCGAGCCGCTACAATTATTATTTCAGCTTTTAGACTGTTGCTGCGTGCAAAGTCATGGATGTTCTGTAATCTGTATCATTCTTATCTTCGTAACCCAGACAGCTCCATTAACTTAAAAAGAACACTTTAAATTTCGAATATGTTGGCTAGTTGGTTTAAGTTTAAACCAAATCGCTTTAAAACTTACAGATCACTTTAAGGTGTGCAATGAGGGGCGTATTGACCATAGGACATACGCTGATGACATACATACACAAGCGGGGATAAACCTGAAATTAAGTAACAGCAAAATTGAAGAGCCTCTTACACATTTCTCCGAGGTAATGGCAAGTTTGCGCTTGCACGCAATAACATAATGCAGTGCTATCTCCTGCGGCGGCTGAACTTCAATACAAACAAACATGGTATGTGTTAAACGATTCCACATATCACGAAACCCGCGTCTTCCCGCGATAACCAGTACTTCGGGATACGCGCCCAACTCAACGTGCTGCTTATAAAAAGACAGATGTTGGATAGGGAAGGTATCGTAGAACCGCACTCCCTGTGCGCCTAACGCCGCCTTATCCGCCAAGGAACACACTTCTTCTGTCACGCGGATTCTGTCGTAATCCACAAACGCAAACGTAGACTGTCCATCTACATCCACTTGGACGACGACGTAGGAGTACATATCATTCACCCGGGCCAGGAGCTTTGCAGGATACCAACACCACGGCTGATCGGGACTGCGCTGACTTAAAAACTGCACATCAACACCAGTAAGGCCACGGCGGTAGTCATTATTGGTAAATGCGACACAACGGCTCAGTGGGATACGTTCAGCATAATGGCCAGGATACCCGAAGTTTACAATCAGATCTCCACCGTCTTCCACTAAATCGGCTATCTTTCCGTGACGAATGAGTCCATTGTCGTCCTGGACGTCAACGACGCCGTAGCGCCAGACGTCTTTTTTAAACATGTTTGGGGACTTTATGGAACTCCGTTGGTAGTTGTCGTTAAATTTTATTTATGGAGGTATCACCACCATGGGTAAAACATATAAAACATATAGAATTTACCACACCGCCACCTCGATGCGGGTGTGGCACAACCGGAAGTCACTGAACCGGAAGCGCATCAACGCGCATCAGGGAGCCGACAGTAGTTATACTATTTTATGGTGGATCGGGACTTGAGGGTGCACAAGACACCATAATGAAAAGCGTTGTTGGGGTTGTCCTGCAGTACTTACTACATTACCCATCCATGCAGTTTCTCGATCCTGCGTGCACGAGTAAACATGGGTGCTGACTGCGTTTATATGGGCGATGGCCAGTGGCCATGGGTATGTCATGCATGAACGAAGCTAGCGACTTATCGATGATGATTACTTCAGGTTTTGTAGATAACTGAATTTAAAAAGTGGTGCATGGAAATACTTATCCAAACAGCAAGCAATATTATTAAGACCCTTATAAATTAGAGTTACTGAGTGAGCACAGACGGAATTAGTGAAGGGGCATATGTAACTCGCGCATGGTCCAACAACGAAGAAATATGTACTCGTACACACTACACAGCACACAGTGATGAAATAATAGCCACATTTTTAACCTGATCAAAAGCTGGATACGAATTATGATTACGAGTACAGACTGCATCTGTACACTGTACAGTCTACACGTACAATATTCGAGTAAAGTGCTAAAACTTGCGACAGCAAAGATAAACGCGCACATCCGAGTTATCTTCATTTAAACTTCAAGGACATTAAATATCAGGTTGGGGTCGCATAAGTTACTGGAACTGCTAAGTACTAGTACAATTTCCCGTATGTGTTTGGTTTGAATAAACATCAAAAGACAGAAGAGCTTCCTGCTTAGTTCCCTAGAATACTTCCAGTCTACAATCACGCTCCGATGTTCCCCTGCAATTATCCAGCTTCCATACAAAAATATGCAATTTAAACAAAACAGAAGAATGCTATCGGTTCATCATACTCTTATATACTGCCGTACTAACGATAAGAGAAACGTATTTCCCGGCATTTATAATATTTAACTGTAAGTGCAATGGGGTGGAGTTGTAAACATGGAACTTTTGACCACGCGTAAAACATCGCAATATGGCGGAGACCAGCTAATTTCCGTCATTTTGTGGAAAGCTTGTAGTTTACCCAGCATGTCCAGTTTTTTCGACATCTCCCACGACGATAATTTCACCTCCACTTCACGCAGCATCAGTTGCTGACAGACAGCGCGCCAAGGCAGCAGATTGTGCCTGTCCGACTCGACAGTCATCAACAGACCCGAGTAATAGGCGCCTACATGCGACAGGATGATAACCGGCACACGGATCTGCATGCCCGCCAGCATTTCCGCTACAGTGTATATTACGTTCAAGGAACATTTTCCCGTCTGCCGGAGTTGTGCAGGGGCGGTGATGAGCAGCACTTTCGTGCTTGACCGCACGGTCTTATGCAGTGCCATGGCTAGCCTGGACTGCGGACAGCGCGTGGCAGGATCAACTTCGACGTAGAAGTGTGTAAAAACAACGGAAGATACAGTGGTCCAGCTACGGCACACCCGACGCAATAGCATCTGTTTGTCAATGGAAAAGTAGGACAATGTTTCGAATACGAGTTCCAGCGGCAAATAAGACCAAGGGATATCAGTCCCCAAGCAGCCCGCATCCACGGTCTGCAGAAGAAAACAATAACGTGCCTTATGCAAAGGGAAAAAACGGGGGATGTGCATGCGGAAGCGTAGTCTAACCGGCTGCAGGGAGATATTCTGGGTGATAATATTCCTCGGTGGCATAAGAGAAAAGGTTTGCTGTCCTTCTGCCGCATCGCATTTTGCGTGCGTTTTATTTAATTTGGCTCTGGTATCATGCTTTACAATTTCAACGTCGTGTACACTTCCTGTACGCTTTGAGCTCCAGTCGTCAATCTCCCTCTTGCGTTTCCCTTGACCTTTCTTGTGATAATTCCGTAGTTCCTGTTCCATTCGGGCAAGTTTTTTCCTCTAAAAGCACAAGATGAAATAAATATCTCTGACATCAACGGAGCCTCAAAAAGCGGGTCTCGAAGCGATAGATTATCGATTTGAACACTGTAGCCAATTCAAAGTACATAGAATGCCCTTTCGCAACTTCCTTAATTAGTAGAACGAAAGGCCAAGTTTTTCTTATTAAACATATCCGCACCGGCAGTGTATGGAATAAAGTGCTCAGAATTCTCGAGCCCCTGGCAGGTGGGGACTTTTTTGCTCACCGGAAGCTTCCCAATTTCTGATTGGTTAAGCTTACGGACGCAAATGAAAGCTCATAGAGGGATTGTTCGTTCCTCTGTGGAAAGTCACTTGTCAAGATCACTCATGACGAGCGTGGGAAGATTTAAATTTAACTGGATGTCTGGATCTATAGCACTATCTTCTCTTAACAATAAATCGTCTGGATCTATAGCACTATCTTCTCTTAACAGCAAATAGCAAAAATGCATTTTGGCAGTACGCCATGCGTTACTGCGTTGTACATGTTTTGTCGCGTCCAGCGGTTCCTCCCACGAAATATAGACAACACTCAGTGCACCATCCATCACATCAGCATGAACTAAAATAGATTCGGTCGTACGATTCCATAGATCCCCAAATTCTGGTTGCTTGATCTCTTCCGCTGAAGCTGGCTGATAAGCGAGTGTCGTCCGGTATTTACGCAAATACAGATTTCGTTTAGGAAATTTGTCACAAAATCGTTTCGACCGACCTGTGACCTGTGATTTCATCGTAAGAGGGACCCACTCACGAGCTGCTTGTATTTCATCGCATTTGATGAATTCTTGTACTGTCTTCCCATTAATGGTAATTTCTACCAAAGCATGACGAAAATGACCCAAACCATCAAAATCAGTGACTGGGACAAGAAGCTTTCCAGGATACCAGTACCACGGCTGGTCTCGATTCAATTGGATAAGGATCACAATATCAGTCTGTTTACAGTAAAAATTTCGACTTTTTCTTAGCGCTACACAGCTGCTGATGGGAACACGGTCAGCGTGGTGATCGGGATAGTCGAAATCGACAGTGAGATCCCCTCCATCTTCCACCATATCAATAATCATTCCGTGACGAACTAATCCGTCGTCGTCCTTCACATCCACGACACCATGACGCCAAATGTTGTGTTTGAACATTGTAATTACAATTATACCATTATCATTTATCACTAAGGCAAAGATCGGTTTGGTTTGGAAGCTGTTGCGTGCAGTTGCTCGGTAAGTCAAGGTTCCAAAATTTTATTGTAACACGAGGACCCAGTACAATACATGCTCGTTCGTTTACATGCAAATAATGCAATTATTCATACTTCTGAAGTATGCAAAATGCGACTCCTTCCAAAAAACATTTTAAGAATGGATGCACAATCAAAAATGGTACAGTACAGTATTTCTTTGGCAAACTTGAAAGTGGAAAAAATGCAGATTGGTAAGCAAAGAAATTAAAAGAATGACTCTTTAAGCGGGTCAAGGTAACCACCAACCGGCTGGCAGCAACGTTGTATTTCCAGTGACCAACGGTCGACCAGTGTTTTCCAGTGACGTTACGATTCCAGACCAGCGCATGGAGGCGGTAGTCAGTGATTGAAAAACTGCCACCTCTGGGGTTGCACACACAGCCGCCTTTCAGGGCCTTTCCGATTTTTGGCGTTTGACTTCAGACTTCAGATTTATTCAGACTTTCTCACGCTTATTTTGTTTCTGTTTATAATTTCACACCCCTGCTGACATGTTTCAGCATTCTGACAATCGTGAAGAAACATAATTTCTTGTTTTCAGATGTGAGAGCAATTTGGTAGTAGAGCAGAAAGATCCGTCAGCAATATGTTTAGGAAGCATATCTGGCGTTATGGTGTCGTGGACGTAAGGGACGGGAACGGACTGGTTCGTCACGGAGTAATCGTAGATTTGGTGGAGGACGGGGGCGATCTCATTGTGGATTTTGGCTACGATGGCCATCACGATGAGCGTGTTCCCCTTACCAGCTGTGTGGCCTTTCAACAGGAGTTCCCATACGGAATGCACTTTGGCAGTCGTAAGCCAGCCATCGGACAAGCTGTGCAAGTCCTCCATCAGCGCAGCTCAGATCAGCCATGGTGCTGGTATCCTGGCCGGTTGCTTGTGCAAGTCGATGATCACAGTCTGGGAGAGGGCTACATGCACGCCCACTCTCTTGTGAAAGTGGTTATCGATGGAGAACCAAGTGTGGAATTCGTGGATACTCATAGAATCCAGGTGGCGACGGAATGTTCCCTGACAGACAAGGCACTACGCGTCGCACGCTCGTCGCGCTTCCACGATAAATTTCCCCGGCAGAATCTCCATTTTCGGAAATATCGACTTGAGACGAAGTTTTATCCTGGGATATGCCAATTGGCGGAGACACCAGGATTTCGGGACACATGGAGTAAACTGACGAACACGATGTTTGTTCGGATTGAAGTGCTGCCTGACGTGCAGCTAATTACTCATTACATAACGTCTTCGAAATATAAACGTGAGATTGCCGAAGAAGATTGTGTAAGTGACAAAGTTAGTGAAAAATTAGTAAAACTTGTTGTTTACCTTATTGTTTTCGTTCAAGCGATTGCGAGCACGCCGAGCGGCTTTGCCATGACTGTACCATGCTGTTGATAGTTTGATACGAAATATAGAATATAAAATTAATTAAAGCATATCTATATAAGTTTGTGCAATGCGTGTTGTTGCGAAGTTTCGGGTTCGTAGTACGTAATATTTATAATGAAACTTTGTTGTTGTCGCCAGTTGAAAGTGCTGCGGAAGATGGACTTTTTATTCGGTTACCATCAAAAAAGACGGCAGAAACGTGTGAGAGAATATGATCAGGAAGACAGCGGAGAAAAGCAACAGAAAACGAAAAATAACAACCCAAGCGAAATCTTTTCCCAAACAAAGGTGCGCCGCGGCTTAAAATTCGAGGAACTCCTATGAATACATTTATTTTTAATGTTCAGATATAATAATTGTTATATTCATATGCAGGTATTACTGTTGTTCAGGTATTACTGTGTTATACGAAATTCCTAGGTGCCGCTCTTGTTCAGATACACTGAAAAAAACGTACATTCGTACGTTGAAAAACGTACAGTACTTACAGTACAGTAGTAACAGTACTGTACTGTTACTAACGTACTGTTCATTTTTTTCAGTTGTATTTTTTTATATCTATATTTATTATAAACTGTACAATACAGTGCTGCTCTGCCTGTCTGCACTATTGTAGAGTGGAAATGATTAGATCTAATGTGCAATTCGACGGTTTTGCAATCAGGGCTACTGGTAAAGATTATTTTTGTTTAATTTAATCATCCGCTCTACAGCTTATTATAAATATCATAGAAAATTGCACACGTTTACCCAATATTTGAAAGTTGCAATATTTTAATTTCTCTTGCTGAGAAATTTCTTTTGACATTTTATTTCAGCCGCACTGATCAATGTTTGCAGTGTTTCTCGATTTAGGATAGCGAAAATGACTGCTTGAGCACTACTGCATTATCGCATCTGCCCCCTGAACTCCTGACGGAAATACTTGGATATCTCTGCGCGGAAAGACGTACAAGGTGTCGCCGCGTCTGCCATGGCTGGGACTCCATCATCACGTGTTCTCCCTCTGTCCGCATCGAATTTGATGGAGCGTCGCCGGGTATGCGAATTGCACTCGCCTGGGCGCTCTACAAGACCTTCAGCACTGCCACCAACGTGCGTGTGCTAACAGTTTCCCATTGTGCGCGTTGGATCCGTTATGAAAACATCGTGCCCGAGGTGGCCGCCATTCTGAACGCCATGCAGGTCACGGTGCCGGTGATTGTTCTGACACACATGAGCGCGGAGTATCGGGATGTGCGGCCTGAACCCCCGCCACGAGAGCGGCAGCCTGTTTGGTCATGGCGCGCAGTGTGTCGGAAGTTGGTCCTGGCGGATGTGGACCTCGTCATGCCGGAGAAGTGCTCGAGAGAAGAGGTACTAACAGACCTACGGGGATTTCGTCATCTGAAGGGTGGATTATGGTTAAAGACGGGTTCTGACTGGATTACGAGGGAGTACTATGATCACGCTGAAGTCGGTAAATCTGAAATATTGCGGCTAAGAAGAAGCGTCAAGAATATGACCGAGACTCGTGGTTAGACCATCGAAGAATTCGTTTCTCAACGTGTTTTTGCTTACACCGGTCAAGTCTTTTAGGTGGCTTCGTCTTTTCACAGCAGCGTTGCGCTAAGAGAGTCTTCCAAGTTTTTCCCCTTTATACGGGGTTGTCAAAATAATAACAATACTTAATAATTTTCACAGCAGACATATGGGTTCTAGTGCTCAATCGCGATGTACGGTCAATTGTTTGAATTTGTTTCTGTTATTGGTTTCGGGCTTTCGGAGTATAATTAAATTGTGAAGTATAATGCTAATCGTTTTTTCTACTTTGTGATCTAATAAATCGGAAGAAAGAGATTTCGAGCGCGAGTAAGTGGTGACGAATGCAAATGATTAAGTAGTATGATAAGCACTTAAAGGCTGCCGAAAGTAACGGAAAGTTGTTGCAGTAAATAAATGGTAGTTAATAATAACTGATAGATTAATTCAAAATTTGGTGCGCGGAAAATGAAATTTAATACACAAGCAATACAAAGTTACTGAACACAGCCACAGGTAGAAGTAATTACTAATTAGTATGTGCCGCATGGTCTTCCCGAATCCCGAGTAAATTCCACAGAAACCCGTCTGCTACCTACAGCTTTTGTGCCGATGCTTGCGACCGAAAAATGTGGCACGGGCAGCCAGCCCGCAGTCTGCGACCAGAAAGGCAGACTACTAAAATACAGGGGACCTACAATTTCGGTTAACCCAGGAAAGCCGGGTACCAGAAGGGATGGGACTACAGTTTTGAAAATTGGCAGTCTGAGACAGAAAAATTCAATTAAGGTAAAAATAATTTTTTTAAATTTTGGCGACCATAGGTCAAGCAGGAGATGACCATGTCGGCCTAACACGCATCGTAACCATGTTGCACCGACATGTTATACATCGTCGTTTATAACAGGCGATAGAAAAATCACACAGATTATGCCAATAGCTCTAACGGTAGATCTCAACGAGTACTTTAATAAAGGTATATTGCGATTGTCATCAAGATGACCAGTGGTCAAGGAAATTTTAAAAAAGGTAAACACTAGCATGTGCCAGTGCATAAGTGCTACTTCGATATTTCACAACAGTTGGTCACTTCTGCTCTGCGGTTTGGACAGCTGGTCACTGGCCTTATTGCGGGCCACAGCCCTGGTAACGTCTATACAGTGGATTTAATACCACTTCCGGTTGTGCAGCCGAATGGGATAGCAGAGATAACAAGCAGGAAGTATGGCTCACGCCTGACATAATTATATTCTCAAAGTGTTGTATCAGTGACCACTACCTTACCCGTTGTTGAGAAATATGAAGGTATCGCGGAGTTAGGGTCAGTAACGCTCTGCCAAAAAAGCCTACTCATAGAAATACTTCCGTTTATAGAGAACAACAAATCGTTATGGTAGGTGACGCTCCCTTCAAACAAGTAAGCACCATGAATTGTCCAGAATGTGTGGGAGTGATTAACTATATTTTGCACAATCTATGTCGGCACCGCTGCTGAATAATGCTTGCTTAATTCCTTAAACGGACGTTGCCTTTACTCCCAGATGCTCTCTTCCGTTATGCTGACCCTTTGCACAGATTGATTTTTAAAGGTTACGAGCGCTCATGACCGGATGGTGCAAGTGGTGTTTTCGATGCAAGGGTAGGAGCTCAATTAGCGAAATATTGGCGCGAGATTAATAACTTTTACAAGATTTCACACTCATTAATACAGTTTAACACTTAGATATAATTTGCAGAAAATATACAGATTTTCTTTGGAACAATGGAGTAGCTAGGTTACAGTATATGGCAATAATAGCATTCCACACACACAAGCCGATTCATTGAATACTGATTGTGTACGGGTCAAAGCTATGTTAGAGCTGCCCACAGCAGTCACTACACAACTTGTTTGCATCTATTCACTTTAATTTTAATTGCGTTTAGTCAAAACTTACATTTGTAGGATTTCCGGTCACTGCTGACCAGTGGTCACTTTGCTGACCACTATGCACACGTCAGTTAATACAGCTTTTTCTGAGCTTTCTTTTGATTGCATATTGTATCGTGTTTGATGTTTCTATCAATTGATACGAATTTTCGAAGCTTATTAATAAAATAGTGTCATGCCCAACCGTGTCATAACCGACATGGCATCTTCAAGTGACCAGTATTGGCCAGTGGGCGTTTATTTTCGGAACTTTGTTTCGTTTTTGTATAGAGCTAATCAAGTACTTCTTTTAAGTTTTTTTTTGAATTTATCTGATGGGGAGGTGGCTGTACAGTTAAGCAGGACCTCAGAGTACTCCGTTTGGTCAGTTTTGACCATGTTTGGTCACTCCCTGGACCTTACGGGCATGGTGGATCTAAGTCTTATAGATTGTGGACTGTTGTCTAACATCTGTTCTTTGAAACAAAACAATTAAAAACCTTCTACGACCATAATTACGGATTAGAGAGAAGAAGTCCTCCACCATGTCGGTCTAACACGCATGGTGTGGAACGGGTTAAAGCAATGCAAAGATCAAATTCTGGTAAAATTTTTTAGTAGGATAATTTTGCAGCTCCGTAACCCATCCTCCGGTTCCTAAGTCAGCACAATATCGGGCCGAGCGGAATCTGGCAGATTTTACTGTCAAAAGGTCTCTCAAATATTTTGTGATAAGTATGTATTTTTGTCTACAGGACAACTCAGCCTCAGCATGCACAAGCCCCAAAAGTTGTTATTTATATCATACCCGGTTAACGGTCCTAATCCACATCTTGTACATACTTAATTACTTATACAATATACAACCTTTTATAGTTATACTTGTACGATATTTTTATTGGTATACGTAGTTAAACGGCTTTACGTTAGTCAATAGTCATCTTTCGGTACGAGTTGTATAGCGGTGTAACTATTGTTTTCGTTGAGGGCCCTTCGCGTGCCGGTTGTGAATCCATTCACGAGGAGCTTGAATTTCGTCGCACTTGACGAACTGTTTTTACTCTCTCCCCATCGTAGAAATTTATAACTCCCGAAGCATGAGAACGAGCACTCAGACCAATGCGCTGTCAGCGACTGCGACACGAAGCTTTCCAGGATACCATGGATGGTCCCGGTCGATCTCGTTTGATCGAGTCGAATATGAACTACAATACTAGTCTGTTTCCTGTAGCAATTTCGAATTTTTCTAAGCGATGCACAGCTTCTGATGGGGTACGGTGATTGGGATGGTCAAAATCGACAATTAATTTCCTCGATCCTCAACAATTAGTCCGCATGACGAACTAATCCGTCGTCGTCGCTAAATGTTGTGGTTGAACATTGTTAAGACAAAAATCAGTTCGGCAGCTGTCCCTTGAGATTTTAGTTAGTCGAAATTTCAACATGTAACGTCTGAACCCAGTACGTCGCTCTACGGAATTTTAAATTTACACGAAGTTGGCATGTCCCCGGCATGAGAACTACGGCGTAACATAAGCCGTACGGCGACGGACCGGAAGCGCACCATACGGCTGCAGTGTATTGTACACACTTCACACATACCAAAATTCACACTGTCTCGATAATTTCAAAAAAGCAAAGTAAATCACTGTAAATGGGGAATTCATAATCCGATTCATAAGCTTTGCAGATTTTGGAAACAATTTGAAGCAAATAAAGATATCGCTCTTAGCGGGCCCGGATAACCACCAACAGGTTATTATTTCCGGTGACCAACGGACGGAAGTGATATTGTGACTTCTGACCGGCGCATGGAGGCGGTAGTCACTGATTAGAAAACTGCTACCTCGTGGACTACAGGCTCAGGTGACCTTTCAGGGCTTTTCCAGTTTCTGTTGACTTTTGGTCTTGTCTTGTCTTTCAGAATTCAGACTTTTTCGTGGTCATTTTGAGTCTGAGATGCTTTTGTTTATTTTCACACCCTGCTCCTATCCCCCATGTGACAACGTTTTGAAAATCGTGAAAAACTGTGATTCATATAAAGAAACCATAGCATTATGTTCAAGAAGGATGTCTGGCGTTATGGCGTCGTGGACGTTAAGGACAGCAACGCCTGCAACGGACTGGTTCGTCATGGAGTAATCGTTGATTTAGTGGAGGACGGCGGAGATCTGATTGTCGATTTTGATTACGATGGCCACCACGCTGACCATGTGCCCCTCGATAGCTGTGTGGCCTTCCAACAGGAATTCCATTACGCTCTTTACCGGGGTAACCGTAAGCCTTCAATCGGACAAGCTGTGCAAGTTCTTCATCAACGTAGCCCGGATCAGCCATGGTGCTGGTATCCAGGCCAGTTGCTTGTGCAAGTCGACGATCACAGTCTGGGAGAGGGCTATATGCACGCCCACTCTCTTGTGAAAGTGGTTATCGATGGAGAGGCAACTTTGGAATAAGCAATAGTCAGGTGCAGGCGGGCCTGAGAGATTCCCTGTACAACACTTGCGCCGCTGCTATCTCTCTTCTGAAACATTCTGCGCACATGTTCAGTACTGTGCCCGCATGCACGTGCCTGTTGCTCATTCGTGGATTCTCATCGAATCCAGGTGGCGACGGAATGTTCCCTGACAGACAAGTCGCTACGCGTCGCACGCTCGTCACAGTTCCACGATAAATTTCCCCGACAAAATCTGCGTTTTCGGAAATACCGACTTGGAACGAAGTTTTATCCTGGGATATGCCAGTTGGTGGACACAGCGAGATTTCGGGACACATGGAATAAATTGACGAACACGATGTTTGTTCGGATTGAAGTGCTGCCTGAAGGTCCTGACCGGCAACTGATTATTCATTACATAACGTCATCGAAATTTAAACGTGAAATAGCCGAAGAAGATTGTGTAAGTGAAAAAGTTAGTGAAAAATTAGAAAAGCCTTTCTGGTTTCTTTCTGATTGTTTGTTACGTTGCTACTGCGATTGCGAGCGATTGCGAGCAGCCGTACTATTGCTACGAATTAAAACTACACTAGTGCAGTATAAATGTACAGTATATACTGCATATAGTGCATGTTGCAATGTCTTGCATTAAGTTTTTGTTCGTAGTGCGTAGTATTAATAATGAAAATTTGTTGTTGTCTCCAGTTAAAAGTGCTACGGAAGTTGGAGTTTTTATTCGGCTACCATGAAAAGAGACGGCAGAAACGTGTGAGAGAATATGATCAGGACGACAAAGACAAGCCACAGAAACTAAAAAATGAAGACCCTGGCCAAATCGTTTCCCGAACAGAGGTATGTCGTGGCGTAACTTTAGGTCAACTCCCGCATCAGTATAAGTACCTCGCAATCGTTCAATGCAAACCACCCAAAAAATGTTTTACTATACGAGCTTATGAGATCTGAAGTGGTTCTGATTCGCAGTTCCGCAGTTTTGCAAAGCGGATTGAAGCGTATTGGTAGTTACTGGGTTTCAATGTTTTTTTTATTTCGGTTTCGACATGCTGAGAAATTTATGAAATCTTGTTGCTTACCTTATTGTTATTATTATTGTAATCTTATTGAATTTTATTCTTATTTCTGCTGCACTGATCATTGTTTGCACTCAATTAGGACGTCGACTCGGGAAACGACTGCTCAAGCACTGGATTATCGCATTTGCCTCCCGAACTACTGACGGAAATACTTGGATATCTCTGCGCCGAAAGGCGAACAAGGTGTCGCCGAGTCTGCAGCGGATGGGACAACATCGTCACGTGTTCTTCCTCGGTCCGCATCGAAATTGATGCAGCGCCAACGCGTGCGCGCATCGCATTAGCGTGGGCCCTCTACAAAACCTTTAGTACTGCCTCCAACGTGCGTGTCCTAACCTTTGCCCAATATGTCTGCACGACCTTTTGGGAAAACATCGTGCCGGAGGTGGCCGCCATGCTATCCGCGATGAAGGTCACGGTGCCGGTGATTGTTCTGACCCACTTGAGCGTGGAGTATCGGGATGTGCGACCTGCACCCCCGCCACGAGAGCGCCAGCCTGTTTGGTCATGGCGCGCAGTATGTCGGAAGTTGGTGCTGGCGGATGTGGCTCTCGTGATGCCGGAGAGATGCTCGCTAGACGAGGTCCTGACAGATCTACAGGGATTTCGTCATCTGATTGCCCCATTGTGGTGCAGGACGGATGCTCATCGGATTACTCGGGAGTACTACAATCGTGTTGATTCCGGAAAGTCTGAAATATTGCGGCTTAGAAAGAGCGTTATGAATATGACCGAAACTTCTTGTTAGGCCGTTGTAGCATTCGTTTTTCTTGCCTTGTTTGTACGTACGCCGGGTGTTCAGGTCTTTTAGGTGTTTCGCCTTTTCACAGCAGATATCCATTATTCAGGTTGATGTCTCTGTATTCTTGCAGTATTATTGACGGTGACGACAGTATTAATTTTAACAGCCAGATTGTGGCGTCGAGTGGACATCGCGGCGTGCGGTCAATTGTTTCTGCTGTTGGTGTCAGATAGGATAATTAAATTCTGGATTAGCCTATTGCTTTGGATACTGCTTTCTATGGAGTTTGTGATCGAGTGCGAGTAAACAGTGAATAAATACTTTAAGACAGCCAGACTTTGTTGCAGTACATACGTAAACGGTAAACCGCAGATTGCTCGGAGAATTCAAAACACAAGCAATAGAATTGTATTACTCTAAAAACTTGCTACACACGGGCGGAAGTGCTTGACATGTCACACTGGTCACCTGTGGCCAGGGTAGGCGCCCGGAGGTGCTTAGTGCTACTTCTTTCTAGTGGAAATTGAGAAAAAAATTAGAGGATAAAAAAATTACCACCTGGAGATCTCTGCAACTTCCCTAATTGTAAGCCTCCTCTATTCTAGCTAAATCCATCAATATCGGGGCCAACCAGTCAGATTTCACTGTCACGGAACTATTTCCAGAACCAAATGGAGAAAAACCCAGCTTATCATTTTACACGGTTACACCGCAGTAAATTTGCTTTAAAAATACTATCAGACTTTATTTCGAAGTATGTAGGTGAAAGGAGGTACCGGTGTTAGTGCATTACCAAATTTTGAAAGGTGATTGTCGATTAGGTCTACTGTCTACAACACAAACCCCCCATAGATGATGTTTCGGTTGTTGTTACATCGTACCCGATTGGCACCGTTTGCCATAAAGCAACGAGAACACACCTACATTACTCCGCCATGCAAACAAAAGGTAACAAGTAGAAAATATGGATAGTCTGTCAGCCGTATTTGGGAAGGACATGTATGTTGCGGTATTTTAAGTCTACTGCAAAAGAGGGTTCTGCATGGTGTATATGAAACTTTTGACCACATGCAGACCTTCATTGGAATAGGGATGAAACCAAAAGGTTCCCGTCACCTGGGTGAAAGTGAGTAGTTGAGGGAAAAACAGCATCTCTTGCAGTTTACAGCCTTCCATGTCCGCTTCCCACGACGACATGTTGACCTTCACTTCAAGGAGCACCAGCTTTTGACAGACAGCGCGCCATGGCAGCCGATCCCGCTTGTCCGTAGCATCAGGTGTTCGCAGATCCCAGTAAGTAGCGCGTAAATGTGACAGGATAATAACCGGCACGCAGATCTGCATCCCCACCAACATTCCCGCTATGGTGTGTAAGACGTATAAAGGACAACTTCCGTCCCGTCGGAGTTGTGCAGGGGCAGTGATGAGCAGGACTCTCGTGCTCGCCCGGACGGTCTTATGCAACGTCGTTGCTAGTTTGGCTCGAGGGCAGGACGCACCAGGATCAACTTCGACGAAGAAATGTGTAAATGCCGCCGGAGGTACGTTGGTCCAGCTGCGGCACACCCGACGCAACCGCATTTGCTTCTCGATGGACAGATAGGACAGTGTTTCGAATACGAGTTCCAGTGGTAAATGGGACCAGGGAATACTAGTCTCCACAGGCATGTAGGCTGCATCTAGGATCTGCAGTAGTAAGAAAAATATCTGCATATATAGGTGTATACTTCGTCAGCAATTCGTACGCCAAAATACACCGCAGTTGCCGACTGCAGGGTGTTCCGAGAGATAATATGGAGAGAAGGGATCTGTTGTATCGCAACATTTACCATAGACTGAGTTTTCCTTTGCATCGCTTTAGCATCTTGCTTTACGGATGCAACGTTGTGTTCACTTCCTGTCCACTCTGCACCGCGGTCATCAGTTTCCCTCTTGCGTTTCCATAGCAGTTTCTTACCATAGTTGGTTAATTCCAGTTCTACTCGGAGGAGTTGTTTTCCCTGATAGCAAAAATAAAACATGATATCGTATATTATCATATCACTATAATGACAATTAAATACGTACACTTTTAGAAACGCAAACACATACTCGATATTCCCGATATACTTCCACTGCTCGGATAGCACTGGAAGGTGGCAAGGGCATTGGGCCGCCAATTTTTGCAATGTGCAGATACTACCAGCCTTCTATAAGGTGCATAGAAAAGTACCTAATCACTAATCCTTCATATTTATGTGCAAGATACGGTACACTTTACTTCTGCAGTATGCAGAGTGTTGAATTTTTATATACATACAAGATTTGTGCACACTTGTAACTTATTCACAGTCTCGACATACATAGTCCACAGAATACAGCGCGAATAAAAAAAAACATAACTACTGTAAGTTTCTAAGTGTTTATACGAGTGTGTGTAATCCCTCGTGTGTACAAAATCAGCAACATTTCATTATATATTTTGGAAACTGGAAGCCAATAAGGGTGTAAGTACTCGTACATACGTTTTGAGTCGCATACAGTGGTTCCGCCGATGAAATGCAAGAAACAATCAGCGCATCATTCAACACATTAACACCAACTAAAACAGACTCCGTCACACGATTCCACAGATCCCGAAATTCTGGCCGATTAATTTCTTCGGGTGCAGCTGGCTGATAGGCGAGTCTCGTGAGATGCTTACGAAAATAAAGATCCCGCTTTGGAAATTTGTCACAGACTTTTTTCGAGCGCCCTACGACCTGTGATTTCGCGGCCAGAGGGATCCAGTCACGAGCAACTTGAATTTCATCGCAGTTAACGAATTTTTGCACTTTTTCGCCATTGATGTCAATTTCCACCAAAGCGTGATAGAGTTTACCGCGGGCATTGTAATCGTTTACTGTCACGAGTAGCTTCCCTGCATACCAGCACCACGGCTGATTTCGGTTGATTTGATTAAGGATTACAACATCAGTCCCTTTTTTGAAGTCCCTATTTCGAATTTTTCGAAGCACTACACAACTGCTGATAGGGATGCGGTCGGCATGATGATCGGGATAGTCAAAATCCACAATGAAATCCCCTCCGTTCTCCACTAGGTCAACAATCATTCCGTGGCGAACTAATCCGTCATCGCCCTTCACGTCCACGACACCATAACGCCAGATATTATTTTTGAACATCTTAACGAAATGCTTGCACTGTATTAGAATGACACAGTTCAGTTTGCTGCATGCATTTGAGGATTTAGGGTTCAGGTTTCCCGCGCAGCTGAGCGCACAATTAAAAAATTACTACTTGCAAATTTAAAGAAAGCAAAACAAGACAAAAGGCGAGTAAGAAAACTTACAAACAAACAAAACAATCCAGTATTTTGGCATTACGAAAGCAAGAGAAAATTTTCTGTACTCTGTACATATGCTTTGATTGGGGTGAACCGGTGGTGGCAGCCTTAGCACTTCAATCGGATCGACTAACCACCAACCAGTTGGCAACAGCGTGTTATTTCCGGTTGTCTGACCAATGGCCGATCAGTGCTTGTGATGGGCCACATGGCCGACGCATCGAGGCGGTAGTCGTTGGTGAGAGCTGCCACCTCCGGCCGGCGACCACCTGTTGACTTATTGTAAAGTGGATAAAACAGTACGCCGTATAGTGGTGCAAAAGACTGCCAAAAAATAGTCAGAAATAGAAAGCCTTCTTTCTCTTGTCTTTTCCGATTTCGTCCTTTTACCCTAATTTACAAATGTGAAGGAAAACCGTACCTTAAAATTTGTAGATACGTTATCCATATTGACGGAGGCCGCTAGCAATGTTTCAGAAAAATGTCTGGTGTTATGGCGTCGTGGATGTAAGGGACGGCTACGGACTGGTTCGCCATGGAATAATCGTTGATCTGGTCGAAGACGGCGGCGATCTCCTTGTGGATTTTGACTACCCTGGCCATCACGCTGACCGTGTTCCCCTGAGCATTTGTGTAGCCTTCCAACAGAAGTTTAAAAAAGGGCCGTATGTGGACAAGCCTGCTATCGGACAGCAGGTGCAGATTCTCCATCAGCGCAGCCCAGACCAACCATGGTCCTGGTATCCTGGGGAAATTTGTCTCCAAATCGCTGATTCCAGCCGCTTGAACCCCCATTCTCTTGTTAGATGCGTTATCGACGGGGAAACCATATTTGAATTCGTGGATGCGAATCGAATTCAGGTCGCGACGGAGTACTGTCTGACAAATAAGTCGTTACGCGGCTCTAGGTCGGCTCGGTTCCACGATGAATTTCCCCGGCAGAATATTCATTTTCGGAAACATCGCGTTAAGACCAACTTTTATCCTGGAATACGCTACTTGGCGGAGACGCCGGGATTTCGGGAAACATGGAATAAGTTAACGAGCACGATGTTTGTGCGGGCTGAAGTGCTGCCGGACCTGCAGTTATTTATGCATTATGTAACGGCGTCAAAACACAAACATGAGCTTACCGCGGACGATTGTGTAAGTAATTGGTAAAAAAGTTTTGGTTGTATTTTTTATTTGAAACGTTTCAATAGTATAAGAAGCCCTGCGTGCTACGCATTTGTGATTGCAAAATATTTAAACTGAAGGGAAATGGAAAGCTAACAGAAACTTTGAAATACGAGTAGAATATTAGTACTAAATGAATTGATAAATGTACACTATTTTATCAGTCTATCGTTAAAGTTTCTTTTTGCGATTTGAATTAAATTTTCTGTTTTGAATATGGGAGTGCCGAATGCGTAAGTAAACAATACTAATCTAATGCAGCTGCTCGTTGTTAATTGCAGTTGAAAGTGCTGCTAAAGTTGGACTCTTTACTGGGTTATCATAAAAGAAAACGCGAGAAACGTGTGAGAGATTATGATCAGAAAGACGAGGAAGAAAAACGACAGAGAATGAAACTTGCCAACCCAGGCGAAATCCTCCCTCAAACACAGGTATGGTCTTGGGCAGCGTATGTACACTCCTACAAAGATGTCGCGTTGTTGTCCAAATACTGGACAGTTTTCTTCGGAACGTACTTGAAAATTATTTTATTTTAACGCACATGTGCATACATTAGAAAATAGTAAAATGGAATAAAACGCTGCATCCCTGCGTACTTATCCTGTAGCCGAAGCCGAAGAACGTCACTCGAGTTTGTCCCGTAAAATGTTTCAAATATCCGTGACTCTGGAGTCTTTGGTTTCACGATTTGCCGCTTTTAATTTCTGAGGATTTTTTATAAATTCGTTAATTTGATTTCACGGACATGTTTGAACTGTTGTATGTGACTTAGGCTGGTGATTTCGAAAACGACACTGCAGCGCTGTCGCATTTGCCTCCCGAACTCCTGACGGAAACCCTGGACTATCTCTCCGCGGAAAGGCGGACACGATGCCGCCGCGTCTGCCGCAACTGGGACACCATCATCACGTGCTCCTCCTCGGTCCGCATCGAAATTAATGCAGCGTCTCCGCGCATGCGAACAGCGCTAGCATGGGCACTTTACAAAACAGTCTGCACTACGACCACCGTGCGTGTGCTGACCGTGTTCCAGCTTGACCGTTTAATCTATCCGCCAGCCAATAACATCGTTCCCCTGGTGGCCACAATGCTGGCCGTGATGAATGCCACAGTGCGCGTGATTGTCCTGGCACACATGAGTGCTAATTACCGCGATGTGCTGCCTGCGCCCCCGGCACGAAATTTGTTGCCTTCTTGGTCGTGGCGGGCCCTGTGCCGGAAGTTGATCCTGGCAGAAGTTTTCCTTGTGATAAGTGAGAAATGCTCGGAAGGAGATGTGCTAACCAGTCTGCAAGAATTTCGCCATGTAAAAGACATCTTGTGGTTGAAGAACGAGCTTCCTAAGGGGTTTGTAGGTGAATTTAACATGCGGTCTACAGTGTTGCGGCTGCGGAGAAGCGTCATGAATATGACCAAGACATCTTGTTAAATCGTCGTTGCATTCGTGTCATTCTCAGCTTGCTTGCACTTGAGGTGGGGGTCAGATCTTTTTGAGTGGAAAGTGTTTTTCTTGTTTTGATAGCGGATTTTCAGCATCAGGTTTTCCAAGGCGTTGTATTCTTACTTTTTGGGCCTAAGAGATAATAATAAGAAACGTTATTGTGGGTCATGTGTTCATCTGTTGGTTTCCGACTTTCGGATGATAATTAATCTTAAAATAATCCGAAAATGTCAATGCGTTGTGTTCATGGCAGGGCGGGCTTTCGTAGATCCATTTGTTCCTAAAATTTTCCACATTTGTTCCTAATCAGTCCACATGCCTACGTAAGGTTTCCGCACTAGGAAACATTCCGAAGGAGTTTTTTTGAAAAGTTAGTGGTAATTTCTTAGATATAAGTGGTGAATTCTGCTGGCTCGAACGTGTGACCATTTCCGGATTACGAGTATGAACGATCCGTTATTGGTGAGCAGTTTTTGAGCGGGAGTGGTATTAAACTATTAAGGTCACCGATAATTTCAATTTTGGATGTACTTCTGTAGTCTGTACTTCCCGTCTACGTGTACACTGGCCACCGTACACTTTACACAATTTTTTTTTCTACGTAGTAAGGGTTATGTATGTACATTTTATTATGTATTTTTTTATGTACATATAGTTATGTATATTTTTTTACATTTTTATAGCGCGCGGTGGCTTAAGTGCATTTGTACTTTGTAGATAATAATTAACAGGATAGCAATCACCGCTGCTGTAGTTAAATATCAGTGATCACGGACTGTTATGACGAGTGCACGTATCTATTTGCGCTACGGTATTATGCAACCAAATGCGCTTTGTATGGCAAAATTCCAGACGCTAATAAGGATATTTTCGTGGGAATAAGAATGCAGACACGTAGCAGGTGGCATAGTGACGAAGTAGGCCTTCTAATGCAGCGTTTAGGGGAGCAAGTTTTATTGCCTTGTTTAGCTACCGCATCGCATCGTCTCTGCCCAGTCTCTTCTCTGAAACTCCTTCGGAACGCTTCCTACGGAAGCCTTACGCAGGCGCGTGGATTGATTAAGAATAAATGCGACAAAAGCCAAAATACTGCAGCCGTGCAAGAGAATTTGTTATTAGCGTAATGAAAATTTGAATTTCATTGATGCTAGTCAAATCGGAACAATGCGTTATCTGCGACTCTGCGTACGAGTTGTCCAAATTAATCTAACGTGGAATTTCTAGAATTTGGGAATGTCTGAACAATTCTGATGTACAGCAATACGTTTTCTTGACCTGCATTCCTTTTCATTTCATATTCTCCTGCTCAGCCTGGACACTGCATTCTTGTCCTGGGAAATGAGCAATTAAGTGTTCTAGTTCAATGATTTTTTTCTGAGCGCCGATACATAGAATGGAGAATGAGGGGAGTCATCCACTGATACTGGTGCTGGAATACCGACAGTCTATAGTTCAGCTTTGCGATACATGTACACTGTACATGTATCGCAAAGATGCATCTATTAGTATCTCTGTCGGATTCCATTCGAAGAGATGCTGCACCAGTACATTGTACAGCATCTCTTCGAATGGGAATCCGACAGAAAATCGGCAGCTGAACAGGCAGGATTGAGGCTAACCTTTAGTGTCCTTTACTTTCCATCTTTTCCCCGTTAGAGGATAGACAGACGCAAAAGCTCAGAACAGAGAGAATCATCCTGACCTTTCAGTAACCTTTCAGTTACACGTTGGATCCTATACTAATATAATATATAGACAGACTACGTCTGCCAAATGTTATATTAGGCTTGCCCGTTTCAACCGTGCAGCGCCTGCGTAAAAATATATCTTTCCTTTCTAGACCACCGCAAGAGAATGTGATCGAATGCTTTCCACTTTCCATGGATTTTTGGCGACCGTATCTGATCTGCTCTTGTACGCATTGCAGAAAATTAGACCAGTTTACTGTAAATCAGTGGTTATCATTTCTGTGATTCTATGTATCAATCCGTTTTATACATCCACAATAGGCACATACTAAATTCTGGTTTCGCTAAAAAATATCTCAGAAAACTGTATGCACTAGTACTAGTAGTGTATGCACAATTATGTTCAAAAGCAACGTTTGGCGCTACGGCATTGTAGACGTGAAGGACAACAACGGACTGATACGTCATGGGATGATTGTCGATCTGGAGCCGGAGCGTGGCGATCCCGTTGTGGATTTCGACTACCCGAATCACCGAGCCGAGCGTGTTCCAATCAATTGTAATGTGGCATTCCAGCATGACGCCAGGATCGCCGACGGCCCATCGGCATCATATCAGAAATCTCGCGTTATAACTGAATTTGATTACGAGCGAAATGTCCATGTCCTGCTGCAGCGCCACCCCGATCAACCGTGGTACTGGTATCCTGGTCAGCAACTTGTAAAAGTTATCGATCGCCAAGCTGCCTCATGTGCCCTGGTGGAAGTGGTAATGGACGGGAAGACCACTCGGGAATTTGTCGATTCTGGCAGAGTTCAGCGAATAGAATCGACCCTGGCCAATCGATGGTTGCGGACTGCTTATCCGCATCGACTTTATGACGAGTATCCCTTTAATTTCAATTTCCGCATACATCAGGTGGAGTTAACTGGTCGCAGTGCCAGGAAATTGACTAGGACACCGGGATTCCGGGACACTTGGAATCACGTGACAGAAACCATTTTTGTCCGTGTTGATGTGATGCCGGACAGGGTCACGCTGTGTTACATTTCAATCTGCAGTGAGCAGAAGCCTGACATTGAAATGACCGCTGAGAATTGCGTAAGTGATCGTATTGTTGCCCAAATACTTAGTAGGAACTTGTACAAGGAACTTGTATTTCTACGGAATAATCGCGTAGAACAGCTGCACGAATTATCGCATTATTTGCCAATTAGTAACACGTCCCAATTTAGAAACCCACCACGAAATAATTATAGTTATCAATATCACATCATGTCCTTATCGGTTTAATTACCCACATACGAACCTGCCAAAGTAAACACGTATTTACGTAAAAGTAAACGTAAAACTTCTATTGCAATCGTAGAAGTTTGCCTATGGTTATTTTACGTAATGCAATGATATACAATTTTCTCTTCCGAGCATTAGATTAAGATAAAACTTCTGCGAAGCTCTCATATATTATAGCTCTCCAAAACCTTTACAATTACAAAGAAAGAGCGACCCAGGTCACTGCATAAGTCTGGTTAAATACGGTATGTCATGACTACATCATTATTTACATAATTAGAACTTTCAACCACTGAGTAGCGCGGGCACACTACTTTACAGTTAAAATTTAAACATTAAAAAAACAACCAAAATCTCTATCCAAACCAAACCACTGAGTAATTACTTATGGTTAGTATCAAAATCTAGGACCAAGGTCACTGTATATTTGGTAATACGGTATCAAATATTGTATTAGCGACCCAGGTCACTGTATAATTGGTAAAATACGGTATATCATTATTACATTGTTATTTACATATATAATTTCCAACCACTGAGTAAATAGTTATGGTTAGTATCAAAATCTACGAGTATACTAGTATTCATTTGCCAGAAATGGCAATACTGTAAAACTAAGACATTACATTTATGTTTCTGTTGTCCAGAGGAAATCCATGCGGTTGGTAAATCGCATACTGCGCTCTCAACAAAGGAGACACGAAGAAAATCTAGTTAGCGCACACGACGTGGATGCAGTGCCAAAAAAACGCCAGAAAAGACGGAATTCCCGCACGAATATACTAGGAGGCCTTCCTATGCACGCCGTCCTCCTTGCTGGTCATTCTTCGCACTCGCTCGTGGTAAGCGTATGCTCTAGGCTTCTTGTAGTCGGTAAAATTCAGTTCAAAAATTCTCAAGTTCAGAACTAGTACATCCGTATTATGCACTATGCGAATATTAGCAGATGATTTGTCAGTTGAAAAGCATAAACTATGTGCACTTAGTTACACACTTGTTGGGCACTTTGTGCTGCTTTTGCACTTAGTCACTTATCTGAGCGCCGAACATGACTATCATAAGTCATAAGATCATGCAACAGCAAGTAATTAACTAATGCAAGTAATCATGAATCATGATCAAGACACCAGTACAAGTACATTTGGTGTATATCTCCAGGTTTCCGGTTTTGCTGCAAGAAATGATCAACTGCAATACAACCACTGTGCAGACATGCCCTTTTCACATATCCCTCTCGAACTCACAGCGGACATATTGTCGTACCTTACTGCGGATCGGCTGGCACCATGCCGGCGCATCTGCCGCGACTGGGACGCCATCGTCCGCTGCACCTCCTCCTCCGCATGCATCGAGACGGAGACGGATTCTCCCAGCATGAAGACGACATTAGCCCGGAAACTATTTCACTTCGTATCCGCTTCCACCAAAGTGCTGATCATCACCGTTCCCTCGCATCGGCGCCAGCATCGTGCACGTGATCTGGTGCACATCGTGGCGTTGATGTTAACCGCCATGCAGATAAAAGTGCGCATGTTGGTCCTCTCGTACATGAGCGCTGATTACCGGGATGTTCTTCCGGAAGGCCCTTCACACCGGCAAATAGCGCAACAGTCAACCTGGTCATGGGGTGCCCTCTGTGACACATTGCTGTTGGCGGAAATGGTGCTCCTGACTCCGGCCAACTCCTCGAAAGAAGACGTGACCCACGCGTTTAGGGACTTCCGGCATTTGGGTTGTGCCTGGTGGGTGTCGACGGTTGATAATTCATGGATGTATTACTGGTACAGTCACGTTTCATGGAATATTTTTAGCCATGATATTTTGCGCATAACTCGCAGCGTTGCGGATCTAAATTATGATAATAATATTAGGCGACCATTTCGCCAGTGCTGTTACGGAATACACCCTTTTGAGGACACTACGACAGTGACTATCTAATTACCCTAATGCGGTTGCATTTGTTAATTTCGTGTAAGGTGCTTTCGAACGCACCAAATAAACTGCACGCATGTTTCAATGCATTAATCAGCAAAGTGTTTCTACGCTTTTCTGGACCCATGATGAAACCGGCATGAGCCAGTGCATGCATTTAGCTTAATAAGGATGTTACAGCTTTTTATATTGGTACAGTACTAACGAGCTTTATTTCATAAAATACAGGTACAGTACTTGGCAATTCAAACAACAACTACGTAACAGTCAAGTTTCAACCGGGGACGGTAGATGGTAAGAAAGCGTATTAGAAAACGAAAGCAGTTTTAAAAGTTATACTTGCTAAGTACTACGGTACTTTACGTTAACTGTCAATCGTTTCGTAAAATATTAAGTGCTCCATATTACTATACTAATTAGGATAAGGCATCACGTGCAGTAGACATCAGTACTTTTTTCTAAGAAATCGGGATGAACGAATTTAGCAGGATGCCCATAATCACAAAACGTGGGAAGTTTTGGTGGAAATTAATTGCAGTTCCTGAAAATGTATGGCCAAAAATTTTCAATGACAAACCACAATATGTTCAACACAGATTCCTTTTTAAAAACGCGATATAATTATATTTCGACAGAAACTAAGAAATTACCGGCAAGCGGAAAACGAAACAAATGATGTCGATGGGAATCGAAAAGGTCATACGTACGGACGGTGCACCTAGCTGATCATTCGATATGACCAACTGAGAGCCTACCCCCGAATCTGATTATCTTGGTACCTTAGTTCATTAAATAAATAATTATGTAAGCATACTCTAGAATTGGTTAATATCCATCTCTATATTGTGCAATAAGATAACGCTCGCGCATGCTCCCTGAACAGTGGCCGGCGGTAAAGATTGCGCGTTCAGCGACTTCACCAGTGTGGCGCCCACCGCCTACGTGTGGCGCTCAAACAAATTAAAGGCTGCTCGAGTGAGTAGCTATAAGACTTCCGCCATCTTCCGGTCGTATTAATACACTCGAATGTGAAGTCGCTGGCTATAGCGCTGTCCAACAGAAAGCATAATTTACTACGAGTATTAAACGAAGTGAAAGCATACGTCGCCATACGACGTACATACTTTGTAGTTGTACATAAAGTCGCAAACTGATTTGTTTCTTTCACCGTAAACATTTACAGTCAATTCTAAGAAGATATAGTAAATCTATATCCTCTGAGAATATAGTAAATAGCTATTATCTAGGTATGTAACTTTTATCGTGTATGACGGTTAGGGCTGGGAACAGGACGGTTAGATTGCCCTGAACCTGTACTTTTTCAATTTTTCCCTCCCTGAACCTGTCCTGTCCCTGAAACTCACCTTGGTGATCTACCTGAACCTGTCCTGAGCCTGAAAGTGTTCACCCTGAGCCTGACCTGAAATCCTGAGCGTGTTTGAGTTAAATAACTTAAAATGTACTTGTATAATTTTTTCCGCATCTGCACATTTGAAAGACGATACGAAGCCAGTAGCGAAACGAGCTAAGCACGCATTTCGTAGTGTAGTGTAATGAGGTAGCGAGTTTTTCTGCGCTTTTTAGCGCTTTATGCACTTTTTAGGGCCATCACCCGCAATTGTCTACTTGCGGGCGCCATGTTTTACTTTCGCAACTTTGAAATTCCGATAACTGCAATTTTTTTGAAAAATTCAGGATTCCTGCAGGACTAAGGTACGCCCTGTCCCTGAACTTTCAGGGAGTTTAATTGCCCTGAACCTGAACCTGAAACAAATTTCAGGTCAGCATTTTACCCTGAAACTGTCCTGCAGGGACAGGATCCTGCAGGTTCAGGACAGGATCCCTGCCCTGCGCCCAGCTCTAATGACGGTGTATCTATGTAAATCTGTTATCTATGAACATCATATTTGGATAAGTTGTGCACAATTTTGTAGTCCTGGCGATAAACTCCAGCTCAAAGTTCGACATGTTCAAAAATAACGTTTGGCGCTACGGCGTTGTGGACGTAATTGACGACAGCAGACGGATTCGTCACGGCATGATCGTCGATCTGGTGGCAGACGGAGGGGACTTTATCGTGGATTTCGACTACCCCGATCACCATGCTGAGCGTGTCCCTGTAGCTAACTGTGTAGCGTTGCAAAAGTTAGACCCACTCCCTGTGGGTCAGCCTGTTCGCGTCCTCCTTAAACGTCAACCTGATCAGCCGTGGTGCTGGTACTCCGCCCAGCTGCTCGCTCTGGTCAAGGACACATATTGGGAAAAAGAGCGTACATCGGCGTTGGTGGGGGTGTACGCTGACGGGGACGATTTTCGGGATGTTGTACCCTGTGGAACAATTTGCGGAGCGGAGCCGTTGTGTCAGCTGACTAAGAAATTGCCTACAGATACCATTACATACTGTGATCCATACCCCAGAAAAAATGTGTGCTTTCGCCAGCATCTAGTGAAGATTCCAAATGAATCCGTACTGTTCAAACTGACAGAGAGGAAGGGGTTTCGTCCAGTGTGGAGTTGTTTGACAAAGTCTGTACTTGTCCATACCAGTTTGCTGGCTGAAACCCTGGTGATACGCTACATATCGACCGAGAAAAAGGCATTTGAAGAATCGCAGTGTGTGGGTACTTACTAGTAATACAGTAATGTTTTACCTGTCTCTGTGGAGCTACTGAAATATGCATAGTTATATAAAAAAATATATATATTCACTTGTTAGTTAGTAATAACAGTAAAGAATCCTTTTTAAATCTCATAGGCTTATGCGGCATAAGCATAGGTTATGCCTAATAAGTACTAACCGATCTTAATTTTCTTTGCATTTTCTCTGTTCGTGTCTTCACTCTCTTGCTTGGTTTTAAGTTTTAACCAAAGTTTACCATTTCTTCTGCAGAGCGATTTTATCATTCGCGTGAAGCGTGTGTTGAACAACCAACCGGAGAGACAAAACTTGAAGGTTGACGCCGGGCAAAAAAAGCAAAAACGACGCAGACTCGGCTGCGATGAAGTGATCTTCCCGAGTGTTAAGGTAGAATATTTTCGTTTTTAGACTGATCAATTTTCTGGCGCGCTACCATTTCTCAATAAGAGCATTTCCAAATTGCAATATTTCAGTATTGTTATTGAGTCGGTACGTACTGGACCACTGGCAACACAGATACATAAGCTACCAACGATGTTGGTTAGCAATAGGTACGGATACTTATTGTCCGTTAACCATAACTCACTCCATAAGTACTTGTACTGCAATACAGGAAACACGAAAAAAGCTTCGAAATCTCGGAAAAACCTGAGAAATATATGTGAGAGCCTTAATAATATATACCTTAATAGAAATGACTATACGCCGACATGTTCTCCATGTAAATCGAAATGTTCGGGCACGGCTTCTCATGGTCCGATTAATGCTGCTGCTGTGGCTAGCCCGCCTTATTGTGTAATACTTGGTTGATCTTTCAATTAATGAAAAACCTTACCATCGGTTTACTAATTTAATGCCTTCCTAGGAAGACATTCCCGTAATAAAAGACGACCGCGTTGTGCCCTGGCACGTTCTTCCTCTTGCCCTTGTGCTAGACTCGCTCTCGTACATTCCTGTCAATCAGCAGCTGAAATGCCGTCAAGTCAGTCGAGACTGGGACACGGTATTTGCTACGGTCATTACTGCCGCGCTACATCTTTATCTGGAGGTGGACACCTCCCGCAGCCGTTTCACGAGACGGCGGTTAGCCTTCACGTTGGGCAAGTGCGTCACATCATCCACCAGAACCCTAATCATCACGACAGCCGCCGCGGATCGTCAGCAGGGACGTTTTGCATACGCACCGGTGGACTGCATCGCAGAAGTGGTCGAGGCGATGCAGATTAGAATCCCGTTAATTATCCTGTGGCAAGTGGCGGCCGATTATCGTGATCTAATTCGGTATTCCCGTCAAGCCGTCGGTAGTGGTTACGTATCAGCGAGAACCATCGCCAAATACCGCGATCGGCGGTGGGCCTGGCCCGGTGCCTGTGTAATGTTGCGATTGCAGGAGCTGCGGATGTTGGTGTATTCCCGTTGGCACAGAGAATCGGCATTGGCTGGCTTGCAGTCGGTTTCTGTGGCGGAAAATTACAATTGGTTGGACGACGAATTTTCACCCGGCATTTATCTCGGAGCTTCTGCCGTGCGTGGGGCTGCTCAGTTCCGTGCGAATGTGCTGCGGATACAGAAAAGTATCATGCATACAGCTGCTACCCAGCCCGGCCCTGACAACGTGTGATAGTGTTGATGTGTCTTCCTGTTTTTTTATTACTGCATTATTATTTTTGCGTTCCTCGGTTACATTCGGTTACATTCTTCACCGTGTACAACTCCTGTTGATTGTACAGTTTCTGCGTTTAAGAAAATAGGGGAAAATGGTTTGCGTTTGCGGATTTGCCTGTCAAGACCGTCACCATGTCCCACAATCAAGACTGCCCGAAACGGCGATACGTAGCGGAAAGACGATGTACCGCATATGCTTCCACTTAAACCACTTGAATGATTGATATCTGTGCAGTTATCTCCTTCTCCAGATCGTCGGGAATAAGCACCTTGCAGCCGTATATTTGTTACAAGCGAGGGGTCATAAACATCGTGCCGCACCAGCGCAATCTTTAGTACTACTCTATTATGGGAGGCATGTATATTGGAGGCATTGCAGTAGCTCGTAATCCTTGTCCAGTGTGTACTAAAATAAACGGGTACTGTACTTTATCACTGCATGTCGGTAAACAAAATTGCGAAGTACTTATCTTATACAAACAGAAAGACAACGAGCTATGCAGCCACGTACATCTATAAACAAGGGCGGTCGAATAACAGAAAAAACTTCGTCTGAATTCGCCGCCGGTGCTCCTGCGTTTCCTCGCTGGATTTCGATGCTGATCTGTTGACGCAAAAATTCGGTTTCTCGTGCTTTGCCAATCGCCAGTTACCTGCTGAATCATCTACCCTGTAAGTACGTTTACCATGTGAGTGGATTTAGGTCCAAACGTTCCATATGTCTCGAAGCCCAACGGGGAGAACCAGTCATTCTGGCCTCTTGGGTAATGCTGCGATATTTCTCGGTCTTGTTCCGCTCGGCTAGCGCTGCTGCTGTTCCGGCTTGAGCCGAAGTGGCTACAACGTTGAGTAGTTAATGATTCCGTGCGAGCGAGTAACAGCGACGCCCATGTTTTGCTGGTTAGGAAATAACCTCTTATTAATTTTAATTTAACAGTTAAGACATTATGCGTTATTTGCGTTAGTGATGAGATCAGCTATTACGGTACAGCCATGCTTTCTGTTTTTTTGGTGGTATCTAAGCAGTACACTGAGATTATTTCGATCCCTAAATTCACGAAATCATTCATCATCGCCGTGCCGCGACCCATCCAGTTGTTACTTATTAGGATTGCTGACACGGTCACTCAAATGAAGATAGCCAAGTACAGCATTTCCCTCAGTTCGCGTGAGAAGGGTACGAGGCCGTCTATACCAGTATAGCTCGAGCCGGTGGACAGTTGTTTTCAATCAGTGATGATCGACGGAGCAGAGGTCATGTCTAGGTAAGCATCTACGTTATGGAGAAACAATCAGAAATGTTGGATAAATATCAGTGTTCAGCTATAGTGATAGTATAGAAAACGCTTACGTTAGTTTTCTGTAGTTTCGTCACGAAACAGATATGCCGAATAATAATTTTCGAGCTGATATGATTGTCGAATATTATTTTTGTGATACTTCCATGCATAGAACCCTAATTAATACAGATCGACTAGAGGTCGTGTTGCCAGAGTACTAGTTTGACAAGACTCCCAAGTTCTAGGATTGTTGTCAACGCATCAACGTCATCGATACCCAAAATTTTTATCGATACTTCAACTCTCTAGATCTGATTTTTTACATAATCCAAACAGGCAAAGATACCGCGTGTGACCTTTTGCCGCTCGCCAAATGTGCTGCAGCTCAGCTGCAGTTGCTTATCTGCGACAGTGGTTCAGCAGTTAATGTCAACAATGTACATTTGGTCTCTTTCAGGAAGTGGCCGTGGTGTTACTGTTTGTCTGTTTCAGATTCCAAGCGCTTGCCGGAATTGTTGCACAACCGAAACAAAACTTGATAGCCAGTCCGCAGTGGCATTTAACGCAGCATAAAGCGGCATGGATGTCCCGTGGTCTGAACTGGCGGAATGCTGGCCGGGATCTGCAATGTCAAAGCAACGTAAATAATTGCCGCGCATAAATGCTACTCGTATGATGCGAAAGAGGGCGGAAATTTGAAGGTTTGAATTTCGCTCACCCTCTTGAGTTGAGCATCCGTTTTCGGTTCCTTGGTAAGAACATCCAGAAGGTCGTTTATTTTCAGATGATCCTGAGCGCTTATTTGGCCGAGCATCCTGGCGGATGGTCTTGTAATCCTCGAAGTCACGACTCACTTGAAGTTGCTGATACCGAGCGGAAAACTTCATAACAATCTCCATTACAGGCTGTATAATACACAAGAGCGGAACTAACGATAAATATAATTGCTCAGATACATACTGTACATTATTTATTTTGTAATTTGTGACAATTACGTATACCGGTAATTATATACTCGCGAGACAAAGTTGATGTATATATGTTCTGATTCATAACATGCAAACAGCTAAATAGTACTCCAGTATATGGCGGCAGGGGAAACGCATAATATACAGTTGAGAATCATCGGTGGCACAGGGAGAAAGCCTGGCATTATGAACTGGATGATACCGATGCATATATATATATATATATATATATATATATATATATATATATATATATATATATATATATATATATATATATATATATATATATATATATATATGTATATGTGTATATTCCATATAATTAAAAAATTTCCTTCAATAAGGAACCGAGGTAAAACACCGTACAAATTACGGGGTGTGAGAAGGGGTGCCTATAATAAACGAGGGTGTAAGGGGGTGCCTATAGTGATTTCCTATTTAAAATACATAAGCGTTATTTAAAAAATGTTACCTAAAAATAGAAGTAATATTTAAATTCAGATCACGTGGTTTTCGCTGACGGCGAAATGCGGAAGGAGCACCGGCGTTTCATCCTGTCGACGTTCCGGGATTTCGGCGTGGGGAAGTTCCGGATGGAGGAGAAGATCGTGGCGGAGGCCGGCGCGTTGGTGACCTTTCTGAAGGCGCAGGAGGGGCGGCCGTTGGAGACGAAGGTGCCGCTGAGCATCAGCGTGGCCAACGTCATCGCCAGCGTCCTCACCGCGGCGCCCGCTACGGGATGGACGACCCCCAACTGCGTCTGCTCCTGCAGTACACTAAGAAGAATTTTGAGTTTACTATGAAAAAAATTATCCTGATTGTGATGCCGGGACTGCAGCACGTGCCGCCCATTCGGCAAACGTACCGGCGATTCATGGAGATTTTGCACGGATTGAATGCGTTCTTCAGTCGGCCGATGAAGGAGCACCTCGATAACTTTGCACCCGATCTGAATTCCGATTTTCTGGAGATCTAGAGTTATATTTCTGCAGTGAAAAGCTGACAAGATTCCACTTTAAGCAGTAAATAAACATCAAGATAATTGCTTTAATTAAGGCCATTAAAATTTTAATTACAAAAAATAAATATTCAGTTTTAATTGAGAACTTTACAGATTTATATGGCTTAAAGTTCTAATCGAATTTTGTTCTAAAATTACGAAGAAATTACGAAGGCTTAACTTGGACTTTTTTTAATGAGGCAAATTAGTTTTCCATCGAAAAAGTTAGCATTTGACTGAAACAAGATAATATAATTATTGCAATTAAAAATTTAATCAAAAATTAGAACGACAATTACCGTTATATAGCACACAATTTTTCATCAGTTCAAGTGATTCAGGAATAATTAAATTAAATATACTAGTACAAAATAGTTACAAATACATATTTTTGTCTTGTGGTGTTGTGTAGAACGGCAACTACCGTTAGCGAACAATTTTTCATCAGTTCAAGTGATTCAGTAATAATTAAATTAAATATACAAGTACAAAATAGTTAAAAATAAATCTACTTACAAAGTAGATGATTGTGAATTTTGTAGCGACTGAAATTCCGCTGCTGTTGGGAGACCTCTTCGAAGCCGGTTTCGAGACGACCACAACGCTGCGCTCGGTAACGGGCAAAAACTAATTAAATGAGCAACTCATGACCTTTATAACTTTCTGCGTTGCAGGCCTTGCTAATGATGGCGCTGCACCCGGACATCCAGCAGCGCGTCCAATCCGAACTGGACCGACACGTTAACGCCGCCAACGGGGAATTCGCCACGCCCTCGGACAAACTGGCCACGCCCTACGTCGAGGCCACCCTCATGGAGGTGCACCGCTACGCCAGCGTCGTTCCTATGGGCGTGGACCATTGCGCCCGTGAGGACATCCAGATCGAAGGATACGACGTCCCGAAAGGTATCCCAAACCGTGACCTTTATGACTTTTTTAAATTTATTCATTGTATTTTATTATATTTGTCATTATTATTTTTTATATCTATTTTTAACGACAGGATCGATTATCCAAGCCAATATCTACTTCGTCCATCATAATGACGCCTGGTGGGAGGAGCCGGAGCGGTTCCGCCCGGAGCGTTTCTTAAAAGACGGCGTTAAGTGCAGACGTCGGACGGTCGGAGTATCTGATGCCGTTCGGACTACGCATCCGCGGTGTTTCCCACGATAGCCTACCGATGGGAACTTTTGTTTACTATTTTATTTAGATTTATTGTAATAATTATAAAGCATAAATGTATTCTTTAATTAATAGGTTTTGCTTTATTTTGTTTATTTGTTTTCAGGAAGACGACGCTGTCTGGGTGAAGCGTTGGCCCGTGCCGAATTGTTCATCCGGTTTTGCGGCATCGTGCAGTGCTTCGACATTCGGCTGCCGGAGGGCGTGGCACCCGCCGACATCGACCTGACGCCGACGTCCGGCATCACGGCCGACACGCAGCCGCACCGGTTCTGTGTATTATTCCGCGCGTTTGACTTATTAGTCGAAAACATCAGAGGGCTTCCTATCTATTTTTATTATGGTTTCTTTATTTTATTAAAATTAATTTCTTTTTGTTTTTTTAATAAGTAATTGACGAACTGAAGTGTAATTCAGCTCTAATTAAAATAATTATTATGTTTTCTAGTAAATTTTTAGCGCATTAGTTATAATTAGTTCTGCGATAATAAATACCAAAAATTGCTATGTAATATGCCGGTAACAATTTTATCCAGAAAACGACAATTTTTTCACGGTTAATAACCTGTGTTTTCCATGAGCCGGGGTCCGGTAAGAAGGCGGTTTAGCTATTCCCGCGAGTGTTTTGTTTATGCGGCAACGCGGCGACGCCATCTTACATAATGCTGACCAGCGCAAAGAATAATGCGCGCGTGATAAAGCCTTGTGCGCATATTTCGGGAAACCATAACAATACGCACCGGGCAGTGCAAATAAACACTCGGGATTCGTATGGCGCCAAACGTGCCGGAATGCCGCTGAAATTGAGCCAAAGAATTCACAGTTAAACGCTCTATGCATATATAAATGCGACGTATTATATACGAAGAAAATAATAAGTACTTAATTCATTGGTTACCGTCTGACAGAAACATGTACCGGTGAAGTTGTTGTGGGAATAAATTTTCATGCTGTTTTAACCGAAAACCAGCAATACCATAATCACTGTACTCTGTAGGCCATAGCTAATTTCTGTTGAATTATCCTCATCGATCACCGTAAACTAATTACCCATTAATAATTTGTGCATTATTTGGTACCTTCCGTATTCATCATGTTGACCACCGGATTGTCGAAATCGTGTCTTTACATTGGAATTCATAAGAAAAATATTTACGAGTATATAGCCAAATTACAAAACAGCATAAATATCAATACAGTAACAATAATATATAAAAAATATGTAGATAATTACAATATATGAAATAAATACACTGTTCTAGTGGACTAAGAAATAATTCAAAAATAGAAAACATTATTAAATGATAGTTTTAAATAAGGATAGAACAATTTTTTTAATAAAATGAAAATCAATATACAAATACGGTCAGAGCTCGACACTGCCGCTGGCGGGCTGCAGTTACAGCACCCTGGGCGTCCTGGATCCCAACGCTGTCATCGTCGGCACACCCACCATGGCCACCAACTACAACACCGGCTTCAACAACAACGGATATTATGCCGGCAATAATCGGCGTCATCACCATCATAACCGCTGGTCTCGCTGGCGATAAAGGAATTAATTAATAATCTGGCTTGGTGGCAGTTTGACCGGTATACTGGTACTGTATATAGAAATTAGAAGGTTATCTGTATGATGCTGAATGTTGTACGCGGGTGCATGAAAACGCTGCAAAAATGCAGCGTCGCATGTGTTTTTCCTAATAATACACCGGTAACTTCATTCTATAGTCGTTGTTGTTCTGCGTTTTTCTTTGACGATAATGTTTCTCATTGTGAATTATTAATCATAAATATAAACATGAAATAACAGACAGAATTAAATCTACACGGTACTCTCTGACCATGCGAGCATAGTATAGAAAATAATTAATAAATCAATGGCTGCTCTAATGACACTCGTATTTTAATTATTCGACTCATATCCGATGTCTATCATGCCCGCACAGTAATATATATTATCACACGGTTTTTACCGCATTTTCCTCCAGTCGCCTAAAATACTGTACAGCGTACGCTCGACTAATACGGGTATTAAACTAAATACTGTACTTAAATAATAGTAATAATTAGAATACTATGTAACAATAACGATAATAATATATAATAACAATAATAATAATTCATGAAAATTACTCTGTAATAAATAATAAATAAATAATTTATGAAACTGCATATTTTAAAATTATTAGGAGATTATCAAGAAATAGATTATGAAACTGTTATAATTTTTTATTATTAAAATACCCTTGTCTGGTTTTTACATGAAGATGAGACACTCCACACATGCCGACTGGAGAACTGATGTGCACCAGAAAACTTTAACCCGACAGAACAAAAAGTAGCTACATAATAAAAATGGCATAATTATCATGCAAAATGACAAGCATATAAATGAAACAATTGCCTACACTAAACACAAAATAATCATATAATAAAAACCGGTTCAATACTGTTACAATTGTCTTCCATACACGAAGATCGAAAAAAGTCAATTAATTTAAATTTAACTGAAAATAAACCAACGCATGCCGCATGACGATGGGGACGTTTGAGGTAACGCGTCTGCAGCCGGTTAATTGTGGCGGTATAAAGCCGGTTGCGCAATGGAACAGGTAAGTGAATGATCACGGATGACACGCAGCGCCGATGCGTGCCGGTCAGGTAAGGCCACATACTGTTGCCGTTCATCTGAGGACACAGATAATCCATAATCAATGTCAATACAGCGAATACCATTGTATCATTTTAATTAGTGTCCCGCGCAAACATTTTTGTTTTTACTGACTGCTGATGAATAAAATCAAACAGAAATAGGCTCACCATGGTCAGTACAGGGGAGCATTGATTTTCAGCCCCGAGAGCTTTTCCAGTCCGAGGCGGAACTGGATGCGGAGTTCCGGTTTCATCATGTGCAACCATCCCGTCACCGCGGTTGACTGCAGACTGGCTGCGTCAAAAACGAACAGTTTGGCCCAGCTACCAAGAGCAATCACTCCGTATACGGCTTCACCGCATAATCGGGTGCGGACGGCTTTGTTCGCCTGCTCCACCCACTGCTTCTCCAGCGTCGGCTCGTCGAACTTGGGGCGTTTCTGTTCGGAAATCAGCAGGACTTGTCGCTCGTTCTGCTTGTTGAATATCTCGATGGTAGTGTCTGGTGTCTTATATCTCGTTTCCACTTTTCTGTTCTTCAGCTCGGGTTGTGGCCGCACCCGAAAGGGCGGCGCTATATTGATTAAGAACAAATACAAGTACAGCTCGTAAAAAGGGGCTTCAATGGTGTGCCGGGCCTTCTCCACTTGCTTCACCCGCTTTTTCAGGAGGTCGTGCTGGACACGATACCATCCCCATGCCGTATCCGCCCAAGAGTGCACCCGGGCGGGATGCTGATCAGCCCGCGCCGGCACAAAGAGCCCACTGCGGCCCATCATCAGGACACCCGCGCCGCTGCCGGAGAGGAGCACACCCGATGTTCCCCGGCTCACGCCGGTTTTGGTTGGCGTGTGCAGATCGCGGTCCTTCTCGTCGCCGGTCTCAGTGAGCGATTGCGGAGCGTCCGCTGTAGCCGGACGCCAGTCGACCGGCACATTGGGCAGCAGCACTTTCCCGACCACACCACCGACTACCGGCTCGCTGGTGACCTCGCGCACGGTGAAGCGCTGGCTGGGCTGGAGGACCATCTCGCGCAGCGGCGTCCCGCCCATCTCGCTGTACTCGCCCGGCATCAGCATGTCCCCGCCCGAAGGCATATACAATCCAGTTTTTTCGTCCCACTGGTGCGTACCGACGTGTTGGCCGATCGGCTGCTTGACTTCGCCTGAAAACACCGTTCCCATTTAATGATCAATAAATATTACTATAAATTACATTTCTATTTATAATAAATTTATAACAGTTATTATTGATGATAATAGTTAGTAATTTTAATAATTATTTATTACATGTAACAACAATAATAATGCTATCAGTTACTACAGTAAATTTTTTGTAAATTCATGGGTGCTGTTGCTAAATAATCTACACTATTTAAAAATAATATGCAGTTAATTTTAAATAATTTGCACTAATTAAAAACAAATTTTTTCACGAATTATTTTCCAGTTAACTAAAAATAACTTACCGCAATTAAAAATTTTTTTGTTTCTCGTAATTAACCGGCATTCTTTGTAAAATTACCCGCCGAAATGTTCTTGCTGGAAAAGCCAGCACTATAGTCTGAAATAAGCGGTTGATTCAGAGTACGTACGTACAGAGTACTGGTATTTTCCGGTCGACCGTGACCAAAATTAAAAGCCTATGTTTTTGCTGATTATTTTGGCACTGCAATTTTTTTCACGTATTTTCGATTCAAATAAGACAACAATATACCGAAGATGGTGTTGCGCGGCAGCTGCTCCACTTTTATATCGTTTGCCAACCCATCGGTATTCTTCCCGGCTGCCACTTTGGGAACGGACGAAATGGAGATCTAACAACCCGACCACAGAAATTATTACCGAAGTACATGCAACAGACTTGTTACCACCTTATTACTAGAATAATTTATTGTAATAACAATTTGTTAGTAATAATTTGCTTAATCGTTGCTAAAAATTATTTCATTCTGTCACCGGATTGTCAGCCGACTACCATAATAAATACTAATTATAATAATGGCGTAATAATAAGTTTTTAGGAAAACTGACGATTTATTATTACGCCATTATTATAACTAGTAATTATTATGTAGTCGGCTGACAATCCGGTGACAGAATGAAATAATTTTAGCAACGATTAAACTGCAAATTTGCAGTTCTTTACGTACCGTATAACCTTTAAAGGTTATACGGTACGTAAAGAATGTCCGTACTGATCGCGTAAAATTAATTTTGTGGCTGTCTCTTGTACTCGTATACGACAATTAAGAGACAAAAATTTAATTGCAAGAGACCGTTCTTCACCTGTGTGCCGGTAATACCGGTCTTGAGTTGTGGGCTGTGCCCGGCTATCTCGGCCTGCTGGCCCTTTTTCATAACGCCGTCGATTACGCCGCTCACTCCTGGACTGCCGATTGCGTCATACCTGCCAATGCAGCACCGGTTTACAACTTTTGCACAGACTGTAATAAATTTTTATATACATCATCTTTAAAATTCCTATTAATTTAAAATTTTAGTATTTTTATACATTGAATTTATACATAATTCAGAATTAAATTTTTATATAATTTAGAATTAATTTATAATTTTATATATCATTTTGTATTTATAATTATTTATTAAGTTTGTATTTATAATTCAAGTCAATAATCGGTTAATTAATATTAATAATATATTAAATAATAATATTTAATTGAATCCATAATAAATCGGTAGAGAATAGCAGTAATACTAAATTCAGCAGCGAACAGCCCAATAATCATAAAAATGAAAATAAATGAACGATCCTTAATAAAGATATTGTCAAAATAATAACAGAAAATATTTGAGAAAATTAATAAATAAAACAGAAAAAAACAATTGATGATATATATATTCAATACTAACTTTTCTCTATGTTTTGGACGAAAACCTGCTTTATAAGAAAAGCAATTAAAAAGCAAATTTCTCATGGAAACCCGGATTACTTTGCCACTGTACTACAATAATTGCTCTTTGCCGGGTCTGGTGTGCGCACTGCGCACTCATACCCGTATCGCGTGAGCAGTTCCTGCATCTCGATCTTCACTCGCTCCCGCATCGCCTGGTCAGCCGGGTCGGTCTTGTTGACGCAGACGATGATGCGCCGCACGCCGATCTGTTTGGCCAGCAGGAGCTGCTCGCGCGTCTGCGCCATTACCAGGACCAACGGCTGCATCTCCAACGTGCCGATTCTGCAAACAATAGCTTAAGCTTCTGTTTTAGTTTTTATTTAGCTTTTTGTTTGGCTAAGAAAACTTTAAATTCGCTATAAAAAATAAGTTTTCAATAAAAACAAACAATAAATACGCATAAAATAAATTTTCGATAAATGTGCGCTAAATAATAATAATAATAAAAAATCCATCTCCACAAAAAATTCACATGTTTTCTTATTTTTTTAATTTTACGAAACTTGTATTTGCAAAATTTGCATAAAATGAAACAAAGACAATAACTCAATAATAATTATACGAAATAAAAAATTCCGAAAATTGTATTTATGAAATTTTTGCTTAAGAATTAATTGGATAATGCAGTTAGTATTAGTTCAGTAATTTCGAATTAAAAATTAATTTTTAATGCCATTTGTTTTAACGCTATTAACTGCGGTTGTAAATTATTGTATTTACTGTGCCATTACTCGTGTTAATCTGCCCTGGTACATACAAGTCGGAAATACGCACACGGTACACAAAATTAAATCGAAGTTAACAATTCACCCAGTAAGTAATGTGTCATGTTTAATAACCATGTTAAATTTAGAACAATGACAATTATATTTATACATTACATATATTTAATATTTATATATTTAATACAATTTTTCAATACATATTTTCCGCTCTTACGCAGAAACTGAGCACTGTTTTGTAAAATTTAAAAAAAACTCCCTAATAAACTCTGCAATTAATATAACAAATCCTTACATACTAATGATATTGCTATTTTTTATTAACCGAGAGAATTTTCAAAAATTCCCAAAAAAATGGTAAATAATTATTAAATTTTCCCCATTGTTATTTAATTTTTTAATTTGTGAGAAAAATGCACCCACGTCTCCTTAGCGACATCCTTGTGCCCGGGAGCGTCCGTATATGCGCAGCTGTATCTGGTGGTTTTATTCCCGATATGGGCGATATGGATGGTGTTCCCGCTCCGAATCTCCTCCAGGGCCTTGTCGATCTGATCGTACGTCACGAACTGCGCGCCGCCGCGGCGCATCCACTCCCGCGGGACGGCCGGTACAACCGTGTTCTTCCCGGGATCCCCGTGCCCGACGGTGTCTACGTTGCCGTGCGGCCGGGCCGCAGTTGATGGAAATAAGCGGGAGGACAGTTGGTGTTCTGCTTGGAGCATGCGCGGGCGCATACGCGTGAGCGCAGTGCAGATCGCCATGCATGGGTGATGGATAATGGCCGGCATAATTGTGCAGTATATTTGACACTTTTGTTCCGAAATCCGTAAAAAAATTTCCAATAATAATAATCAAATTTGTGGAATTTTATTATTATGAATTCATTTAATAATATATTCGACTACTGACGGTAAGAAATTTAATGTGCAGATTGTTGGACGACGAAGATGAATCAGGAAGTATCCTCGCTGTGCCTTAATTAGCGGTGACGTGGCCACCACAACAGTGTCCCTCTTAGCCGGCGTTATCGCCTTTAGGCGATCTGTTCGGCCGGCATCGGGTCGGAGTAACGCATATATATGAGCAACGCTTGACCGCTGTGACGTAATTGTGCGCGCGCGGTGTATCCTGATTCCTGGCGCTATGACTGCCGCCCACGCGCACAGTCACATAAGCAACTCCTGACTGCCGTTCCTGTGCGGGGTCCATTGACGAAACGTCAAAATAATTCAATGGCAAGATTTTAATATATTAATATTGTTGACATTTTTGGCTGTTTTTGTTGTACTGCTAAACAGGTTATACCATAGGAAAAAATTAAAGTGATTAACATAATATTCTACATAATTGAGAATTTTACTTGAAACCGTATTCCGTGCGTAATATGACACGTCAACGTGCAGAAACCGTCGCACACAGAAAACACATTAGCTTCGCAAATTCCTGCTCAACGTTGCACTTTATGATATGGTTTATACTGAACGTTTGATAATGCGCCTCCTTTTGGACTGCACAATGCGCGTAGTACTGGCGGAAGCGTAGCGTAGCACGCTTCAGCGTACGTCCACTCCGTATCGTCGACTCAGCTCTGAATTCTGCGCGTAGTTTTCTGACTTTTTCTGACAACTATCCCACTTCCCCAATGGATTCAACACCAGCCTTTATTTTGTCAGGAATATCTCTTCCCTCTCCTTTTTGTGATCATCCATCATGAAGACCCTCCAGTCGCATCAAGACGTCGTCGTCCCGCAAGATGGTGCGTGAGGAGTTTTATTCAGCAATGCGGCTGATCTGGAGAGTTCTCTGTTCAGCGCATGATACCTGATATACTGTGAACAGGGCGCCGTGTGCATACGCCAAACGAAGTACCCCGTGTGATGGATGTTCTTGCTTGTCGTTGCAGTTGAAATGAGCGTGTCCAAACGCACCGTCACCGTCAAGGGCAAACGCGGCACCCTCGTGCGCAATTTCGGCCACATCCAGGTGGACATGTACAAGGTGGGCAAGAAGCGGGTGCGGGTGGAGAAGTGGTTCGGGGTGCGCAAGCAGCTCGCCGCCGTCCGCACCGTGTGCTCGCACATCGAGAACATGATCAAGGGAGTGACGCTGGTAAATCCCTTCCTTTTGGATTTCTTCACGTGAAAAAGGGAGTAATGGATTTTTTCACAGGGTTATCGGTATAAAATGCGCGCGGTGTACGCGCATTTCCCCATCAACTGCACGGCCATCCAGAAGAACTCCATGGTGGAAATCCGCAATTTCTTGGGCGAGAAAATCGTCCGGACGGTGGCGATGGCCGACGGTGTGACCTGCGTCAATTCCCCCGATCAGAAGGATGAACTGATCATTGATGGGATCGATTTGGAGCTCGTTTCACAGTCAGGTACATTTATTTTCTATTTTTCTAACCATTTTGTCGATTTTTTCTCGAATTTTTTTATTATCTTGGTCTCCTTAAATTTGGAAAAATGCCAGTGGATTTTGCGGAATTATTATTTTGTTTGTTTAGTCATTGTAGCGATTTTCATTCGGGCTTTCTAATAAATGGGCCGGCTAGATTTGGAAAATTGCTACGAGTTTTGCAGAATTTTTCGGTATTTATTTTATTTGTAATTTTGTTATGACACAACGTGTATTATTTTTCTGCTTTTGGATTTGTGTTTTCCGGTCTTATCTGCTGATTTTAAAATGTATATTTTTCTGCTTTATCCACTTACCACTTATGTTATTAAAAAAAAACAGGATGAAAGGAATTGGTAAAGATCAGTAAATTAAATCATGTAAATTCCATTTTTAATGTGGATTGCTGTTGCTTTTTATTTTTTAAATTCCCAATAATTTAGCTTTTTCCCGGTTAAATTCCGGTGTTTTTCAAAATTGTTCGATAGCGTAATAATTATTTGATTTTCATTTGCAGCTGCCCGCATCCAGCAATCGACCACCGTGAAGAACAAGGACATCCGCAAATTCTTAGACGGAATCTACGTTTCCGAACGCGGCAACATCCAGGCCGAATGAAATCTGATCACGCTGCTGTTTTACGTTTTGTGTTTATCAATGTCAGAAAATAAAATTATTAAAAATCAGCGGAACCTGCGGTGTCTACGCCTGTCTAAGACTGTGGAAACATCAAAATAATTAAGAATGCGTCTGGAGTATGTAGCATCACAATTAACGGTGGTAATAAAAATTTCGATTTGCATTATTTATTTTAAAAAATTAAGCAAAACATCAAATCAATACAAAAACTTGAGTAAATATTGAATGCATCAATATTAAAATTAAATCGTTGCACAGTGCACACAGTCTTTAAGCAAGGTGAAGTTAGCCAGCAGTAAGAATTTTATTTTATTAAATTTTCTAGACAAATTCCATAAGAAAAAAAATGTTTTTGGCATCGAAAAGCACTGCTTTGAAAGTCAACAAGCGCAGTCGGAAATCGAAATTCGAAAATCTTACGGTGGAAGTGTCGTACAGGTCTACCGCCCAGGGTGGGCAGCTTGGAATAGAAATCAGCAAATTTATCATATTTTGCTGACCGTGAGTGATTTTCCTGTCAATGGAAATTTTTGGTACTTTGATTTTCGCTTTCCAGATTCCCAGTTTTTCGTTCTGCACTTTGATGTGCAGTAGAAAGCTAAAACGTCCATCACAAATCTGAATTGTAAGTGCAGTTTGTGCTGATTATTTGACGGATATCTGCCGTGATTTATCGCTTCACGGTCAGAAAATGCGCGTCCCATATTGGCTGCGCGGCCCGACCCTGGAGAAGCTGGTGGTGATGCGCGATCAGTTCAGCCGCAGCCGTGTCGATCTCATCAACGGACTGGAGAAAACCCCTCCACACTACCAGCGCGCCTACACATTGGCCCCCAATTTTCAGTCACATCCCGTTCAATATCGGGTATCGGAGCGCCCCCACGTCTACGACCGCGAAACGGGCATTACGTAAGGGAGTGTGTGTGTACGCGGCAACCGCCCGCGGTTACGGGCTTGCAGTGTGTAGAGCGTTGCAGAATGCAGACGGGTTTAGACGGTTCTGACGGATGGTTTGCGTGTTGATAGGAGCCAGATTGATGAAGACCAACCTGTCCGCCCCATGATGCCCCCCGAGGCGCATCTGGGGCTGTGGGGCGGGGAGGGGATCCTCAAGGGCTTCACCAAGCGCAGCAAAAACCATGTCAGGTAAACTGTCATTTTACATCAGAATTTTCTGGTTTCTCGGGTTTCTTTGTTGAATGCTGCGGCAAATTAATTAAGATAATTGAGAATTAAATTAAACTGACATCAAGCAACGCTTAAATAAACGTATCAGACCCATTTTGGATTATTGTTCCAGAATCCAGAGAAAAGTGTTATTTACAGTTTACTGCAGATTACCAGTAATCTAAAATGCATAAAACAAGTTCTAATAATGATGATTAAAATTATAAATACATTTATAATATTATAGACAAATTGAATATGGTTTACATGATACAAAACCGAAAAGATTAAATTTAAAATTTGCCGGAAAATACTACCCAAGATTCTCGTTGGATTTCCAGGATCCGGGTTTCCGAGATTATTGCGATTTAACTTACAATGTTTTATCGGAGTGTGTGCGTAAAAGGATTTATTAAAAAAAATAACGAATTGTTTATCAATTTCGACAGGACGCCGCGGTGGTGGATGCCGCATCTGCGGGAGACGGCGTTCTACAGTGAAATCCTGGACAAACACTACCTCATCATCGTCACCCACACCACGCTCGAGCGCATTGTCGCCGCATTTGGCTTCGACAACTACATTCTCCAGGTACGCTGGCACGCTCAGCGCTTTTAATTTTAATACCGGGATTTTCTCCCTAATTTTTGTGGGATGAATTCCTAAGAATAACCACATTTCCTGTAAATAAAAAAAAGAAAAATAAAATTCCTGAATAAATAATAACAAATTTTAGCAGTAAATAAATGTGAAATAATAGCAATTAAATTAAAACAAATTGAAATAAAAGTCGGTCGTTAATTGCTATCAGTACTACGGACACGGTGATGATTTGACAGACGCCGGAAGTGGATCTGCACTCGCGGCTGGGCATGCGCCTGCGGCGGGAGATGCTGGTCACGCTGGCCAAGAAATCCCTGTACCCGCACGATCCGGATCGGCGCGATGAAATCCTTGAAAAGTATAAACGCTTCATCATCCCGGAAAGTGACAGTGTATGCATCCCAAATCACTGTTTTTCTTGAACTATTAAAATGTGGAAAATTGTGCAGAATTTTAATAGTGCGGAGAATGTGGAAAGTGTTTAAGCATATATGCGTGCAATTAACTAAGTATTGTGTTATATATATTGTGCTAATCTAAAAAATTCGCTAATCATTCTACTGTTGATGATTGATAACTGGGTGTCTCGGTTTTCCAGATGAAACCGACAGCAGACCGTTTCCTCGATGAAATCTTCCAAAATAATCCTGATCACGAAATGGCCGCGGTGTGCGCTGGGTAAGCCGCGCTGATGTCATTATTATTACTATTATTATTATTATCCTTCCTTCCTGGAGCAGACAGCCCTTTCATGGGACTCCGACAATAAAATTACGGTTGTTAAAATGGCATTGCTTTGTCTGGTCGAAATGAGTACCGGATTCGTTGTAATCCAATGCGAAAACGCGCATTTAAGACGTATAAAATTTTTATTCTAATTAAACCGATTTTTTTCTCCATCCGATTAAGCAAGATAATATATTCCTCCCAGGGTACTAAAAATTTTTTAATGAAATTGAGACAATATATATATAATGCAATCTGATTGTCAGAAATCAGTAACGAAAGCGTTTTACAGTTGCAGCCAGGCCATCGAAGCCACTGCACTACAACCAGACATCTGCAGCGATGTAAAGCGAAGTTACAAATTGGCGGGCGTTGTTGCATTATTGAACGTTTCTGACTGTTATGCTTAGCGAAAAAGGGCCCTTAACCGCGGCTGCCCGCCAGGGCTTGTCACTGCGCAACGATGCGGCGCTGACAGAGGAATGGTTCTTCGCCTGGAGCGACGCGGTGGAGAGCAGCCTGCGCCTGGACACCGCCGGCTACTACGTCCACGAGTGGTGGGACACGGGCGTCATTGGCAAGGACCCGGCATGGCAGCGCCCCCTGATCGTGCTGCAGAAGGTGACGGATATTCTGCTGCCGGGCGGGCACGGCGTCTTCCCGGCCCTCCTCATCATGGGCCATCCCGGCGCCTCCCCGGAGACCCTGGACGACATGCAGTCCATTATGGGCCGTATGCTGCAGCAGCATTTCCGCCCGGTGAAGCGGGCCCAGGACGACACGGCCTTCCTCCTCTTTAACGGGGTCAGCTTCGCCTGGGGGGTGGCCCGGCCCGGACAGCCGCCGGAGCGCCGTGACCAGCATGCCGACGCCCGCGAGAGCAGCGCCGAACCGGCGTTACAGCGACTGGCCCAGCACATTATCGCGCTGTAAAATATTATAGCCGACCAGCACTGACTAAAGTGACTATGCACCGTCGCACTGTGTGTTTTTCTCTCGGTTTCAACAGTATTGATAGGCTGGTAGCACAGTGTGTTCAAATCGGAAGGAGATAAAATATTTTTTACTTGTCAAGTCGTATTCGCAGTGCTTTATCTGCAGTGTTTTTCCATTTCGTGTTGGTTGTCAGGAACATTTATTAACGATCTGTTATAATGTAGTTTATTAGTCGGATTGCATGAGCGAACGTTGTCGCTAATAAAATCTGTCATTCGCTCGTTTGACGCTTCTAACAACTGAAGCAGATCAATGCGGTTGATAATCATCTGCATACAATTATATGGAAATTGGCTAACCATAATAATTATTACTGTAATAAATCGGCAGCAGTTGTTAGCCGGTGATGTTCACTGTTCAGTTACCATTAGTTCGGGATATGTTAAAATCCCCCGAAAATTCCCGAATCAAACGCGCCGAAAATCGGCACTAATTTATGCAGACTTTTCTGTAGTTGGTCATAATTATGTTATTTATCGGTGCTACTAATCTAGTAATATTGACCATTTTTCCTATAATTATTATGTTCATTCCTTGTAACATATTATTTTCCCCACAATTGGTATTAATTTTCTATCGTTGATTTATTTATTATTTTCTTCATTTTCTCCGCAAATTTTTTACTCCTGAATTTTCTCCCGAATCAGCATTTCACAGATGACTACACACTAGCGGCAACAACACCCGCAAAAAAATCCCGAAAACAACCCGGAATTATGCGGCTTTTTCCGCGGTCTTGGGCGCCTTCCGCACGACAGCCTTCTTCGGCGCACCGCCATCCCGCTCCATCACATCCCCCGCCTCCGTGACCAGCTTCGCGCCGTCCAGCTTGCCGAGACTGCGGTCCACCCGCACACTGGGCAGCAGTTTGGTGATGACGCCGGTGGCCACCGTCTGGTTGTTGGCCTCGCGCACCGTGAAGCGCTGATTGGGTTCGAGGACCATCTCGCGCAGCAGCGTCCCGAACACCTCGCTGTGCTCGCCCGGCATCAGCATGTCCACGCCCGGCGGGAGGTCCAGGCGCGTCTCCACGTCCCAGGTGTGCGAGAAGAGCTGCTGCGCGTAGCCGCTGCGGATCGGCTTACTGCGGCCGCCTACGGCACGCGGTCTGCGTTAAATTATTTTTTCTTCAAGATTGTTTATTTTGATTTTATTATTGCAACTACAGCAGCCAGACTCATTAACGGAGATATCTTACCAGGCTAGGGGACAATTAAATACATTTCTGGTTTGATTTTTATGAGAGAAAAATCCACCCAACCTAGGAATCAAACCCAGGACATACAAGGATACAACCTTTGATTTATATATTTACAACTACTTTTCATTTCTTCCCATAGACAGACACAAAAAGCCGAACTATATGTAACTAATTTATTGTGTTTTTCCCAGTTTTTATGTTAATTTATTAACAGTGCGGATCGTTCGATTTTTTTTTCGATTTTAATTTCGCAAACCGGTAATTTTCTTCATTTATACGAGTATAGCGACATATGAATCACATTATTAGGCTACTATTCATTTCTGTACTTATTTAAAGCAGGTAATTCTGTTTCTGTAATTTAATTATCTAAAAAAATATTAACAAATGCTTATTTTTGAATTTTTTTAATTTTATATTCTTTTTCCAGGGGTTTTCGATTTACTTGTCAAACAATTTTTTGCTCTGAAATAAACCGTAATAGTGTGTTAATGCACTGAAATCCAAAACGGTTTATTTTCTGAACTGAGAAAAACGTAGATCAGTGAGTCATCTGAAATCGACTGCACACTCAAAGCACATCCGCACAAAACAGCCGGAAAATTTTCCAAACTGCCAAAAAACAATAAAACGTTGAAAAAATTATTTTTACACCTTATTTTTATAACAAAAAAGGTACACAATATTTTTTGTACGAGTTTTTCCGGTATGATTAATCAGTGAGGAGAGCCAGAAGCGATTCTTGTCTCAAATGCGCCCGCGTCTTTCCTAACGCGCCAATGAACGAAATGCAAGTTTTGTTTTCCAATTATTTTCTGCTGGAAAAAGCTTTTACTGTATAATTACGTTGAAAACCGTATCAACACACCTTCATGTTTCGTGAGGAAGTAGATCTGGGCGCGGAAGCGATTGTGGGCGGTGAAGCGGCCGGGCGGCGCCAGGATCATACCGCGCGACACCTGCGCCGCTTTGATTCCGCGTAATAACACACCGACATTCTTCCCGGCTTCCACTTGCGGAATGGACTGCTTGAAGACCTATTCAAATACTCGTAAATTCTTCACAAAATAAACCAAACGAAATTGTAACTTAAATGGGCCAATTTTAAAACGAGCAAACTGCAAATTATTGGAAACATCAACGGCATAAACTGAATTATTTACACATACAGACACCACTTGCAAATAAATAAGTCTAACAAACAACAATCCAAGAACAACTTCCAAAAAATAATAAACCGAAACTATAATATTAATAAATTCTCTGCAGAACACACAACGTACACTGAATTATTATTACACACCGAAATTAATATAATTTTTCAAAATCAATTAAATTTCGATTCAGAGCAAAACTGTCCAGTAAGGATATAATTATTACAACCGTATTAAATCGTAATTGCATTTCCACTAAATTAGTCGAATAAGAAACAAAACAAACAAAATTATTCCCACACCCGAAATTATTTCCAAAATAAATCAAATACGAATTCAGCCAATTACGAAAAAAACCTGACATTATTGACACTCCCGGAAATCACTGGCAATTTTAGCGGATTTTAATTAAAAATTACAATCCACTAAAATACATGAAACTATTTTAAAAAAAATTCAAAAATAAATCCCTTGCACGCCCCAAGATTATTTACAAAAAGCACTGATTATGAAAAAAAAAAAAAAAATAAAGCGATAAAAGTTTTTCTAACACTGGAGATATTTTCCTGACCTGAATATCGGTGACGACAGTCTTGAGGTGCGTGCCGTGCCCGAGAATCTCGGCCGGGTCGCCCTTCTTGATGGTGCCCTGCACCAGCGTCCCGACGGCCACCGCGCCGCGGTTCGGCACCAAGAAGCAAGATTCCACGGGGAGGAGGAAGGGCGCGGAGTAGTCGCGCAGCGGATCCGGTAGATACGTGTCCAGCGCCTCCGTCAGCTGCAGGATACTGGCCTCTCCGGCGGGGTCACCCTGCAGGGCGCGCAACGCCGAGCCTTTTATCACCGGACTGTTGATTCCGTCGTACCTGTTCCGACAAGAGCGTCACTTACATCAACTACAAGAAAAACCGGTATTCAACGGTCCAGATAATACCGAAATCCATCAATACTCAAAAGAAAATCAAATCTTAATTAATCGTCAAGAAATTATAGTAATAAGCACAGTAATACAGATTAATAACTGTGTAACTGTGTATCTGTATTACTGTATTACTGTGCTTACTGTGTATTAAGCACAGTAATACAGATGTACGATGTACGATCGATTACTTATTATACTAGTAAGGCGGCATCCATAAATTACGTAACGCAAAAATTCGACATTCTGATACCCCTCTCCCCTTGTGTCACCAGTGCTAACAAACTCAGATCCCCTCCCCTGAGCGCTACGTAACAAATTTAGAACCCCTCCATAGATATAGCATGGTGACGTCAGAATCGTTGCAAGTTTTTAATACCCCCCTCCCCCTTTGTAACAACAGTAACGCTTTCAGGACCTCCCCCCTCCCCCAACTTGTGTGACGTAATTTATGAATGCCGCCTAATATAATATTATTATAATGTACGATCGTCGTACGTGCAATGCGGGTTCGTACAACTTTTTTAAATACAAAATTTTGATGTACTAAAGTTTCCTACAATTACAAAACTCCTGCGCATAGCTTTGACCATTAATTAACGGCCCGCGGTGAAACGGAAAGTAATCGTGTATAAGTACGACGCGCGTACAAGTAAAACGGAAAGTATTCGAATACTTTTACTCGTACTTATACATGAATTCGTGTATAAGTACGAGTAAAAGTACTAGTAAGTAATCGTGCGTCTTGTATAATCCTTATTAACTTATGCGTTAAAATAAAGAACAATGCATTTTCTTTGCTGGATGGTACAAAATTATTTCTGTGCTCTTATGAAAAGCAAGTTTCTGATTTTTTACAAATACCTGTCGCGAACGAGGTGGCTTTCACCAGGGTTCTCTGGACATGTGATGTATTGGCAGTGTTGGCATAGAAAAGCGCAAGAGCCGTCTTCCTGTCTTTTTCAAGACCCCTGCGCAGTGCTTGGCATAACACAATAAAGGAAGACAACTGACGATCTATCGCGCGGCCATAAATGGACGCGTCATCGCAGAGTAATGCCACTGTGGTGCGATTGAGCGCCGTAAGCACGGCTCGGATGACCTTATCCAAATCATCCTGGATGAACGGAGCAATGCGCGTTAATGTTGGATACTGTGCCCTGTTATCGTATAATTCCGAATTCAGCATCTGCGTTCTGTAAAATGGAGTGGACAAGAATTCGGAGAGCCAACCCGAGCCATTAAAAATTGGGGCATGGAACGAAATGACATCGATATTGAAGCTTATACTGTTACGGAAGCTTACTGTGGGCTGAATATGGGGACATTCCATTCTGAAAAAAATGTATATTGTGCACATAACATAGGTATAATTCCTGTTTGGACGATTTAATTGCAACCTTTTCCCACCTTTAGCCATGTAATTTATCGATGTTGCGGCCTTGATACAATCTACACAAAAAAAGCAAGAGCAGTTAAACAACAAAATTCAGGTATTATGCATATAATGTATATATGTGTACAATATTATGTAATTGTTAATATTGTACACGGTCGTAATTTGTAACGGCTGAATTCATACTGTTTACCTGGTCCAATCATCACCATGCCGGCAATATCCCGTGCTTCTGCACTGTAGTAAAACTGGCTCGCCCACACTGCCGCAATGGACTCCAGTTCATCGCACCGTATGGGATAGGAACTCAGAAATAACTTCCTTGTAAAATTCAGTTGCGATCCGTACTTGGCTTGTAAAAGTTCCTCTCCTTTATCCAAAACAGCACCAAAGCCGCCGGGACCGAATGTTGCATTGGTCCGCCCGGTAAATCCTAACAAGGCGATGTTTGGTTTAGCAGCCGAGAAAGCGAGACCGGTAAAAACAGCAATACAAACAATCAGGCATAGTGATGACCTTCGAAGAAATCCCTTCATTATTCACTAGCGAAGACAGATAACTGAATGAGCACTTCAGCAGATCGTAATTATAGAGAGCTTTGCATGTTATACGCATGGAAGTATGGAATCGAAATATTTTGTCAGCCGAATATTATAATTGTTGCCAATGCATGCCAGAAACACAACATGCTTGCAGAATATTTATTTGCCTGGATTCAGCTTTGTAGTGCTAGAGGCAAAATTTAGTAATCATTCACGCGCAATAATACTCGTAATATACCTCTGTGTATACTTCTATTTATTTTGCTAAGGGCTCTTTCGAGGAGGTTTACGCTACTCAGTCCATATCAGCACATGACTCCATGAAAAATCCGCTGGTCGGATAATGATTCGCATTTGACCCGACGTCCGTGATAGCGTATCTCGGGCAGTTTTGGTGGAGGTTGCATTCGCGATCGAATTGAAACGACTCGAAATGGTAAAGAACTTCCAGCAGATGTTGCATAACATCTTACAGTATATCCGAAAAAGTGAGGAAACGACCGGCAAGCTGAATAAAGCGTTCCGACGGCCATATGGGAGTTGAAAGGTCACGATTACCGCCGCTTCGAATGAGCACTTCAAGTAAATTACAAATTAGCGGCTTCCCGAAGTATTCATATGGCTTAGTGTCCTCTCGCAACGGGACATAGCCCCCTTGAAATGGAAGACAATTTGGATGCATGATACTCTCAAAACTACTGTACAAAGCGTCGCAGCAAGGTGCAAGAATTCAGCTGCACAAGATCAAGTTGCACTAAATTATTAATTAGAAAAAGAGAAAAACAAATATCACATCACTACCGCACAAGCTATTCCATTTCACTGGGATATGTTCAGGACGTCTCTGGTGACCGAGAAAAGTGACACAGAATCCGGGCAACTGCTGTACAATTTGCCCCCAAGGTTGTACGCAGTGGAGCTCGTACAACATGCATTGAGTTGAGCACAATGAGCATATGAAATTTTATTGAAGTAAATTAAACCACTTTTTCGACATTTTGTGTGTGTCCCCTCTAGTAACTACAATCCTTTTTGGTTTTTGTCTTCAGGATGCCGTTCTTTACCTGCAGTACATCCGCACCGTACTCCGATAGTTCTTCAGAGCATAACGCACTTTTAATCCAGCCAGCACCCGTTGTCCGCAGCAGTAACGCGGCGCCAAAATCCGCACCCTCTGTAGTCGAAGCATTCTATAGATACCGACCCAGGTCCAACGCCGGTCACGGTATTTGGCGATTTCTAATTGCGACAGACAGCCGTCACCGAAGGCTTTGACGGAATACACGATCAGGTCACGATAATCAGCCACCACCTGCCTCAGGATTGTCAGCGGGATTTTAATACGCATCGCCGCAATCACTTCCGCCACACAGTCCATCGGTATCAGCGCATCCAAAACACCGCCGCCGAGTCCATCCGGTGTGTTCATCGCCTGGGTTGATCGCAGACTAGCCCTGTTGCAAAATGATTTTGACATACGTACGTGCTACTTCTTTGAAACTCCAGTAAAATAACAGTCACTTGCTACCGAGATCAGGCACCACCGGATACAATAAGAAAACCAAAGCGGAATGATTTATAATACCGGTTGTGAATTTTTTGTACTCGTAATGATTTTATGCATACAAAACTGTAAAAGGTGTGCTTTTAAAATTCTATGTTGTAAATGTGGTTAGAGCACTTGTGAAAAGTCGGTAAACTTCGACAGGTTTCGCGAGATCAGCTAATTATAAACAGACACTTTTTTCGTCGATCCGTTGTACAGAGCACACATTCAAACCCGGATGTTCTTCCAGAACGACCATCGCAACAGCTCTGTTAATATATCGAGATATCTGTAGAAGCTGGAAACGGAGCAGAAATACGTAATACTGACATATTCTGAAGTACGTAAGTCAACCTAGTGCTGTTTATTTTGCAAATGACCCGACCATGGTGTTGCGGAAAGCTACACAATGCACACAGCAATGCAGGTAACAATGTACTGAAGTACTACTTTCTATCGTTTTCGATCTAATTCACGTTATAAATCGCTTTCGCCAAATGCACAACACTTAGTAGCGCATTTTATACTTCTGTCGAAATTTGCGGTTTTACCAGGCTTGAAATGACTGGCGTTTGCCTTACACACGACCAAAAGGCTTGGTAACGAATTCGCTACAGTGTCATCTCAGGACAGGGAAGGAGATTATATCAAGTATTCTTTGCGACTTCCGGCTTCCTGGATGAATTACAGCGCACACGATGAACACACTTGTCGTGGTAAAACATCTTTCTGCATTTTATTTTTCCATGAGATTCCAAGAGAATTGTGCCATCAGAAGTGAGCTTTACACAGTACGTAAGTTGCTCGTACCGATACATCTTTATCAAACCAATAGGACCACACAGCAAACATGACCACATAGCCAACATGACCACCACTTAGCAAACATGACGTATCAAGAGCCGGGCTACGTAGCCGTTGTGTTCGTATTCATAATACTCTTCGCCACTCGCAGCACATGCTTACTGTACTCCGCATCCCATTGAGCAGCTCCGATACAAACGCCGGGCGCAAGGTGATCGTACAACCAGCAGTGCTTCTCCACTGCATAAAACTTCTTTAACCCAGCCAGTACCGTTTCCCCGGCGCAATCGAACGGCACCAACGTCAGCACTTCCCGCAGCATCAGCCGATCACAAACCCCGGCCCACGCCCACCGCCGCTCGCGGTATTGCCTGTTCTTGGAGGGCAACAAGGCGGTATCAGTGAAACCGGGGGTGTACGGAATCAAATCACGGAAATCCGCTGCCACATGCCACAAGATAATCAACGGGATTTTTATCTGCATCGCCGCTATCACTTGCGCCACACAATCCACCACTTCGCACGCGAACTGTGCTTGCCGGCGATTCTCGGCGGCTGTCGTGACGATGAGGGTTTTGGTGGACGACGTGATGGTTTGGCTCAACGTGAAGGCTAACCGGCGTCTCTTAACGGGGATGCTTGATAAGTCCACCTCGAGATAGAGATGTAGCGATGCAGTGGTAACCGTAGCGAATACCGTGTTCCAGTCACGGCTGACTTGACGGTATTTCATCTGCTGGTCCACAGCAAGGCAGGAGAGTGATTCTAATACGAGAATCATAGGGAGAACGCGCCAAGGTACATCGTTGCCGTCTATCACAGCAGCGTCTACCTAAGAAAAGCATTAATTTTAGCATATATCACAGGTATTAGATATCCCTATTTCTTTCAAATTAAATAAATTTATGATACTTTTGGAGTTTTTCCATGTGTATGAAAACCCGCAGTACTTTTCAGAAGGCAATCTAATGAACTCTTGTCAAAATTAAATAAGTATCTATACCTTAGGAGATGGGAGGAGTGCTTCATCGCAGTCAAGTCTGCAGCGTTTTCGGTTCTCGTGCGAGGATTCGCCTGCCAGCTTCTTTCTTTCCGGACTGTTCAACGTACGACTTATCCGAAGGACAAGGTTTTTCTGCAAAAAACCGCAGATATTTCCACTCAAAAAGTCCAGAATACAAAGAAAGGCAAAAATGGACAAAGGCGACATTAGCCAGTACCGTATCTGTAGAAGGTAAAAGCAATATCCATCAATACAGACAATTCCATACGCAAAAATAAAAAGATAATAAAAAAAATAAAATTACATAAAAAATCAGCAGCTTTCTCGTAGGAATAACTTCCAACGATCCAAAAATGAAAAAAAAAACGAAAAAATGATTAAATTAAATTCTGGGGCAGTATGGCAAATCGCAGATCCGAATACCAGTACATACACAATGCTCCTCTCCAAATGCCTTCTTCTCCGTCGATATGTAGCGAATCAGCAGCGTTTCAGCCACGAGCTTGATGTGGACCAGTACCGACGTCGTCAAGCTATTCCACTCTTCCCGAAATCCCTCCTTCTCCGTCAACTTGAACAGTACAGATTCATTGGGCAGTTTCACCTGATGCTGGCGAAAAATACAATTTTTTCTGGAATATGCATCACAGTATGTAATCGTGTCTGAACGCGATTTCTTGGTCAGAGGACACCAAGGCTCCGCTCCGCAGATTGTTCCACACGGTACAACATCGCGAAATGTATCTCCATCAGCGTACACCCCCACCAACGCCGATTCACGCTGAAATGCCAGATATCCGTCCTTTATTAGAGCGAGCAGCTGAGCGGAGTACCAACACCACGGCTGGTCAGGTTGACGTTGAAGGAGGACGCGAACAGGCTGCCCCACGGGGAGTGGGTAGCGCTTTTGCAGCGCTACACAACTGGCCAGGGGGACGCGCTCGGCGTGGTGGTCGGGGTAGTCGAAGTCAACGATGAAGTCCCCTCCGTCTGCCACCAGATCGACGATCATACCGTGACGAATGCGTCCGCTGTCGTCAATCACGGCAACAACGCCGTAGCGCCAAATGTTTGTTCTGAACATGCTTAAGTTCTCAACGCTCAGCTGTTATCGTCACCTGCTTGCGGACATGCAACTTACGCTTTTATTAACTGGATAAAATCTCGTATCATTTCAAGATCGTAATATCAGGAAAAAATCGCATAAAAAGTCAACTGAAGATATTTTTCACGGGACTGAAGCTACATAAGAAATTACTGTAATTATGATTTATGAGTGTAATAGAAGGCTAATAAGAAGAGCGAAAATATTTTTCGACAAATGGTGACGGAAGCGGAAGTTTGGCGAAAGTCAGTAGTGTTCTCTAATTTCGTTTGATCGCCACACCGCCCACTCGGAGGCGGTGGCGCTTTAATTCTGAGTCGCAATACGGAATGCGTCGATACGGAGTGCAATACGGAAGGAGTCAATGGTCTAGTGGACAGTGGTCTGTGTAGCATTTTTTCAGGACTACACATAATTGTTTTTCTTACATTCTTAAGTTATATAGCAGAATATGCTACAAATAATTATCGATCCCGTTTCATGTGTAAAACATTGGCGAAAGTCAGCAGTACACGCCAGAATGGATTCATGGATATTGGACAAAACTGACTTCCGGAAAGGTCCCTCTGTCCTGCGTCATTTGCACAGACAAAAGCAAGTACTACAGTACAACTAGAAGCAGATATTTTACTAGTGTAGAAGTCATATTACTCGTGTACAACATTTTCCCGTACGTTATTCAAGTTTCTGTAAAGAAATATTTTAAGACAATTTTTCAATCCGTTCGTGTGGATTTTTGTGTACAATCTGCGTTTTCCGAGACCAAATTATTGCCATTCTTAACTTTATGGACACAATCAAATCAATTCAAAATTTTAAATGTACATGCAGCATACTACCTGTAGGAACATGATTCTGGATTCATTTTGTGGTGTTATTTTACTGATAGCATGTATTTTGATTTGTGTTTTCAGCGCAAGAGAATTTTATTGCAAAGGATTTACACAAGAGCTGAAATAATATTTTATAAGCAGAGGCCGCGCTGCATAATAAGCATTACCAGATCAGATCAGCCAGAACACTGAACACATGGCGGTTTTTTCGATCAATAAAAAAAACCACAATAAAACTATCTAAAAATCCGGTCAAATACGAGGCTGCCCAAAACACAGCCGCCACAAAATTGCCAATAAAAACAAAATAAAAATCAAAAAAGCAGCCCACGATACAAAGTAAACCAGGATCATCAAAAAGCCCGCACACACAGGCCGAGAACTGAAATCAAAGAGAGAGAGTCAAGCACAATACTAACGGTATAAATTTACTAGAAAAAAAAACATTTTAAAATTAATCCAATTAAAATAGTCCAGCCGAGGCAGCGTCGCGTCCCACGAAAATTCGAACGCGAACACTCAGATTACAAACAAGTGTGGTCCTGTCGCGAATATCAACGAGAGATACAAAGACACCACGGGGCGCACAAGGGGGAGGAAGAGCGGGGCATTTTAGGCCACGGTGGTGGCTTCACGGTACTCGGTGCCGGTGGCGGTGAAGTACTCCTCCAGACGCCACTGCAGCGTCTCGAAGGTGGGCCGGCTCATCGGGTCCTTGTGCCAGCAGTCTTTCATGATTTTGTAATACTCAGCCGGGCATTTGTCGGGAATGGGCATCCGGTAGCCGTTCTCCACTTGCTGCAGCACTTCCGCATTGGTCATGCCTACGAACAAATTATTGATAAATACGATTTATATAAAAACAGTAATAATAACACCAGGAAAATCATAATAAATTAACTTCGAATTTTGGACTTACAGTATATTTGGCTAATAAATTAACTTTACATTTACTTTTTTTGACTTATATTTTACAATTATACCAGATTTTGTTAACTGCTATATTCAATTTTTTTCCAGTAAACTACGACGATAAAAATGGAAGATCACAATTTTCCCCAATAATGATTTTTAAATTAATTTACAAAATACACCGGTAAATGTCATCACCGTCATACGTAATTTTTACCACTGCAGCTTTTTTCTCTTTTGACAAAAGTAAAAAGATTTACAAAAGAACAAATAAATTTACGGGCAAAAATTGTAATTAATTAATTCTGCTCTATTGGGACGCTGCACATTAACTTACCAATTATTAATATTGATGATGCTAGCTTTCTCGTTTAAAAAATTATATACAGTATTTAACAACGATCTGTTCATAAAAATTCAAATTCTTTGTGTGCTTTTGTTGTTGTTGTGGCCGGGCGTTTTAATTAGCATTTGAAGGTCTGCTTCTCATCATAAATTCGGTGCCGCGACACTTGACCTGACCATCAAGAAACCTGCACTCTTTTACACCAGCGAATCGAACGCCCGCTCGCGCAGCATTAGCATACGAATAGCCCAACTATTACAGACGCGAATTCAGATTAATTGCGCACGACCCAATAAGTAGCCGCAAGAAAAGTTTAAGCAGCGTTCAAGTTCAATGGGAATTGCGCAATTATGGGGCTGCTTCAGCGGCTAATTGGCGCTGATGCATGAATTTGCCAATACACTACACGCTGCGCACCGCCACCCAACCGACCGCTCTCCAAACAAACACAAAGGTTATCGAAACGTTCGCTGCTGAATGCATTATTAAGCTCATTACAAATGCAAAATGAAAGTCGAAGTCGTTACACGTCTTTCATACAAAGCATGTATGAAATATTACAACTACTGTAAAAAGAATCAACAATAAACATGAACGCATGCCAAAACGGCAATAATAATTACAATAAATAATTACACAACTTACGTAACAAAAATAACCGGTTTTTTGACTAAAAAATTCAGTAGTAATATTATTAAAAAATTATTTAGCACGGTAATCGTGATAAAACAGGCAAAACAGGAGGGTGTAGCTGGTGTAAAATGAAGAGCGACATGATTGTCAGGGCAGTCATTGACTGACTCACCGGGATAGGGTATGCGTCCGTACGTGTACAACTCCATGAGCAACACACCGAATGACCACACGTCCGATTTGATGCTGAACTTGCTGTAATTGGCCGCTTCCGGCGCGGTCCACTTGATGGGGAAACGTGCTCCCACACGTGCTTCGTACTCGTCCTCCTAGCAAGTCAAACGAAATTTACTTTAATTCGTTTTACAAAAACAAACAATGAATGAAATAGATTTTAATTTTAATTCTAAAACGCCAAATTATTCCTATTTTATTACATTTTCTCCTTCAAGTATTTTTTCCGATTTTATTTACATTTTTCAATTAAATCATACAATTATCACATTTTTAAAAATCATTTCACGTACACTTGACTAATATTTTCGTTAAAAAGTACACAAATTCTTATATTCATTAAATAAATCATTAAATGTGCATTTTCACTACGTATTTGATTCTGCTGTTTAGTTGCGAAGTCAACAAGGTTAATTGTTTTTGTTGAAAACATGGGTATCAAGCGGCTCGATCGGGATCAAGGATGCTGACACGGACAGCGCCAGTAATTAGCGCTCCGATCAAGCGGATCTGTTGACCGTCACAGCGAGCACATGCCCACATAAACACAACCACTACTCCGAGATTAACCATTCAAACATCTCACTCACACCGGAACGGAGCAAACTGACCAAACCTTCGCGACAGGTGTCAACAAAACACCGACCCGGTACACAAAACATGCAAATATTTCCCCATGATATCGTGTTAGTTTTTCTTTGTTTCAGCCGATACTTGCGAAGTCAGCAATCAAAACGAAATACATATTTGCCAAACAGTTTCACGTTCCCGTAAAATTCTATTTATCCTTCACGGCAAAGGCATTTATTATTTATTCGTGATATAATACCTACTCAAATAAACTTATTTGCTTTTTTATTAATTTGTCAAAATTCTGTAAAAATAAAAAAGAATTAATGGAATATCACCCAGATTTCTGAGAATTCAAACAAAATTTGATTGTCTTTTATCAAACTGTCAAAAACAGAAGTTTCTATCTTCTATCTGGAAGTTTCACTAGTTTTAACATTTTTAATCGTTCACAAATACATAGCAATATAAAACAGGATATTTCTTACCCCGACTCGAATTAATCGAGCCAGACCGAAATCGGCAATTTTCACGACGTTATTCTCGCCGACGAGGACGTTGCGGGCGGCTAGATCGCGATGAATATAGTTTTGCGACTCGAGATAGGCCATCCCGGTGGCAATTTGTGCTGCCATGTCGATGAGCTGCGGTAATTTCAGCTGGCGTCCGCGTGGACTCTGCAGATACTCTAACAAGCTGCCGTGCTTCATCAGCTCGGTGATAATGTAGATGGGCTCCTCCAGGGTGCACACAGCATACAACTGGATCAACTTATTGTGCCGCAGACGCTTCATGATCTGTGCTTCCGCTAGGAAATCTTTCGGATCCATTGTGCCTAAAAATAATCAACCACAAAATAATAGATCGCATTCTGCGCAGTTATCCGTACTCGTACTTATTTAACGATAGAAAGTTTTCAAATGATTCTGCATTTTTTAAAAATTACAATTCACGAGACAGCGAAGCTGCATAGCAATTTCAAGTCAGCTGCAACGTAATAAAATGGTTATAATACTTATTTTGTTGCTTTAAAAATTGGAATTTTTTCAAGCTCGCATGGAATTCGGATACTTTAGTAATAAGTGCCAAATTAGTTATAATTATTCCATATTTTTCTTCAGAAATTGCCGTAATGAATGCAAGAATCTGAAAAATTAAAAACCGCTTGTAAACAGTGCAAGAAACCAGTCATCTTTCAAATTAATTACAAACGGGTTACGACACACACTTGGCTGGCGTAGTACAAATCTGTAGTAAAAGATGGCATAATCACGCATTAATCCATTTCGCTTACACAACCCCACAACTGGTTTTTGTGTGCCAAACGCCGCACAACCGATACATAATCCATTCAATCAGAAATTCAAAAACATCGGGTTTTACAAAGCGGGCTACGTATGTGTAAACAAAAGGCTAACGGGAAAACTCGAGCAAAAACAGAACAATAACGCGAACAAAAAGCCAAGCTAGCCAAATAATTGGAATAATTATTTTGAAACACCGAAAAATAACTACAAATTTGAATCGCCGATAAATGCCTGTAAATACCTGGTTTCAGGGTTTTAATGGCGACCGGCGTTGTATTATTCCACAAACCCTCCCATACTTCCCCAAACTGTCCATGGCCGAGTTTGCGGACGAATTTCAAGGATTCCCGCATAATCTCCCACTGGTCAATGGTATTGTGAGACAGACCAGCTGTCGTTGGGCGCTCCACCTATAAACTTAATACTATTAACACAGGAAATTTTTTGATCTTAAATTATTTTCATTCTGTTTCTGAACGATTCTTATTTCCGATAAGTGTGCATCTACCAAATTTTACCAGTTCACGTTCTCTTATTTTATTTTATGAGACAACTATTTATAAATTTATTTGCCCTGAAAAATACAATATCTAATAAAAGAAGAATAGTAATGTAAGATTATGAAATGAACCACTACGATTTTCTGATTGGTTTTTTGGAAAGTTTCTCCTGTCACCACCGAGAAAACTCTTCCGCACGACAGAATTCCTATGACAACTCAGCTGTGGGCAGATAAAGAAAATCAAACTAATCCCTTGGAAGGCTCTTATCGCACGCGTCATTTTCGGCGCAATCGGTCAACGTTCTCCATTCTTTTGCTGACTATCGGCGCGACATTTTTGTCCATAATCGCATTTCCGTTTATCAACCGATTAACTGCTACTGCGTGCGTTCCATTCTCGCACTGCCATGCGGCGTCAACGGAAGCGCGGAAATATCGTAAAAAATCGCGAAACATGACGTCTGCGCATAACAGCTTTCGTACGCCAGCGCATTCTTTTCATTCTATTCAAACAAATCATCTACCAAAAATCCTACAGTAAGCAGTAAAATTTAAAACAATCTATTTAATTTTTTTCAACTGTTTCAATCCCCAGCAGTAAATTAATTAAAAAATAATAAGAATAATAAAATAATCGATAATAAAATCACCTGTATACGTTAAAAATTTTAAAACTCTGCTGTAAAATAGAAAAAACTAGAGAAAAAGGTCAGAAAAATTTTGCCGGGATTGTGTCAAGTTTTTGCGGCAGTCATTCGCTTTCTCCGACCACAACATAACCTATAAACGCATTCACCGGCATACCTGCGCGCAGGGCTTCTTGAGATTGACACACAGTCCATCGGCATCGAGTGAGTAGTGCTCGACGAGGTCTTGCAGTGTCCGGAAGGTGGTGCGGCGTGCGATGAAGAAGCCGCCTTCGTCCAGCTGCCGGATGCGGTAGTGCTTCACTGTGTCTTGATCACGCACTGAAAACAAACAGCCCAGCAGTCACTTTCATGCTCCAACGCACGCAGTACAGCGCGGCTATGTCTGCAGCGGCAAAAATGTTGACTGTGGCCCATTACGAAGATAAAAAAACACTGTCACGGCGGTTTTTCACGCGGTTATCATAACATCTGTTACAGGCATCTGTGGGATCACCGGCAATTTTCTCAAGCTAACAAATCCCGGAAAAACAATGAATTCACTGCGGAATATTTTTTGAATTATTTATTTTCACTTTTTCCATCAGAATTTTGCTGGCCTGTGCATTCCAGTTAAATTAAGAGGATTTTGCAACACATTCAGACAGTTTAGTGATTTTTTAACATTTGAAAAAATTTTCAGTGCCGAAAAGTGAACACCCATTAATTGCAGCTCACACCAATTTTGACCTGCCTTTTTTTGGCCGAATAAAGCCAGCTGTCTGTACACCATCATTAATTACAATCACTTTCGTTTCCAAATAATTTACGATCAGGACACCACCCGCCCTTAATTGCCATGCCCGCGGGACACACAGCGCAGTAATTGTAACGGGATGGGAAATCCGTCTGCCATACAATGCAGCGAAAGCCGGCTCTGTGTTACGCAAGATGAAGAAAACCAGTTAATGTTTGTCAATACGCGTGCCCAAATCATGCGCTCGTCGAATAAAATGCATAAAATTCACAGCCAGACCTCCCTCGCATAAAAACACCTTTTGCTGAAAGGCGCATACTGAAAAATATGCCTGAATTCCACCCGACATTTTTATTGTTATCCGTTTCAGCTCAACAGGGAAAAAACTGGCCTACAGCGGCAAGTCACGCTTCGCCACCTTGATGACACGAGCCAGGAAAACAAGCCGCACAATTTGCCAAATTTTTATCCCTCCATAAACCAAAACAATAAAACAATTAACAAAAATAATTTATGACAAAACGCAAACATAAATGAAGAAAAAATTTTAAAAAACAGCAAAAAATTGTACAAAAATGTGATTTATTTTCCCAGTGGAGATATATTAAATAAAAAAATTATTCACTTGTCATTTATTTTTAAACAAAGAAAAGCGAAAATTTCAAAATCGATTAGGACAAGAAAACAGAAGTAGATCATTAAATAATATCCTTTTTCAAATTTGCCTGAGCTTTTTAACGGCACTCATTTATCATGATTAATAATTTATTCCGCTTTGAAAGGCTGACGAGAGCTTTCGAGATTTTCATATTAAACTACTTGTCAGATTTATCCGGCAGAAAAAAACCGCCTCCACAGTGTTCGTCGGTCTTGTGTGTGTCGCACTGCGGCAATTGACTAACCTGACAAGGAGAAATCATTCTTGCGGCTTTCACTGTCGCGCACAAGGAACGCCCCGTGCTCGTTCTCGGCCAGCAGCAGCTTTTTCTCCGCTTCCAGCCGCTTAATTTTTCCAAAGTACCATCTATAAGGAAAAAATCAGAACGGTTCATCAACCAGAAAATGCCAACACACTTCACAAAACCGGCAATTATGAGACCGGCCAATTTCAATGACACTCCACGAATGTCTAAAAATACGCCAAGATATTTCACCGGGCCGCTCAGCGGGCCTGTATAAACGTGTCGGGCTAATTTTTCAAAACAACCAAATTGACAGAAGTGCGCCTACGTGCTTGGGATGGTTTAGACCAATTTAAAACGTTCCGGAGACGGATGCATTACATGACCTTATTAAGAGAAAATAATTATGGTAACATTTTCGGGTAACTTCTGCCAGGCACCGTACTTTTCGCGATTTAAGTGAGCAACGATTTCCGAAAGGTTAAAAATAAAAACGGAAGCAAGAAAGCTCGAAAATCAACTAACCAAGTAACTACCGAATTAGGACTTCCGTATCAGCTATTTTATTTCCAAAAATCTTAAAAAATAAAGTTCCCTGAAAATTTTCAGCCAATTTTCGGAAACGCTGCCGGGAATGTTTTGTTTTTCAACCGCTTTGTCTGATTGTAAACAAACTTTTTCATTCTCGTTAAGTAAAATTTTGAGTTTTGTTATGTAAAGATTTAATGGATTTATAATATATCAAAATCGACCGAGAAAACTTTCGCGCTCTTTGAACAAATGGAACGATACCAATGCTGCCCGCAGCCACATGGAAAAGATGTGAAAATACCAATTCTCCACTAATCAATTTTGCGCTAATTTGCTATCGCAACAATGAATCCGTTCCTTCACCTCCCGTAAATTAACCGAACACCGAGAAAAGCCAACCGCTACAAATCCGCAAATCAAACTGTGAACCTTTCACAGTTCACATCAAGCCTTAAAAAGACAAAAATCGATAAATAACCGTAATCACGAATTTTCGCGGCTTGTATCGGTTTCAATCGAACACTGATTTGTAAAGATTTTTCGCAACCGCAATAATGCCATAATTCAATTACAAACAGCGCGAAAGAAAGATCGTAAATGTGCAATTCAGGCCAGCGATGCCACGAAAACCGATTGAATGGCAAAAATTTAGAAACTAAACAATCGGAAACACCAAGTATTATTTTCAATTTCAGCTAATTTGCACGCTCATGAAGCAATCTTATTTGATTAAAATTACAAACCACTTCGATTTTTAAAACAAAGTATTTAAAAAATTGAAAGAAATAAGCTAAAATCAACAAATACAAAATCCGATCAATCTGAAGCGCAGTTCATGAGATGAACGATTCCGCGTTAATGTTACGCCAGTACACTACGAATTCGATTTCTTAAACAATTTCGTATATCGCTGCAATCCGGTGCAATAAAGATTTACAGCTGCCGATGACGTACTTTTCAGAACAAAAATTAAGAAAATCATTCGTAGTTTAATTGCTCTATTGAAAGTTTTAAGTTAATGGAAAATGTGTGCACTTTCCGAAAATTTCCTAATCAACAAACTGCGGAGATATGTAATCGCGATTAGGCCAATCCCCAACACGCGATGCCGATCAACCGGTACAGAAACACAAATCTGTGTCTGACCATCGCCAAAACACCGCACCTTCATTAAACCGTGTAAATGTCAATTTTATTAAAACTTACGGCTCGGCCTCAATGGACTTCAGTTTGGCGACATAGTTACTGGGAATATAACCCTCCTGCCGCGAGGTCCGACTGCGGGCGAACCACCAATCCCCCTGGGTGTCGTTGAGAATCTCCAGATGATCACCTTTCCGAAAGCTCAGGTCCTCATCCGTCCGCGCATCGTAATCATACAGCGCCACGAAGATATTGGCACCGGATGAGGTGAAGCCATCCGCTGACCGCTGATGGTCCGGGAGGGCGGGCAACTGACTGTGACCTCCGTGGCCGCCTGGGACAGGCCCCGCTGCACCCGACCGGGCGCTGTGCAAGTGGCTGGTCAGAATATTGGCATTTGACTGCAACAATACGAAAAAAAATGAACTTTTTGTATAAATTTCTGAAAACGGCTACGCGATCTACAGTACAACTAAATGAAACAGAATTTCAGGTTAAAGCGATAAGAAAGTCGCTTTGAAGTCTGAAGCGACTAAATATGGATACCATGATTACCATCCAGCAACATTTACATAAAAAAAGTGGCAACATCTCAATTATTAGCAGTTATAACAATATAACGTCACATATTCATTGTATATTTAGTGGGCAAAGCCCGATTTCTGAAAATGCCCCACAGTACTGCCCTTATACTACGATACAACGCTAAGACTTCAAGCTGCTATTTCGAAGATGGTACGGCAGTACGCAAACCAAATCATCAATAATTCATCACTTCATTTCTGCTTGGTTGCTTGAACTTCAACAATATTATCTGAATATTATTCTGGAACATTCGCCAGCCACTAAAAAAACTCGCTATATTATTTTCGCATAAGATATTGTAATAAAAACGATAAAAAATAGTTACCAAAAACACAGCTCTGTATTATTTGTAAAATCCAAATGTATAAGTAATTTGCAATTAATTATTCTTTTCCATCAACAAAGCAGCCTGATTAGAGCGACGAGCAAGTCTCCCAGCATGATTCACTAGTGCCAATCAGTCATAACGATTTGGAGTTATTTCTTGTAGGTCATAAAGTGCTCGAATAATGCGCAAGCGTAACGATCCATTTCTCCAATAACGATTGTCAACACGACCCAGTTTGTTGTGCAAACGATACTCGCGCTAATACGCACACTCTCCAGCATTCAATTTCAAGGAAGCACCTTCTTCTCCAGCTTTTCACCAAAACGAGCTTTGTAATTAGATAATATTCCACAAGAAAAATCAATTCGCAATCCATACATAGATAGCATAACTTTCGAACGACCCAGTAAACTAAAAAAGAGTATTTTTTCACTACGATAACTAATAAAGACTCCAAACAACAACCGAAACTGCGAAATACATCCAAAATAAAATAAATTAAATCAAAAATAAATTTTCAAAATTTCTTTCAAACTTTTTTAAAAGCCGAATCATCTCACGCCAGTTTCAAAAACAGAATCAAAACAAACGGATTAAGTACTTTAATACAATTAAATAATCAGATTCTCAACAATCTTTAGCGAAAATTATTGAGAGACGAATTCTCTCATTTTGAAATTTTAAATGAGAAAAAAACTGAAAAATGATAGAATAGTCAGCAGATTTATAATAAAAACAGATTAACAGAACCAGAAATTCCCAAAAATATCTGGTATTATTGTACCCTTCCAAAAGAAAAACAGCCAGCAATTCCTAAATTCCAGAAGTTACTGTTCACTTTTTCTCGAATTCCCTCAACAAACCCACTCGAGTGCGATACATTCCGCTCACTTACCGAATGATTACCCATCTCCGGCGGGGAAAACGGTTTTCTGGTCGGAGGAAGAGCTTGTGCGCGTCCGTTGGATTTTTTCAGACAACTATTAATGGCACCCATGGCAAGACTGATTCAGCGCAGGCAGCATGCAGCGCCTGCAAAAGTGCACACTGGCGATTCTCCGTGCAGTCCGAGCACACCGTCACACAGCCACACACAGCACAACACCAAGGAGATCAAGGCAATTGATAAAGATCATGCAGCTGGGGCTCTTCAACACCCAATGGACGCACTCCTGCCACTTGAAATGCGCTCTATTTCCAGGGGAACATCAGAAGGAGAGAGTTGTGGAAGAGAGCAGACAGAGAGAAACGAGCAGAAGAATAAAATTAGCATTCAAATTCAAACGCACGGCCAGATAAAGATAGCCAGTCAGTAAAATCCTGTCACAGCAGGCAGCGCAGCTGTAGCGATAAGCGGGCAATAAATACCCGATCACAGGGAGTGTAATGATAAGAACACACAGCGCACGGGGGCGGGTGAACCGGGAGATGGCTGGTGTGCGCCGGGTTGTTAAGCCACCCAGTGTGTGTCAGCGCGACAGGAAAACCATCAGTTGCGCATGATCGACAGCGGCTGCCTGTTTTATGTGCGGCCTTGCTCGCAAACCGCTTTTACACGGCTTGTTAAACGTTGACAATGGCGAAATGAGCACACCAGCAGCAAAGTACTGCTAATGAAGATAAAAAAAACTAGACACAAGAAAAATCTTGAGTTTTCGCAACTGGCACGCTGGCGTTGTGTGTGTATCTGCGCTGTATGCGTTTCGAGTCTGTCGCGGCCGATAAAATGTGAAATAAAGGCCTGCTTTATGTGTCAGCCAATCAGTGACAGCGGCTGGCCACGTGAGTCTGTGCTCTGATCCAATCCTGCTGGAGGGTTGGGATCTGAGTTATTCACCTAATTCGGTTCATTTTGTGCACTTGGCGTCTCGTGCTCTCTTCAGCAATTACACGTCCACTCTCGCATGAAATCCATTGGAAATTTTGGCTGTGGAGTCTAAGTTTGTGATCAAACAAGCTAACAAACTCACGTAATCGAAGTTTTTTATTCCGGATCTCCAAATAAAAGTCATTGCCGACTACCTAATCAAATTTTAAATTGTAAATTCGCATTTTCAGATTAGTTCTTGTCCAAATGTGAGAAACCTTGGTGTGAGCAGCGCAACTTATCCAGTGATCCACAAATCTGCATTCACTATTGCACTACTACATATTTTACCTTGACTGTGCTAGAATTTTTCACTGAAAAAAAATCTATACAAGGCAATCAGGCGGACGATGCATCAGCGCACAGTATTTATAAAGTTAGGCCACGCAATTAAATTTTATCACTGTGGGTTTTTTCCAAACCAATTAAACGGACATTGCAGATCGCGCCTGCACACTGATCATGGCGGAAGAGAAGAAGAAAGTTGGCGAGACGACCTTTGCTTGAAAACTTAATAAATTGTGGACGTTTTTTGTTGATTCTAATTTTTCTGATCTGTTCGATATTCGTACTATTGGTGCTTTTAAGCAAGCTTTGAACCGTGTCAAGTTTGTTTGAGGAGTCTGTCTATCTGCGCTCGAAGTTTTAGTTTTCACTGTTTGGCCAGGTTTAAAATCCCAGCTAGAATGTCACCCTAGCTCCACGATGAATAATTAAAAATAATAATAATAACAAATAAGAACGCCAGAAATTACAAAATGGGCTTGAAAACGCAAATATAACTTGCAACCTCCAGTCAATTAAAACTTTTGACGATACTAATGCGTGCACTCGGGTTAAGACTTCGATTTTGACTAACATGATTACTAAGGTTTATACTCAGTTATTAACTAAGAACAGCACTCTGGTTAAAGGCTCTTGTTAAAAATACGGGCAGCAGACGCTCAAATTTAAACAACCGTTTTGCTTGGCTTTAGCAAATCCCCGTACGAACTGACTCCAATCTTTTTCTGCAAATCTTATGCAAAACTATCACTCAAATAAACGTTCGCAACGTAAATGTTTTCAATTCATTTATATTTTTGTTATTTTTTTTTAAAAACACTGAACTTAAAGATTTGGGTGAAAATCTTTTTAGTAATATCTGCGCAGGGGTAGCCGCTTGATATACGTACCGTTCCGCATAAGGGTAAACCCGCATAAGGATAAATCGGCAAAGGACACTTTGGTATATAGTGATTTTGGCATAGTGAAATTTAGCTTCAATTCTAAATTTTAGAAAACTTGGGAAGTTGGAAAACGTAAGCGATTAAAAAATACATTAAACTAAAGCAAAGCAAAAAGGCTAATTTTATAATAACCACAAAAAAATATTAGAAAAGCGCAAGAAATGTGCACAAAAACAAGGAAACACAAGTTAACATAAGAAAACATTCTAATGAGAATATTTAGATTAGGCGTGCACAAAAAATGACAGTTACATGCCGAAATATCTGTGTGGCGAATCGGCGAAATGTCTTTGTGCCAAATTTATCTCATGCTAAAGCGTCCGCTTAAAAGTTTTTTCATAAAGCATTTTGCAAAAAATAATTATGTGTAGCGCAATATTAACGATTCGTGAAGACAAAAAATTATTTATCAAATGATATTTGGTCGTAAAGATAAAAATGTTAGTGTAAGCTTTAACGAGAGTCTTAACGCGAGCACTAATGTTAGTTTTGATCTACGTATGAACCCAAGTGGTCATGCTAGTTCGAAGCATAGTCTTAACCCTAGTGCTCATAGTAGTGTTCACAAAAGTTTTGAGCCAGCGGAATAATTGCTTATAATGCGTTCCAAAACTATTTTGACACAAGTTTCATCACATTTAGAAAGCGTTGGTACTCGGCAGTGGAAGTAGCGTATCGCAAACCTCTTTCTCATTTCCAAAAACAGCTAAAACATATTTATATGCATCTAATTTACTAAGAAGTGTGGTATGATGCTAAGATAACTTTTTAATCTCAGCTTTTTGCTTTTCAGTAATCCTTATCAACCAAAATTTATCATTTAGATCTACGCAAATCCAACGTTTCAAGACAGTAGGTTTTAGCAAACGTACAAGGTTAAAAAAACTGCTGTGATAAATGTCAGAAAAAAATCAGATGTGCAAACAATAAAAAAACCCCTCAGGTTTAAAGTACTTAAATTTAATAATGTCGTACTTTTTTTACGATTACGCCATTTTTATTTTTTAGTATTTCTTAGGTTTGGCAAAAAACGACTAAGTAATACAAATAAAAATTTGCAATTCCATTAAATTTAATACTTCGTCACGAAAGTGGTTTGAATGTGTTCTGGGGTCAAAACAATAGCAAAAATATAATAGTACTAGTAGACCCCGCAAATTGAGCGGAATATAATTGCATACGGCCACAACAGAATCCTTAATTTAACGACTATCAAGATTTACGGGAAACTATGTAGACTGTAAATTATATCGTTTTTCAATGAGCAGTTAGTTCTCCAACAACCTCATTTTTTTAATACATGTAACCGGAAACTAAAATAAACGTTAAACTTTCGTATATTGATATGGGGACTTTTTAAGAGACAGTGATCGACAAAGGTAGTGCCATTAATTTTACCTTACTTTTTTCTGATAAAAATGTACTGAAATCATTTAAAAGTTAATGTTAACTGTGGACTTTCATATGTTGTAGAATTCTATGCTTCGCTTATAAACCCTAATTACCCTATACTTGCCTGAAGGTGTAGCCTGGTGGTACCAAAAATATTGTTTATTTTCCCATGGCTACTGTTTTAAGTTTTTATTTTTGCACTGAGTTATAATTTGTCCATGGCTTTGTCTGTGCTGCTCAATTTTCGCGGGCTCTGCTCGTTCTAACTTCTAAGTAAGGCCTCGTCTCGCATTCGAAGCGAATGTGGTTTTGGTACGGTTGCTCAACCGCATCGAGGTGGTTGTACGTAGTGGCTACGCTCTACCGATACGGTACGCGAAGCCACCTCGCGAGGTGGAGTTGCTGTATCGCAACAAGATTCGCTTCGAATTCGGGACAAGGCCTAAGTCACCATGCAAACGTATAACAGGCTGCTAGCGACCGTGGAGTGGCTGGCATAATCACTCAATTAAACAAGACAGAGCTACGGCTTTCCAGTGTTGTTCCTGTTGTTTTATTTACCAAATTACGTTTGATGGCTATCTTAAAGATTAACATCTCCACGGTTAGATTAACAATTTCTGTCACGGGAAAATTTTATTTGGCGTGATCTTTACATCGCTCTGTTTTTTAAATTTTGAGCTGCGTAATATCGGCGTAACTGCAAAAATGTCAGCAGTGTCCTTTGCAACTGGGCAAGTCGTCTGGGCAAAGCTAAAAGGTATGGCTACATAAGTCTCCTTAAGAAGGTTCGCCATGCTTTCCAATTGACAATGCAATGACTACGAAAGATAACGCAGGTTACAACCGCTGGCCGGCGTGCGTGGAAACGCCACCGGAGATCGCCAGAAATCGTGGTGTCTACGTGCAGTTCTTTGAAACTGATAAACCAGGACAATTTGGTTGGGCTCCTAAATCCGGTAAATTGAAAAGCAGTAAAATGATGCAGCGGCGTAGCGTTCACTGTGATGCAAAAAACAATCTGTGAACTGCTTGATAGGGTAAAGCCTTTTACGTTGAACAATCAGTCCCAGAAGGAACTGTCCAACGAGCAACTGCAGAAGTGCGTAAAGTTCGCAGCATTAAAGATCAACGGGAATGCTGCCGTTCCTACAGCTGCGGCTCCGATTTCACAACGGGGTACCTTTGTTGTTTAACGATTTTTGCATGATTCTTCCGCAATATTCTATATACTTCTATAACACTGCATGTCATGATAGTTATTCATTTATCTGCATCAGTGAAATATGATAACTCAAAGTTTTATGTAGTGGCTGAAACTGTGCAAGCAGAACAGGATCCGGCCTCTGCAAACGAACACGAAGCTCGTTTGGGAAACCCCGTATAGACCCGTGATGCAACCGTTGTCGCATCGGAGGTCTCCCAAATTCGAGGTAAAATAAATATTCGAAAAAAAGGCAATTTTGTTAGGGAGTAATAGGTAGTATTTGCAAAGTTAGTTTGTTAGGTAGTATTTGCAAAGTATCCCTACATTAAGAGAGAATATGCAAGATAAAACACATTTTCATCAAAAATTTCAAGTATTTTGTCAGTCGGAAATCCTCTGAGATTTCTCTGAAAAATTTTACTATAGGAATACGCCACTGGAATGATACGAGAGCAACGGCCAAAACTTTGATTGATTTGTACTCTGGCTTACAATATACACTCCCGTCTGCACTAAGGTTTGCATTAAGGTCACCACGTACGTATACACTACGTTAGTCACTTTTTATAACACGTACTACAGCAAGTAAATTTTTTCGGCGAGAGCTATTGTCACTACAGTCCACATCATAATTTGACTAATGCCACTACAAAAGAATAATTTGACCCTTATTGTGAAACCACACAATCCTAATGACACTTCAAGTAATCAGTTGACCATTTGCTTAGTGCTAATGCTACTATATCACATGCCTTACATTATCCAGATTTTCAGATTATATTGCCCCGAATGGGATACACCACAGCCACCAAACCAGAGAAGACCGACCAAAACTAATATTATATTCTGAAAGCCCGTAGTCGAAAACCCGGCCAGATAGTATTCATTTCTTTCAAAACAGCTCCTGCTTCGAAAGCCAAAAAGTAAACTGTTTCGAATTGTTAGCAGCAAATGAAGCGAAATTGCAATTGTGATTATTATTAGTTATCTTAAACCAAGCGATGTTGCCACGTAAACCAACGTAAAAAAAGAATTAAAAAAATATAAGAGTCCAAGACTCCAAGTGGCTTTCATTACATTGAAATAGTTAAGCCTACCATCGCAAAACAAGAGCATTGCGCTTCTAACAAGAGCATTGTGCAAAACAAGAGCATTGCGCTTTTCCTACAGAAGTACCGGCCAAGCAGACGACGCTAGGATAAAATCATTTTGTATTGGACCATCACCATAAAACATGCTAGGTGAGCAGGTGACCAAGCTTTCTGCTAACCAATGCACAGAGCCCGTTAAGGAACCAGTTTCCGAGCATACCACTCTAAACCTCACCGTCCCATTTAACCCGTTCCCGTCCATCCCTGTCAAATGGCAGGGTGGGGAACATTTTTTCTTTAAGAGCCCGAAACCCAGATAGCTCATATTCTTTAGTTTTATTTCACAGTAGAGATGTTGAGCGTCAGTTTAAAAAATCGGACTGTCAAATACAATGTGGCCTGGGCATGCACCCAGTGACCAAAGGTGACCAAAATCCGGAATTTTGGGTTCGCACAGGTCTTGGTTGCTCAAAAAAATTCTCAAAAAATCAGTTTTTTTTGACTGAATTATTTCATTCACAAGTGCCAATTTTCAAGTTGATATTCGCACTCCTTAGTGGCTGACTTTGGTGGGTTAACCTTCCCCAACGCCGTTTTAAATTAAATCACTTTTGCCGTCGATTATCGCCGTTGCGTGCATGACACACAACCGTCAAACACTACCATTTTCGGGATATATCCACGTAACGTCGAAGTGTTTGTTGTGGGACTGTAGCTATCCAGATTCTAGATCTTTATTACCACAAAAAATAAAAAAGGTTACACCAACCCGGCATTCCTCTACAGATTCAGCAAAAACCGTTAGCATAATCTGAAAGCCCATATTCTAGTACCCGGCTAGACGGTCTCAGTTTTTCTAAAAACTCCATCAAACAGATCCTTTCAAACAAACAAATTCTTTCGGCAAACCTCAACCACCGAAGTATCTCCATACTTTATTAAAGTGCATCAGTACTTAACTGAAATATAGAATTTAAGTAGCTATGTTGGTAATTAAAAAATTCAATTAAAAATTAAGGACCTTTCAAACTTTACAAAATACACTACCGAATACATTATTAACATTTCTTAAAACTACCTTTTTGAAATTTATCATGCCGGTCGACGGAGAACGATCTTGCGTTAGCCATAAAAGCATTGTGCTTATCGATAACGGTAAATTAACGGTAACGTTCGCAATACAGTAAAACTTTAAAAAAATTAAGTTAACTGCGAATAAAACATTAACGTAACTGCGACTAAAACATTAAATTAACGTGACTTACTACTTAACCTGGGCCAGCTCTCTTGCCACGTAATCCAAGCAACACAAAAAATAACGAAAAGTTCTTATTAGAACATTTCCGTCGGTTCTGACCAATCTTTTCTGTTCTAGTGACCGAACAACCACTACCGTCTAGCACACAGAGTCCGCTAGGTAAACAAATAACCGAACTACCGTTACTGTCCTGTACACAGATTCCGCAAGGTAAATGAGTGACTGAGCTGCCACTACTGTCCGGTGCACAATGTCAGCTTGGTTGACGAGCAACCCAACTACCACTACTGTCGAATATTGTCTGCTAGGTGAACGAAAAACCGAACTACCACTCTGGCCAGTACTACCACTCTGTCCAGAGCCCATTAGGTGAAGTAGAGACCGAGCTACCGTTACGAGTACTGTCCGTGCACGGTGCCTGATAGCAAGCCCGTTAAGTGAGCGGATGACCAAGCTGCCACTTCTGACCTGAAACACACCAGACACATCTGCTCCAATGAAACGAGCCAGTGACTGATATAGTCACCGAACTAGTGGTAGTGTCCAGTGCATTCGCATTGTGAGTTTCAATTATTACCTATACCGTAGACAGTGAAATTCGGGTTTGTATTTGGGTAAGAGAATACTATATATTACAAACATCTGTGTACAGCCAAAGGGAATGCTTCCGAGGTTAAAACAGTCATGATTTTATCAATCAATTTTTATATAAAATCTGTGTTTTCTGCTGCTGCGATGTTCCGATCATGTTTCGACGAAACATAAATTTAAACTAATACAGCAAGATATAAATATTCATTCGAAATCAAATACCACAAGGCCGTGGACCACAAGAAACGCGGAGGCGAAGCCGATGACGTTTCTTTTATTTGTTTACGTATATGCAAACTACTTACCTAATGTTCTATTTGTACCGTCGAAGTACAGTAAGCATGTTATACATTTAATTCGGCATATAATAATATGGCGTAGTGCACTTGTACGATAGCCGAATTTTAGCTGAATTGTCCAGTCCACTGCGCTGCTCTGAAGGACAGAATTTACGAAAGAAATACGTTAAGAATGCTTTGTTACTGGCAGGCCTAATGCTGCTGGTTTGAAATTATCGGATTTCTTTGTTACAGCATCGTCTGGCGCGGAAGTGAACACTCTGGATTCGTCGCACAGTCCACTCCGCGAAGATGAACTTCCGCCATTGTCAGAACAGGTAAAAACTAGAGACTTAGCAAAATAAAAATCATCAACTTTAAAATATCTTCTTGTCTTGATTTTAAAACCGATTTGGAAGGCAACAGCTGAGGTCAAGTCTTGAGCCAAATAATTGTTCATGCCAGTAGAAAAAAAACACAAAAATACCAACATAGCTCATAAAGATTAGTGGCACATGTACCATCGTCTACTATATATTTTCGGTACTACGAGTATAAGGTGGCGTTCGGAGACGGCAGGTATTTTATGTACATGGTGGCGCCGCAAGAACGGTGGCCCTGGACAAGCATGGTGTGACCGTGGTGTGCGGGGCCTGATGGTGGTGAAAGGTATTGGGAGGAAACTTTAGTAAAACATGGTGTGCGAAAGTTTCGGAACCTTCTACACATTTGTTTATTTCTGCAAAGTGCAGTTTGCTATACAGTGTACACTTAAATTTTGTGACAGTACATTTATGTACGATTAATCAGCGCTTGTCACACACAACTTAGTGGTAATATGTCCACTATATACCGGTCGCTGAGAGCGTAGAAAACCAAGTAAACTTTACACCATTGTATGTGCTACATTGATTTTAGGATGTAATGTCCGATGCGTCGGGCAGCACGACAGGACGAAGCAAGGAGACCATTCCTTCGAAGAAGTGGATGGCTGGTAAACAAATTTGAGGCAGCTGCAAAACTACTACAATATTACTGTATTGTGTGCCTAATATGGCAAGTGGCAACAGCCTTATCCTTAATCCTTATAAGTTGTTTCCATACGTATAACAAAATTGCTATTTTCCAGGATTAGCGATAATTTTTGCCGAGCGCAACAGCACAACTAAAGAGCGATCTGATTTGGCAGTTCTTCGAACGGTATAACGGCTATAAAGTTTTAGCAAACAACCGATCATAATTTTTGCCGAGCGCAACAGTGATCTGATTTGGCAGTTCTTCGAACGGTATAACGGCTATAAAGTTTTTCAGAATTCATTAAAGGTGACGACCGTTGGTAGGTTACATGATTACCTTTGCGAGTATAGAGCGCAAAATATTAGAAATTGGTAGCCTTAAAGGGCCCATTACATTAAGTGCTTTTGAATAACATGGGGATTAAATACATAAAGGTGTGTCCTGAAACTAAATCGGTTGTAAAGAAAAATGGAAAGTATGGGACTGTAATTACCTACTTTTGTTTCGTTGCATTGCTAAGATATTTAATATTCCAGGTTCTGCGCGAGCAAAATTATGCCCCAATGCCAAACTTCAAGAAAAGCCTTGGCCGGCGTTTGTCAAATCGGTTCAATGTCCCAGGGGGTTACAACTGCGGGAAGAAGAGTGTTAAAGGACAGAAGCGGTCTGGTATTCAGTTGTCCGAAGATGGCAGTGCCGCGTTCGAACGTTTGACCGGTCTTAATGTGGCTAAAATTATAGTTCGCTATTAATACGCCGTCTAATTAAATGCATTGTAAATCATGTCAAATAACTGCGCAAAAATTAAGCTTTTTCAGGAATGTCTTGTGCATGAATAAAACGGCCGACCAGGTGTAAATCAGAGCAACTGGAATGGGAGAACACAAGATGGTGACGGTAAAAGTTCAAAAGATGTTAAAAAATAGTGCGGGCAAAATCAATAAACAGAAGCTGAACAGAAGTTCGTGCATAACGCAAACTTAGTTACTTACACCCGCAGATTAAAAGTTTAGGTAAGCCATATTTCCGCCGAAATGTACTGTGGACAAAGTGAATGGCGGCCGAAATGAATGACCGCCGAAATGATCGGTAGCCCCGCAAGATGTAGTCCATTTTTGCCTTCATTGGCAAAACAGTAACAACGGCAACCGCCCAAAACGTTGCAGCTTTGAACTGGTCAAGCCACTGCGAACGACAGCGCCTTGTGAAACAGCTTTGAGCAGTTTCGTACTTGCAGACTTGCAAGAACTCGTCGCTGATTCTAAATTAAAGATATGCAAGGCAGAGGTCACACTAAATAACATGTACTGTATTATTGTGGATTGTGCACCCGGTGACAAGTTACAGTAAGCACTCTAAACGGCTTTGCTCTCATGCCGCTAATTTCGTCTGTTAGATTCAGACTTCGTCTCAGTTTGGATGACAGAGGAACATTAGAGCTACGAAAAAATTAGTTTAATCTGCCATGGTTAATGGGCGTAGCCAAAACACGATTTAACAATAAATTTACGCTGTGCTGTAGTCTGAGCGCAATGTACCGCATTATACGTTGTCACTTTACTGAACAACATGTACGAGGCCAGTTTAAGTACTCGTATCAAATCATCCGTAAAGAGCAGTGCAAATCCTCTCTACTAAAAATGGAGTGTAAACTGTACCATCTCCAGAAACGGTGAACAATAAATGCAGTGCAGTTCATAAATTGAAGTGCTGCACCCAAAGCCGCACAGCGCTATGTGTAGATATGGCGCAGCATCATTTTGATGTCCACAGATACAAGTTTTGAATAAACTTTTTAAAACAAAATTTGAAGTCCATGGATAAACGTGTTGAACGAGGAGTGTTTAAATTAAACTGGCCGTGTAAAATTGTACAATAACGTTATAATGTACGATGCGGTGCATTGCCCATAGGCTACAGTATAGTGGAGAAACGTTTCTTTAAAGCGTAGGCCGAACTGCCTAAGCATAGTTTTCTCTAAAGCGGATAAAAACGGGTTACGACCATTATGATTAATATGTATTTCAGCACGCCAATTGCAGTACTATTAGTTGGAATCATTCAGCTGTACACGTCCAGGTTTCCCCAATTCACCATGAACTAAAATGTTTCATTGGCTACAATACAGATGTCTACAATACAGAGCAAAACCCGAGTAGTAACGTTAGTACAGCCCAAAATCTACATCATAGTCCAAACCAGAGTAATTAATTTCGTACAACGTAAAGTCTAAATTAAAGTAGACACCAAAGTAAACAAGTTAGTACAAACGCTACTAAACGTCATCCAAATCTTAAACATTATACTTGCTTGGTCTTTTCTTGTACTTCTTAAATCGACGCGGCTGACGTTTTAGTCTAGAATTTCTCGCCTTTGCTTCTCGAATTCCGGCTGTAGAAACCTGACTCAACAAAGATTTTGTCCGGTGTTTTGAATTAAGGCAGCGCATTTTACCGCCAGCTGAATGTTCTCTGGGCTTCTATTGTCTGCAGCGTCATCTAAAAGTCTCGGAGCGTCTGCAAACACTGTGTATATTTTGACCCAGGCTGTTGTGGGACAGCCGAAGCAAGCGGCAGCGTGGGCATCGGAACGTCAGACACCTGGGCGAAATTTTCAGAACTGACCGAGTCAACCTACAAAAAAATGAAAGTCACTGAAAGTACCAAATCGAGCAAAAAAGTGTGTTTCATACTGATTGTGGTGAATCTTCAGAAAAAAAGACAACTGAAGATGTGCGTTTTCGGATAGGCAAAGCAAATGAACATGATTACAAGCCCGAAATCCTCCCACCGCAGCGGGACAGTCGCAAGAAAAACGGTGTAGACAAACCGCAACATTGCATCCGGCGCAAAAGGTTTCGCAGTTTTGGTTGCGCAATCAGCGATAATAATGACGTGTTCATTTCAGAATTCAAGTTCTTACAAACAAAGCGGAATTCTGCCTCCTTTTCGAACGAATACTTGGAAATTAATTTTGCGGCCTCCCGGTGATTTCGTTTGATTTCCTGCTGCCGATACGATGGTTTGGCAGTCACGGTATCAGTAAAACGTTTAATTTCCAACTGCTCGATGTAGTCCAATAAGCCCCCAAACAACTCATCGATTCGCATGCCGGTTTTGCATTCAGATGTACACGCTTAAGAACTCTAAAATATACAAATAGCACAAACTTCATCACTGGTTCATACTCGTAGATTGCAGAACATACTGATACTAGATTTAGTTAATTACAATGAGATCAGTGCTAACAGTAAGCGCCCGGAACTCAGGGCTGGAGCTTTTCATTTGAAATTATTTTCCGGCCGACCTTGCGATTACGTAATGTTGTACCGTACAGCCTTCCGTTCGTGCTATCAGAGAATAATCAAGGAATAAGATCTATATTACAACAACTCGTAATCTCGGCATCCGAAAAACTAGAGAGGACTACATAAAATTAGGATCCACATTCGATTCAGCTAGGTTAGAAACTGTGTCACATGTTTTTTATTTAAAAAAGATGACCTCCTAAGTGTGCTCACAGATGCCGGTACCGGTACCGGTCGAACGATAAATTTAAGGCGACATTGGAAAGAATTTCCTTTCAATTCTTTCGAGTCGCTAGCGGGTGTACTCAAGTATAAAAATCTGTTATATGGAATACTTAGTATTATTACTTACTTAATAAGGAATTAATAATACTAGTTCTACTGTGCAGTACTCGTAGTGACCTGGCTATCACTACAACACGACTTTGCTGATAGATTGGTCAAACCTACTGCACGGGTCAGTACATTCAACATTGATTACCGGCCTTCATGCGGCGTGTTAAATATCCTGTTATCTGATATCGTGTGTTGCAGTTTGCAACTTGCACTTTTAATTTTTCTGTGGCATTTTAAGTGGTAATGAATATGCAAAACGCCTGACCACGGGCCGCCACAAGGTTTTAGTTTTCTCATTTTTTACGTTGACTAAGTTCTTTTAATTGACATGTTTTACGCCGATGCCGTTTTCGGTGAACTAAGAGGCCGCCTTGAGGCTTGCTGAATAAACGGGAGTCAGAAGACGCATTACTCGCATTGCTTTATAACTTCTAACTAGTCAAGACCAACCTGCGAACGCGATTTTAATTCTTTTAAAACGTTTGAACTTTGGTAACAGTGCGAGTCTACCCATACCACCATTCAGCAATCAATAATAACTACCAGTATGAGTACAACGTTTAACACTTTCATTTGTACTCAGCTTACAGTATTCTTCAGCACTAATGTCTACACTAAGGTCACTACTTCCATGAACAAGTACTGTATATGAACTAATTGTGAATCTGCGAGTATACTCAGTACTCGGCCGGTAGTACTATACTCGTATAGTATACGAGTATTATAATATTATTATAAACTACGATTACTTACATAAATTTCAAAATCACGCTAAGTGTGTGATTTTAAAGTGTGACTACCAAAACTGCCCATACACAGACGGGAGCGGCTCGACCATGCAGTGTTTGTCTAGCGCGCGTTTAGTACGTCTACATCTTAACTATGTATACTGCCACCCTTAAAAAATACTACTTGTACAGTATACACTCTACATTGTAATAAAACGAAATTTAACCGCACTCTCAAAATGGACTAACCTATGAAAGCTTTCAATGAACGCACTGGTCGAAAAGGCAGCGCCGATGCGATACGGCAGTGACCATTCGCTTATTCGTTCCAGATACTGAGATAAATAGGAATACACCTTCCTGTCAGTGCTGACCAATCTGATAAGTTTGGCGCTTTCGGCTTCCGCTTCAGATATTCCACGTGCATACATAATGTTGCCGAACAGTTTTTTTGCATCAGTAATCGAGCGGGCGTTTCTATCAAGCCACTGATTTACATTCTTTCGGACATGCCAAGTACAAAGTATTTTTTTGGCTTCGCCTCCAATCACTTGTTGGTAAGCGTTAAAAAACGCAGGAGCATCATCAGATAAAACCACTGCGTACGGAAATCCAGAATCTGTTGTTTCAATATTTTGAAAAAAGCCGAGACTGTCAACTCGTCTTCGTGGTTCGAAATGCAGTGACAAACTGGGAATCCACGTTCCGAAGCATCGATGCCCATGAGCGTTATGAGTTTGAATCCACGCTGACCACAAACACCATGTGTTGCATCTATGCATAGACTCTTGCAGTTGAGTCTTTCAAGCTGTGCCCTTTGAAAAGGCGTCTGAACAACAGCAATAAAATACGACTCGGGTAATTCTGGGAACTGGCCACATTTTTTGTGAGATGTTCTTCAAGTATAATAAATTTCTTTCCTGTAATGGAACCGTACTCGTAAGCCGCTTCAACTACCATTGACTGGTATTGACAGGTCTGTAATGGCTCCCAGTCCAGCTTTAATTCGTGACGAATGTTGTATACATCTTTCAAAGTGATGTACAAAGCACGCGAGTGAACACCCTCTGCAAAGTTAGTATAACATTGCAATTGGGCGCAACCAATGTAAAACGCTTTAATATTCTTACAAACCTTTCTGGAGTTTTTCCCATGCCCTTTTCCGCACATCTCGCACTATCATGCGCGGGTCTGCGCCTAAAGCCAGTCTGCTTCCGATATCGAGTCGTAATTTTTCGGAAATTTTTTGGGTATGAAGGTCAGCATTGACATCGTGACCATAATGGTGCTCACAGTAAGACGCTACCACTCTCTCACTTGCGATTTTCACCTAAAAAATAGATTTGTTGCTGTTATCATTATATTTATTAGTATAACATCTGTATTTAGTCGAAACATGATAAGTATATTGCAACAGCGCAAATACAAAGATTTCGTATAAAAATAGGTCATGATTCTTTCCACCTCGAAACCATTTTCTTTGGCAGTACAGATAATTTTACCATAATCTCCATACCAGGGAACAAAACGGTTCACGTTTACACGTTACATCCGCTGACGAAGCCGTTTCGATGAAGATTATGGTCACGCAAGATTTTAATTTGTTTACCCAAATTCTCCGCGTTATTAAGTACCGGTGAGAAAGACATTCCCTGGCGAGGTCGGTTTATTTGCATGAATAACGAAACTCGGTTTACTTGCATGAATAGAGTAACTCGTGAATTTTCCATAACTGCACGGGTCTGGTGCGCACAATATTCTGTACTTCTACAGTCGGCATAAACTAAGTTTTAATCAATAACAGCATAGTGTTTTACACTTCGCTTTACAAGCACCTCTGCACTAATGTTACCACTTGATAAATACTGGCAGTTGTGCACTAATGTTAGCACTTGCTAAATGTGGTCTACTCTGCACTATGCTCTACATGACCTTTGTTACTAGTTTCGAAAATTTTAATCTGTTACTTGATGTATGATTTAGTAACAATGCTCTAAACCGTACTTTAATAAAAGCGGTACATTTGAGCTTTCGTTCTTTTTTCAAAATCCCGTCTCCGGCACATTTAAAATTCCGAAAACAAGAATACATTCTGAAAGAACTTTCGGCTCCTGCTTTTTTCTCTCCATTGGCATGATTGAATTGACTAGCGGTGACATCTTCAAAATCAGCTTTCCAAGACAGAAATTCGTCAAACGTTTGAAATGCCTTCTCTTTCACGCTGAATTCAATCCGATTATGAAAAACAGATAAATGTGAAATCAAAGACTCAAGATAATAAAAGGCAAATTGGCAGTCCGGCTCTTGACATTTTCCCGCTACGACACAAATACAGTATTTCAGTTTTCACAAGTTTATCTCGCAGTCTTATTTTTAACCCACCAATTGTTGGAACCGCAAATTCTGGATGGTACTTTTTTACGTGACGGTTTAAGTTTGACTTCGTCGAAAAGGATTTGTCTCCAACACAATGATCACAGCGCAGATCTGTAGACGACATATTTAAGATAAGCCGACAATATTTAACCAAAAAATACCGCTGGCCCAATGGATAACATTGCAAAATGATTTTGAATTTCTAGAAAGATTCGAGCATGTCTCACTATTTAAGACTAGGGTAATTCTTTCAAAGATTGCAATAAGAAAGTGTAAGAAATTTGATTACTGAATCTCATGGCATCATTATTTACCAATGCAGTTATCAACCGCATGTGCATTTTTTTTGTGCCGCATGTTCATTTTATTGCAGTGTGCTTCGTACGCTCAGAAGCGCTATTACAGTTCCGAATTCCAACTTCCAGTGGATTTCGGGAGAGTTAGAGAGTGGATGGATGTGCAAAACGCTGCCACCGAGCAATACGTAGAGTCCATAAAATGAACTGAATTACACGAATATCACACATCCCAACCCTCCAGCAGGATCGGATCAGAGCACAGACTCACGTGCGGCTGGCCGATTGATGAGTCAGCCGTCCGCCTGTTGATAAGCGCCGCAGCGGATATCGAATTCCTATCAGTGGATGTGCAGGCCCAATAACAAAACTCTCCAAATTGCGGATGTAGCGCTTTATATACCGTTGAATGATTGTGGATGCATTATGACGTAGATACGTGGGAAAATGTTATGAAAAGGTGTTATATCGCGCAACATGAATATTCCGTAATGCATTATGCAGTTTGACAAACCGCAGAAATAACACGGGCGCTAATGAGCAATGAGAGGTGTCAACAAAGCATCGGAGCGGCACGAGACGAAGCGCTAACATAAAACATGATTGCTAAAAATTCCGTTGAAATCTGCACTCACACCAATCATTTTCCAATTTCAAATTTGAGTAATATCTTGATATTGATTTAATATTGCAAAAATTTTACATATTTTTAGCGTAAATTATCGAACGATGCCACAATTACCCTCATTGTTAACAGTTCGCCACGCGCCGCTACACACCGATTTTACTGCTTCCGGTCATGCTACATTTTTCGCCGCAAATTGACTTTGGATTGTGTAAACGCCGTGTATACAATCTGCATGCGGTTTGGTTGCAACATTAATTAGAATATGCCGATGACAGTCGACAATTTTTCTACCGTGAAGCGTTGCGTAAAAACGTGTCAGAATTATTCCACCACGGTGCCAAGAAAGTCAGATCATCGGTGCATCTTTGCCAATTTTTTCTTGCCGGTGACAAACAAAGCCCATGGAAATTAAACGCCTTGTTTTATAGTTCACTGTGAGGGCTGTTTAATATCATACGGAAAACCTTTTACTTCATTTCTAAAATTTAAACCACATTTAGTTTTATTTACAACAAAACCGAGCATTTTGATGTAATCTGACCTCATACAACACAGTGCAGAACAACTACAAAGTTCCATTTAACGCTCCCGCTCCTTATGTTGTTTCCGAGCATAAAAGCGGCGTTGCAGGAGAAGTTTAACAAAAACAATTATCGGAAAACTAAAAAAGAAACCAACCAGTATTTTATTTGCACTGTGCTTTGTAGTTCTTTAAGTGACATCGCACTGCCATAATCAACAGCAACACCGATTTTCAGTGACTGTAAAATAAGTACCTGTCCCGCTCCCCTTCAGTCCTTTTCCTCCAGCCGCTCATCCAGCTCCCGGGCCATCTCGCCCAACGTATTGCTATCGTCTTCGTCCGCGTTGAAACGAAATTCCACATCAGCCTCACTCGAGCTGGTCAGACTGAGATCCTCCTGTTTCAGCTGTTTGGCCATTCGCTCTTCCGCTTCCTCGTCCTCGCTGGACTCTAGATCCAGCGTGTCCCGCTTCCGCTTCGTGCCCCGCTCTGCACCGAACACCGGCGCGTGTTCACTGATAAATTCCTCTTCGTCGTCCTCATCGAAGGCGCCTTCCACCTCGTGATCCATCCAGAGGATATCGTCGGCTGAAAGTCTCGATAGATAGCTCGCTGACCGCTCTATTGTCGAGGGAGACGGGTCCACTGTGTCCTCCTTTATGGAAGAGTCAGCGGCGTTGTCCGCAGTGTTACTCGCCTTCTTCGTATCGCCTGTACTGCCCATCGACTCGCTTTGGCTCACTGCGGTGTCGCGGCGTTGTGGGTATCCGCTGCGAGGTGCGTTCAGGTCAACAGGCAGACGCAAACCGGCACTGCTGGCCTGGTGAAGGGGAAAGAGTTTCTCGTCCACACGATCCCAGCGCCGCACACACTCGGCCAGCCAGTCCGCGTTGACCACATGCACGTGTCTGCAAGTAAACAAATTATAAATCAGCTTCAGGAGTTCTTAAAAACAGTCAAGCTGTCAAACGTTTCACATCACATTATTCAAATCAAAAATTAAATTTCAAAATCAAACGCGGCCTTGTGCACCGGAAACTTTGAAACGAAGAAAATAGGTACTTAAAATTAGATAAAACATTTCAAATGAAATTTGATTTAAAATGAAAAAGAATTTCAAACGCAAAAGTAACAATTTTCAAAAACAGCTGTTTTCACAATTTTCGTTCTTATACTGAACACAAATGTACAACGTTGCAATACGGTTTAATTTGGCAGTAGTTTATTATGTACGTCGAATCGACCAGTAATACGCTGATCTTTTCCACTCAAATTAGCTTTTGTTTAAAACGTTTATCTTTAGGCCAATGCCGGAAGAGAAAACAAATACATACAATTCGCGGGCCTTGTGGACTTTTTCCGTCCCATCCCTAGCCGCAACGAGATGCGTCGTGTAGTTCTTTGGCTCCATAGCTCTATCCAAGAGGCCTGACTGCATTACTGCACCAAATGACCGCACCAAATCTTCCGCTTTATCCCTGTCCGGTGAGGGCGTGTCGCTTGGGAAGAATCCGGAGAACACCAACCGGCATCCCTGGAGGACCTTCTCCCGCAGCGCCGGTATCACCTCTTTGGTTTTGGGTAGACGTTTTGTGCTACTGGCCGTCCCGGCGCCAGCCGGATTTAGCTCGTCAAACCGGCGGTAATACTCGGCGTGGATGTTGACGAGAATGGTCCGCAGATACAGCAGGTAATCATCTACGTCTTCCTGTGTCTCAGTCGCTGCGCCGTCGGCAAAGCGGTTCTCGTACAGGTGCTTCGTGGCTTCCGCTTTTTCGGGTGCTGCACCGATGGTGACGGCGTTCTTGGGAAAGGGCGCGTTGATGTCGCCGGTATTCTTGAAGTAGGCGTACGGCCGCACGTGTACGAGATTGGCGGCGTAATTCCACACGTCCTCCCGGTCGTCGATGATGCATACCATATCGTCCCCCACCGGAAACAGATCCCTATCAGCCAACAGTTAAGCCAGTACTAGCAACACCATGCATGCAGTACAATTCAAAAAATAAATCGAGCTGCGTAAAGCGGGAAGTATTAAACCCATGGGTCCAAGCCATTTGACAGATGACGGCACGATACATCATTCCCGTGCATACAGTAACCGTGCAGCCAGGACAAAAAAAATTCAAGTACTGCAGCATAACAATTCATGATTAACAATTACTGTGTGCCGCTTCAAACGTACAGCTTCACGCGGCTTAAACCCTTGCACTACGATGCCGAATCACGATGCATCACTCTCCGCAGTCATTGATTTTTACAAGAACAACGGTACACAGAATGCCATTGTTTAGGTACAGCAGTAATCCAGAATAGTGAAGAATTAAGATTACTTAAATCAAAATCAATCAAAATTAAAAATTATATTAAATTAAAAATTATTTATTAAATTGAGCAAAATTAAAAATTATACTGCCTTTAACAAGTGTCACAAGCGAGTACAAAAAAATATTCAAACTAATTAATCGATCAACCACCTTCATTTATTTAGCGGGTGAACAACTCCATCTATTACCTAGACTGAACCCCTGCACTACGATATCTACTCAACATTACTGTATCCTACTGTGTCGTATAATCATTCTGCCGCGCCTACACGAGTCGGTAAAATTTCCGAATGGACTCCTAAAGGTCAACGTACTTTATGTTGGCGGTTTTGAGATGTGGATCCGCGATCTCATCGCGGGACAGAATGCGATGGGCGAAGAGTGTCTGGTTGGGATCCAAAATCTCCGCAATCTTGTGGGCGTACATCCGGTTGCCAAAAGTGCAGATGTGCAATTGATAATACTGGAGCAGGTCGGTGAGGAATTGGAGTGTGCCTGGGCGGAGTTTCATGTGGTACCAGGGATTATTTACAGGTCCCTTCGATAACTGGAAGTGGTGGACGTCCTGCAACCATCAGCCGGCACCAACGCAGTTATTAATGAACCCGATGAACGTAGAACCACAAACTAACTTTCATATTACTGTTGACAGCAGCGATGGTGGTATGAATGAGGGTCTGGTCCAAGTCGACCAGCAACACCAACCGCCGGTTGGCGATCAGGTGCTGCACGTCGTCCTCGCCAAGGCGTTCAGCGATCTCCTGGCTGACTTTCAGTTCCGATATATTATGTACCTACACAATTAATCGTAAAAATACCTGTTACGTACACCTTATGCATATAAAGCAAGCCCATTTAAAATCAAACCGACCCATGTAAATGGGAAAAATTAAACGCATGGGCGTGTTCGTATTCAACGTATTCAATTAAACGGAGGAGGAGATTCAACAGGAGGAGATCGTAAGTCTGATTTATTTCTAAACTTGTACAGAGTACAAACAAATATATATATACCATATATATAGGCGTATACCACGGATACTTTGCAGCCAACGCACTGCAATAATACTCTGCATCACATACCGCTGATACCGGGCTTACGGTTTACTCCAAGTACAATAGTACATAAGTAGGTCTAATCATAGAAGTAAACAGTATCTCGCCGAGGGTTATTTTAGTGTTGATAGTGACTTAAAACTGTATGAGCGTGTATTTTAATCGTAAGTAAAATTTAATACTTTACATTCCACCGCGTGATTTAGACAGAGCTAGGGATACGACAAAAACAAACCTTAAGCCTCAGTGATTTTTAATAATTTAGAAATATGCTACGTACCACGGAATTATGTTTGCAAAATGAAAAAGAACGGCGCTGTGCAAATGGCGGACGAAGCTTACCATCGTTACACCCGGTGCTGATTCTGCCTGCCGACTGCCGTTACCGGATCCACTTGCGGCGCCGCGCAGGTCGGCGCCGCACGCAGCACACAAATCTTTCATGCGGATCTCATGGGAACAGCCCGGCTTTATCCTCACCATTACCATCCTGCAAAATAAGTAAATATAACGCAAAACTCCTGACTGTACATAAAAAAATACAAGTAACCAGCACAGGCTCGTTACGTCATATTCAATAATTGGAAAACGATTATTTTTAATCCAATATTACTGCACATGATGATAACTAACAGCCACGCACTCTGGTGCCAAATGCACAGAAAAAGTGAAAAACACCCAAAAAGTTAATACCTACCTGTTACGACAAGTACCTGCTCGTAAGGACATCCCCGTTTCCGATTAGGATATGAGTAACCAAGGCAGTTTCTGGGCAGCGGAATTTTCCATCATCGGGTTTAGATGTTTTTTCGTCATCTTGGCTAGGAATGCGATAAGTAAACAACACTTGGCCACGGGAAACCTGCTCCCCAACGCGTACTTTCAACTTGGTGATTGTCGATCTGGTTGGGCCGTCGAACAGCAAGTCCTTCGTATTATCCTCGACTCGCTTTGCTTCCGCCATTTCCAACTCCTACAAATCAAACATCGTCAGAACGTAACGAATCAGCCGTCTTTCACAGTACTTGCCGAGTTCTTTGTTCTCACCGAACCGTTTATAGAGTATGTGGGTTTCAAATTTCGATATCAGCAGTTGCCAGACTTCGTTACTGACTTCAGTAATTTAGCACCTTCCATCTTCTCACTTACTCATACCGTTTTACCTTTTCGAACACTGGTTAGGCTTGTTACGGCGTGGTTGCAATATCTGCTTCGCTGCTTGTAGAGCTGGATAACACGCGAGCGCCACGGATTAGGAATGGCAGGTCTCTCGCAGTCCGCCACTACAGACAACGAATCACGACTTCTATCGAACGCTGCTGCGGTACGTTGAGAGACTTGAGACAACAAATTACATAATCTGTCGGCGTTTCGTTCGCATAGTGTCCTGGGACCACGGTTCCGAATGAAGATGCAAATGTAGTTTCAGTACCAAAGTAGCAAAACTGAAAACCATAAATGTGAACAGCTGATCAAACGAAGACAGAATGGAACTCCGAGGCACGACAGTCAGTGAACTGAAGACTGACTTCGCGCTCATGTCGAACGCAGCGGGCGGCTGCCAATCGACACTCAACAGAAGTGCTGGCTCAAGTAGCGAAATTCCGTTTCCTGCTCTTCACTCTTCAGATTTGAAAAAAGTCCTCAGAACAAATCTACCATTTTACTTTCGCTTGTATACGATTGATTATTATGCTTCGATTTTGAACCCGCTGAAGATGGCCACTTTAACGTGAACATCGTCGGATCGTTTCATAAGTGAATGGCACTCAGTGCACGTTGTATACAACAGCGCAAACTAGACAACAACTGAGAAATGGCCGATGTGCCCATGGCCAACGGGCATTTGGAGCCCGGGGAACTAGCCCTTCTGGCCGCTACATCGGCTGCACACCACCCCGACCCCCCTCTCCCCAATGGCCCCCACGTGATCGTCTCCAGCCAGCCGCAGCAGTGGCGGGATATCCAGGCACAGTTCGCCGAGTGGTCGCGGGAGATCCATCCGGGGGAACTGCTGTCCACGCCCGCCTTTACTCTCTACGACGCCATGTCGGCCATCGAGCTCATGGATGTGAAGATGGATATCGGGTTGTCGCTCAAGGACCGAAAGGTAAGGGAAACGGCGGGGTAGCGAATTGTCGCGGTGTATGGGCAACGACAGGGTCGACGAGGAACTGTCGTCTGGCTCTTCCCGACGCTTGTGTTTTTCTCCGTGTATTAATTTGAATATGATTCCCATAGTCACGGAAAAGTTTTAGATAAATAATCTACAATTTCTGTCCTGACACTGCTGGATCGTACTGAGTTCTTTTCTGATGGTGATGTTGAATTTTTCCTTCCGTGTTGTGGTTTCCCCCCAAGAACTTTTGAAGTAGTCCAAAGTATTTTTAACTATTTTTTCGATTTAAAACAAACATAAAATCCGTAACGCGGTTGTTGAATTGCGGTTTACTTAATAAATTTTTATGTGTGGGCTTTCAATTAAAATTATCACTGTATAAATTGAATTAGCCCGTAAGCAGTGGCATTAGATCGTAGTACTGTGGCACGCAAGCCTCAAAGGGATTCGAAGTGGCGATTTCAAATGTGCACGCGTAATTATTAAATTTCAGCTGGTAGAATTGCTTTTTGCTGAATTCATAATGTGAATGTAAATTCACCGCGAAATACTGGTTATAGCAGTTTTTGGTGGCAAATTTTTGGATATAATAAACGGGTTAATTTTTTAAATGCAGATCAAATCCTTCGAGGATGGTGTCGTGAAAGGCCTGATGAAACTGGAGGGTTTCAGCTCAAGCGATTATCTGGCTGTGATGGACCGGAGTCTGCCGTTTGTGATAATGTGGATGCAGGGCCACTGTGTTGCTCAAACCGTCTTCACGCTGCTTTACCTCCACAAACCGGAGGCACTGCGGGACGAACTCATGCACGCCTACTGTGTGACGCTGCTGGAGCTGATTGATCATGTCCGGCAGATTATGCTGGATGGCGGCGTCGTCGAGGAAGAGGACTTCCAGGTTAGGAAAGCGTGTGGCGCTGCGCTCCGCAAAAGTTTAGCTTGAATATGGGTTTTTGGACTTACAATTGTAGATTTTATAATTCATGCCTTTAAGCATTTATCCTCAATAATCTCTTTCCGGTTAGAGGTTGCAATACAATTACACATTTACAAGTTCCTTTCGGCATTGTATAGAAGCGTAGTAATGTGGCACACTATGTTATTTGATTGCGTGACCACTGTATGTGCCAGCATTTTCGGTAGAGTAAAGATTAATTCATTTTCATTGGGTGGATTTTTTGAATTTTTTGTATCGCTGGTTCAGATGCTTATCCTGAATAATTCCGATGTGCGCGTACTGAATCTGAGCTGGCAGCCTGGCGCTAATGACGGGATTTGCAAATTGCAGTTTGCATTGCATGAAAGCGAAGTGGTGTGGCACATTTGAATTAACTGTTCTGTTTACCCGTACTGAATTTGGCTAAAACCGTAACAAGGAACGTAACAAGGATTAAGCAGCAGTGGATTTTCACACCGAACCACAAAGCCCCAGGAAAATCCACAAAGCAGTGGATTTTCACACCGAACAAGGATTTTGTGCCGTTTTATTTTCATGGTTCGCTTTTGCAGCCTCTCTTCGTGGTTGGCGTTACTGTTTTTTGTAATTTTTATGTACTTAATTTTTTGTTGTACTCCCAGTCTGATTCGTGCATACTTTGTAGGTGATGTCGCCGATCAGCATCCCCAACCTCTTCAACGACCCCAGCAAACCCCGCTCCGCCCTCTCGAAATCTCTCAAAATTGCCGAGGAGACCTGCGCCCGCAATGCCCGCCGGCTGAAATCCGCGGCCTCCCCGGCGGAAGTCGACGAAGCAGCGCGCTGGAACGCCATCGCCCTGCGCTTCAAGTTCCTCCGCACCCTGGTGCAGTTTCTCTCGGCGTTCCGCTGGCGGTCGGACGCCTTCTTCACCGAAGCGCCACAGCAGTTGGAGGTGCTGCAGACCACCCTGGAGAAGATTGTGGGAGGATACTTTCTGGACGGGGAGCGGGTACTGCAGGCGCCGGGTTTTGAGCCGCTGATTAATCTGCATTTATTGCCGCCGTCCTTTCCCCGGCACACCCCGTTGACGCTGGGTGAAGAGACGTTCGTCTTTATGAAGCGGCTGGTGGACGGGTTGAAAGTGGTGATGAGCGTGAGGGAGAATGTGGGGAAGTTGGATGTGCTGTTGGGTATGTTGCGGAAAGAGTGTGGGCTCTCGTCGTTGGCGCTGATCAGGTATGAAAATCGGTTTTGCGGAAATATCGTTAAAGCAAAAGTTAATTGAGGAATTCTAGATGAAATGCATCGTATTATGACTCGTGTACGGTATATTTATGATGTAATAAACTATGCATACCAAGCTGGTTGAAAAATCGAAAGAGGCATGAGCAAAAATTGTATGCAGGCAGTACAGCGTTTTTATCTGTAAAGAAATGTGCGGATTTCTCTATCATTACTTCTTGCATGAATTCTAGGAGAAACCATATTATCGTGCGTTTCTACGTTGTAATTTTAGCAGGTTAATTACTGCGGTTTTGTTTATTCAATAGTTTGTTTTCATTTGGCGATGCAGTTATCTAAAGATAAACGAATTATTTTTAAGAAATTTTTCGTTTACGCGTTGTTCGTCAAAAGCGGTCGTTTTCAGTCAGCTTTTCGTAAGTGCACTGCGCTCTGCTGTGACAGATGTACAGAAGAACTTCAGCCAGAACTCTACGATTTTTTATTTACTCTACGATTTTAATACTGTATATGTGTATATGCGTACATATCTTATAATATGTGCCAGAAGAGTATAACTGTATAAATGCGCATTCCGTCCAGCAGTTTTTTTAGGAGCATTTTTGTTGGATTTTTGTGTTCGGCTATGAAATTTTGTTGTTGTAATTTTTGTGTTTCCTTCTTTATTTTGCCTTAAGTTGGATTTGACCAATGAAGACCTGAAAAGCTATTGCATTAGTAAATGAGCATTTACGTTAATGCCCAGTTATCTTCGACTGTTGTGTTGTTTAGGTCGATGATGCAGATTGTGATCAGCCACTCCCTGGGCATCAATCTCCACTCCCCTCATTCCTATCCCTCCGCCCCGATTTCCCAACCGCCTCCGTGGTTCCTATTGCCGTTGAGTGACGGCATCATGGAGTCCATCCGCGTCTTCACCTCCGCGCCCGTCTTCCTGAATTCGCATCTACCCCAGTCTGCCGAAACGACGGAATACGCGGGAACGTTCGTCCGCAGTTGTGTGACGGTCTTCTCCAATTTACTGCGGGTGTACGGGCTGAATAAGGCACGACAGCGGGATGCGCTGGGCGTGGCGCTGGTGGATGTGTTCACGCTGCAGGAGGACGCCGAGAAGCTGGATGATTATTTCAATCAGCAGTTATTGGTAAGGACTAAATTTCAATTAGCGTGTATCTGTACAGTACTTTGCCGGGGAAAAAAGTCCCAAATTAGAAAAAAACGTGCAAATCGTGAAAGAAATTATAGCGTTAAGCAGCTAAAGGGGTAAACAGGCTGATGTTGTACAGATGTTGTATTTGACTTATTTACAATTCAAAATATAGAAAACATAAAGAGAATAGTCAGATTAGTATCTAGAAATTTGGAATATATACTCTAGCAGTAGTAAGTACTAGTAAATTTTAGTTTCTAAAAGTAATTTCAGGTTTTAGTAAGCACTGAGCAGTGTGTTTGTAAAGGGAGATTTATTTCGAATATGGTGTTATAACGCACCTGGGCGAAATTATGTCATTGTGTTTTTGCATTTTTACGAATAATTTGTATGTATCTGTATATGAATGGTTTATAGGAACAACGTCTGCCGGGATTTACACACCACTTTTGCCTGGCATCGTGGACACTGATGACGATGCTGCACTGCATGAGCGAGTACCTGTTATCGGGATTCGAGCTGGATTTGTACGCGCCGACGGAGCTGCACTTTGTGTACTGGTATCTGTACGATGTGCTGTACCACTGCGAAATCCAGACGGTGGCGCGCGCCGATAATGCGGTGCGGGAGAATGAAACCGCGTTGGGAGCGTTCTTGGAGGTATTAAAAATTGCTCGTTACTTGAATGTGAGGGCTTGTGCCGTACAGATTGGGTGTGGTTAAAAGGATTCCTGAATTGATCGCGTGGGTAGAATAAATTTTTTTCGAAAAAGAGGTGCTTAGAAATTTATGCTTGTGATCCTGGATAAATTTACGAATGGACGGTTAGAGTGGAAACCAGTTCGGTAACTTATCGTAGAACAATGGATTGTACACTGTGAAATAATGCTGCACCTACGTCGTTTGCGATCCGTTTGATTATATTATTTAAAATGAAGTTCAAACTCCTAACACGTTGTAGTGTAACGATTTTTTGAATTTTTCGCGTAACGTGCGTGTACAGTTTTACTGTATCTTGCGGTATTTCCAATCTTTTACAGCATTCCGTTTGACATTTTGTGGGCTAGAACTTCGTTGTGCCTGCTGTTATGACTTACGAGTGAATGTTTAGTGCCTACCTGAAGCACAAATTACATTTTCCTCCGTGATGACTGTTTACGGAAATTGTATGATAATTTGTACGTTTCATTAATTTGTACTTGTAGAATGAAGCACGCATGGTTCGCAAGAACGGCAAGAAGAAGCCGCCGCTGAAGAGCAAAACCTCCGATTCCAGTCTGAACTCCCGACCGCACCGCGGGGTGCTGGCGCGGGCGCAATCCCTCCATTACCTGTGTGGCGCCTACCAGCTGACCGTGCTCGGTCTGCAGATGCAGGGTAAAATCCGTCCCAGTGATGACTCTCTGGACAACGAAGAATTCCGCTATTATAATCGGTAAAATAAAAGAAATGACAGATATATTGCCCGTCAGACAGGAACCGTACGTATTTTTACTGTAACTCTGTAGGCTGTACGGTATCTTGCTACTGCACTGCCTTTGTAGCATAAATATATCTGTACATTGTGTGAAGATTAGGCTTTTTAATTTGTATAAATTGTACGTTGTAGGTTGATGCCGTTTATGGAGCGCAACGCACCGGCCTTTGTCGATTATGAGCACTACTGCGCAGTGCGCTCCGTTCTGTGTGAGCATCAGCTCTTCCCTGGTCGGCTGGACTTCGATAAGAACAATGAGAGCAATGCGGTTGTGATGGATATTTTCCGGAGGGCATCGCAGAATATTCAGAATGCTGAGAAGTTGTTTCCCTACTGGGCTGATGAGGACCAAGTAAGGGGTATCAGCGGTTAAAAACACAACGAAAAAATTTTACATCTGTGATTAGGATGATGCTCTAACCGGGCAACAATTTTCAGAGTTACAGCTTGGTTTGATTATGATTTGCACCACAAATTACAGTTTACGGTATATATCAGTTTATATTCTAAATATATATAAGTAAATTAAATTTAAATATTGTTTAAACTTACATGTGCCGTAAATGACAGTGCAGATCATAATCAAACCAAAATTTGCTCTGAAACTGAGCTAACATGTATGGTTCACGGAAAATTAGTTAACCAGACAGTGGCCATTAAAATAACAAAACAGCAAGCGCGGTGACATTACTTCGTGATTTCAGAAAGTTATCGTAGAACAGTGGAATCGTTGCTCCTCAGTAAACACAGAGATTTGTTCAAATTCGAACTCCAAGTGGAGCTAATGGTTCTTTTATAGATTATTAAGAAAAAGGTTTATTTTTATTGAAGTTCATTTATTTTATATCGCATTATTGGACGTTGTTACGACCACCATGATAATCAGATTCTCATGATTTGAACGATTTATTCGAAGCAATTCTAATGGATGAATTTCGTTTGCAGAAAGTGCGTTTGACAAAAGTTTGTCGACGGAATGATGTGATTTTGAAAATTCTTGCCACTGGACGAAATTGCAAGGTATTTCTTTGCTCGCTTTCGCTCTATGGATTCTGTATTAACTGTTTGTTTCTGTTTGTAGAGCGTGGAGCTGGTGCACGATGAGCATCCGTGGTTTCCTAGTCTGAAACTGGTGTGACGCAGTGAACACAGTGGATAGATTGTATGCAATTTTTGCGAGTATTTTCCGTTGTTGATGGGGTGGCTTGTCAAAACGGAGGGGTGGTGCTGATTGGTTTGCTTCCCGGTTGTGGTCTGTGCGTGGACAATGCAGGGCTTTCCCCTTTTTTCAACTTCGTCTCTTCCTTCCAGTGTACTTCGGTTATTCTTTCTCGTTCAGTTTGAATTTCCTGTCTGTTTAGTTCATCTACTGGAATTTACATAAAAAATTCAGTCTGAATCCGAGAGAATATTTCCTAACCTCTGCAAAAAAAATAATAAAACCTGGACTACCGTAACATATCAGGATATAAGGAGTATATCTGTACTTCCGTTATTACTTTCTCGTTCGGTTCGAATTTCCGTTGAATTCATCTACTGGAATTAAAATTCACTCAGAATGCGCGGATACATCGGAAAAAAAAGGAAAATCGCCTTACAAACCACTGCAAAAAAATCCTATAAAACCTTGACGGAAATTATTCATCCTGTTTTGATGAGGGCCAAATCTCATTCGTCGCATTGTCGGCGCAGATACGAATCGCGGCAACAGCGCAATAAAAGAGATCATAGCTCCACAATCTCCAGATGATCTAAATATACAACGTGGACCGGTCGTGGATACGGTAGAAATAGTCCGTATCACATATTATTAACATTGTCAAAAGGAAAACAGTGGTAATACACCGAAACTCGGGTCACTTTCCCTGCTGTGCAGCAATGCAGTCAACTGTCACACCGTTAGTAAGTCAAGCACAAGCCGACATAAAAACCCGGCGAACTTCCGTGCTGATCCAATCCCCACTGAAACCACCTAATAAGTAACGTCCTGAGAAAACGCCATACTTTTTCTCAAGACGATATTCACAAGGTGGATCAGTTGAGCAGTAAAAGCAAGGCCATCGCAAAATTTCGAATACGGTCCTATGGTCAAATGTTCAGCCGGGAAGAGGGAAGGAAACGACCATTCAGCTTCATACTGGGATAACGTAGATCGCCCAATTGGGATCGCAAATCATACGCAGATTTACCCAGGTCCGAGGACACAATGATTTACCGGGCCTCCAAATAAACAAATAAACCGCCATCACTCACAACCGATGCGACTGCACTCCGTAGGGTCGGTCGCCGGCATGGCGTCCAGTCCACTTCCAGTCGCTTTTCGACACGCTGCACAGCCTACACCAGAAAATATGCGTGCAAAATAGAATCCTCACCATCATACCGAGTGATACACACCACAATTTCTTTAGTGCTTATTCAAACGCCGGATTCTCTGTAAACGGATGTAAAAATCTAGCAAAGGCGGGGGTGAAAGGAGGAAGGAAGGAACTCTGCGTACCATATATAAATATACGCACTGTATTAACACAACATGCAGCAGGAGCGTAGTACAGTGGCCTGGAAGGCAAGTCATGTCGACATTTGACAGAGTACACATTAATGAAAAGTTGATATCTTGAAAAATATGTCCATGTGACGCACCACACGTACACCAGAAATTTTTTAACTTTGTTTCTAATATATTTGCATCACTTAATTGCGTGTTTATATTACGAGAACCTACAATCAGACTATGTCGCAGCCGTGCTTGCTGATACCGATCGGTCATCAAGACAGTTACAAAAAAGTCTGCATGTAAATTTCGCTTGTTTACAAAACCAGTGAAAAATGGTTTCATGATTTCGTCCACCGGTCAGTTTAAAAATAGTTTCCAGTTAAAAGCACCTTATCAGAACGATAAACGAAAACATATTGGAGTTAACTGTGAATTTAAAAAATGACAAATTGGTACTGTCAGTATTTTATTTTGTAGTATCAGCTCCTCCAAATTGTTCACATAATTATCTACAACAAAAATAGAAATAAATTATCAGGCGCTTCTGAATGTGATTATCCACACTAAATACACTTAAATTATTAAACTGCATTAATGTAAATTATCTTTTTGAGCAATTACTTGACCATACGTTGACGGCACACCTTTTCCGGAAGTACAAGTAGTTGATAACGGGGCGATGGTAGCCGTGAATTAAATCGAATTTTGTAATTCCGTTGATACACATAACAACGTCAACAGCAATGTAAATATAATTATTTTATTACTGTAATTTCCAATTCTGTGAACGTTCTGTATCAGTATCATCCGCAATTTGGTATAAATACTGTATTTACATCTACTTTTGTGTAAATCCTGTAACTAAATTCTACTTTTACGCGCGACAGAATTTTGTTGCTTTCTCTTTTCCCAACTTTGCGCCGTAGTTTAATTTTTTTTGTAAAAACATTTTTGTTTATGTGTTCATATATCAGCAGAAGATTTTTATTACGTCTTTATAAATTTGACTTTATTCTTGCGATTTGTTAGTTGTTTAGCTTTCTTTATTTCAACACAATGTCAGTGGTTATGGAAATTTTTGGTTTATTTTCCTTAGCAGAAAGATCAGCGATAGCAGCAAATAGAGAGATATTCAAGCAGTCGAAGACAAAACAAGTCAAGTATTATGGTTCAGCAAATGTCCGGCGTCTTCAGCACAAAGATTACATTTCCAATTTCAAAGATAAAAGCCAGCTTCATCAGCTTTACGACACTAACTCGCAGCAGTAAATTCAAAAGAATTAGCTCGGTCGATCATCAGACAAAATTTTACAGTGTCCAGGGAAAACTGAAGAATTATTAGTATGAGCGGTTACACAGTACCATATCCAAAGTCATGATGATATTATTGTAAAAACAATTTCAAGCTACCAACGCAAAAATTTGACAGAAGAACACTCATGATATCCCAACTAAATCAGAAAGAAATATGACAAAGCGATTTTTGCAGATTAATTTTCCAGCGCTTATTTTTGCCCAAGAGTAACAGTAGTATCCCGTGTCGGAACGAGCGATTGCATACGAACCTTCACAAACCAGTAAACAAATATTAACCATTTTTCAAATATTATTATTCCTGCATCCTACAACGTTTTTCTACAAAATTAATATTCAAGCGAACAAATAATCAATAAAAGTATTCATCGTTAACAACTGGCAACATATACTTAACATTCGCGTTTAAACAGTCATAAAATAAATACACATAGATACAAACATAGAAAAAAAGAAGTATTTATTACCTTCTGGCAAAATAATATTTTCCGCTGAACTTCCCGTATAACTCAGTATCCTCCCTGTTGTGCATAGGGAGAGGGGCGCGGCTGCTTAGGCGCTGCAAATCGAGTGGCCGGGGGCGCTTTGCCGCCTCCGTTACTCATATCGCCCCAACTGTTGTCGTACCCTACAAAAGGCACCAACGTTTGTCTGATTTCAGGAGACTGAAAACTACATTCCGTTCTCAGAACTATGAGAATTGCAGGAATACTCTCCGGCCGCCCCAAGGATGATCCCGAGCACAGAATCACCCAGAATAGAGCAGCCGCGAACAAGCAAAATTTTAACCAAAGTAAGTAAAACTTCCGGACCAAAATTTAAATCTGATTGGACTGGTCAAAAATTTTTTCCGAATATTATTCATTACTGTCCTCTGAATAGCTCTTTTTATTTCTTCCCCGGAGCTTTGTTTCAGAACGATAATTATATAAGTTAAAATTTTATTAATATTTTCAAATAAACATCAACTGAGTAGACCAAAACAACAGACAAGTTCTTATAAAATCGTTAAAGAATGTCGAACATCAAAAGCGTACCTGGATAAGCCGTGCTAGCCTGTTGCGGAGCCCCATATCCAGCCTGCCGCGCTCCCGCCCACTGGGCCGCCGCTTGTCCGTAAGCAGCGGCCTGCGAGCTGCTGTCCGTGGCGTGGGTCTCATACCCGGTCGACTGTCCGTAATCATTGGCCTGCGCGGGATAACTAGCATACACGTTGGACTCTCCATAGTCACTGGATCCCTACCAAACCAAACACAAACCGTCAACAATCTATCCCAATTGCCTCCTTCACCGAGCACATCATAACGGTATTTCAGATAATGGTCACTGAATATCAGAGTACTAGGCGAGCGGCCCCGTGGTCCCCTATTTCTAGGCAGGGCACTCATCCCGACTCAGCAACCGACCGGTTATCATCATTAATCGCACCACAACATCACGCTGCGTAATTACCGGGTACGACGATCCGGGGGAAGACGCAGCTGCAGACTGTCCGTAGTAATAGCTGGATTCCGCCTGTGGGGCGGGAGGCGCCACCGGAGCGGGCGGTGCCGGGCGTGGCATCGCGGGTGCTCCGTAGGGACGTGGTCCGCCGGGAGGTGGTGCGCGAGGACGCATGTGGGGCGGAGGTGGTGGCCGCACTCCGGGAGGGGGTGGTCGCATGCCGGGACGCACTCCGGGCGGCGCGGCGCCGGGCACGCCTTCGTACTCCGATGGGATATAACCCTGAACAGAAGAAAAGCTCTGCTGTAGCGCTGTGTATATAAACAGAATTATTTCTAAATAATATTTATTGAGTTTTAAGCAAAAGCAGTGGTGATCGTGGCAGTACGGGCGACGGTGACTTACCGGATGGTTGGGATCCAAGAACTTCTTCAGTTCATTGAGAACGTGGGCGAAACGCGCTTGGGCTTCCACGGGATAAGCGTGGATCTCGATGAAGATGTGCAGATCCTCGTTGAGATGCGCATACTTCGGATCGCCGCTGTTGCGCATTTCTTCCTCCTATCAATTACCAGACAAACGCACCCATCAGCTGAACAGTCACATTCACAAAAACGGTCGACTTTAAACCCATGTTGCAACTTTCTGACCAGCAAATTCATGTCTCAAATTTAACAACTCGTACTGTTTTATTTTCTGCTTTCCTGAATACGCACAACATGCGACATATTTACTTATTAACAACTTAGATATCATCGTTGTCAACATGTTACAGCAGTAATTTCCATAGACCGAATTAAGAGAAGAAATCCGTAAATTGTTTTGATACAGTAAGTAGCTGTACTGGCAAAATCCGATGGTTACTGAACAGCCAGCAACAGCTTCTTACCTTGGCTTTGTCCCACATGGATCCGCGTCCGAAGATCATGATGCGGGTGCGCGTGTTGGCCTGCAGGGCTTTCAGAGTGGCGCCCTTCGGTCCCAGAAGGCGGCCAACAAAGTTGATCTACACAAGTGAAAAATTCAGTCACGAGAAGATGGCCGGATATCATTGAGAGACCACGGTACCTTAGGATGTTCTTTGAGGGGGATCAGCACTTTCTTGACAATCTTCACCGGCACATCACGGTGCACGATGATGTAGCCCTGCTCCGTGATTTCTCCAGCCCTCACACGAGCCAATTCTACAACATCATGAAAATGGTTAACTGTTGTATTATTTCTATAGAACTGAACCAAAGAACGTTTAGTGACAAATGCGGAAACCTTAAAAACCAGCTAACCCAAGTAAACAAATGGCTTCAAAGTACAAATACAAAAACTGTGTACAACATCATCACTGTAAAATCTTTTGTTTTTCATCCAAAAATATAACTGTTTATGCAAAGTGCCGAGTCGGCAGACTGATGCCGCTTTTCGAAGTTTTTTTCCTCGATATCATATTTGTCCACCACAGCCATTCGGAGACAATTTGCCAAGTGGCAGAAGCTAATTAGACAAGTATGTTTTAACTCAGAATTTTTTGTATTGTTTTATGCTACATTACACCACATTTTTAAACTGTTATAGCATTTTTTTTACGATTTTGATCAAATTTTAGCGGGTTGATATGCCGCAATTTAACAATTTTAACGCCATATTTTTCTAACATGCAGCATAAAGCTGCGCGCACTCACTTCCGGATGTTGGGTAAAATAATTCTACCACACTATGCCGACCATAAATAAGACTTATAAGTCTAAACAATAAGACCGAACTATGCTAATTATTCCAAAATTATCAAATGCAGCAGTACTCCGTATCAAAAAACTAACGACAGCAAAAGGACAGCCGATCGATTGTAATACGGCGTTTCCGGCCATTTCTCTGTTCAAAATTCACCAACTTACAAAATCGGCTCTACTCGCGATTTGTCAAGGCCAAAAATGAAGTTCTAGATGGTGAACTACGGTTAATAGTCGCATTTTGCATACCTCGATCGGCCAGCGCCCGCACCAAATGGAAGCCGTCGCCGAGGCCCTTGATTTCCTGCTCCACCTGACGCAGATAGTCCTCGGTTTCGGGTGGCAGCGCCACAGCGGCCGTGTATTTGACGGGCGACCCACCGTCACCCGCTCCGTTCATCGCGTCCTCCTGCTTGATCTCCATCTCCATTTGGGTTAAGGGGTGATTACTAACTAACAGTCAAGCATCAACGGGAAAACGGGAGACCGAACACCATCCACTCACAACAAGGATCAACCGAGACCGTCAACAATCGAACGATGCCCAGAAAAGTGCTGGCTGATAATCGCTATTTCCGCGTCTAACTGTCACACTGCTGATAAATAGCCTGGCTTTAGTAGTTTAGAATTTCATGTGTTATAAGATTTTTAGAACTCCAAAGGGTTTTTCAGTCATGGACCTACGATAAAAAATAACTGCTAACTAACAAGCCAGAAAATGCCGAACTTGGAAAATGAAAAATCAAAGAAGTCACCGTGCACAAGCCAGCAACCATGGCGGTCATGATTCGCCTTGGGCTGGAGTGAATCGAACGAGTCACAGCCCATTGGCCAATAGCAATTAAGCAAGGGTATTCGAGGCACTTCTATTCGTGCATTTTTTTATCTCAGGCAAATCACAAGCGGCATGGCGAGGATGTAAATCTGTTGGCCGGTTGACCTATTTATCCTATTCTTGCCGAATTGCTAACCTCTTCTGAACTTGCAAGAATTATTTCCGGGAACAGCAGTGCGGCCGAATAAAACTACAGCATGTTTTAAATTTTTTAATTTAGACGGTTTATTTTGTTTTGTGCTGGATGATTTTTTAGTGATATGTTGGTTATTGCCTGTTGATTGGTACTGCGGTTTCAATAACACAAAAAAAGCAAAATAAAACCGAAATAAAGGGTTCATAATTTTAAAAAATTATTCTCAATGGTAAATAAGGGTTTCTAAATTAATATTTGTCCACACTCCACATCAATGTCAATAAGAAATACTAAAATCAACCGAACAGGGAAGCTATTCGAATGGATCTCATAACACAAAAATATTCTTACAATGGTCCACTTCCAGAAAAGTGAGCTGTGTCATTGTGTCAGTCGTTAAATAATGTTAATCAATCAATTTTCTTTGTTTGGAACACCTACTCTTACGTTTTGAAAGTTTCTTGGATTCACATGTATCTACCAACTACAGAAATTTTTTAGATGATTTTATAAAACGTTTTCGAGCAAATTCTATAACGGAAGCGAAACGTATCGGCCTCCAAATTTTATTCATAATCGCATGTTACAACGTACAAGCCAAAATAGCCACAGTCCATTCAGTAACATCAGTCCTCATTTTCCTGTGCAACAGAATTCAAAACCCATCGTTCTCTCCGCAAAAACAAATATCGACCATCATTATCCCGCATCTCCAGCATCCGAGAGAAAAAACTTGCAAACCCCCGAAAAAAACATTTGATACCGTTTGTAAACAACACATTATTAGCAACATTAGGCATTAATTATAAAGCGAGAGGAAGAAAAACAAGCGCCAAATTTATATTACTACTCGCCACGCCGCCGCGCGTCCCACCACAACGGTTATCAGTGTAAAAAAAGAAACCACAGAAAAGAAAAAAAAACCAACGAGCTCCCCAAATGGTTCACTATGCGCCCCCCAAACTGAAGTACAACACCACAATTATCCAAAGAGTGAGTGTGGATGCCAGACCCGTTCGCCAGTAGATCAGGCGTGCTGGGTCGTGGTCTGTCCGGCATACCAGTTGCGCTTGGTATGATCATCTCCGCGCATCTTCTTCGTACTGGACACCCCGCTGGTGGCCGGGGTGCGGTGGGCGGCGGGGATATGTACGGCGGTGTGGTGGTGGTGGTGATGATGGTGGCCGTGGTGGTAGGGATTGCTGCTGGTGGTGGCCGGGCGGTGGGGGTCGGTGTGAGCGGCGCCGTTGCTGTGGGATGACGCGCCGGCTGAGGATGCCGTGCGGCTGACGTGCCGGTTGGACGAGGATGATGAATCTTTCGTGTGGGCCACGGGCGGCGCAGTGGCTACCGATGCCGTCCTAGTCGAACAACACAAAACCGTATCGTATACACTTCTACAGAGAAAACTGTAGAACACCGGCTTCTGCTCGATGCGCCTCAATCCAATTCAATGCTTTCACAACAACGAACATCATGCTGTACTCAATTAACTTTCCATAGATTTTTTATCCTGTGCTCGGAGGTATTTCAAAAATGATTTCAGATCACGGCGTTGTTATTTCGGATTGATTGATTGGAAACGTTAACCAATACGTTATCATAAAACTCGAGTAATTTTATAATAAACTTTCTACTTTATGCTGCTGTATTTCAATAAAAATTTCCTAAGCTGATGTTAAACTTACGGCTGATGTGGCAGCGCTTGCTGGATACCGTTAACCGATTTGGACTTCAAATTCCCATCTTCATACACGTGCACCGTCTCTACTCCATTCTCCAAAACCCTAAGAAAACGCACATATGTCTTACACACTCAAAGTACTACAAAATCTGCATAAGGAATTTCTTCTGGCCGCATTCACAATAACATCCGTCCACCGTATGCAACGTACTTTTTCGTGGAGATTTTCTTGCCGTTGACCACCTTGGTGGTGGTGGTGATGCGACGGATGGCCGGTGTATCATGGGCGAACGTCTCGAAGTTGGTGGTGGAGGCCGTAAAGGCTGAGAAGCCGTGATTATGATGATGGTCTAGCATATGATCGGTACTGAATGCATGGCGCAGCATGGGACTGATGCCGAAGCCGAAGGAGAACACCGGTGGTGGGAAGCCGAAAAATGCGTTACGATAGCGATCCTGACGCAGATCTGCCAAATATACAGCCTCCTCATTTTCATTCGACAATAATAGTCAAAGATAAACATTCAACTCAATGAGAACAAAAAGAAATTCGCGAATCTTGAAAATCAAATCAACGTTAAAAACGGTAAAAAATACATAAGATAAAACTGATAAAAGGAAATATTTCCAAAAACTAAAGGGCAAAAACGGTATAATTACAGAAAAACCTTTTGTTGCGATCAAAGACTATTGACTAAGTACCAAAGTGTGAACGTAAATATCGAAATTATTAAACCGCAAAACTTGAAAGCAAGGTTACGAAAGAAATCAAAGCAAACACAACTATGAAACAAAAATAAACAATAAAAACGGTTGTAACAATAAATCTACCCAACACTTTGTAGACAAGATGCACTCAAACAAATTATGACAATCTCCATAAAACCTTTTCCAGATGACAGAAGAGAGCGCCATAAACACCCGGGCACTCAATAATAACGAGCTCAATACGGCTGCACAATAGGCTCGTTATAGGACACAATCCCGATTTGCCGTGCGTTGGCCTCGGCCGTGTAACGTCATTATTACCTGAAAATGGGTCGCCACCAAAGAACTCGCGGAACAGATCAAACGGATCCCGGAAAGTGAAGCCAAAGGAAGCGAAGGGATCATCGAACTTATCATCGTCGAAGGCGGTAAATCCGAACCCGAAGGGATCGGTCGGCCGGTGATGGCGATGTCGGGTGGAGCCGCCACGACGCGACTGTCCCGCAGCATGCCCGGCTAGACCCTCGTGGCCATGTGTATCGTAAATTCCGCGCTTTTTCGCTACAAACACACAAATTCCCATAAATTATCACTATTTTTGTACGGTCTGCACTGTGCAGTAAGTTCCCATAACAGTACTGTACATGAGTAGCAGCAAACACAGTAAACTTTAATCCAATCAGTGAAGAATCGTAGTACAATGGCAACAACGACAGTTAATGTCAAACCTCTTTCAGCTGTGAACCTGATATAACTATAATTCGCAAAAAAATTCGCATGTTCACAAAACAGTATCTCCACTAACTAGTTTTTACGATGCAGCAGCTGCATGACAGCGGTTTTCGGTTTTTACAATTCGGGTTAAAAACAAGCCCATTAGAAATCGATAATCCCAGGAAGGTCTGATCTGTGGGATCATGATCCCGGCTGAGGGCACCACGTACCCAGCCCAAGTGATCCCAATCTTCCACTGGCCTACTTTACGCCTAATTGAAAACTTGACATATCAAGTGGCCGCTACGAATATAACCGCTCTAGTATCCTCTAATACAAAGAGCACTCTAATTTCAACGTGGCGTTAACATCCAACCCACGCCAAAAAGTAGGAAAATATTTTGAAATACCCAAGGAAAAAGTTTATGTCACATTCTACAGAATCTTCGAAAACGAAAAAGTAATTTTCAAAAAGACGTAACCTTTACAAACCGAAAATCAAAACTACAAGAGAAATATCTCTAGTATAAGAAATTATTATCATGAGAAATTACGATGATGTAAAAACATTTATCCGATTATCAGAGTGAGATAAGCTTAGACCAACAAACTTTGTTTAAAAAATCGGGCAAGTAAATTTTTTTCTTCACTAGACGCTGGCATATGACAAAGTCGAAAAGAATCACCCCGGAAACTCATTCCATCACATGCAGGAAAAAAAACAGTAACGACAACATTTCGCCGAGAAATCACGTACTGTTGACATCACACGGCATCACATCGTCAGCGAACAAGACTCACCATCTGACAGCACTTCATAGGCCTGTGAGATCTGCTTGAACTTGCGTTCGGCCTCATCCTTCTGCTCGGGATTCTTGTCGGGATGCCAGCGCAGCGCTAAACGCCGGTATCTGCAACACACAACATACACACATCAAGTCACCGCTTGACACAGCACGATACAGAAAATAACTCTGACGCTAGGATAATTATAAGCCATCGCGGCTAAATTTATAAATACGCTGGCTGATGCCCACCCCAAACTATGTAGTACACACGGTCATTGCTGTGTGGGCACAACCAGGACGACACCCAGAAAGAAATTCAATCATAACCGCCGCAAGATGAAAGAGAGATGAGAGAGCGAATTTAACACTTTCTCATTACGACTTTATGATTACGGCCATTTCGCACATAATGTGTCTATTTTTGTCAAACCAATTTACCGTCACCTGAATTCTTTTACCCCTTTTCTGCATCATGTCTAGTCAAAATATTATCTAAAAATACAAATTAACAATCTAGTTTCCCGAAATACAATTCTATAAAGTTAACCGAAAGTGACAATTCGGTATTTTTGGTCGGTGAATTTTCTGTACGTTTAATTTTAAACTGTAATTTCCAAAAACAAAGAAAATTACGTATTATTTATTTAGAATTTCCGCTGTTAAAAATGCAGCAACCACATTTCCCACTGATTTCCATTCTTTACAGGACGTGACGCAACCCGAGCGCAACGTCAACATTTACAACACACACACACACAACATATGAGCTACGCATTACATGCCATCGACACAAAACCGACGACGACGGCGCGTCTCCTTTCGCCAGGAAAACTGCTATGCTTAGCATCGGACGCGAACATAGAGTGTAAGCATGCGGTTAGCCGGCGGGTTTTCGCTCTATTCATCAGCGAGTTTTGTCTTTTACGTAACCGGAATACATAAAGATCAATAATATTCCGTGCATACAAAACACACCACCCAACCTGCGCCTTTTCGACTGACCAAATTATAGGGCTCAACGAGAGAGAAACTCTGCCTCGACGATCTCGCGGATAATCAATAAGCTCACACAACGCACAAACAGCTATTTTCTGCCACGAAAATGCTTCACCTCGATGATCTATCGATTAATTTGTTGATCCGAAAATACTCGTAAAAATGTAAAATCATTATCAGTAAAACGTTAGGAGCGTGCAGAATATCTTCCAAGGAAAATCACACGCTTTCAACCAAGCCCGTCGTACAAACAAAGAAAAACTCTTAAATAATATGAAACATTTTTTCATTAATTTGGATGCAATAAAAAAATGAATTCCCGTTAAAAAAGTACGAATATCAATAACTATGTAATACCAACAGAATTAATTATTTGGACATGGAATCAGCATCCACTACACTACGTCTTCAATAACAACTACGGCGTTCCGGGACAAATTGCGTAGTCGCCTAATCAGAGCGTCCGAAACCAGAACGAATAATAAATAAAAACCGATGAGAGTAAAACTAATTCCATGAAAATTACAAATTAACACCGGAAAAACGAGGACGCTTGCAGAGCGTTACGCGAGCCGGTAGAACAACGAAATTTCTTCTGTAATAGCGAACCATGCGCTTTAAGTACGATTAAAAATCGATCGCTAATCAAAATTTAAAGAAATCAACGTCTTCACAAGTCAACTGAGCAATACAGTCGCCCGCTGATTCACGCTAATTCCACAACAATGATCCCACTGATTCACCTTGCAGCCTAACAACACGGCGCACCCCCGTGTGCCCTGGATCCCTGGACGGTAAACAAAGGGGCCCGACTGATTCACTCTCGTCCCGGGGACCCGCACACCAAGAGCTTCTCCTTGACCTGGACGATTGTAGGTTACTAGAGCGTCTGAATCACAACCTGCACTGCGCACTGCCGCCGTGCATTTTTCATTTTTCCGCTCCGACCTAGGCCGGTCATCTCCGGGCCACTCATACGAAGGCTATGCAACAAAGAATGTCCGCTGCTGTGCGCATCATCTTTCACGCTGCCCCATACAATACTAATACATGCAATACGGTGCTCTGGCAAATAATCAGAGCAAAGAATGCCTTTATCAGTGGCAAATATTTGCCCGACAATATTGAACTTCCTATTTGAAGGCCGCTGATTCGATACCGCTTGGTGTCACCTGTATCGAATGTGTGGGAAATTAAAAATTCCATGAGCTAGTGGCAAAAAATATGCGGTAAAACAATGCAAGAAACAATTGCATAAGCGACAATTACGAAACCAGCACTACAAACATCGCGCAGCAAAACATCGTCAGCTACTCCAAAGTCTCGCATGATGACAAGTTTCTTATTTCCAGAGTAAAAACACTGAAATGTGAACTTATTTTTGAACAGAAATTTCGGCAATAATACTAATTTAGCAAAGTCAAAAAGTCTCGAATAGAAAATCAATTTTTTAAAAAAGTAGTCCAAAATAGAAAGTGAAGCTAGAAAATCATAGACTTGGGAAGCAACGACAATCCGCAGTTTTCAAACGATAATTATCGAGCAAAACAACCTATAAAACCCGCCAAACAGCATCCATTTCGTCCAGTGAAAACTGAAAACATGTCAGCCATCTGCTGTATATTTCCCGATAAAATTGCGCGACTCCGATGGCGAATGGATACATTAACCCATAACAGCACGAGGCGATCACAAGCCATAAATTCCGATTAATAACTCTCACTCCATGCCAACCTTATTTCACAACCGCGCCGTAACGCAATTCAAAAAATTTACAGCACACTGGAAAAACTAATTTTAATCAAAAAGGTCCAGAAAATTTTTTTGAAAATATTCTAAATATTATTTTCTTTACACCAGAAGCAAGTTCTTAGGAAACGAATACCATACAACATAGTGAATGAGACATCACTTACGCTTTTTTGATCTCCGAATCCGACGCCGTCCGTGTAATCTCCAGAATCTCGTAGAAATCGTGCATTGTAGTTTGTACCCAACAGGTCAGGACAGTCCAGTTAAGAAATCCGTGGAGAGAAACAAACGCACCAAACAGTGGGTCCCCTTTATTTATTCCCCGTCAGTCTACACAAGAGGAGAAAGAGAGAGTAAAGCGCGATGCTGCTGCATTAGCCTCTCGTCAAAATCACTCATACACACTGCATGCCTATAACTGGCCAACACGACCGACAGATAAATATTACTGCAGTCAATGGGGAGACATACGTGCATACAACACAACAGCCCAGAGAGAAAAGAAAGCTATTTACAGACTCAACCGGTTCGGCTGCGGCAAACCTGATTCACATTGGCATCAGTACTAATCCAGCTCGTGTATCGTACAGATACAAATTTGGCGTAATAAGTAAACCTGACTACAAAATCGTAGACTATGGGCAGGTGGCCAATTCGCGAGGTTTTCTATCTTCGCAGAACAAAAAGAAAAAAGATACGCCAAAATTTTAAAGAACACCAAGCAAACTAAATCAAAACAAATTTTCTTAAAACATTTTTTATACAAAAAATAATAAATGCACGAAAAATATGGCGCACTGCTAAACGATTCACATTAAACACATCACGCAAAATTTGCAATTTTTAGCTACCTAAGTACAGTTTAAATGCCCCACTTTAAATTTACAAAAATAATAAGGATTTTAATTTTATTCATAACGGTAAAATAATGATGGCTGAGATTAAAAATGATCTAACTGACTAAAACATAAAAAAACCTGTTATAACAAAATGGAAAAGCCATGTGCAATTCGATTATTCGAGTGCGCATTGCACAGGTGTACAATTAACGCAGTCAAAATTTTACCAAACGTTCCATCACCGCGCGTTTGCTGATGTTATGGAATACCGAATAGCAATGTTAATAATTCTTAACGATTATTTACCCAGCTGCGATTCGTCGGGGGCAACCCGTCATACAACTATGATATATCTCCGTGCTAAATGACGCTATCATTCGCACTGCAACCTTGATAAGCCGCACCAATTTGCAGTCCAATTAATAAATAATCCAGCAGCACGTGCTGTCTTCGTACGCGCAGACGGCGGCATTCACTGGAAATTAATATTAACGGAACTCCGGCGCAATCAAACAGACTTCGTTAATAAAACAACCCACCCGCGCACAGAGAAATACGTTCAGGAAATCCCTAAAATTAGTTCCCAGCAAAAACGTAAATAGAGTAGTACGCACTTAACCAGCAGCCACAACGATGATGTCCGAGGATATCAAACACGGAAAATATGTAGTAACTAGTACAAAAAACCTCTTCTAAGCCGTAACAGTGTTACCGTGGCAGCCAAATAAAATTATTCACAAATTTTACTTCGAAAAGCTGGAAGCCTGCAACTTTTACTTAGCACATAACGTTATCATTTAGTTGGCCATAATCTGATTAATGCAACACTTATTTTGCTGGTGATACCACTTAATTTATATTAATTCTGAATCTAATCAGCTGATCATTGTTAATAACGAAAACGAACACTAAGGCAGCATTTTAAACGTCTAAAATTTATTTTAATCAGACTTGCATAAGGAAAAGAAATAAGAAAACCTAAACCTCAATGAAAGAAAAACCGTTAAACACAATTCAGAAATGAGTATCAAAATTCGGAGCGAAGATACTGTATTACAAAACAAAATATTGTGACAGTATCTATTATTGAACATGATATGACACATCGTCAAACACGCGCAATTATCAAGTTTATGTTCTGAAAACAATCAGACCACAACATTTCGCCGTAAGTTTTCACCATCGCCACATTGCTACAGATCTATAACGTGGTCGCAACGCGCTTCAACATACGTAGCACCGGCATGGAAATTCGCCATACAACCCGGCACTCACCGAAATATCGGAAATAATTCCTCCCGCGAGGGAACACCAAGGGGACCATCCAATCCGATTAATTCTCAACCAAACACACCACCCCGAAACAACCTCCCAGAAAGATATTCTTCAGATTATCGCCCACGGCGGATTAAACCCGGAAAAAAGTTGAGAAAAAATCCCCCGTATTCTCTTCACACGCGGCTACCATCCCGCACACAACCAGTAAAAACGGGAGAGAAAAGCCGCTCTCCCAACACACAACCACCCGCCCGACACTCCTTCAGCACGCAAGGGATAATCTTAGACAGGATTATTGATCGATGGGACGCTGTCCGTGGAGACAACGATAAAAACTCTTCAAACAAATAGCGCCGCAGCCAACACACAACACCGCCCGAGTCACGAGAACGCCATCACAGTTTTCCCTGACGCAACACCATGCAAACCACCCATTCCCGGCTGTGCGTGAACGCTAAGTAGCAGCACTTATTTGACGTCTTATGCATGAATAAATGTTGCTGCTGCTGCTCAAAGCCGGCCACTATCATCATCCGTCAGCTTCTCATAATCAACCCAAGACCAGACAACCAGACAGGGCTCCACAGAAGAAAAAACATACAAATTAATGCACAAAAGCTCTCGACACACTCGTTTCCTATTGTAATCAATGCATACTTACACATTGCGTAGTAAGGCAAACATGTGCCGACAGAGCTTATACAACATCGCGAAAGACCAGTTACCGCAAAAGAAACAAAATAAAATTGTAAACAAACTATAATTTCCGGTTCTGAAATATTTTTAAGAAAGGTTCAACATAAATCCTGAAATTATTATGGCTATAATTAATTTACCACAAAATTATCTACCAGAACGAGAGGAGAAAAGATAAAACAACAACAAAATATATATTCAACGAAATACAAAATAAGCGCCCAAACCAACGGTTAACCATACGTAAAACACACCATGACATAGTAAAGAAAGAAAGCGTACTCTGTACTCGTACGAAATTTTATAATAATTCTAATTACTCTGAGCCATTTTTCTTTTTGCATTTTGTAATAATCAATTCAAGTGCAGAATTCCGGTTTGCCCGTACACTACACCAGCCTACAGCTTAACCTTGCTGCCTGACGTCCGCCAGCACTTGTAATCACTGTTTTCTGCGATCAATATATGTGGATTTTAGCTCTGAATCATCAAATTTCATCTCATTTAATTTACCATTTCCACAACAGATTAACATGGTAACCGGTTCGAAGATATCTTTATCCAAGAGGCAAAACAGATTATCATGTCTACTGCAGCACTTATGTAATTCAGGGGAAATCAATTGAGAATTTTACAAAGAGCTGTATTCTGTAGCAGGCTTGAACAGTGTTTTGATAAGATGCCAGAATATCTTTAGTGACTCATATTATTTATTCCTCCATCGTCGTAAAAAAATCGCGTAAATAAAAATACAAACAAAACTACAAAAATTTGGGAAAATAACTGAAGCACTCCAAAAAAGCTTCATCAACAGATAAATTAACAATACCAACGAAAATATCAAAATTCGCAATGGAGCAACACTTGAAAACTGACAAAAACCAGCCAAAATCGATGCTAATTTTTTCCAGCAGCGGCCTGTAATTTTTTATGCATGTCTGTAATTTTCCGGCTGCCGGCGGAATTTAAAATGCAAATTCTTTCACGTGCGGAGACGTCGGTTATCAAGCCCAACATCGAACCATAATGGACACATTTGTATCGCTCTCAACCTGTCCGATAAGTAAACAGTTTTTTAGGCCAATGCGCGTCTTAACCGCCAGCTTCGCCGTCTGTCCTTTCGCATCACAAACATTTCCTCTCTCTCATAATTGAACGAACAATTTCTCAACATTCATCCTCATGACTTTTACGAGGCTGATCGAAAAACCCGCAGCTGACGTTTTTTCGACCACCTTGCTACAACATGCGCTCAGGCGCTGCACCACTCGGCGGAAATGGCATTTTTTCCTCACCGATCATCTCTGTGTCTCAAGTCGTCAACCTGCTGCATTGGCAGTAAAAATGCCCACGTCTTGCAACTTCGGCTAGTGTTTTCTGACTTTTCCTCCATGTCTACCTGGTGAAGGCACTCTTGCGGAAGAACAGACAAGCAAAACGGCTACTGATTCGTCACACACGCAAACCATACGCGAACCTCATCAAATATTCTGTAATTACAATTTCAACGAAATCGGGAACTACTCAAGCAAACAGAAACACCCCAAAACGGTTCATTAATTCACTGCGAATTATTTCCTTTATCTAATATTTTGTTTTCAACCAGTTACATTTTTAAAACTATTTTCAAAAGAATTCGCTGACAAAGTCCGACTTTTTAGTTAGGCTTGCGGAACGAAAATATTTAATCTGCAACTGCGAAGTGGAAATAAAAATAACCGATGCCGGTGTGAATTATGTACGATTTACGAATATTTTATTTAGGATTTTTTAGACAAGCAATTTCAGTCCAATCAAAATTGTTTCCCAAAAAAAATTTACTTTGTATTAAAATGAATTTAAGAAAAAAATGTATAACAAGAAGCTGGTAAAATCGTAACCCTAATTACGTTTTAATTCCTTGGCATAATGTCTTCCGGCTGGTTCCGGTTCTGAAGAGAGAACCCATCTCTCACGAAATCACAGCCGATCCTTGTCAGCGTCCATAAAAGCGACAATCTAATGGATAAGCGCTATAAAAAATCCATTTAGCCCACGCGACATGACCACCGCACCCAGATTGTCCCGCGCAGTGTTCCCCCAGAAAACAAATTACAGCGCAGGAATATACATATATGTTTCGGCTTGATTGCGCCGGCAAGTCGTTTACTGCCGGCCGACCACGACGTGGACAATCGATCAGCGGAGGACGAGGGGAAATCAATGTTTTCTCATCATCCCCAACCCCCACCGACTGAAAATAGCACAACGGGAGAAAAGTGCGGTAAATGTCACCTGCTACGCAATGCCAGCAGTGTATGCTGACTGCTGCGCTGAATGGAAAATCAACAAAATAATTATGGAGAAATGGCTAATCCCATTTCACAAGAAAGGAACACTGAGCGATCGAATGTCAGGGGAGTTTTATTCTCTAATCGTTATGGGATTGGCTACAATTTCTTACCGACAGATCCCTACAGAATAAAAGAATCTGCTATCTAATCAGACTAATTATAATATTATGAGAAATGGAAAATGCATTAACATGGAAAAATCTGTTAAACAAATTGTGTTTGAAAATTAAAAAATAACTCGTATACTTTTCTTATATATTTTATCAAAGACACCGGGCCCACGGACCACAGCCATAATTATAATTGGCTGCATAAAATAAAAAAATGTATGAATTTTCACTGGTCACCATTATTCATTATGACGCAAAAAATGTGATACGTGCCCGACAACTGCTCACAATTTCTGCGAAAAATTAGCGAAAAAGCACAGTTTCAGCACTTCTGTAAAAACTGCCTCACGTATCGAACCATCCACTTGAATGAGCGTTTTGGAAAACGTCCAAAACCGAAACACTCCAGAAAATTGCCGCAGCCTTCACGCAATCATTTTTCGAGTACTTCGTACCAAAAATCACGAAATCTTAATCCATAAAAAATCTTACAGCATTTAAATTATTCTAAAAAATTTAAAAAATATTTTAAAATTACTTTGAAAAAAAGGACAAACATATAGTCACAAATACATTGAGTACGCTTCACAGAGTTTCACTTACCGTGATTCTGCTTTCCGCAACGATGGCGACGTTGAAGACAGTCGACAAAGAGAGAGATCCGCAATTTTCACCCTGTCATAATAAAAACCAATGCAACTCGTTCATACGGATAAATTAGCCCTGTACAATAAGCAGATGATAGTGATCACTGATTTGCGACCTGATTCGGCTATTTCTGCACACTGAACAATCGCCGAAAAGCACAACAAGGTCTTTTTATCGAGCAGCTGTAAGTTTCCGTGATTAGCACTTCACCTGCTTCATCAGACCGTAGAGAAAACAGTTGTCATCTGGCCATACATACCGTTTACACATGAGTAATAATAAATCTACACAACCTTCCCTTCATCTTTTATCACCCAGTTTGGCAGCTAATAATCTGAGTCAAATCAAGAAATTATTTGTTTGGTTTATCGGATATTTACACAAAATTCTCGGGGCAAAGTGCCGTCGAACCCGCGCATGTGGCGTAGCGCAGCGAAGGCTGTCGCCCTCCATTAACTCAATGTAGTCAAAAACAACAAAAGTGCTATCGTGATAGCCTCGCAACGCTATATTTACTGCACTGTACGCACGTTCGTCATGAGTACAGGTTGCTCTTCCAGCCTTTAGTTTACTGTACCAAATATTGCACGTACCTTGGAAATATGGATTATGAAACACTGAAAGAATGCAGCTCCAAAATTTCCCGGTATTTACAGGAAGGGCAATGCCATCGTTGGCGGCGTGAGCGAAAGCTCCAAATCTGAAACTGCGGTGTTTCGGAAACAGAAAAATCCAAAAGGCAAAATTGCAACTGTGCAGGCCTGTCATACTACGCTCATTCGGCCAGCAATCTGTAGTACGAGTATGCGGGCCAGCTCGGTTTAGCCAATGTGTGTGCAAAGGTGAGTGCGGCTGACCGCAGCAGTAACGCCCCGTACTGACTAACCTTATGGAAATTTCCTCCACCACTTTAATGGGATTGGAATCGGAAGTGTCCGGTAATCATTGCTTTTTCAGTAGCAACAAATCATTTCCGGTTTGCTGCACATGCATCGGAATCGCCGAAGATCAGGCAGGACCAGTTGTGCTGTGATTTCAAGAACTTGTACTTAAAAATTTGCTAGAAAAACCGAAAGAAACCAGTATTTTGTACGACAAGAAGTACCGAATCAGTCTGATCATAAGAATTTCGCTGGCTTGTAGTTTTTCTGCATATTGGAAACGTAAACGTCGCAAACGTAAACGCAAACAAATGAACGGTATAAAACAATACAAAGTGCTGAAGATGTTTCTATTGCACACTTGACTAATAAAATTACCTTAAAACGGCTACTAATAAACATAAAAGCTTCTACATCAATTTTCGCAGACGGTTGTAAACTGATCGTGGATTCGTGTCGGCGTTACTGATTAAATTCCCATAACAGACTTTTGATCCTTTTGATCACTTCATTTTCCCGAGAAATTCGTCTGGTTATGATTTGCATGAAAACTGCCTGAAACACTCAGAAATTCAATGGAGTCTTATCTATCAATGACAAAACATTAAAAACTCCAATTGTTTGAAAAACCGGCATCAACAAACAAAACCAGAACAAAAACCGGCTGACAAGCGCAGAAATCGTTATGCCAGTGCCGTCTCGCGTTCCAGCTGCGGTCTAATATCCCGCATCAAATCTTTGTAGCTCTGCTTAGCATCCAACTCCAAATCCGCATGATAATCAATTAAGTCCCGCACCCTCTCCTTCACCACATCCACATTGGTGTGCTTCAGTCCGGACATGGGAATGACATCTTCGAAAGTGATCAGATGGCTGGGCCGAATTGATTCCGGCATACCGGAGCAGATCTCTGCCCAAGAAAGCAACAGCATAACAGATTCGATCGAATGTCTGTAAAACGGTATCTTACCTGCATAGTTCTTGACCATATCAGTAAATTCATCACACTTTTTCTGAGCTCCTTCCTTGTCCATTTTGTTGATGGCTAGTAAAGCTGGTTTATCCGTTAACGATTCTTTATACAATTCCAACTCCTTCAAGTTCAAAACACTTGCTTAAATGTAGATATCTTTCAAAATATCTTTTAAAATATCTTTCCAAAACAATTTAATTTTTCGAAAAAAATATCCGCACTTGGGTTTTTCGTCGTACTTATTAACAATAATGTCGCAACAATTACATGATGTTCCACACTCCAACTTCCACAGAATTTTTTTCGAGATGATTAACATTTCCAAACAGCACTGTAATTTTTGTACTTACTTTGTTTAAAAGGACCAAAGTTTCAAATGCCGTGCGATAAGGATATTCTGGCCCCAGCTGGAAGCCTTCCACATCGATCACAAACAACAACAACCTCGTGCGCTCCACGTGCCGCAGAAACCGGAAACCCAGACCGACATTCTTGTGAGCGCCTTCTATGAGCCCAGGTAGATCGGCCATCGTGATCTGAAAACAGCAAATGCTTCAGAGTTCTGACGCACTGCAAACGCGGAGATGGCAGATTCTGCACATTAAAAAATCCTCTCAATTTCAGCTATCACGCAAGCTGTCGACAATCAGTTAAATCCGAGCTGACAATAAAAGTAAGTAACAATAAAGTCATTAACAGTAGTTAAAAGTAAGTAACGATAAAGTAATTGCCGAAAACAAGTGCATTAAAGGATTATAAATTAAAGTGTGCACCATACCTGTCTCCGATCGTCATATTCTAATATTCCCAGTTCGGGACGAATTGTCGTAACTAGAAAGTAAAGGCAAATTCATCAAAAACTTTAACAACATGAGATGCAGCATACAGATATTAGATTCGTATAAGCACGAGCAAAAGCTAAATATGTATGCGTAAACCCCATAATTATTATTTAATCTGCCGTTGAAACTGTTTTAAGTTATCCGAAACTGAAGAATCATGGAACTTACAGGGGAAGGCGGCTATTCGCGGTTTGGCTCTGGATATGGAGGCCAGCAGTGTGGATTTGCCGGCGTTGGGGAATCCCACCAGGCCGATATCGGCCAGAATCTTCAGATCCATCCGTATAAAGCGTGCCTGGCCTTTCTGCGGTAGAAACTGATTCTCCGGGTTGCCTCCCGCGCCCCCCTGGCCAGCACAACCCTATCGTTAACCGTATTGATTTCTCCCAAAACTTCTTTTGTTGCATCATCCACTATCGTCACGCCCAGCGGAACTTGGAGCGTTACATCCGCACCGGTTTTTCCCTGGATCGCCAGTTTGCTGCAAAATGTTTCAACGTGTTCTACCAGAAAATAACCCAGAATTTGTTAGAAAAACCCGAACAACAGGAAAGTATTTCTCACTTAATAAAATTTTAAAAGTCGCACTCGTACAATTTAACACATACTCGTACTCGTATCGTATGCAAAATCTGCAAAGAAAATCATCCAAAACAAAACTATCCAAAATTTATTTTGTAGTGAAACTTCAAAACGAATAAAATATTCTCCCGGATTTAGTTTTTTAACGAAACCTTAAACTCCGTAAACGATGAATACACGTAAATAATTCTCTCATATTTATTTATTTTTTAGTGAAACTTCCAAATCTGCAAAAGGGTACAAAAGTTTCCCAAATTTTCAGCAGAAATGCCCAACCGCAGAAGAAGTTATAATTATGAAACACCACATCTGACGGAACTCACGCACTGGGTCCACCGGGCTGTCCTTCCCAGCGCTGACTGGGATTGGCTTTATACAGCTGCTTGAGACTCTGCGATACTCGGACCTTCTCCGCTTCGGCCACCACATCGCCTCCTTTGCCGCCGACGCCTCCGTACCGCGCCATCCCCACACCCCCCGTACCGCCCTTACAGAAGACGCGCAAGGAATCGATGAACTTCTTGCCGCGGAACTACAGCGACAAACAGACGGACACTTTGCACCTGCATGGTGTTGAACGAGGAAAATATACGGAGAACTCACAGTGGTACGCTGATCAAACAGAACTCTTGTCGTCCGCATTCTGTTGGCAGCATCAAGGCAGACGATCAACAATCATCCAGGATCGATAGCAGATTACTCCAGGATAACAGTGGATTGTAGATATTGTCGTTGCTAGTGTCAAGACTCAAATGCGTTATGATATTCCACCAAGGAAACGAATGAAAGCATGAAACAAAAGTTACAAAACGATGGTCGACACTTCAGTTACACTGCCACGCAGGAAACTCGATGAAACTTAAGCCGCCAACCAGACTACAATTTGGATAGAAACTGTAGTGTGAAATCTCAATAAAATGATACACTGTAATTTGTAACATCGTTTAACATTCAGATTTAACACTATTTTAACAGCTTCGAAAATATCTCAAGAAGTCTGCTAGTAAGTAAGTACCGTTCGCACTTTTCATGTCAAAAAGAATGCGTAGCGAGCAGAGGTTACTGCGCAAGGTAAGAAATATAAGCCAGACCTATTGCGTTCGTCATTTCCTTTGGTCTAGCCTTTGATTTTTTGTACGAATAAACTTTATTCACGAATCTAATAATTAAAATTAATATTTAATAAGCCTGGGTTTTTTAACCCAATTATTACATTTACAACAATTTTAGAATTGTGGGCAGCAAATATATAATGTTTTGTATTTCACGACCGGTAAATCTTCGACACGCCCCGCCTTCGTTCTTCTCTTGCGACATCACAGTGATCACACATCCAGGTGATCAAACTTTACAGCACGGCTACTTCTGATTTTGATTTTGAACTAACCATGGTAAATTTCTTAAACCGTAGAACTAAAAACTGTAAAAAAACTGTTTATCGTGAATTACCGTGGATCGGAACAGACAATCCGTCTAATTGCCAGTTGTTTAGCTGTGTGCGAATTGCGATGCGTTCTGAATGAGAAGCATTTCTTAAAATTCCGTTTCCTTCGCCATGCCGAAAAATCTCCGCCGTTTCGCGGGCCGTAATCCGAAGATATCCCATGTCGAAGATGCGATGCACACTGCGGACGATAGCGATCGCGAGACCGAACAGGATGCCCCACGCATCGCAGCGCCTCGACAAATGTCCAGGAAACAGCAGCGTAAAGTCGATCGTAAAATGAAGAAGGCCAAGAAGAATGCGTGGTATACGCACCAAACGGTAAAATTTTGAAAATCGCTGTTGATGGACGACTGGGTTCCTTACATTGCGTTCCTGCATCGAAAAATTGTTTTTGTTTTCGACAGGCGGATGAGCCCGTACCAAAGAAACAGCAGCGAAACCCCGATAAACAACCGGAACGGAAGGCCGTCAAGCGTAAAGCTCCCGATGATGCTGATGACGTTGTGGAGAAACGAAAAGCGCAAGCCAAACAACGAAAGGTGCGGAAAACAACAATCTGATTTTTTTCTCGGATTAGTGTGATATTTTTTTGGTTGTGTGTTATTCACAATATGTTTCTAAATTTAGCATGAACAGATGGTGGAGAAGCTGAAAGAAGACAACGAGAAGGAGGATAAACTGCTGAAGCAGTTGGAGAAGAAGCTGGGCTTGAAAAAACGCAAGTCGAAAGCGTTGCCGACTTCGTTCGCTGATGAGGGACTTGATTGTAAGCCAAACTGTAAAATAGAACAATTTTGCAGCTGTTTTTAACATGTATTATTTTAAGATATACTTCCAGGATATAATTTAAAAATTTTTAAATGTAATTAATAAATTAAATTAAAATGTTTAAAAAATTAATAGGCAAATTTCATTATTTAATTAAATTCTTAACATTAGGTTAATTTATATTTCTGAGAAATCAAATTTCTGTAAAAATAAATTTCTGAAATTTAAATAGTATAAATTTTCAATATAAACGCTGGTGCACCATTAAATAGTGGTTGCTTTTTGAATTTTTACTGTGCCATTTTGCCATTCATGTGTGAAGGAAACTGATAAGTCGGAATATGGTGATGTTGTAGTACGATGGCGTTTTGGTAGTATCCTAAAAATGCGATATTAACATATGTCAAATCATCCCTGCCGCAATCATATTAAATTTTTTCCCCATTTTAATTTTGAGGCCGCAATTCTAGAGTACCCAGTAGGTGGTTTGATTGGTTTGCTATTATTCGCTATAAGTAATTGATAATTTTACGCGTTTTGTAGACTTGCTGGAAGTGTTGGAGAATCCGAAAAGCGAGATGGAACTGGAAGCACCGGAAGGCGATGACTCCGAGGCAGAATTTCCACATGACCAGCTGTTGGGCAACGACGACGATGATGAGGATGAGGCTCCATTAGAAATCCCTTCGAACAAGGCCTCCACCCAGAATCCCAAAGGAATCTTGAAAAAACCGAAATCTCTCCATCCCGTCGCGGAGACTATCTTGGAAAATTTTGAAGACAGTGATTCTGCTGACATATTCAGCAATGCCGACGAAGGTGACAAGCACGATGATGATGAAGACGAAGAATTCGATGACGACGGCGACGGTGATCTTGACGGTGCAGACGAAGAATTTGATGAGGATGGTGGGGAATATTCCAGTGACAACGACAAAACTGCGGAAGGTGCAGTGGAAAATAGCGATGAAAAGGATGGAGATGGAACATGGGAGGATATTTACGGGCGCTTTCGGGATAAACAAGGCAATGTTATAACGGAGAAGGCCGTGGGGAAGTACATCCCGCCGGGATTGAAAGCGGCGGCTAGCGGTGATGACGGGAAGATGGAGCGGCTGACCAAACAGTTGAAGGGCCTGCTCAACCGTTTAACCGAAGCGAATATGGCTAATATAGTGGCGCAGGTGGAAACGCTCTTCACGACGTACAGCCGGCATGGTAAGAAATCTTGCGTTGTTGACGCTTTTTGTGGAAAGGTTCAGCTGTTTCACTTCTGCGTAATGCTTTCGATTGCTTAAACGCCCGAAATTTTTCTCAGATAGAATTTGAGAAACAGTCGATATTGCTTCTAGATTTTGTTTGGTTTAATCGTCGTTTATATTTTCACCAGTTTTCTAAAGTTTAAGATGAATGGTGCTTTTTGCGTTCCGGTCAAAAATAGACCCTTCCCGAGAAATAATATTTCACACGAGTGCTTCACAACCGATTTAAATTCGATTTTTTTTCACTGACCTGTATTGCATGGGGAGAATTTGTTGCATTAAGGGTTTATGCATCGTGAAGAAACGTAGAAGAACGGCAACTTAGCAATCTCGTCCTATTGGTATAGGTGCCTATGCAGAGTTGCGCGCATTAGATTCTCAAGTTTGTGCCAGAGAATTTTGTGCGCCACTATTAGAAAGAATTAATTTTTTTCTAAGAAATTTAGGTTTTAAAATGGCGCTGTCTTCTTGCGATATTATAACATCAGTGCGATTTCTGGGTTTGAGAGATCTGTTTTAAATTTTATGTTACAGAAATGAATTCCACATTGGTCAAACTCGTTCTCAGCAGTTGCGTGCAGTCCAGCCTGATGCCAAAGCGGTTGGGACTGGAGTACGGGATGTTTCTCGGATTGCTGTATCAGAATGTAGGCCAAGAAACCGGTAAGTTAATTTTATAATAAGGGTACCCTTATAGGCACCCCCTAAAACCCCCGTATATTATAGGCACCCCTTTTCGCACCCCGTTTATTGTAGGCACCCTTTTTAGCTAAAACGATATATAATAGATTCAGTGTTGTTAGGTAATAATGCAGCTTTATTCAGATAATAAATTAATTTTTTCCAGTAATTTTTTGCAATACGTAACTTCTCTAGCACGAGTTAAGTATGTACATCAGGCTTTCCAGTCGATAATAGGATGATTCGGCAAATCAGCTGGCCTAGAGCGAATTTGTATTGCCCCTTTTTGGTGACCATAAGGTCATCTTTCTCGTTGGTCAGATCATTTATTGGCTTCCTTCCAAGCCGTTATCACCTTGTGATTTTCTCAGCTTGTAATACTATTGAGCCGCGACTTTTGTGAATACGATGTTCGCGGGCGATACTACACCGAACACAGATCATTTCAGCAATGTAGGAAAAAACAATCAGGCCGCACTGATTGGACCCCGGCAACAGAAACTCGACAATTGGAAATACTACAGCGACCCGCTTGTGTTCGCCACCGTATAGCATGGATAGGTGCAGTTGGACATGCGGCGACACCGGAGCACTTCAGTCTTCCGGTGTTAGACAGCACCACAATCACGAAAGCGCTGGGAACTTTCACATGTATATTCGTTTAAAAGGTGATTAACGATTCCCTCAAACGGACCTTCACCACGATTCACTTCTTCCATTTCCATTTCTCGTTCTACATTATTTTCATCGGACGTGGCCGCAAATGCTGGCTGCAAGCTTGATGCGAGCTGGGCATTGGTTTCGTCGGATTATAAAGTGTACCATACGAGCCCCAGAGCCGTTATTTTCGTTTTCTCTATAGTGCACGCAACTTTGTAAAACTTTTTTAAACTTAAGGGTTGGCTCCAGAGCTTTAACATCTAGTAGTCTGCACTATGCACGATATTAATCAAAAATGGGTGCCTACAATAAACGGGGTGCGAAAAGGGGTGCCTATAATAAACGGGGGTTTTAGGGGGTGCCTATAACGGTTTCCTTATAATAAACACCATGGGATTCGAAACTTTGTGGGGCGCACATGAGCAGTAAATTTTAATAATTATACGATGTGAAATTTAAATCGGAAATTTCCATTACGACGGGATATTCTTTCCTTAGGTGCTTTCTTCGTTGAGCAGTTGTTGTGCGCTTACGACGAACTCGTGGCTGCCAACGCACATCAGTCGGTGGATGAATTTGATAAGCGACTGGACAATGTGGTTGTGTTATGGTGCCATTTGTTCAATTTCAAAATTGTCCATTCAGCTATGATATTCGATTTACTGGAGGAGTTCACCGCTCGTTTCGAGGAGAAAGATATCGACATGATTCTGATTATACTGCGTGGTAAGTTTTTTTCGTTTCTCTTTCGTGAACAATGCCGTTGGGAATGAATTGATACGAATATTTGACTATGATTTCTTGTTCTGGATTCTTCTGCAGAAGTTGGATTTTCTCTGCGGAAAGCGGATCCGGCTGCGTTGAAGGATTCTTTGGCTACAATTCAATTAAAAGCCAACGAAATGTTAAACCAAAAGTGAGGAAAGTTTTAGAATAATGGCGACTTTTAATAACAGAATTTTACGGCAGTCAACATTTACGTACCGATATAACACTGCAGAGCAGAAGCTACGTACAGAGTTTAAACATCAATATATTGTAGTATAGTGGCTTTGGGTATACGCATCACGGTGATTATGCAAGCTGCACTTAATCAATTCCGTCTTCCACGGATATTAAGTGGATAAATTTTTTTTGGCTAATTTACAGATATATTCATTGTTTCAAATAGCTGTAGGCTTGGTTTTTCTTATTATTCTCATTTCCGTCATGCAGGAAGGTTGATTTAAGTGGCACAACATTTCCTGTTTCGTTACTTTAACGATTTATTTAGCGATTCACTTCTTGGAGTTTCGGCCGTAAAGGTCAATGTACATTTCCGAAGCTCATGTTTGACTTTCGTATGAATTGCAGTTTTAAACTATCCGTTAATACTAAACCCTTCCATACGTAATTTTCAGAATAAGTGCTGAAATCGGTGATTCACGCATTCGTGGTGCCTTGCAGACGAACTGCCGGTTCCCGTTTGACGTTCATGTTGGACATCCTGACGGCCATCCGCAACAACAACATGCGCAAAATCCCCAATTACGACCCCTCGGAACTGGAGCACCTGTCCAAGGTGTACCGGGCATTACTGCGGAAAGGACAAGCGGTGGAAGCCGAACTGAAGATCTCCTTGAATGATCTGCGTTCCGCCAAGGATCGCGGCAAATGGTGGGTGGTGGGGGCGGCCTGGCAGCAGCCGGAGCTGGCGCCCATGGAGAAGCGGACCGTGGGCAGTGATCCGGTGTCGCTGGCCGTGGGAACGGCCAGTGCGCGGCTGCTGGAATTGGCCAGCAAGCAGCGCATGAATACGGATGTGCGGAAGGCGATATTCTGCGCGATCATGGGTGCTGAGGTGAGCTTTTGAAAAACGGTTTTCTGCACAGGTTATTTATCAAACCGGAACGACAGGGGAACGCGTTTTATTTCATGATCTGTTTTGTTAAGAAATCGCTATTAGTTGGTTGAGGTTCTGTTTTCCCTGCTGGCATTTTTATTTAAAACATTTTTCTTAATAATTTATGATTTTGAATGCATGAGTGTCTCCATTTTATTTCTGAGAATGAATATATTCATTTCTGATACAGTGTACTTTTTTAATAACAGCAGTCGACCAAACCGGGTGTTTATATTGTGTCGTAGTTGAGTGGCACTTCAGTTTCCGGCTGTTATCATCAGTATTAAAGTAAAGGTGTCAGGATTAGTGCAGTAATTCCGTAAAACATTGTGGGATTGTAGAAAATTTTTAATAATTTGTGTTATTCTGTCTATATTTTTGTTCATAGTTTTTGATATTCATTTGTGTTGCGTAGCAGAAACACTGGTAAAATTTCATTTCTCTGCAGGACTTTAGCGACGCATTTGAGCGCATCGTGAAACTGAATTTAAAAAGCGCCCAGGAAGCCGAAGTTATTCACGTTTTAATCCACTGCATTCTCAATGAAAAACACTTTAATCCGTACTATGCCTTTGTGATGGACAAATTCTGTGGATCACATCGTACCTTCCAGGTGAGTGTCGTCGGCAAAAGTGTCTTTATTATTCTGACTGGACGGTTGTCTTTTTACTGCTGTTAGTTAAACAAAAATTTCGAAAACAAGCGCACGTAAATGTGTTAAAAGGCTGCTTAATCGTGAATTGAGGGAGCTGAAGATTTAATTTACAACGTTTTGCGAATTTGTGTCTAATCATATTTTGTTTTAAAAAATGTTTACGGCACTTACGTGCGCGAAGTCGAACCAAACACTCGCATTTATAGACTATTGCCTTGCTGTTTGCAAGGGTTTGAACCATCTCAGCGGCTGTGATGTGTTTCGTAGATGAATGGCATTTGAATTGTTAAAGTTACAATTGGGTGATCTCATAATTATCATGAGAATGGAAAACTGTACAACGCGGTCTCAGAAAACTTTTGTAGCAATACTTGTGTTTTTTTATAAGCTTAAATTTAATCTACATTAACAGACGATGGATGAAAGTTTAAATAAATATGAAGTGATTTATTTCATTTTATTTTTTAAATTTTAAAATAAACGAAAAAAAGAGCTGGAATTTGGCCCCACTGACGACGTTTATTTTTCAGCGTCAGCTGTTATTTGCTCTGTGGGACAAAATCCGTGATCTGGCTACACTGAACCCATCCCAACAGAAAAATTTGGCCCAACTTTTGGCGCACGGACTGACCCAACGGACACTGCCCATCACGGTGCTGAAGAAGACCAATTTTGCCGATATGAATGCCGCCCTGGTGGAGTTATTGCGTACTGTCTTGGCGACGCTGCTTTTATCGCCATCCGAAAAAGATATGACGGACATTTTCTCCACATTGGCAGAGAAAAAGTACAAAGTGATGCGGGAAAGCTTGCGCTTGTTTATGCGGCATTTTATGGTTAGAAACGCGAGGAAAATCTTGGTCGATAAGCTGGCCAAGTTTTCCAAAGAGGACTTGATGAAGCGGATTGATTTGGCTGAGAAAGCTTTACTGGGTACCAATAAGTTGTGATAATTGTTGTTTGTGTTGTGAAAAATGTACTGGCTAGTTCGGAATTTATCTGGATAAAATTGGAGAGCTTGTTAATTACTTTGCGACACCGTGTAAATTTATCGCGTTTTCGCCGTCGACCAAATTGTCGGCACGAGTACTTACGAGTATTATGCGTCATAACAGAAAATCCTAAACCGTTTCAACTTTATAAAAAACGTAAAAACCGACCCCAGCAGAAGTGCGTAAATTCGTGACTTTTGTAGTATATGCACACGGTTTATTCTTATGCAGGGAATATATCTGTTCCAGTATTCGGTTTTTTTTAAGAATGAATACTTACTAGAACAGTCAACCACATACTCATGTGTGTTGTCAACTTATTGTTGCTTTCCAAACCGTCAGTAATGAGAAACATCGTAGACGAGTGGCATTTTCAGAGAACGACCGTGACTACATGAATTGTATTCAAGCAGAAATTAAATTACGAACTTAGGGAGAACTTCTCAGTTCAGAAAGGGAAAAACACTCCGGAAACTGTATAATCTTTTTATTTCAGTTTGCACACCAACCCGGAAAACTAACCACAGCGCCGCTTATAAAGCGCCGAGCCCAAGCACAAAGCCATGAGACAGAGAATAACTTAAAACTCACTAAAAATACAGCGTAAAAACCGCTCTGTCCCACTGTCAACACACATTATACCTTCCCCATCGCAGTATGGCCAAAAAATACTCCGAAGAATCGAAAACAGCATTTGCCAAGCTTCAGAAAAAAACCACAACGTTCCTCACAGTGCATCGTTGTCGGGGCAATGGCGCGTCTTTGAAAAGAAGGCCAAGTGTCTAATTCGTCGAAACTACAGGACACAGAGACCGAAAGATAAAAACTCTGGAATAATAAAAAAAAAACTCTGCATTGACACTCTTCAAAAAAACTGAAGAAAAACAAAAAATACAGCGAAAAAACGTGTCGCTGTTCGGCTCGATTCACACAGTCGGTCGTTGGATGCTCCGAACGGATGGACACATCGGTCCGTTCAGTGCCGACAATATTACGGACGATGAAATCTATAAAAGGATTAAATTCGTTTTATTAAATTCAACATTACCGAAGTCTTCGTTTGCGCGTGTTACCTCGTATACTGCCGGCTTGATTCGTGGACTTCCATTTCGGCTTTCTTGTAATCGTTTAGCTCTTTCCGAATGGCAGCCTAAAAAATACCATAATAAAAAATACTGTAACAAAAATTTCTATGATGTAAATTTTAAAAAAAGACGCAACCATTAGAATTCCGTTATCTTGGCGGCTATTGCCCATATAAAATTAGAATTCCTTGTTTACCGAAGAAAATGATGGAAAGGTAATTGTCGAAATTTCGACGATAACGAATAAAAATGCCGAATCGATCACAAATCGTTAGAAACAATGCTAGAAAACAGACCCTAAAATTGTTGGAACTTCGACAATAATAAATTAGTCATACAAAATTGCTGGAAGAAGCTGTAGCCGAAATCGCTGAAAAAAACATTTCGAAAAAAGACCAACAAATCGCTGACACGTTGACATGAATTAACGTTGCAGGAAAATGCCGGATCATGTGGATACCTTATCTTTGGGCGTCAATCGGGTCCAGGGCTTATCAGCGCGCCGATCCCACTCATCGACCTGATTGACTTCCACGTAGTCATTAAAACGAATGATCTTGAGCTCCTTGAGTTCCTCAATCGTCGGACGGAAGCTCAACTGCCAACAATCAATAAAACAATATCACACACACAGCTCCCCTTTGGCCCCACTACACAGCCACGCACTTTACGCATCAACTGGTTCTGGCGCTCCTTCATATCTATCGGCTGCTCGGCTTCATCTGCAATACACACACCAACGCACCCTTAAATTTATTTGCATTTTCGCCGAAAAAAGAAATCCACATTCTACCACAAAATTCCTAAAAGCGGACATTTTCAACCGTTTACAGGAACACTTAAAAAATCACAGTACAAAATGTTGTTGATTTATCGTTTTTGAATGAGTTACAAGCGAATCTGGCGTGCAGTGGCTCGCGTTAATGATGATAAATGTAACGAACCTTTGATAATGTTGCGCTGTGTTAGCTCTTCCAGGGTCGGTCGGAGACTCAGCCGGCTACAAAGATGACATAATACATTGCGTTTAACGATCACATTGCGATTTAGTCTGATTGTCAGTGCCTAATAAAAAACGCTTCACAGCAATACGATCATTAAAAGTCCAAGCGAAGTGATCTTCACTAACAAACAAAACCTTCCTTCAGTTTTTTAACAAAAATGCTTTTAAATTTTCAAAAAACAGACAACCAATAACAAAACACCCAATAAGAAGACCATAAACGTCCATAATTACAATTACAAAAAAAACATCGTCATTATTTGATAATTTGACACAGAATTTTCAGCAATTTCAGTAATTATTTTCAGCAATTTTTCGTATTTCAACAACGATAATTTTCAGAGTCACTTATTTTTTAATTCTGAGATTTTTTAGTTTGGTTTTTAAAAACAACAATTTTATTTAATTTACAAAAAGTCAGACAACTAACGGAGTAGATAAATAAGGCAAAACAAAGGTCACTAAAGCACCAAAGCGTTCCCATAATAATTAACACGAAATGTTTCATAACTCAGCATGAGAATTTTCCAACTCGAAAAGCTATGATTTGGAGAAGCCCTTTATTTTTCTATCACTATAGACGAGGTAGAAATCGATGACCTTATCATTGACCTCAACGATATATTCGTTTTAAGCGTTTATCCAATATTTCTAATCCCGTTACTAAAGCGCGTTGCAAATGAGACCGGAAAAGGAGGGATACACAGCTGTGCGCGAAGCAGAAATCAATGCGCAGCTAAATTACCGTTGCAATCGATTGCCAATTTCGCTAATCTCGTGTTTGCGATCCTCATCCGGCACCACTTCCCGGCCCACTCGGACTTCGCTGAGTCGGCGACCGGTGCGTTTGGCTTCCAGATGGATGGCCAGGGAATCCTTCCGTATCACACGCCGACTTAATCCGCTGCCTAAAACACACACACAACGGTATACAGCCAATCCCGGGATTATCCCCGTCCACCCATAAGCGTCACTAAATACTGACTTTCCATCACGCAACTGAGCCCTGCCCGCAGCATACTGCAAGATTTTATCCCAGCCCAAATATCCACATTTAAAAAGAAGATTTCAGCTAAAAAAATATGTAACAAAATAATGACAGCAGTATCAATTAAAAAACGTAGCTTAATCCAATTCAAAATCACATTTAGGGCGCCGTGAAAGATGTACACGAAATTAAACCGCAAACAGCCACAACACCACGAATGTACTAGCATGAATGAAGTACAAGCATTTAAACCGGGAAATTTTTGACTTTGAAAATCAACAGTAAAAACCTGTGCGTAACAATCTCAGTTCTTAATCTCTCTGCAACGAGGACAAAATATTCCTGACAAGCCAAGTGTACAACCGGAGCAACGAAGAATTTAATTTTCAAAATATGAAAATACTGTTCATCTAAAATGCAAAAAATATTATGAGAGCTCTGCTTTGGTGTACAACAACTTAACGAATATGGTTAATAAAAAAGGCAAAAAAATATTATGATCGCTTTTCTTTATTAATCATTATCGAGACTTTACTGATGCTGCCTCCCAAATTGCTCGAAAACGTTCGCCAGTACGCAGCCACACCACTACAAAGACAGTTACACACCCGGGATGCTAAATACAAATCTTGAAATTTAGGAAATTCAACAGCAAAAACCTGTGCGTAACTGCGGCATTTATTATAAATGCCACAATTATCTCGCTGTAAAAAAGGCGAACTATTCCCGACACGCAGAGTGCACTCCCCAGAGCGCAGCAATAATAAACCCCCTTTCAGTGCTCTACAGACTACACATCCCCACGCACTCACCGGTCTCCGACTCACTATCCGATTCATCAAAACTGTCATGCGACTCATCACTCTCCATTTCCTCATCGCCGGCCGGCGTCTCCACCACCAGCGGGACCGTGGTGTGATGGAGGAAGTGTTCTACAACGCAGACACACACACGCAGTCAAGAAACAGTCATCGAAAGCCCCCCGGGAGGAGCAGTCAATGCCAATCTGATTGCTCTGCGTACCGGACGAATTGTTCCGGCCACTGCCGGTTCCCTCGCTCCCACCGGCAGTCGACAGCGGAAGGGAGCGTGGCGGAGTGAAGGTCAGCGGGGATGTGTTCACCGGCGCCTCACCGCTGACGCCTACGCGGCGCCGCGTGGCGGTGGGCTTGGAGGCCGGGCTGTCACCGTGCGTCTCCTAGAATTCCGAACCAGTCAACATGAATAAATTATGTCCTAGATGTTTACGACTTTACACGAGTCAGCGCTGAAAAAAATCTTTAATTAGAAATAGCCGCAATGATTTAAAATTTAAATTTTAAAAGTTTCATGGTTTCACAACCATTTAAATCAGGAAATAATCAGCAATAAAAGTTTCGTAACGCCAAAATATTCTAGAACTAAAATTGGAAAAAATGTGCATGTACTGTAATTTATGCGACCGCTGCTGTAGCAGGTTATCCAACCAATGAAAAATTGAATGCATATCCTTATGCGTGCGAAATGGTTAAAAACGGTTATGAGCTAAAGAAACGAAACAAAAACTAATTCAAATGCTCAAGATGAAGACTAAACTTTTTTCACTTCAAGAGATCTGATTAACAGTTTTCTACTCCATAGTTTACTGAATAAATATTGGAGCATTCCACAAACGTTACTGACTTGTGCAGTTGGTTGTGCATGTACAAGTTGCTGCTCATGGATCACAGGCGGACTGGCGGCGACTGTCGTAACGACATGCGTGGTATTGGTGAAGAGGGCATGGCCTAATCCCCAACAACAATAACAACACACATCAAACATTACATCACACAACGCAGAGAGCGAGGAAGAGAACGCACCGGGCTGCTTAAGAGATCCAATACTGGGCGATCCGTTGCGGTCCGGGATATGGCTGGTGATACTCTGCTGCACCAGCGTCACCGTCTTGCTCTTCAACGTCGTGCCCTTGGGCGACTCGTCGGGATGAATCTGTACAAGATGACCGGAAGCCGTGGCGGAAGCGGATGTGGAGGGAGAGGGACAGGAGGTCGTGCTGGCGCCGGTGCCAGTCAGGCCGGAACGGGGAATCGATAGGGGCTGCAGAAAAAACAACCACAATCATATAAAAAATTCAACAAGATTGTGCATCCTTATTATAAGATTTCCTAGGCCCTTTCGTTTTATTCACTATCTAATTTATCTACTTTCTCTGGAAGTGTTATATACAGAGTATGTACTTCTGTATGTACTACGACTTTTTATCAGCAGTGGCATTAAGGTTCCGATCACCATATGCATAAAATTAGAAAGTCCTAAAGAAACAAATCTACGCTTTTTCTTTTTTTCTTTTTATCTACGCTTTTTCCAATCCCTTCGATCTTCTCAAAATTATAACTATGTTCTTGTATTTCTTTTAAACTCGAACAGTTTCTAATTGCACTGATAAAATTTTAATTTTTCAAACAGATGTATTTTCCGTTTTTCCTTGATTTTTCTGTTTCATTTACGTAGAATAAAAACAAATACAAAAAAATTACCATCAATGTGGTGTCTATTATTTTATTTAGTGTCTACCTGCGCTGGCTTATAAGAATGCCAACTGGCTATTGCAGAATAAAAGGAAAAATAAAAATAAACCACGTAATAAATGAATAAAAAAGAAAGAACAAAACTCTCCAATATTTAGAGCAGCTTTCAGGGATCATTCGAATTCTGCAAGGCACGGACGGACGTGTCTCAGTTTTATTTGACGTCAGTGTACTCGTCTCAAGGAGACGTTATTAAATTCCCGTCAAAATTCCATTGATAAACCCGGCCGGATATGTGCTAAAATGTATTTCCTGTTGGAGCAAAAACCACGCCATATTTCCGGGCCAGACAATACAAAAGAGAGCCATTTGAACGGCGTGGTGAACGGCCGTAAAGGAGTTTCATATTCTGGTATTCTACTGTACCTGTGAGCGGAGGAGAGAATCAGGGGAGGTCAGTCTCGTTGAAGAGGAATTTTGAGCATTGGGAAGCGCATGACTATTATCAGGCACACCTTCTGTTCCCGGGAATGGCCAAGGCAACAACAAAGGACAACAAAAACACGCCGTTAACAATTCAATTACGTTGTTGATGTGCTACTCTACATTTCACCGTACATCGTACTGGCACTGGCGTTTACATTTAACACGCACCGCCTTTAAAAGCAATTTCATATCATGTGACTAGAGGGTTATTCGATACGCTACGGCAGTCTCAGAGAATTTCGCTTCTCGCCAAAAACAGCTCGTCAGGTATTTTTCATTTATTCAGATTTGGCTACTTCTCATCACGTGACTGCGTTTAAAGAAAACTCTATAACAAGCCGCAAAGTAAACATAAATTTTGCGCAAATCGATAAAGAAGCCGTGTTAAAAACTTCATACCAAATAAATCAACCATTTTAATTCGTACGTGTACGCAAGCGTATCAATGCGGCAAATAATTTAAACACTTCGCATCAAGATAACGCCGCTAATAAAAAAAATTTTTCAAATTTGGCTTTACGATACAGTAACAAACTGAAATAATCATTGTACAATACATTGCAACAAATACTTCCATTAACTATACAAGTATACACCAATTCATTTGCCGCTTGTCGTCAAGTTTAACTTTTCGATACACAGAGCCATAAACAAACAATTATTACAAAATATAAATTGAATTATAAAGAAGTCGGAAGTATAAAAGGACATTATGGTCCCATTGACACTGGGACCATGCTGAATGTCAAGTCGAAATATCTACGCTGACTACACATGCTGCAGTGCTCCCGGCGCGTTCGCGACACGAATCAATTTTGACAAGACATCATAAAAACTTTCCAGCAGGGTAATTTACTTCGTTCTGACGCATAAAAACAACGGACAACGCATCGTGAAAGCTTTTTCCCTCAAATAAAACCGGAAGCGCCACAAATAATATTACCGAAAAGCCGGTCCGTCATTTATCCAGCCAAAACAGAAAAAACTTAGCACTTTCGCAGGAAAATTTGTTAGCAGTTGTCTTAACAATAATTTATATCCGGCTCTTAAATCAATCAGTAATATCAGGATAAAAATTTGTCAGTTCGTACTTATCAACAACGTTTACCACTGATTTTTTCGCACTACCAAGAAATGACTTAATTACGTTTGCCATTTATGCCGCAAACCACATCAGATAATTTCATATTATCATTGCACTATTCGCACGGATTTTTTAAATATGAAAAACAAAACATAACTTCACTCCTGTTCCAGCTGCTTCAACTTTTCCAGTATGTGATTACCAAAACTACGCTTTGGTAAATAGCTGATATTTTCACCAAAACTCTCAAACTAACATCTTTTCCTTTTGCAACTTTTGCAAAAAAAATCGTTTATAATTTCTAATTCCTGTACGTTTCTTAAAATAAATACATATGCATGGTGAGACCTTCAAGGACATCAAACTGCAAGACCCGGCAGATGAACTGAAAAGCCGCGCGAAATGCAATACGGAGGACATTATCGGTCACGCGAGCAGCGATGGAGATTCGTCAGGCGACGGAAGAAGCGCCACAAGATACACAGGCACTCCTTGTTGGCATCCGCGCCTGCACTGCGCACTTTAATTGCCTTGTAAATCTACCATCCCAGTGGCCATACACCCCAGCGGAAGTGCTAGTTGGGATGATGAAATAAACGGCCACTGCTGCTCGGATCAAACCGGCATCCTTCCCGTTTCCATTAAGACATGCCATAAAAGGCAAAAACCTTGCACAATTCCTGACAATACTTTACTGCGACATTACCACAATAATTACCAATTAGTCATACTACATTCATTTTCAGAAATCAACGCTAGACTGAGTTTATTCAAAGAAACAATTTCACTATTTTAAACGGTGCATTACAAACGTGACAGTAAGTACATTTCAAAGGGCCTTCAAAGAAAATAGCAGAACAATGCTAAACTGGCAAACTCCACATATAATTTATCGGCACGTGATTTTACAAGCAATGCAAAAAGGAGGAATTTAAATGCAAAATAAATTAATTAATTGAAATCAGTGAAATGCAAGCTCCAGCAATAAGCAATCTGTTTTTAACTAGCCTTAATTCCAAAAACCTTTGCATTTCCCGCGCTATTTTCGACCCTTTTTCAAATTTATGGGCACCGGTCGTAGTGCAAAGCTAATTTATTTAAACTCTATAACCGAACTTCATAAAAAAAATTAAAATACGTGTTAGAAATTTTAATCAATATATCAACAACATGTTGTTAATATCTCGCATTAATACAGCAGTTCAACAAAACCATTTTAAACATTTTTTTCAATGTTAATCATTTTTCACCGATAGTTTTTGCGATTACACTCCAATTAAAATCTTTAGTACGGCGATACAGACGCCACATCTCGATTAGCTCTTTTGCCTAGAGTGCCTTCCCGCGAAATACACATTAAAAGTGAAACCTCTTTAAAAATGTGCCCCGATAACTGCCATGCAGCGCGCTCTGTCCGCTGGGACCTGCCAGTGCACATTCTGGCTGATTGGCTCTTCATGGCCGTGAATCCCGCATACCAGCACGTTCATTTATGCCAGGCCGCGAGACGCTATTCAAATGCACTCCGCGACCGGCTCGCGCGCTTCATGGCCAATCAATTGTCCCATTTTTCCCTCGGCAAACGTCCGCATCGGATCGACTCTTCGTGTTGCCGTTCAGTGCCGGCGTTTTGATCTACACAGTGTCAAACTCCATTTCACGGCTCCACACAACCCGAGGAAAACTGTTGTTTTCCACAAAAATCGAATAACATTGGGATTAAATTTTTGCTACGGTTTCCCGGATCTCGGGTTTAATCTCCATTTTATTATCACGACAAAAAGCCGCATCAATGTCTAATTCCCATATTAGCTGCTATTTTCGTTTTTATTTCATGCGTAAAAAGAAAATATTTTTACCACAGGGTTTCTAATCCAAACTTTACAAAATATTCCATTGTTTTCTTTACGGTCACGCACTTGCGCCTGTACGATCAATAATGTCATCGTTAGGTTTTTGTGTTAGCTCTGATTTGTCCGTAATAAGCATTATACAAATAAATATACTCGTTAAAAGGTCGACAACCGTCGCGTGCGTGATAGTTTGCGCCTTGTAAATGATGCGCATGGAAGATATGAAACAGTTTATTAATAACCCCGCTATTCACTGGCTTACGTAAACAAGACATGCAGCAGCAAAAATCGTAGTACACTTCGTTACAAATGCGGTGACACCAAAACTTCACAGAAATGCAAAATGCCCACGGCATAATGCAGACAAATGTCAATTTACGCAAAAAGACCACCACGAAAACGACAACAATGTTGCGAACCGTTACGAAAATTATCGATGTAATTTTCGGATCTCCATTAACTTTTTGTGACGAATATTATCAAAACAATTTCAGACCCTTATTAATTAGTGAGTGCCGAAAATTCTGAAAATTCTCTGCGTCGAATAACTTTCCAACAAGCCAGACGAATAAAATATACAAATAAATTATCACTAAAACATTTTTTGAAATTATTTTAAAAAGCAACAAAGATTCTTCGAATGCGAAACTTTTGCAGCCAGGGTAATGATGCACAATGAAGAAGGAGAAATAAGTAGGAAAAAAGGACAATCAAGTGGAAGATGGTAGGGACTGATGAAAAGTGAGTAAATACATGAAGAGACATGTCATATTTGGTATGAACTGTCATTTCCGTTTACCCTTAGAATCAGCAGCGGAAATGGCGGGAGAGGAGAGAATGAGGCAAGATCGATGGAATCACTGGGATCGGCTCGACGAGGAAAAACCGGACAAGAAGCAGAGCGTATAGAAATACAGTTTGAGCGGCACGATTGGCGAGTCAATGTTAAATTAAACAAGCCCCCACCGACAGCAGCCGATAACGACGCGTGCACACAACAGACAGAGCTCTTCAACAAACAAGACACACAAACGCAAATCAATTACACACGCCGGATCAATGCAAGTTGAGATTAATTACTTTTTTTCTGCGTCACAAAACATTTTCCATTCAAGGATCTAATTCACACGACAAAGCTAAAACAAAATGCGTTCATAAAATCTACGGAAACTAAGAAATTTTGTAAAAATTCCGTATAAATTAATTTATCTATTTAGCGATAACTGAATTCACAGAGGGCCTGACAAAATTACATCCACGTTGACCCAAGTGATTCCAGTGCAAACAACAACTATACGAGATGAAGTCACGCGAAAGCCACAATAAAAATCCGCGATAAGATAGAACACAAATATTCCACGTTCCAAAAATTTGGAAGCGCCGTCATTAAAAACGGCTTTTTTAATCACACACAAATCCGTCACGATAATGCGGAGCACAGAGCTTTTCGCATAAAATATTCCAGACAAAAATTCATGCAAAACTTGCGCTCAATTAAGGATCCTGGAAACGTTTACGGTTCACGAGTTTACCGAAAACATTTCGAGCAAAACAATTTCGAAAATATCGCCATTAGAATTGATCACAAAAAAATCCGGCAGCGGTAATGCAACGCATAACGTTTCGCATTACAATATTCCTGACAAAAATCCCCATAAAAATAGTGATAAATTCAAACCCTAAAACGGTGGCGTTTGGAATTTCTACTATCTACCAAAAATATTTCGAGTAAACAACTTACAAGGCAGCCAACGCGTCGCCAATAATAACAGCAAATATTCCAATTAAATTCGAAAATCAACCCAGATTTCGCCAGTGCCAGCACAATAAATAAACCATAAAGAACCTTCGTAAATTCTGTCCTTTTCTTACCTATCACGCCATCGCCCGCAGCACCCGGGTTGGGCATCTCGCGGGGACTCTGCAGGGAGTGCACCACATCGACATCCTCCATTTCGGCGCTCTTCCGCTGATGGCCATCCCGTCTAGACTTGAGCCATTTCCAGGGGCGCAGCCAGCGACGGAAGCCCGTCAGGCGGGACGAGGAGGTCTTGGCCGTGGGCACCGCACTGTCCGACTGGGGGGAGGAGACGGCCGGGGGCGACTGCGGGTCCGAGGGGGAGGCGGCACTGTTACTGACCACCACCACCTCCGCCGAGCGGATCTGCACACTGGTCGTGCCGCTGCCCGTCTCCAGGGGTTCCAGTTTGCGACCGAAACTTATCGGCAGCGTACGCGAGCCTACACATCCATGCAATCAATAACACCCGATATTCTCCACTTTCCCAGGACGAAAAATCACTGTCCGATTATAATCGATAAAATTTCCAATGATTTCACCATATTATGCACCATAAATAAAAAAATTAAATTTTTAAAAATCACTCCGTAGAACGAATCGAGAGTCCCAAATATGACTATGATATTCTGATGTTTTTTTTTAAAAATCCAAACTTCATCAGATACTGTATGGACTGGAAAAGCAAAACTGTTAGAAATGTGGAGAAAAATGTGTATTTAGGAAAAAAATTTGAGGACAGTAGGGTACGCTGGGGAAAAGTAAAAACGACTGCGCGCCGTTCAGTTATCTTGCCTTTGGAAGTGGGTGCTCCATTGACGGAGAGCTTAAGCCGTTTGGTCATGTCGTCGATCCACATCAACATGCATACACGCGGGGGAGAGAGTTAGCAATAGGTCCGCCAGCAGCGTTCTCGTCGTATAATTCAGCCCAGAAAGCCAACCGAATGTTGCTGCTGGTGTGTGTCATATGCCAGCACAGTATGAGGCAAAAAATAACTGGGATGGAAAGACACGGCGCTGAAACATGATTAGCAGCATTATACCGACGCTTGTGCAGCCCAAGATCGGGGCGGTCTGCAGTGGGCAAAAATTAAAAAAGCAACGCAATTATGTCGTGGCGTGGCGGTTTTTTTTCGGCAGTGGCTGGAAAACTGGCAAATCAACTGTGGCGCTCAATCCAACCGCACCGCATAAGTTAAAGGGAAGTATAAAAAAACACACAGGCCTTCTTCTCTTGATCGGCAATTGAGCTGTTGCTCGGCTGTACACACTCACAACGGAAACACACTGCAGGCTGGGAAGAAAAAAGTCTGAATGAACCGATCAAGGCGCTGACTCTGCCAAGGGACTGCGTCAGCTAATCGGCGCCAACACCAGCCGACGCGCTGTGACTGGAATCGATTTCGAGTCATGCAGCCAGTTCCCATCGGCTTCGCGCTCACTGTGATATCCTTGTGACTCGAGTCGAAGTCACTCTCCCAACCGGTCCTAACGGCTGAAGTCTAAACTAGCCGCGACCGCAAAATTTACACGGAGCTGCTTCTCCAAAGCGGTTTAAAAAACTGCGAAACTGAAATATTTTATTAATTTTGTTTTGAACAACTGTGAATCGAAGATCTGTTGTAGTACCAAGTACCAACCGGCAACCAATATGATAATTAAGCTTGATTGTAGCCTTATGTACCTAGGTATATTACATTATAGAATTCTCTACAATATTTACCCACAACTGGTCAGTGGTCACCTTTCGTTTTATGCAACTGGCATGGACATTTTTAAACAGAAATATATGTACAGTACTTAAATAGGCAACTGTCGGCATAATGTTGGTAACAAAGTGCAAGCGCGGTGGCATTACTTCGTATTACTTATAATAAGTACTCGTACTTAAATAAACTACAGACAAGACACTCTCTTCATAAACTATAAAGCTAAAATGTAAACGATGAAAATAGATACACGCTATTTTAACATAATTAGGTTTATACTGAATTAAATTGTACGGAACTACGAATAATTAATTTGTATGGTGTACACAATAGGGCATCGCCTTTGTTAAAGATTATACGGTACACACAGTATGCAAGAAGTTCCTGCACCTAAATCTAATTATCATAAAAACGAATAGTGTATTTGAATATTAATCAGATTTAAGCCAAGTTTTTTAATTGTAACCAGTTAACCAGTTTCTTGTAGGAAATTATTCGATTTCTGGGGGAAAACGTACGCGTATTTACGTACTTCAAGTATAGTTCTATAGAAAGCAGTACCTTCACCCTCTATATATTACAGTACTACGAGTACTTAAATCCTTACCAAACATAAAAAAAGATTCTGTTACAAAAAACAAATTCGGCGGGCGTTTGGACATTAATGTCAAAACGCCTCCCTAATTTTTGTGTGGTTAAAACGCCGACAGAATGCTTTTGCAATAGAATCTTCCTTAATGTATGGCGATGATTATATACTATTGTATAAAAAGAATACTGATAAACGTAAGTATGGTCTAGGTAGCCGTTTTAAGAATTCTCCCAGAAATCTAGTATTTCCGTTATAACGAAATTTTTGCTGCAACAGAATGTAACATAATGTGACTGGGCGTTACCAGTAGTCGTATGCAGTAGATTACTTCGTTATTTCTGTACATGAAATTAATAATTTATTCTACCATTACACCTTTTAGAGACCTGTTTGTTCGCAGTTTCGAAGGCGGGTACACAGAGAAGCACAAAATGAATGCCGCATCAGCGCAGTGTCCAAATACGCAAATGTGATCAGTTTCTGTACCGTTCTCTTTGGTGCATGGTTTTCTGGAGGTTCATCTATACTTCTATAGCATATACCCGGTGTGGAAACTCAGCGGGATGTCACCGAATCGACATACCGTTCCGTGCAAATCAGAATGGCTACTATTCATGCCGAAAATGTTTTAAGTATCAGAAACGGAGAGTTATACCATTTCGGTAATCACCAGTTTCAGTAGTTTGTAAGCGCATCACTTTTACTACAGCTGTTACTCGTGGATTCCGGCTTGATTACACAACGGGATAAGGATGACTCAAAGCACCATGGTTTTTCGAGCTTTACCGATACTCAAGTTTTTCTTCTTAATATTCGCCATCGTAGGCATTTTTCCGCATTATATCCGGTCATTCAGCCCTCCAAAACATTCACCAAAGCGCAGGATTTCGAAATTTCTGCTCACCATCGTTTCGGTGTTGTCATACATTTGGTCGGCGGGGTCGATGCTCTGGCTGTTCTGTTATGTTTGCATTCTCGCTTATATTTTCTCGCAGTCCTACGAAAAAGACGACAAAATGACGGAATTACTCATGAAAGGTTTCTTGCTGCAGTGGATGGGCTCTGGTCTCCTTAACGCCTTCTTTTTCGTAATCAAGAGCGGAAAACTTCCAAAGGTCATACTGGAACTGGAGAACAATATCAACAGCATGGTGTCGGCGAATTACGTAACTAGTGACCACTGGCCATTTAGACGCGACGGAAAATGGTACAAGGTGATGACAGCGGTGGCCTTTGTTACTCTTTGCGTGATCTCCATCATTTGGGTCATGGTTATTGTCCAACCGATGGAGTACAAAGTTCTGTCAACGACCACATTAATTCTAGTGAAATCGGCCGGTGGCAATATCTCTCTTCCAATCCATGCCACATACGAAGATGTCGAAGAGTGGAAACTGAAGATGTCGTTACTGAATCAGACACAGACATCCGATGATAATGGCCTAACTCCGCTCGGTTATATTTTACTATTTGGTCAGTTATGCAGTTATCTTTCCCGTGCACCGCGCGTCGCTGCATTACTAGGCATCCAGGTTCTCTTTATGTTGATCACGATTCCGATGCATGCCGCTTTTCGGGTTTTAACCCGGCAACTAAAACAGCTATTCGAGAACTCCAAATGTGTGGATGAGGATTTTATTCAACGACTGCGAGGTATCGTTTTCAACCACCTCAACCTGACACTGCGCTTACGTGACCTCGACGACGTATTTGGACCTACTCTGCTGTTCCTGTTTATTTCAGATGTGTACGTTATTGTCACCAGTATCGGTATTGTCAAAGGTGAAACTATCTCCACGGGTCCGTTTGCCGAAGAATTTACTTCCGATAAGTTCGTGCGCAGTATCTGTTTGGAGACGATTTTGCTGGCGTTGCGAATTTTCTGTGCGATTCGTGTTCAGGAAGAGGTATTTATATTAGTGTTCACTGCTTTACGCGGAATCGCGAGTGCAGCTACAGAGTTTTTTCAACGCAAGTTTTACATTAACCAAAAAGCGTAGCTTCGAACAAAACATTCTGAAACAAGAGATTACTGGTAGGCCGTTACTTTGATGACTATTATGTAGCTTTGTGCGGTAGAAGTTCATGCCTTTGCTTGTTTTGGGTTTTGTTTTTGCTTTGGGTACTGAAGTACCGAGAGGCGAGAGCATATATTTCTATTTCACACTTTTGTCAACCCTTTCCTTTATATGTAGGCAGCAGAGTTTGGCGTACAGTTGGCGATCCTTACGGAATGGCATGACCTGCCTAACCGTTGCGGTGATACTTACACAAATTATCAACAAACAGTAATCCATCGCTTGGGAGCGGTCAAAGGAACGTTCACGCTTTATCAGCTGTGTGCATTGAACAAAGAATTCGTCGTAACGGTAAGCCGTAAGGGATGCCCATAATACTTATTAGTGTTCGCGCTGGCTGTTACTCTGTTTACCATTAATGGGAAGAACGTTGTAAGTACTGTGCCGATGGAGGTACATAATACTATTATATAGTCTATATACCCAATATAACGATAGTATTCTACCAAGTCCATCGATCGAACATACCGTTCACCGCCTACATTACAAATTTATTGCTTTGCCGTAGGTCATCGGCATCATGCTGACTTACGTAACACTGGTCTGGGAAATGGATAACAAATAGTACCCAACCTTACGATACCACTATGTGACTATCGAGAACCACTATTCCCGAAGGATATTCCATGAATCCGTTTGCCTGAATTCCCAGATCTATGATGCACTGTAAAACTTCGCAAATCGATGCAATGACCGTACACATGTGCTTTCCGTAAATTGTTGGTACTCGTAGCCGTAGCCTTTTATTGTTGCTTTTATTGCACTCGTATCCTTAGTTTGATGTCAGAAATTTTGTTTACATTTTCGTGGTCTCCAGATAACCGAATACTATTTGCTGCATGGATACGACGAAGTTGATATATTAAGATGTGTCTTAAATAGCATACCTTGTGGATTAGCTTGCGCTCATATAGAAAACGAGAACATGCGCTCAGTGTAAAAATTCGTGAATCGATTCGCAGCCGTATACTTTCACCGGCTCAGCAGAGACCTTTAGGCAGAAATGCGATGACTACTCGCAGTCTCGCACCATTTCACCATGCATGCCAAGACTACACCTACAATCACTTTGTCGTTGTTAAAGGTGTTTTTGTTTGTCTTTGCTCTAATGGGCATATTCCCTAGTTATGTTAAACTTCTACTTAATCGATCCCCAACTGACAAACGCAATGCAAGGACTTTTTATTACGTTCGTCGCGGGGTATCAATATTGCTGCGCGTATGGTCAACAGGGATTATGCTGTGCCTTATTGGGAATGCAGGCCTTTTTGCTTATTTGTTTTACCAGTCGTACGATCGTAATGACAAAATGACTGAGTTACTGCTAAAAGCTTTTATGCTACAGTGGAACGGTATAGCACTCTTAATTGCCATCTTTTTTCTCGCTAAAAGTTATAAATTACCAAAGGTCATGCTCGACCTCGAAGGTGACGTGAACGGCATAATATCGGACTTGATGCCGTCACCTTTAGAAACTGGATGGCTAATTCAGCGCGGGGATGTTTTCTATAAAATACTAACCGTTACGTCATTTCTCGTCGTTTTGTTTATGTCCGGAAGTTGGATCGCCTTAATCGCTTCGCCTATGGCGGTTAAGGTCACCTCGGCCGCCATACTCGCCGCTGTACAGTCCGTGTCTCTTAATATCACACTACCAAAGAATGTGACCCTGGATGACATTGGAGAATGGGCGGAGGACATCGCCTATGGACCTATGGACGATCGGTACACTCATGCTGTGACATTATATAACGTTATGTATTTTTCGGGATGCTTGGATGATTTATCGTCTGCACCGACGGCCCTGACCTTGTTCGGCATTCAGATACTTTTCTTGCTGATGACAATCCCCATCTGTGTTGGCTTCCGCATTATTAACCAGCATATGCATCACGTGGTGGAGAGGTTTACAGGCTCGCTCGATCGCAGTGTTCGTGAGCAACTGGTTTGCATGTTTTCTCATCATCTAAATCTCACCCTGCGTATACACGATTTGGACGATATCTTTGGGCCGATGCTGTTGTGGTTGTTTGTGTCGGACATGTATGTTGTTATTACGGGTGTTGGAATTATTAAAGGAGCCACCAATCAGGGATTATTTTCTGAAGAGTTTACTCCGGATAAATTTATTCGCAGCGTCTGCTTAGGCTCGGTACTGTTGGTCATGCGTTTGTTCTGCGCTATTCGGGTTCGAGAACAGGTACATCAATAAATAATAATGGAAGTTTATTGTCCTTGCACGGAGCGAGTGCCCCCTCTAAGCTTCAGACAGCGAGACAGCGGAAGGAAAAACACACCAAACATTACAACAGCATCATGAAGTGAAACACGAAAACATGAAGTGATTACGATGACAACAACACACACTGTTTTATAATAAACAGCAAAACACTTGAAAAGGCAGTACAGAGAGTCTCAAAGGTTGCGATCAGTTGGTGTTATCGTGGAAAAAGGAAGGGAGACGATCGCGCTGGGGTCGATGCATAAAACCAAAACCCACATTGACAATTACGAATTTTCAAAATGTTTTCAAAAAGAAATCGTGGGAAAAAGGGAAAGCAAGGACTCTTACGCACGTAATCGCCTTTTGTACAGTTTCAACTGAGTCGCAACCGTGATACTTCACTAATTAAAATTTACTTCTTTATCATTGAACACCAAAGAATAGACGTAATTATGCTAGTCACTTGTTCTGAAAGCTTTAGCTGATGGTAAATCGTTCCAGTTTACTGTCTTTAAAGCTTCGGAAAAGGTATTCAACGTGACGTAGGCGTTGGGCATCAGGGGAAGTTCATTCCAGACGGACACAAGGCTGTTGAGGTACGAGTCATGGGCAGTGGTCACTGTTATTCCACAAACGGTTGTTGGGGACGGCTCAATCGGGCACGGGTGATTCAGGAGGCGTTCTGATATTCTGGTATTTCCTGCAACAGACTCAAGCACAGCAGCACAGAATTTCAGGGAGATACAATTAGATCACCCATCGGAACAACCCGAAACACTAATTTGTACATAAACAGCAGTGCTTTTTTCAGACTGCGCGTAATCAGATCGTCCCATTCAAGTTCTTTTAGACGTTTTTCGTAATTCAAGACATCGTTTCCGAGTCGCAAAGTTTTAGAAAACCTTCTCTGACAACTTTCGATGGCATTTTTCGACTGTTTTAGTGACGGCTTCATGATGACGCAGCAGTAATCGATAACTGAAAGGACAAGTGCTTCAAAGAGCCGTATGCGGGCACCGTAGTCAGTGTAGCGAAAAACGTGGTTAATGTAGTTGACTCTTTTGTTGCATTTTTTTGCTACATTTTCGCTGTTGATTTTGAAGTTCAGTTTTCGATCAACAAATATTCCCAAGTGCTTTACGTAATCAGACTTTGGTACAGGAACATTGTTAATACTGTACTGACATGAAGAATCAGGAGATTTCTTTTTTGAGAAACGAACGTGGACGGACTTTGCCGCGTTAAGGATGAGCTGTTTGTTAATAAGCCATTCACCAAGATGCGCTAGGTCTTCCTGCAGTAACTGGGTGTCCGCTGTGGTTGTAACCGGACGAAACACAACAATATCATCAGCAAAAACGAAAGCGGCGCTTCCGTTTTTTAGTGCAAAAAGGATGAAATTCAATACGCAAATAAACAACAAAGGGCCCAGTACAGAACCTTGAGGTACACCACTGTTTACCGGTAGCGGATCCGAAATTTCATTTTCGACTGTCACACGTTGCGTTCGATTTTTTAAATAATCAGAAATCAAATGCACGATTTGACTGGGAAGATACATCTGAATTAACGCATCGATAATGGATTCATGAGACAGCTTAACAAAAGCCTTTGAGCAGTCCAAAAACACGGCGTCTACAGCAGTGCCGTTACTGATAAAATCATTCACAAATTTTACGAAAAGAAAAAGCTGTAGTTCGGTTGACCTTTTGTGCCGGTAAGCGAATTGGTGATCGAAAAGCATATGGTTTCTGCTCAAGTGTTCACGAATCAACTGATCAAGACAACGTTCAAAAATTTTGGATACAGGATTTAGCATTGAAACTGGTCGATAACTGTCGGGCAATCTGTGATCTGCTGAGATTTTTGGTATCGGAGTTATAAAAGAATGCTTCCATCTCGATGGAAATACCCCTTCATTGATAGCGGCATTAAAAATTAATTTAAGCGGCTTAGTGATAGACAAAGCAGCAATTTTTAAAAGTTTATTAGTTATTTCAAATTTACCGCTCGATGTTGTAACGGATATTTTTGCAAGCTGTTCAAAAATTAATAATTCAGAAATTTCCCAATTATCATTGTTGTCACAGGTCAGATCAAGGCTGCTGCCAGCACAGTGGCCATTACACATAGACTGAGAGTTACGATACACTGTGTTAAGTACGGCTGCTTTCTCACGATCGGTAGTTACGGATGTGCCATCGGCCACCTTGAAGGGTGGCATGCCGATTCGATCATTGGTTGATTTCATATACCGCCAGAACTTCGATGGATTATTTCGAAAAGCTGTGGATATATTTGAAAGCTTTTGTTTTCCAAACTTCCGCACAAGGGTGTCACATTTTTTTGAAATATTTTTCCATTTAAATTTAAAATAACTTGATCTAAATTGCCGGTACAAACGGAAAGCACGATCTCGAGAATTGATTATCTTCTTGATATTTTTGGGATATTGTACCGATCCTTTACGCAATTTAACATTTTCATAAACGAAAAAAGTTTTCGCTGTTTCGAGAAAAACATCTTCAAATTTATCCGCACGTTTGTTAGCGTTTAGGCAGCCAAGCAGATTAACCCAATCTACAGCGTTCAGCGCAGCTAGGAACTGGTCAACTTTACTTTTTTCAATTTTCCACCGCTTTTTTATCCGAAATTTTCTGCGATATTTCTTTAATTTTAAAGAAAATTCAAAACGATGTGATCATTTTTAGTAGAAGGCGGACAGATTGGAACTGCCGGTTCAAAAAGTGAATTTGCGCTTAACAAACACAGATCGAGGCAGTTCATTTCTCTCGTAGGAAAATCAATTATCTGTCTTAACCCAAATTCTTCAACGGCGTGTAGCAACTCACGGCTTGCTGGCTTAATTGCAGTTTTATCTGACCAGTTTATGTCAGGCCGATTGAAATCTCCCATGATTATGCATTTTGTTAACAAATGAGGGGAGAAACGAGAACGCAGATGTTCAATTAGCGTAGGGATTGCATGAATACTTTTATCGGGTGGTGCGTAAAATGCAATAAAAATTCGATCAAGAGACAGAGACTGTACACAAAGAATCTCAAGTAAGGGAGTTTCCAGCTCAGGCCTGGAAATCGCGCGTAATGTGTTACGAATGACAATAGCCACACCGCCACGACCATCAGACCTGGCTTTTCGAAATACGTTGAAATTATCTAGGTCAGCGAAATCGGAATCTGTCATGAAAGGCCTGTCGTATGTCTCCGTAAGAACGGTCACATCACTGACTGAAGAGAACAATTTAACTTCTTCGCGTTTGCTTTTTACGCTTCTAACATTACAGCATCGCACACGGATATTTTCAACAGGAGCCGGATGTTTCGGCTGTCGAAGAGACACAGTCTGTTGGTTAACCGGATCTGACAAAATCTTATTATTAAAAACAGCGGTTTTCTCAGTTAAGTTAGTTTCCAAAATTTCAACGTCGTCTACCGGTTTTTTGGAACGTTTTGGTTGTAAAAATACCGCGAATTTTTGAAAACAGTACAGTATGGGCGATCGTATGCTGAATGGTAGTTGGCCGGCATGTAAACATTGCTGTCACTGCAAAGCGGGCACACAAATACAAAATCATCATTTTCCGTACAGTCTGTAGACAAATGGCCTTTAGCGCAGTAAGCACAGCGGGGTGATTTGTCACACTTCGTCGAAGTGTGGCCATAAACGCAACACGTGGAACACTGTGGGATGTATACATGATCCTCTACGGGACAACGTGACCACTGAATCATTAAAAAGCGGTGGTCAGTCAACATATTGCGAACAGCCTGACTGACTTCCAAAACAACTGCACATGTGGAAACTTCTTCGCGCCGACTGGTTAAACGGATGACAATTTTAATTTCTGAGTTGGGTGGAAGGATGTTTTTGGCCTTTATTTCATTTAGAAGGTCATCATTTGACAGTGTTTTCGGGACTCGGCGAACAATAACCCTTGACATTTTAGGGTTATTGTTCGCCGAGTCCCGAAAACACTGTCAAATGATGACCTTCCTAAAACACCAATACTTCGACGTGTTTCGCATTCCAGACTTTTTCGCAATATGGATTAGCGTAGCGGACGCCAGAGATACATACGGTATTCGATACGTTGTTCCACATCAGAATACTTGATAATATTAATGATCCATGTACAAAAATGCATAAAAGTAAATATCATCAGGCAATCACTGTTTGAAAAGGTTTTACCATGTGGAACAACGAGGAGAATTCCGTATCTCTGTCCGGTATGCTACTCAGCCTACTCCATATCTGCAAAAACGGCCGGAATGCAAAAAACGTCAAAGTTATATAATCTAGTCGCACGATAGTAATTTATCAACGTGCCACGTATTCGTCTTGCGAACAGCCGAATTCTTTAAATGTAGTTGCTGTATACAGTGGACACAATATTTGTACATAACGATGCTAAATTTTGCCAGGTTTAAATTTTGCCATAATTCCCAGTTTCGTAGCAAGTATTTGAAGACCTTTTGCTTGGCCGATCCACAAACCTGTAGGCTTCACTTAAGTTAAAAATGCTATGTGTTGGTATTTAATTTATAATTTATATTGTTTTAGGCCGATGTACTGAGCGCTCAAACAACGATTTTAACGGAGCTGTACACTAGGAAATCCTCTGACCGTTGTTGCAACATCTACCTTGGCTATTTACAGGCAGTCAACAGTCGCTTGATCACGGTAAAGGGCACATTTACACTTTATGGGCTCTGTCCATTAAACAAAGAATTTGTCGCCACGGTGAGTGTCATTAATTTAAAATGTAGCACTATTGAAGTTTCTTGTTTTTCCGTTACTTGATGTGAGCATACAGTCAAGACAGCAAGTTGACAAGGCTGGGTGTTATTCAGGTATGTGGGGTCACTTTGACGTACATCACGCTCATCTGGGAAATGGACAAAAATTAAGAATGTAAACTGAAATTCTGCCGGGAGTCATCTCAGTTTTATGTTCACAAACGGATTACGTTAAGATGTTTCCATTAACGCTAGTTTGAAAATTTGAATTAAAGATAGTAAACGATACGTTAACTGCGGATCGTCTTGTAGTCTACTACATACAATGTACTGCACAGTGCTATGTACGCGTCGGCATTGATACACACTTGGATAATCCGGAAGCACCAGGACTGTTTTTGCATTGGGCCCCGCAAAAGCTAATTTTGGCCCATCGAGCGACAGCGGTTTTCGTCAGCCACTGCGGATGGAACGGCGTTATTGAGAGCATGTTCTACGGCAAGCCTATTGTCGCTTGGCCGATTTTCGGGGATCAACTGGAGAATGCATTGTGGATTGAAGAGATAGGTTTGGGAGAGTCATTGCTTCGCCGCGAGCACGCTGATAATTAATGATGAAGAGAAAAAGAACATCACCAGCGATAAAATTGCCGCAGCTGTCCGGCGCGTTGGATATGAGAGTGATGCGGCACGGAAGTCGGCGCTGAAATGGAAGGACAAGATTCGAGAGGCCGTCGCACCGGGTGGAAGTTCTAACCGTGAACTGCAAGACTTTATTGATGCCGTGGTGTAATAAGTCTGTGTCAACTCTTGCTGAACTTAATTTCGGCGATGTTAGTTTTGTGTTGTGGCTTATAGGGGCTAGTTATGCCGACAAGTGCATTTACAATACTAATTTTCCTTCTTTCTATGTTTGCATCGCGTTGCTGTTACTTAATTCTCGATGTTAACGATCTGTCAGTACATAATTAATATAACCGTACGTTGCGCGAAGTTCATGAAGTACGATTAGTTAAAAAAAGGTTGTGAAACTACTTTACAGAGGATTGCTAATTAACATTCATCGCCCATCATCAATGTCGTATACGTAAGACTGAACTTCAACTTTTATGAATTGTGTAACTATACTTTCTACTGTAAACGATTCTGGAACAACAGAATACAGAACAGAAACACCTGATACAGAATACGTGTTACACGTACGAGTATAATACTTTCCTGTGTACAAAACTATTAAAATAATTGCCCGGCTACAGTACTCGTACTGTGCTTGTACACATAGCAGATTAGTAGAAACCCTTTCCAATTAATTAATTTGATACCCACTCTGCAGAACCAGGGCCTACTTCAAACAATTCTAATCGAGAAATGCACTAGACAGATTATTGGCTCATGATTCGATCTACTGTAACTGCGAGTATAATGAATGCGAGAAAGATATGGCAGCGGTTTTAACGCCGACCAGTTAGTAATCCATATCTATTACAGCATGCGATCGTATTATTTTGATTAATTAGCATTTCCAAACAATTACAGTGCTTATCTTATCAGTGCACGTGTCGGCGATGCCGAACTCTGACTTTAATTCTCCTTTATATTTGTATATCAGCAGTAACGTTGCTCCAGATCTTGCCAGTGTGATTTCTCAAGAGTTAGCAGTCAGACCGCTAGCAGCACCGGTACTATTTTCCGAACTTCATATAAGCGCTAGGTATCATTTTCTGAATTTCATATAAGCGCTAGAGTGCAAATATACCATGGCCCAAAACACCACAAAACATTTTCTGTTGATTTCCATCCCGGGATTCGGGCACACCATCCCGATGGTGGGATTGGCCCGAAAACTGGCAGCGCGTAATCACAAAGTCACCTTTGTCATCTGCAAAGCTGCTGTGGAACATATTCGAAAAAAGAGTGAAATCACACCGGAAGATGAAAAATCAATCGATCTTATCGGACAGTACTAAGCTATGGTTAATAAATGAAATATGAATTATATGAGTGAATTTAAAAAAAAGCGTGCATCTATGAAGGAACGATACATTGATTGGCACGTGCACGATGCCGCTTACGGGCACTTATGTGCGAACGCTAGGCGATTATAAAAGCAAAGCTCCAATGATTTTGCAAGCAACGCAAATTCACGACACGACATGGGACAATACCGCACTGTCAGCAGACTAAGCACCCGTCCCCGGCAGCAAACCGGTACTTCTGTCTTACCCGCATAATGATCGTATTCATTTTTGGCGCTCAAAGTCTCTATCTGTCTGTAGCGTAAAAACCAGTAATGATTTGTATAGGAATACCTACACGACAATAGACTTGTATTAAAAGTTAGGTATATGTATAATGTACATACCTGGAAAAGCAAACACAAAAAGCAAATGGGAAGTTATTGCATTGCATCACACTTCATGTACAGTACGGTCAGTACCTACAGATAAATTGTGTAAACAGTGGAATTGAGCCAAGTCCAGACGATTGCAATCATGCTCGACGTATATACTGTATATACATCGCGTGACCGGGTAACTGATGTCTCGCTGAACGACAAAAGATCTCTTTTGAAAAAACTCGTTACTGCTGAACTCTCATCGTCAGCGCGAAGAGATTTCTGCTGAAACTGTTTATCCGGAATAATCCACAAATTGTAATATCAGTCATATCACTAATATGTAATAGAAGTATGGACAACAGTTATACTGTAATATGGAAAACCTTTAATACAATAGCTAAAACATATATTATTCGTTTATTTTATGACTGTAAGTCTGTAACTCATGTAAGTTACTGTAAATGCAGCGAGCACTTGTAAACTGTAAATAATGTTAATACACACAACAATACTCGTAGAGATTCTGACTAGCAGATATACAATAAAGCAGCCAACGTGCACCACAATGCCAAAGCGTAATACGGCGAAAGCAACCACTACAAAAAATTCAAAAAAATGAACTGGAATTGTAATTATGAACTGGCAATATGAACGACCAAAAAGATAAAAAAAAACAGATTACGAGGTCCTGCAGTCCGGAACATCCAGTTCCGGCCGCTCATCCCGTTTCCCCTCCGTTCCCCCGACAAACGCTTTAGTATTAACTTTCGCCATCAGTTCCTCCGGAAATTCCCCCAACTCCTGCAACCGCGCCATCATCTCCACAATGCGCGCATAACACGGCTCCTCGGCTTTTTCATACTCGGCAATCAAGGCGCCCACTTGCGTTAACTGCGCTTCACACCGTTCCAGCTCCTTCGGCGCCAGTGTCCCGCGCTTGTCCGCAATCCACGGCGCATACTCCTCATGGCACTTTTTCAACGAACTGAGCATCACAGATTTCGATAGCATCGACTGCACCACATCGGGAATCCCCTCGGTCGCACCCGCCCCGCTCTCCTTACCCATGGCTAATTTATCCAAATTCTCCATGATATCCGTCAGATCATCATCCACCAGTTCGTCCGACTGCAGTCCCGTGTGGGTGCTGATGGTCTGCAGGGTTTCCTTAAAGAGCGAGGCGAACTGGGTAAAATTGTGCATGGCGGTCTGCTCGTCGGGCTTGTGGACGCTGTTGGCGAACTCGGTGAGGGTGCGGAGTTGTTGAGCTAGCGCGGGATCTTCCTGGTCGATGGAGGTGAGGATCTCGTTGATCTCCTGGGAGGTTTCACGGAAAAACTTCTCCTCGTCATCGGCTAGTGGGGGTGGATGCGCAGTAGGGGGGGTGGGGAGATTTTGCAGATGGCGTGGGATGGGAGGCACCAGGAGCGGACGGATTGTGGAGAGATTTTTCACTGGGAAGGAGATCGGGTTTGTCGAAGTCAGCCAAGGTCTGCTGCAGCAGATCGTCCAGATCAAGAGGTGGTGCAGTCTGATCTGCACTTGCCATACTTTCAAACAATGGGAAAATTTATGGTGCGCTGATGGTGTTTTTGGGCAAAATTTAGCTTTCAAGGAAGAAACTACAGTAAGTCAGTAACACACTAACTACTCGGTAGTTATTAGCGAATAAAATTGTCATATTAAAATTTTTAATCCGTTATCGCTATCGATATTAATCCAAACGTGCGATATGGGTGAGAACAACCCTGGAGTAGTTAAACGGTCGTTGTAGATGCTGCCCGGTGGTGGCATGTCTGCTTTAACAATTTACTCATAAGCACTCATACAATTTACTCATAAGTGGCTGGCTGTGTATTCATCAGTGCCGTCCACTGTCCAGTGTCTTGAAAAGCGTCTCCTTTCCAGTAATGCAAATTTCACAATTTTCAAAATCGTCAACCGATAATTATTTTACTGTACTAATTATTGCGGCTTCATGTAAACAAGCGACAGTTTACTCACACATTTCTTCCAACCAGCGTACAATACGCCATAATGGTCTGGATTTGTATTAATAAATCAACCCGGCCGTACGTAATAAAATTATGGCGGTACGCCGGTAACCAAACTAATCATTATCATACAAAAGTCAATGGTGTTCTTTTAAGAAATATTATCGTCACTTGTCAGCATAATATGTACACTTAATAACGGATATCTGGTGTACATATAGTGTGGTGTTAGAGGCACGACAGCCTGCGTGATAGATACGCCACTTTGCGTATGCGTATCACTGCACACATGCTGATTCGCCCTCTCTTGTACGTACGTGAGTGGCTGCACTGCACTCTCCGCCTATGCGGATACACCGCGGGCGCACTCACTGAGCATACTTGCTCTCTCGCTCCTCTCTCTCGCTGTATGACTCAGCGTATATTCGCTCGCGTTGGATACGAGTCCAGTCTGCGCACTCACATTCCATGTGTCTGGACAGCGTGACGCCGTTGCCGCCAGCACATTTCTTTCTCTACATTTCATTACGCTCTAGAACTAGCTCGCAGCAACTTGACTTGCTGATTTCTGCCAGACACTGGCCTTTGTTGTGTTTTTCCCCGCATTCACGCGGCATTTGCTCCACTTTATTTGTACAATAAAGTCATCTGTGAGCTCTCTGTGCTTGCCTGTCACAGTGGCGTATCTACGGTGTATAGCTAGTAAGATATCTATATTGGAATCTGAACATGTATAATTATACGGTGTATAGCTAGTAAGATATCTATATTTGAATCTGAACATTTTTACACTAAATAGTCCGATTCCATGCAGTTGTTTTATGACTGCAGCAGCTGCAAGCCGGTAAAGTTTACAACCTGTTCTGCATAGTTGTTAGAATTCTGTTGAATGTGAATTAATATTTGTTTTTTTCAGACTGCAGTCTGAAAAAAACTAAAATTCGGAATTCGGAATTCGGAAACTGAATTCGGAATTCGGAAACTGCAATTCGGAGCAGCTGCTCCGAATTGCAGTTTCCCATCGTCCTCCTATAAAGAGAACAAAAAACTAAAATGCAGTTTGGCTTAGCCGCTTTTGTAGTAGCGATTCAAAACCTGTTCCAGTATTTGCACGGTACAAAGTACGAGTACACCGTGCATCGCATTGCATCATGATGTGGATTTTGCATGTTGGGTATCTATATTATAGCTCTACATATCTTTGGATCCAGTTACGTGGAATTCTCTGATATCTGTAATTCGGTAAAAGTATCAGACAATCATGACTTCGCTAATTTAATCATTCCAAGAAACACGGAAAGATAACCGTCATGCGGCATGCCACAATCTGCACGCAGTTAATTAATGGTAAGCGCTAAACCAGTGTCAAATACGTACGATATACCGTAATTATCGAATTTGTGGCTCCCCCCGCAATAAGAGCCCCCCTGTAATAAGCCCCCTCCCCGACCCTCTCTGAAAAATAAGGCCACCCCCCGAAATTACGCCCCAGGGGGCCGTTATTAAATGTCAAGCGCTGCAAAATTATTGGTGTACCGCAAATGCTTTTTAAAAATTGTTGTGCTTATGAGCAAACATTAAACGCACATCAATATAATGCGGTATTCGTTGGCAAAAAAAGGTGTACAGGGATCTCAGTATACGCTCGAAAATGTTGCAGGGAAGGTTGCGCTGTTGCGTATACAGGTAACTACTGCGTTCAGGTCCACTAGAACTGGATGCGAAGTTGTTTGAAATATGATGCCCCCTCCCAAAAAATACCGTTCGAAAAATAGTGCCACCCCCCGAAATTGCGCCCCCTCCCCGAAATACGCCCCCCTCCGCCATAGCCTTCGAACTATTTGTACCCCAGGGCCACAAATTCGATAATTACGGTATTTGGAGATCTAGAGTGCATATTGCAGTTGCACTAGGGTAGGTATCTTATCATTACACAGGCGCTTTATCTCACAGTTTGTAACAGTTTCTCTGATTATTGGTGAGCACGTTTAAGTGTTCTTTCGACGGTATATTTATTCTTCCACGTTTTGCCGGTTTGATTCCTCCAGACGGTAAAAAATTTATTACGTTGAAGAATTCGTAAGAACGTCAGCGAATACATTACCGAGCAAGCTTCCACTGTTTTCTTGTTCCTTACTAGTGTTACCAATTCACCATGGCACAAAAGGAGCAAAAACATTTTCTCCTCGTCTCTGTCCCGGGTTACGGACACACCATCCCCATGGTAGGATTGGCGAGGAAGCTGGCAACTCGCCAACACAAAGTCACCTTCGTCATCTGCAAAGCTGCCGTGGAGCACATTCGCAAGAAACAAGAGATTACACCGGAAGATGAGAAATCCATCCACGTTGTCGGACTGGAAGACGGCATCGCGGAGAATGAATCGGAGGATATCGTCTGCTACACATCCTTTTTAGGGTTTAAAGACCACGGCGTCCCGGCAATGCAAAAACTCATCAAAGGCCTCCCTGTCGCTGGACAGCCCCCCACGGATGCTGAAGAACGCTATGGTATCAAAGTGCCGGTTAATGCATTGATAGCGGATATTTTCATTGCAGCCAGTTTAGTCGGATGTGTGGAGCGCAAACTGCCCTACTATTTTCTAAACTGTTCGGCCATCGGACCGTTCCGCAGTATGCTGTACGTCACCGAGCGCACACCGGTAACCGAGAAGAACGACTTGGAAAGTTTCGAGACTATCCGCCCTGAGTCGGAAGGCCCGCAACCGGCCATTGGTCAAATGATGAAGGGGATGTGTTTAGCCATGAACCAATTCTTGTCTACCGGCAACGGAATCCTCATCAATTCTTTCCGGGAAATTGAACAGCGTTTTATCGACGAGATCAAGCAGGATTCCCGTATGAGCAACATGGACTATTACTGCGTTGGACCGTTTATGCCGGAAGAGAAGGACGATAAAAATCCCAGCCACGCCGAACTCGGACAAAAGGTCACACGTTGGTTGGACCGTCAAGCTGATAATTCCGTGGTGTATGTGTCGTTTGGCTCTGTGGTCGTTCCCAACGAGAGCCGTATCGTGGAGATTGCTAAGGCTCTGCAGGCGCTGAAAAAACCATTCATCTGCTCGATCCGCCAGCATCAGCAATCCATTCTGCCGGGTGATGTACGCGTCGGCATCGATACACACTTGGATAATCCGGAAGCGCCAGGACTGTTTCTGCACTGGGCGCCTCAGAAACTGATTCTGGCCCACCGAGCCACAGCGGTTTTTGTCAGCCATTGCGGATGGAATAGTACTATTGAGAGTTTGTTCAACGGCAAGCCGATTGTGGGTTGGCCGATTTTTGGGGATCAACTGGAGAATTCCTTGTGGATTGAAGAGATGGGTTTGGGAGAGTCATTGCTTCGTCGCGAGCACGCTGATAATGATGAAGAGAAAAAGAACATCACCAGCGAAAAAATTGCCGCAGCTGTCCGGCGCGTTGGATATGAGAGTGATGTGGCACGGAAGTCGGCGCTGAAATGGAAGGACAAGATTCGAGAGGCCGTCGCACCGGGTGGAAGTTCTAACCGTGAACTGCAAGACTTTATTGATGCCGTGGTGTAATAAGTCTGTGTCAACTCGGGCTAAATTATCGAAGCGATATGACATTGTGGGTTGTGGCTTATATTGGCTATTTTGCTGACAATTAATAAGTGCATTTGTAACGTTTCCTCCTTTAATTCTATGTTTTGCGTAGCTTCTCTGTTGCTTTATTCTCGATGTTATCGAGCTGTCACTACATAGTTGATACAAAAGTACGTTGCGTGAAATGCATTAGGTTCGATTAATTTAAAAAAAATTTTCAAACTACTTTAGTTTATATAGGAGTACTAATATTAATAGTCATCGCATGTCATTGCCGTATACGTTTGCTCAGTGGGCTTTAACGTTTATGCAATTTGTACGGTTCTACAAACTTTACGGTACCGATAGTAAAATGTCTGTATTATACATAATTCAAGAAGCAACACAGAATATACACAGAACAGCACACCTTAAACAGAGAACATATTATGAAGCTCTCCATGTCGGCTTCTTCGAGCTCCTTCACCGGTGTCCGCTCGGCAATACTGAGCATCGTGCGAAAAGGTCTAGTTAGATTTCTTTAATTAGTTCGTATGAAAGTATGTCTCAGAAGCTTTGCGATAGTTGTATATCCGACGGAGTTAAGCAGCTGAACAGTTTCAACAGTCAAGCCCAGATTGTCTTTGAAGTCATCCAAACCGCAAACCTCGTATACAGTCTGTGAGCGTGAGCTGGCCTGGCCCTAAATTGCTCAGCTATTAATAGCTATTGGACCTTTCCGCACGATGCCCTTCAAATTCCGTGACCTTTGGCCCTAAACTGCTCACCTATATTGCACCTTTCCGCACGATGCTCAATATTACCAAGCGGACACCGGTGAAGCAGTCCGAAGAAGTCGACATGCAGAGCTTTGATGTTGTACGACCGGAATCGGAAGGCCCGCAACCGGCGATCAGTCACATCATGAAAGGTCTCTGTTTGTCCATCAACCAATTTCTCGCCACTGCTAACGGAATGCTGGTTAATTCTTTCCGAGGGATTGAGCAGAAGTTTATTGATGAGGTTAAGCGGGATCCGCGAATGAAGAATTTGGATTTATACTGCGTTGGGCCGTTTGTACCGGAAGAGAAAGCCGACACAAACCCCAGCCACGCGGAACTGGGTCAGAAGGTCACACGCTGGTTGGATCGTCAAGCCGATAAATCGGTAGTGTATGTGTCGTTTGGTTCTGTGGTCGTCCCTAACGAAAATCGCATCATCGAGGTGGCCAAGGCGCTGCAAACGCTGAAAAAGCCGTTCATTTTCTCCATCCGGCAGAATTAACAATCTATTCTGCCGGGTGATGTGCGCGTCGGTATTGACACCCATCTCGATGACCCCGCAGCACCGGGATTATTTTTGCACTGGGCGCCACAAAAGCTGATTTTGGCACACCAGTATCCAGTATCCAGTATCCAGTATCTGGTTTGTCTAAGAAACCAGTGTCCAGACAAAGGCCTTTAACAAAAACTATACTTTATTTAATTGTAATTTTATTATATTTCACCAGTATTGCAAAATTTCACAATTTTCGCAATCGATAACTATTTTATTACGGCTTCTGGCTTCATGTATTAAGCAATCAACAGTTTATTCGTACACCTTTTCGGACCTGGTTGCGTCAGAAATTATAATGTATGGCTCTAACTCGTGTCAAATGAATCCGTAATTTTGGCGGTAGCCAAATAACAATTACATAATTATAAACATTACTGTAATATCATTCTTTTTATTGTGTCCATCTGTACACTATAATGCAAGGTAATAATATTAACTGTCATGGTACGTTATATTTTAATCTGAGCGAAATGTTTCTACATTTCTACGCTAATTCTGACAACTCACGATCAGTCTGATAAGTGCCATGCTGTCTATGCCGTTTTGTGACCTGACAACTGAACTATTGCTACGAGCAGTGGTTTAAAACCTGTTCTGTAGAATAGTTGACAGCAATGCGTTGAATGCATTTTTTTCAAACTGCTGGGTATTGCAAATTAATCCCATCGTCCTCGTATATATGTAAAGCAAACAAGAAACCAAAATGTTACCTGGTTTGGCCGCTTTTGTGAAACGAATTCAAATCTTGTTCCAGTATTCGCGCGGTACAAAGTATGAGTACACGCTCGTCGTGGCTCGCGTATTTGCAGTGGATTGTATTACATTTTGATGTGGATTTTGCGTGTTGGATACCTAGAGTACTCTATGTAGTTTTACATATCTTTGGACACACCATCAGTTACGAACTGGATACCGTGTTTTATCATTACACAGGCGCCTTTATCGTGGGATTTGTAGCGACTTCTCTGGTTGATTGCTGATCACGTTTACGTTTTCTTTCGATGGTACATTTATTTATCCACGCTTTGCCGGTTTGATTCCTGCTGACGGTTATAAATTTATTAAACTTAAGAATTCTCAACGAAGCCAGAGCAATAACTTGTTTTTAGTAGTATCACCAATTTACAATGGCCCAAAAGGAGATAAAACATTTTCTCCTTGTCTCTGTCCCGGGTTACGGACACACCATCCCCATGGTAGGATTGGCGAGGAAGCTGGCATCTCGCCAACACAAAGTCACCTTCGTCATCTGCAAAGCTGCCGTGGAGCACATTCGCAAGAAACAAGAGATTACACCGGAAGATGAAAAATCCATCCACGTTGTCGGACTGGAAGACGGCATCGCGGAAAATGAATCAGAGGATATCGTCTGCTACATGTCTTTTGTAGGGTTCAAAGACCACGGCGTCCCGGCAATGCAAAAACTGATTAAAGGTCTTCCTGTCGCTGGACAGCCGCCCGCAGATGGTGTAGAACGCTACGGTATTACCGTGCCAGTTAATGCGTTGGTAGCGGATATTTTTATTGCTGCCAGTGTAGTCGGGTGTCTGAAACGTAAACTGCCCTACTATTTTCTAAACTGCTCATCCATTGGACCGTTCCGCACTATTCTGTATATCACCGAGCGCACACCGGTAATCGAAAAGAACGACTTGGAAAGTTTTGATTTTATCCGTCCCGAGTCGGAACGCCCACAACCAGCCATCGGTCAGATTATGAAGGGGATGTGTTTAGGCATTAACCCGTTCTTGTCCACCGGTAACGGGATGCTTACCAATTCGTTCCGGGAAATTGAACAGCATTTTATCGACGAAATCAAACAGGATTTGCGTATGAGCAACATGGACTATTACTGCGTTGGACCGTTTATGCCGGAAGAGAAGGACGATAAAAATCCCAGCCACGCCGAACTCGGACAAAAGGTCACACGTTGGTTGGACCGTCAAGCTGATAATTCCGTGGTGTATGTGTCGTTTGGCTCTGTGGTCGTTCCCAACGAGAGCCGTATCGTGGAGATTGCTAAGGCTTTGCAGGCGTTGAAAAAGCCGTTTATTTTCTCCATCCGCCAGCATCAGCAGCCCATTCTGCCGGGTGTTTGCCGTTTAGCGCCGGCCCCATATCTACGTTCTCGGTCGTATTACTGTAGTTACCTCGTCCACTGCTGCAAAAGCACGTGGTAGACATTAAGCACCAAGCTGCTTATTTTTTACTATAATCATATCTGTGTTTTCGACGTCAACATGTCATATTCTGACTTAAGAATGCTTTAGCTGCAATTGCGAGGTAAAACAATGTTGATCATTAACATGCCCAAATTTAATTTCTGCTATCAATCAGGGTGCCATTAACTGTCAAGATCGAAGCGATTTCGCTAAAACGGTGATGTAATGTACTTAATGTCTTGCCGGTGAATAGAAATGTCTGACAGACTTTTTTAGTTGCTGCACAACTGATGTCAAGTTGTTGGCGGAGCAACAAAAGCAGCTAATACCCGTCAATTTCTGGTGAACCATTACTGTCATATCTTTTAAATTCCTGGGTTTTCTACTCACTCGATCATATATCTGGTTCGCCCATTTTATCTGCATCTGCTGTCCAAGGGCATAAAAGGTTGTCCGCAAATATCGAGAAAAAAATTGCAGAATTGTCTGAAGTGCAGAATCGCAGAAACTCCTTTGTCGAAGGGCTGTCTCGATATTTCCTAATAATTATCATGTTTCCTTGCTTGTTGCGCAAATATTTGTACGCGTGCATGAACATTGTCGTATACTCTTTCTTGAGGACAAGTGCCATGACAGCAAGTAAGTGACCGCTATCTGTGCTACTATTTCTTAACATCAATGAAATTGCAGCTGGCTGTATGAGTTGCACCTCATATTGTCGTACAGATAAGCAAAACTGTACTGTTTCGGAAATGGTGATAAAAAATACGGAAGAACAGCTTCTTCGCTATGACCCTGATCTGCTGGACAAACACATCTACATGCCTTGTTTCAGTCCGTGTAGGTACTGCTGATTGCAGATCGTAACTACATTTATTGTATGTACTTAGCGCTTGGAAGTTGGAGCAATAGTGACAGAATGATTCTGCAGTTTCTATCCAGCATTCAACGGAAAAGTGCAGGAACCCGGAACGATCCCCGTCGCCGTCAACCAGTACGCTAAACCTCACGTCGGCAGAACAGTTTGCAAACGGTAGCGGTAAGTATACATTACCACGTTCTTTTTGTAACCGCCCTCGCCCTATGTAGTAGTACGTATTGCTGGCTGGCCCGTCTGTAACCGACCAGAACGTTCGGATGCGGTGAATGGCAGGTAATTTTTATTGTCCAAACGTTTGAGGTCGGTTACAGTGGAACAAGATGCCGCAGACTCCCGCAGTACAGCCCGGCCTTAGACTGTCCGAGTGCGACTGACATTATTTTCGATTCCAGTGGCACTAAAGGCCTCAGAGTTTATGGTCCCCGGCAAGAACTACTATTCTCCCTCAAAAACCTTCCGACTGACTTTGCAAACGGACCAGAATTTGGTACTTTACCGAGAGTGCGATAGTGCTCCTGTCTTCGCAAGTAGAACCGAGGCCTTACCACCGGCTAAAGCCTTCCTCTCTAATGATGGGAACTTTATGCTGGGAACTTATAATATAAATGACAGGATGGAAACTCTGTACTGGGATACGGCGACATGGGGCTATGGAGAATCACGCTTACTTGTATCCGATCTCGGATTCTTCTATCTATGCAATTCAGAGTCATGCTACTGGCGCTCCGCGGGTCAACGTAATCAAGGTTGCAATGGAATATCAAACTATGCACCGGCTACGTTTTACCATTATGGGGGTAATTTTACATATGTAATTAAATCCTGAAGCGTTTGCACTCATTGTTATTGCTATTATTATTATTACTATGGCACCTGTGGTAGCCAAATTCCACTAACGGAGACTTCAACAGGCTACTGGAAAATCTACTGGAAAGTTTACATAATTTTACAAAAATTCTATACTAATTACAGATATTAGAAGCACTTCTGTTATAAACCATTTGTACCTACATTGTCCAACTGCGTGGACGGTATCCTAATGGAAGTTATGGTTAACTATCCTCTGCGTGTACTTATTTATTTGTAACAGATGTACGTATGTCCGTACTGTTTATAGGGGAAGAAGTAGACGTGTTCCACCGTTCCCCTGTACTGCTGCCGTCACCCGCTTGGAATGTGACGTTTAAATATGGACCTTATGGCTGAACATGGCGCTTATGTACCGCGCCAGATTTAGCCATATGTATTGCCGTAATGTCACGCTCCAGCTGGGTGACGGCAGCAGTACAGGGGAACGGTGGAACACGTCTACTTCTTCCCCTATATACAGTACGGACACACTTACATCTGATACAAATAAATATGTACACGCAGAGGATAGTTAACCATAACTTCCATTAGGATACCGTCCACGCAGTTGGACAATGTAGGTACAAATGGTTTATAACAGAAGTGCTTCTAATATCTGTACTAGTCCTGTCAGAATGTCAAAAACTGCGAATCGTAGGTCTTCTGTAGACGTTATTGTTCCAATCTTGTTATTGTTTCTTCGCTTACTTTCAGTTATTCTTAAGGCAGAGGAGGAGATGGACCTGGGCTCGACTTATTACTCTAAGAATGGAGATTATTCATTTATCATGTATGACGTGGCCAGTAACAATTACCTAACGGTAGTGCGGAAGTGTGATTGTCGACAAGGTTTCAGAACAGCTTCACTTAAAAGAATCAGTAGCCTACATCTGTATGCGAACGGCAACTTAGTGGCGTATGATAGCAATGGCAGCCCCGTGTGGTGGTCGATTACCAGTGGGAATCACGTCGACCCCGAGTTGCGGTTGTACGATAACGGTTTTTTGTATCTTTGTGATCAAAGGGGATGCTACTGGCAGTCCAGTGGATTTATTGATGCATGTAACCCAAAGAACGCACGACAGTGCTGAACGCTAACGCAGAATGATATGATTAATTGAGCTGAATTTTATTAGGTTGCTCTCCGATTTACGTATTTACTGCAAATTTCAAACGCATTTAATAAAATGCGTAATATCTGTACGAGTACACCTGTTCAATGATCTATGGAGACAGAGCGTCTCAGGAACTTCGCGGTGCATTTCCGCGTCCAAGCTACCTGCACTTATTCCTTATTCGTGGTTACAGATTGAGTGAACTGTTTCTCATGCTCATGCGCTGAAGCAAACTGTTACCACAGTTACGAATGATGCCACTATAACACTTCGCTTCTTTTTCACAGACGCCTGTTATCGCAACAGCAAAATGAGAAAAAATACAATACTCGCACACCAGTAGATAGCCGCAGGTTTACCTTTAGTTAAATTTCTAAGGCATCACTGAAATGCGGCACCGGCCTTGTGTAACGTCTTCGCGACATACGACAATATTTCAGTGTTGCAAAAGGTAACGTTGTTTTTTGCTAATTGGCATCGGCTGCCTCGGATCGTTGTTCTGGACCAATAAATTTTATGTGACTGGTATCTACCGATTAGTGGGATCTTTATCCTTAAGTTCCTTTTACGTAGGTTTATTTTTTTTAATTTAGAATTTTAATGCAAAAAAACGATGGGTGCGTGAAAGTGCAAGATTGGTAAAAACTGAGCAAATGGCCAAGCACATGGCCAACTGACCAACTGCCATTAGAATGGCAATGGCCAAGTACAGAGTACTTACTGTATTTAAGTGATTTGCCGAGGTTTATTGGAGATGTTACAAACTTTCCAGTCCGTTCGTTATAACTAAGACACTCGTAAAATTTCTCCCTTTGCCCAAATGAACGTTTACACTAGCGGTTCTGAGGATAATCTCGGCTTCGAAGCGTTTTGGCCATTCTAAGAGAGAAACTATGAGGTCAACGATGAAATTTACCGTTCATTATGAAATAAAAACAAATTGCGCAAAAGCAAATATATCCATCATTTTGGTCGTCCATGGCAGCGCTGGCACTCGTAATATTCCAGTTTTTAAGTAAATCGGTGGGTGTGCAACCGTTTTCGTCCGAACCGTCCGTACAGTCCGGATCTCCATCGCACACTAACGCCTCCGGTATGCAGGCGGTGTTGTTGCACTTGAAATCTGTTGCGTTGCTACATGGAGAAAGGGCGCAGTTCATCTCATCAGAAGCATCCAGACAATCAGTAACACCGTCGCAAATGGATTCCATTGGAACACAAGCTTTAGTACTATTGCATCTGAATTGATTGGTGTTGCCACAACGCAAAACGGTGGAATTGGCTTGTCCGATGACGCTAAAATACAAGACGGCCGTTTAAAATATGCAAGTACTCGTACTAAAGTGAGGGCAGGTAGTACGAGTGCAACCAGTTCGGGACCGTTAGTACAAATGCTAAATGTAACCCAACAGATGCTCCGCCAAACTTGTGACCTAGAAACGCCTCATAAGTACTCTGTAAGTAACTAAACTGTGTTTAAACTTTAGATACAGTAAGACTGATAAGTTTAATAAGTACATACTTATACGAGGGAGGCTGGCTGCCGTCACCCGGTTGGAGTAACGGTACGGAGTTTCTAAATTACGAGTATTAAAGCCCAGTAGCATATTGTGATTTTTGAGGACGGTTTGCGCGCTCGAATTTTTGCCTCAGCACATAAATTACGGTTAATTACCACTTACCTACCGTTTATTGCATAACTCTGGAGTTTCGTCAGAGCCGTCGCCACAATCATTTATTGAGTTGCAGACGAAACGTCGAACGATACACTTTTATTGGCACACCGAAATCGCACAGACATCGAGACATTGATTACTGATTCCGTGCAATCCGGACACCGTTCAGGTAGTTCATCCCAACCACTCGGGCAATCTCTTCTTCCGTCGCAGAAGACACTTTCTGAAACATGTTGACACAACCGGGTGTACGTTTCACAATAAGCTCTTTGACTGAGGTCTGAGTTGTAACGCAGTGTAATAAAGTTACACGCTCAGGTGTATAACGTGCACAGTTCTTACTCGACACGCATTTGTAACTTGAGGGCGTTCCAAGACAACGGCTCCAGCCCGGCGAGCAGCCTCGTTGACCACAGACGATGCGTGGTTCGTCCGATCCATCGGAACAATCATAATCTCCATCACAGTACCATGTCGCCGGAATACAGCGACCATTCGCTCGGCACTTAAACTCCGTCACGGCATCGCAAATCTACTAAGTACTTAATGCAGGCAAACTTCATGTATGGTTGCTGTTTTATGATCCAAGTGATGCAAATGTTACAGTACCATACTTTTGCTTTGCATAGGCTTAGGATTTCGTCACTGTTGTCTCCACAGTTGTTTTTACCGTTACATACTACTCTGTCGGAAATGCAGTTCCCAGTTTTGCACTTAAATTGTCCTTCCTCACACGGTAAATCGCATAGCATCTCGTCCGAGCCATCTCCACAATCGTCTGTACCATCACAGATGTCCGACGCATTGACACAAAAACGCTGATTGCACTGCAATCTTCCAGCTTCACAAAACCGTGCTGGACAGCGCGCACCCTCATCAGAGCCGTCTTTACAGTCTTTTTCTCCATCACATCTATAAAAGGTTCATTAATAGGCTGCGAAATGTTTCTTGAAGCCATCACTAACACCGAACGACTTAGAAAAGACACAACTGACTCCCAAAGCTTATCGATGCATTTTTCATCTGGCTTGCCGCACTGGAACTGATTGGCGTAACAATTGGCGGTGCATGTATGATTGTCAGGCTGCAACTTGAAGCCTTTTGGGCATAAGCATCTATAAGTGGGTGGGGCGTAAGCGGTGAATTTGGGGGATATCAGGCAAAGGTGCGAACATCCACCGTTTTTCACACAGGGGTTGGTATAATTTGGTTGATGGATTGTGTTCCAGATCTGTAGGTACAGTACATAATTACTGTATGTTCATAAATTGCCATATTACGCATCATAAATCCGGAGGGTCAACGGGTTTAAATGTGCTACTCAGTAGACACCATACCACGCAATACCAGGTATATGTATTCGTACAGTGTCTAACTGTAAGGGGGATAATTTTCCTGAAGTTTTTGTGTTCACAGTACATGCGGAGCAACGCGACAATATTACGGTATGGTACATTTTGAATCTGATATCCGCGTGACGCGTGTTACGCTTCGCAAGAACCGATCCCTGGTGGTCATGACTGAATACTGTGACTAGTGACTACTGACCACTCAATGCGAAGTTGAAAACGGGCAAGGCGATCAGTACTTTATACATGATTATTGTACATAGATTGGCCTTGAGATATGCCGGCTGTCGCAGCAACTCTCTTTCGTCTCGTACCTTTATTTCTGGTTTAAAACGGGCACTTTGCTGGATCATTGTCCCTTTGGTGTCCACAAACATTTGAGCTTTCATTATAGCTTTTAAATCTCGATCGCTCCAGTACACCCATCCTTCAAAAACCGCCAGTGATACGACATCCGATACAGGTAATATCTGCACAACAAAAGCGTAATATTGATTGAATTTGCTGAGCGAAGCTCTCTTTTTGTACCATATTGCGAATAAAATTCACTAAAACTGTAGTAATAGTACTTTAACAATGCTTTTATGCTACGAAGGCATTCAAAATGACTTTATTTGTGTGCAGCCCGGTTTTGTTCTCCTTAGGTCGGTGGAAACTTATGCCACATTTCCAATTATGATGATTATGCTGAACTGCCAGGGAAGAATAAACGGAACACTGCAGTACGCTAACATATTTAAAATCATTTTTAATGAATTTATAATCAAGTTTTTATACGATACTAAACTGGTACTTTGAATCCGTCATTCTACTCGTATTATATTATGTGCAAATCTTTTTCCATACCAAAAAACAGGCGTCCGTGTCATGATGCAGAAATTGCAGCATAACTTTCATAAACTAATGCCACGCGCTGCCGCCCTTTATTAGTTCAACAACATTGTGCCACCGGCTCCAGTCCGGTGACCCTTACCTTGATTCGATTTTTTCCATCGAGCTGAGCCATTTCGATGGCATGCAGTTGTGAGTCGCCCCATATGATCCTTTCTCCAATGTAGTCAATAGTTAAAGCATTTGGCCAAACCAGCTTTGAGGCGATGATGCGCTCGAACATTGTGCCATCCATGCCGATTCTTGCAATAAACGGGATGTTCCCCCAGTCCGTCAGATAAACATACCCAATACCCGGATGCACGGCAATCGCTCGAGGTTTATCCAACCCATACCGCAGCAAAATGTTTCTTAAGGTCCCGTCCGTCTGTGCTACTTCCAGGGTTTTCTCGTTGTTATTCGTCCAGTAAATCTTTTCCGTGACCCAGTCAACAGCCACATAATCCACGCTGTTCGGTTTGTGGAACAGGATATCCTCTCGTCTGTCAACTCCATCAAGTTTTGTAATATTCACCTTTGAAATCCGTCCTTCCTTTCTGACCATAAAGTACACCGTGCCCTTTGCAATGGCTACATCGAATCCGCTTGGCTCCCGTATAATATTATTTTTGATAGTTAAAAGCGACCGATTCTCATTGGTGCTGATTTTACTCAGGAACATGTCATCACTGCAACAAAGTTCCTAGGTGTGATCGATGTGTTAACTTGTACAGGCAATGCCAAATTGCCAATTACTTTGAAAGTTTGGAAATCAAATAGCCAATAAGTAGAGCAGGAAAAATAACTCTTCTAGCTTTTAGAATAACCCACAGCTCCCAAAACAGAAGTTGCATTCCGCGGGGAGCTTCTACGCTTGCCACAAAATTTAGATATCTCCTATAATTATGATCTTTTGCTACGTCGGCCAACCCCACTGATGAACTGAGACTACTAAGTGATTACTGACATCGCACTACTCATAGTTTCGGAAACTAAAAACGCATATAAATATGTTACTGTCATTTTAGGATACCTGAACAACAGCCACGTTTCCTCGTTGCCCAAACGTTTGCAAGACGTCGGCCCGGTTTGTGTATAGAAGGTGGTGTTACATGAGCATTTGTAGGACCCTGGTGTGTTATAGCAATACTGATCACAGGCACCCGGAAGTTCAAAACACTCGTTTATATCCCGGCATCCTTTGCCGTCAGGCAAGAGCGCATAACCTGAATTGCAAGCGCATCTATATGCTGCTAAAACCCTGGCGGGCATGTTAACACAAATATGGCTGCATTGATGATTCGTTGAATTCAGACATTGGTTCTCACATGCAATCTCGTCACTGCAAAGTTACAAACTGTTTACTTTTCATTTTTCCAGTTTTTAAACGGTGAGTTTATTTTTCCACTAATAGCAATGACAACCTAAATATGGACAAAGAAGAAAGCTAAAAAACTTCAAACTGCTGTTTTGACTTTGTGATTTATTCTCAGTTAGTCGAAAAATGGATTACTTGGCGTATAATGGAAAATTAAGCAATCATCGGGATACATACAGTACCTGGCATCTTTGCAGTCTTTCAACTTGTTGCATACAGCAGATAATGGCATACATTCGCCAGTACTGCACTGAAACGAACTACTGTCGTTGCATTTCGAAGTGGTACAATTTCTCTCGTCACTTCCATCGCGGCAGTCGTTATCACCGTCACACAACCATCGGGACGGTATACAGCTTCCAGAAGAACACCTGCCTTCATTTACTGAAAACAAATCAAGCAAACTTTATGATCAGTCTCCGGTACAACAGGTTCAGCCTGCTCTTGCTAGGATGACCTTTGGTTTCTGCTGTGTGCTACTGTACAGTCTGTATGTAACTTAATTATTATCTAAACTTAGAGAAAACAGGCCATCAGCTGCATTTTTGTCGAAATATTATGTATGTACTTCTACGCAGTACAAACTCACCAGTCCTCTAGCAGCATTTGGGGTTTAGTGACGATTAATTTTTAATTAAGTACCTTCACACGGACTGTAGATGCACCCTTTGTGCTCATCGGACCGATCGCCACAGTCGTTTTCGTGGTCACATTCCTGAAGAGATGAAATGCATAGCCCGTTTGCACATTGATACTGACCAGGGCCACACGGGGCTATTGGTGGACATCCTGGTTGTTTTTCATCTTGCCCATCCACGCAGTCTGGATTCCCATCGCACACCCACTTGCGGTTGATACATGAATTCAGTTCTTGTTGAAGGTTACACTGGAATTCGTTGGCGGAACAATTGATAGCCACATTTACTGCAAACCACATTTCTAGTTTTCTCACAAATACACAATCCACAAGATTAAGTCGAAGTCTCTCAGATTTTATAATTCACACTATTAAAACACATGCCATGCAAATTAAATTGTGCATGGTCCGCCAGGTACACTGTAACTATGACCGTAAGCTTTGCGAAATAAAATTAATGAGTCGTTCAGTAAGACCTTTGACGTTGTACCTAAAACGGTATGGGCTACAGACGGCTCACGGTTTCATTTTTTCCACGTGCCGCTAAAATGTATCTGTACAGGTTATTAGGAGAATGTAGTTTCTTTTAAGGCATAGGGCGTAAGGGCCCATTTTGTTAAAAGGTTCAAAAAGCGTAAACGATACATGCACCAAAGAACCGGTTGTGCATTACTTCTACCATTTATGCAACGCGCACTACTTCTCCCATTTATTTTAAATGCTTCGCGTTTACCCTTATCGATACTCGCATTTAGTCTGTGGTCACTGTCACTGTACATACCCGAAACAGTCCACTGCACGCCTGTAAGTACTGCAAACACAGCTGTCGTAATAAGCTTCATATTGGTGCAAATTAGTCACCCGAATTCCTAACGGGAGGAACGCATCGAGATCTCTGATATAGATGATACGGAACAGAAAGGTCTGTAAGGCGATGCGGAAAACTGAGTTAATATCCAGTATTACGAGCTGCACCACAAGCTGTAAAAATTTTTTTTGCAAACGATGAAGGAAGTACTGGTAGCTTTATGTACACTTCTATGGAGAATTCCGTCAAGCACGCCGTTATCTGTATCGTATACTCAAAGCCGAGATTGACAGCATGCCCAAATCTACTTTTCTTCGATTAATCAACTTTTCAGTAATATCTGTTTTTGTTTCCATTACAGTGGCAGCGTGATGTAAAATGCGCTAACTGGTTTTTGTCTTCATTGAATAAGCTCCCCGGTTTCGACAGATAATTACTACATTAACTACCATGAATTACTGTATTGTTGTTGTTGCTAATTCGTGATCCATTAATTATTGCACCTGTCACCATCATTGTCTGTGTGTCAGTACGTCAGTAGTCAGCTCTTATTGTAGTCCGTAGTTAGTTTTGCTCTACTTCATCGTGCTTAAAAACAGACTCTTTTACTGAAATCCATTATATTACTCAACAAATAGATATCATGTATATTTCTAATATTTTATAAACAGTGTCCCACGCTGGAGAGCATACTGCAATAGTTACTTGTAGTAAGTACAATAATTGACTGCTCCCATCTAGCACACTTCAACATTTCTCAACAACCGATGCGACAGACATATACCGATACCGTATACCAATACCGTATACCCTGAATCCCTGAACATACACGTATTTAAAATTTCTGAAAGTACAAAAACATTACAAGTAAAAAGTTCTTTATGCTTGATTTTCTCCATGCGCAAAGTGCGAGTGGTTGTCGAGAGGGACATTTTCTTATGAAGTCAAGAGCGGAGCGGGTCACTTTTCCAGTTCTCTTGATCCTGTTATTTTAGTGGTGCTGTATGTGGTTAAAAACCACCTGCTAGTTTTGTTTCACAAAACTGTTCTATGCCAGTGTGCCGGGAATCAAACTGGCTGCGCAAGGATATCGTTACCCTCCGATTTTAACTGTGTAGTGTGTATCGTATGCCTATGCACAATTAAAAAAGATTAATAAAATTATGGTATCCGGCAGAAACCTCAAGTTGGTGTTTGGGCTTCGCCAACTCTCTCCAGGAGATCGTGGTGCTCTTCGTTAAATTGCGTGTACGTGTAATCCAGACTGAGATAGGAGACCTCTGCTTCAGGATCTACAATTGTCCGTAGTCGTTGGGTGAGACGGGGGAAAGTTGGCCGATCATCCGGCGACAGCTTCCAACAGTCGCACATTAGGCAGTAACTAAAAAGAAATTTCGTTTAAGTTTTGTATGAGTACACGTTATAGCGTGCATGTAGATGCTATACATTACTGGTGTAATCGATATAATATTAATAGTTACAGAGTATGTACTAAGGAAGTGCAGTGCTGTTGGCTGACAGCCATAGTGCCATTATCCATACACTAAAAGACCGAAGCGAAGCAGGAACCTGAGTTGCAGGAACTGTTAGTGTTTACTGAGTTTACAAAATACAAACGTTGACCCAACACGACAGATATGCTTTCGAAAACATAACACTTATCGGTCTTATCCTAATGTCTGCTGCCGAATGGGAATAAAAAGTAAATTATACAAGTATAATTACTGTTATTAATATCGGGTTTTACGGTATTAAAACAGTCTTATTTATTATATTATTTCGTCTGCATTTAGTATATTTCTTTTTAAAAAATTTTCCCCACTCTAGCTTTTACTTATCATCCTGTTTTATTGTTAATACATGTTTATATTTGTAACTATTATTTCCAGATCCTAAAAACTGCAGATGCGTGAGCAACGTGACCGGCAAAAAAGGCGCGTTTCTTGAACATAGAGGACTTTCGCTTCACCTCGTGTCGATCATGTACGTGTAGAGGCCCTAAATTAGAGAAACTCACATAACACTGGGACAAGTTTCCGTTTGCTCCAACCGTAATCCATTTCTCAAAGTTTCGACAAATTCAAAAACAGTATCGCCTCGCACTAAGTTGTTGTCGCTGTACGGAACTTCGCCTAGACTGAAGATTTCCCACAACACCACACCAAAAGACCAGACATCGGATGGCTGAGAGAAATTTTTGTATGCGGTTGCTTCAGGTGCCATCCAACGTATGGGCAAAGCTTCCTGAAATTACCGGATGATATGCCATTGTTTGTAAGTCCAATCAGCCTTCAGAATAAATTAGTGCTCCTACCTTCGGATCAGGTGCCACAACGTGTCCCTCTTGCCGGGCCATCCCGAAATCGGAAATTTTCGCCACTCGTTCATCGCAAATCAAAACATTCCGGGCAGCCAGATCTCTATGGATTATAGACCGTGTGGCGAGGTATTCCATACCGCGACTGATTTGGTACGCAAAACTCAGCAGCGTTCGTGTGGAAAGAATATGCATATCCGAATCATCTGCCGTCTGCGGATGTACTTGGTCGGCTTCGCGCTGAATTCGTTCGGCTTCATTTTCATCGTACGGCTGAATATCACCATTCAGGGTATGGTTATAAAATCGCTGCCCACGGTGTGATTTCAAATTTTTAAGCAACGACCCGAATCTCGCATATTCCAGCAGTAACAACAAATCCCCTAAAAAAAGTTGCAAATCTTTACACACTGAATAGTTTTTGTATTGGTCAATATTGTTTTTTTTTTGCTACAGTAGTACTGCGTAGAACATAATGGAAAGAGGTACATATGCTAAAATTTCGTTTCGACCGATTCGTCAGGTCATTCATATATTGATCCCCAGCTTTCAGATTTGTCCTTACAACCAGACCTTCGATGCGGATAATAAAATTAAGGACCTTTCAAGATGACTCCGAGTAAATTGATGATATTTAGATGCCGACCAGCTTTTGCCATGATAGTAAGCTCCTGTGACAGCTGGCGAATTTGATGGCCATCATGTTTGTTTTTGGCACCCTTCACGGCGACGTCTACTGGACCGATATGCCCACAAAGTTCTTCGGCGACGGCTTTCCGTACCAGGCCTGTTGCTCCTCTTCCCAAAACAATGTTTGCTGCAAGACACACAGAGCACCTTTCAATCGTGACCTATGGCTTTAAAGAATACGCTATTTGAAAGTCGAAACACAACGATACGGTGAACTGCATTCCGGAGCACAATTCAATAATTATGTTTTTTTGCATTTCGGGCACTTGCACATACTTTTTTCTTTACCGGCCACCCTGCTGCAGTAAGAGACGTTCCAACTAACTACTGACAATTTCTTTATGAAATCACGTCTGTGTTTTGTAGTGTAAAGGAATAGAATGCCCATAAGTCTGATTTAATCAATTTTTGAAAACATTTTCATGTGAATCGATGGGCGGAATTTCCGGTCTTTATTGAACGGAATGCGAGAAGCAGCGAAGTACACCATCTTTGACCTTACGCGCGCAAATGCAAACACTCACAGATACGGAGTTTAATCAAAGGTATTTCCAGCATTTTGAAGTACTCCAACAACGCAGCGTCCAGGGCAATGTGACCCGGGTGGAACGGTGACAGGGTGTCCGACATTTGTATCCAGGACATAAAAGGGCTTTGACGCCGGTGTTGGCGGGTCACTCGACGCATGCTGGCTTCTCCGAGCCTTCTCTTTCTGTGCTGGAATATTAGCCAAAATACAACGGTGGCAATAACAATAAAAGCAGCTGGCGTAACCACTCCGAGCGAAATCGGTAGTGCATTGTTTGAATTCTCTGGTGCGACAGCAGTAATTTTAAAGAGAACGGATGATATATTTGTGGGCAAAGGCGATTGGCTTAGTACAAGATAATCAATCCAAAATTCATCTGTCGGTAGAGCTCGGATATCGTCAACATAGCTTCGATTTGGGACGATATTGTACGCTATGGCGTTCGGCATCAGTGCAAGAACAATCTGCACACCGAGTAACCTTTCTAATCCCGGCACGGTCATATCCAGCACTAATTTCCCATCCAACAGCCAACCCAGCTTTCGGGCTGTCCAAACCAGTCTGAGAATGTGGAAGTCAAGCGACAAATCCGTATCACTATTAAGCACGATAGTTTGATTACATCATCAATGCAAGCTTTTCAGTTTTAAAGTCGTTAGTGCTAATGGTACAAATACTTAAAGTTGACTGACATCCGATCCATTGTCTTGCAGATTACCTGTAATACACGCGCGTCAGGCTGTAATTACCGCCCGAACTGTTTGTGTAGCGCAAACGGCAGTATAAATGATTCGGATAGGTTCGGACAATCGACAACACGATGCCGAATTGCGAGTCTTCACCACTGCACTTTAGCAATTTTGTTTGTCGACAATATAAATCGGCGAGCGCGATCTGCGCTACTTCATACACCGCACGAGAGAACTTCATCCGGACACTTAGTTCCCCGCCAAGTTGGAAATCAAAGCGATTCTGGGTGTAGACTTTACCGGATGTGAAATCGAATCGGGAGTGCTCAAGTTTGTTTGATGTTCTAATGCGCAATGCGTTGGTATCGACGCGGATATTGTCGGTGGTCGTCCGGATGGATTCGTTTGCAAAGACAGGTGGATATTTCTGCTGATCAACTGTCCACTTCGAAACGTCCAGACTACCGACGTTAAAGTCATCACGAAAAACTTCCGTTATGTTGGCGCTAACATAGATCAGGACGGCAGTTAGCCAACGGCTAACATGCGCTAACGCGCTTAACGACAAAAACCTGTTATTCATATTTGGAAAATCTATTTTTATACTAAAATATAAAATCTAAAGTGTTAGTCTTGAACAGTGCATCGAATACCGGTATTAAAAGCCGCTGCTACGGGGCAGTACGCATATGCGTTTAAGCAAATGCTTTTTGTGGCATTGATGTTGTAATAAGACTATACAGTGGCATATTATTACGTGTAATGCTGTAATTGCATTTTTGTCTAACGTTGTGAAAAAACCAAGCACTCAATAGTAATTATCAAATAATCCCGGAGGGAAATTAAGTATAGTTTCATCTTCAATGAATGTCAACCATATTCTGTGGTAATTGTTCCGTTGCCTCAGCTTGTACGTGTACTTGCATTCTTGCTGAAATACACTACTGTGACGTTATGGTGACTGCTCATTATACTCGTAACAAGCATTGTTGTAGAGTGCATGTACATTTGTAAAATCTCCAGTATGATACGGTTGGGGGCGTTAGTCCTTTTCCTGTCTAGTGTCAATGCCATAACTCATAAGGCGTGTGAGCGAGCTTGTCTGATAAGTAATAAAATTATGACAAAATGCAAGAAAAACATGCGTGAAAGCGTGTGCTTGCGATTACACTGTTTCCATCAATAAAAGCATCGATTTTACATTAAAGTTCAAGCTGACACAAACACTATGGCTGGCGACTTGGCGTCATCCAAAACGTCCGCATCAGCATAATTGTCCTGGTTCTCCATTGTTTTCACACTCAGGCACTCACTATTTACCTAGTGCACCAAATGCACGGTGTATGCCGATAGTGTTCGTTCTAGATTCCGTCAAAAACATGATGTAGAATTACAGAGTACACTCATTCAGTCTCCGGATGTAAGTGCTCGGCTGCGCGTTTACCCAGCTGCCCATGTTATACCCATTAATTCTTCTTCGAGTCCGTCAATTCAGATGCCGAGTACGGCAAATATACCGATCACTAGATTCCGCTTCTGGTAACAGCAAAAGTACAGTATGGGATCTCAGTACAAGTGTATCGAAATCTTCTACATCTTGTTTGCCGCTGTCGGCATATTTCCGCATTTTTTTCGTGTGGCAATCGATCAGCCTGCAAAGTTCGAAGCTCATGGCCGCCAGCGGCTGTACCGTATACTTTCTGTTTTGCTGTACATTTGGTCAGCAGCGCTGATCAGCTGTCTGCTTGTGTACAGTTCCATTTTAACATACTTCTTTTCCAAATCATACGAAGCCGACGACAAGATGAGTGAAATCCTCCTAAAAGGCTTCATGGGTCAATGGACCGCCATTGCGTGGTTAACTGCAGTGAGCTTTGCTGTTAAAAGCCGAAAACTACCAAAGGTCATAGGAGACCTGGAACTCAATCTCACCAGCGTGCGATCGGAAATGAGGAATTTCGTTTTCTTCAAGCGAGAAAATTATTATACAATCCTGGTAATTGTAGCGACGGTTCTGTTCGTTGCACTGTCAGGCGTCTGGGTATGTTTGATTGCGTCACCTATGGAAGTACACACAATACTAGAAGGGATACGCGTTATTATAATATCCATACCAACTAACCTTACCCTTCCGAATAACCCAACAGCGAATGATTATGACGAATACGTTAGAAAATTGGCCAATCAGAGTATCGGGGACACTTCATACACTGTAACACTGCAAAATGTTCTGGTAGACGGAGATATTCTGGGCAACATCACCAAGCCCTCAACCACAGCGGCTTTATTGGGAGTACAAATACTTTTCATGCTGATTACTTTACCACTACATGCCGGCTTAAAAGCTGTGAATAAGCAGTTAGAGAATATTTTCGATGACACAAAAGTGTATGACGGAAAAATGTTCTCAAGCTTGGAGAGCGTGTTTTCACGACACCTTAATTTGACGCTACGTATCTGTGAACTGGACGATATATTCGGACCGGCACTGCTGTGGTTGTTCGTTTCGGACATGTACGTTATTGTGACGGGACTCGGCCTTTTGAAGGGGAACAATCAATATGCCAGTGGCATGTTTTCTGATGAATTCACAGCGGAAAAGTTCGGTCGTAGTATATGCTTGGGGATCGCTTTATTGTTTTTGCGGATGTTTTGTGCTATTCGCGTTAGAGAACAGGTAAAGTCGTAATTTTATCTAAATCTCTCTTTAAAGGCATTTTACTCTTTTCTGTTCTGCCTAGCAAGGGTCAATAGCGAGTAAGGTTAACAATTTACATTTGTTTACAGGCCGATGCTTTTGGGGTGAAATCAGCAGTTCTTATGGAGCGGCATAGAATTTTCGATCGATGCAGTCACACCGATGCGGCATGCTTCCAAACAGTCCACAATCGTTTGGCCGCAGTTAAGGGCACTTTCACCCTGTTTCAGTTATGCCAGCTGAACAAAGAATTTGCTGCAACGGTATGTATCTACTGCAATAGTACGTTTCCTCTCAAGCACATTCTTTTCATATAATTGTGTATTTCCACACGGAAAAGCAATAACAATAAATCTGCTGCAGATATACAGATTTATTACGTATTTTGCGGGAATTAACATGCAACCACCAGTACACAGTATTCTTTTTGCATGACATTTAATTTGACGACGTTCTTGCTCTACAGGTTATTGGAGCCATGCTCACAAACGGTTCGCTCAGCTCGAATGCGGATCTATTTTTCTGAATATTTTTGACTACGATATTCCGCATCCGGGTTGTGTTTTTGCACAGTAATTAGTGTAGGTCACGCGGTGACCTTTAAGGGCTCCATCTCTTGGAGCTTCTCCCACGTATCCACCTATCATGGGACACAAATCAGCAACCAAAGCACCGTCTCGTACCATTCCCCAGTTACTGGAAAGTTTCAAGGATGAAGTGAACAAGCACGCCCGGCCAACCTCGGCCCAACTCAAAGGAATCGTCGACGAACTTGTCCCTTTTCTTAGCCGCCTTGTTGATCACAACATCGAGCAGCATAACCGAATTCTGGACCTTGAACGGGAAATATATCAGCTGAAGAAATTGAAGGCACCTGTCAATGCCACCGCAGGGCCGGGCACCGTGCCCGCCACAGTCAATCTCGCTTCTCAGCCACATGGATTACAGAAGCGCCATGTTCCCCACAGCAACCCCCAAAATGTGACGCCCAAGCAGATTCCAAAGACGTATGCCCTGATTGTATCAGCCGACAAAGAGAAGTCAGACGGAAATGGTAGTCACCATATTGCTGTCGATGAGATCGAAAAGAAGTTACCACAATGTATACCTGACGCCAGCGCGAGATTTAATATGGAGCAAGTACGGCGCACTCAGAACGACAACATCGTCATCCGTTTCCGGGAAGAGAGGGACCGCGACGCCGCGAAAGCCGAATTGGAAAAGCACAAAGATACCCTCGGATTTACGGTGAGTGAAACAAAAAAACGAGTAACAAGAATGATAGTAAAACGCGTGCCGAAAGATTTATCGGCTGAAGATTTTGAAAGAATTGTGTCGGAAAAGATGTCACCTATACGTGAAATCAGAGTAGCGAAAAAACTTGTTAGTAAAACAGAAGCGGTTAAAACATGTGCTATGGTAATTGAAACATCCTACGAAGGCTGTCAATTCCTTGAAAGGACTGGTAACATAAAGTTTGATTTTTGTGTGTGCCCAGTCGAACGTTACGTAGTGCGTTGTTTTAACTGTAGCGAAACTGGACATGTGGCGAAATTCTGTAAAATGCCGAATCAACGCACGGTTGTAAGAGAACCCGAAATAGCCGGTTCAAAAAACTTGCAGGAATAAAAAGCGGTAATATGCGTATGCGTATTATGAATGTTAATCCGAAAAATTTTCAAAATATAAAAATTAGATGTTGCAATATTAACAGTATTTTTTCAAAAAAAGAAGAAGTTAGGCAGTTTTGTTCTGAATCTGATGTTAGTGCGTTCACGGAAACGTGGGACCAAGAAATTTATTCCGACAGTTTTTTTGCCGACCTTCGCAAATTTAACGTTTTTCGCCGATGGCGTAAATCGTCGGACAGCCACGGTGGAGTCGCTTTAATTTTATCGAAAAAATTAAAAGGTTTTAGGCGCACAGATCTCGATAGAGATGATCTCGAGATTTTGTTCGTGGAATCGCCTGTTTTGGACTGCTTATTCGGTGTTATCTACATAAGACCATCAAAAAAAGCCTTGCTAATACCTCTACTTGTTGAACATTTACAAGAAAATCTGTCTGTCGAATTACGTAACAAGCTTATTTTGATGGGTGATTTTAATCTACCGGATATCTGTTGGACTAGTATGAAAGCCCCTACCACTGCTTCGCAATTGTTGCTTGATTCTTTAAAAGAATTTAACTTTCGCCAGTTAATACATTTCCCCACTAGAGAAAACAACATCCTTGATCTTTGTTTAATTTCTACGAACCGTTTTGTCACTGACGTTGAATGTGTGTCACCTCCATCCGCGTCAAATGACCATTATGCCTTTCAGTTCCGTCTTTATTGTAAACGTCGCAAAGCAGAATTTCAGTCGAGCGGTAAGCACTGGAATATTCTTCCTGATAAAATCGAACCTTTTCGAAATTCATTAATGGCGACAGACTGGCAATTTATTTTAACAAGTAGTGACCCATCCGTTATGGCGATGCAGTTTGAAAATGAGATTTTAAACGTAGCCCAACATTTTTGCCTACGGCGAACGTACAGCAAAAAAAATTGAAAAAGTATCCCTTAAGTATTCGCAAAGCGATAAATCGTAGAAATAGACTTTTCCGCAAAATGCTGCAAGAAAACAGTATAGCGAATAAAGACAGCTTGAAAGAATCGTGGAAGGCCGAATCTCGGAAAGTCGACGCTGTTCTCAAAGCGCATCGCAGAAACGCGATTTTAGACGTCGCAACAGCAACCCGAAATAATCCGAAAAAGTTTTGGCAGTTTATCAAACAAAGTGTTGATAAGAAGACACTGCCGCCCATCAAAACGCAAGAAGGTACCACCCTTTTTTCTGATCACGACAAGGCAAATAGATTTAACGAAACTTTTCTCGAGTCTCAAAACAGCTGCCCTTCCCATTGCGTAGTTGTGTCTCCCAAACCTGAAGACAGGGAAATTGCGTTTAAAATAAGCGATAGCGACGTTCAAACCGCTCTAAACGAAATGAAATTTTCTGCTTCGTCCGGTCAGTTCAAAGTCTCAAATTCTCTGTTAAAAGCTTGCGGAATCTCAATTGTTGCACCGCTTGTAACTTTATTTAATATTTGCGTCAAATTCAGTACATTCCCGTCGCACTGGAAGACGTCATACGTGACTCCTCTTCCAAAACGTCTGTAGATCAAACATTAATTACCAATTACCGCCCTATTGCAATTCTGCATCCAGTTTCGAAAATCTTTGAAAAGTGCATTGCCAACTATTTACGATGTTTTTTGGAAAGCAATTGCTTGTTAAGTGACAGCCAGTTCGGATTCCGTGCTAAGCGTAACACGGAACTGCAGTGTTTGGTTTTCTCGAAATTTGTTAAAGACTTTATTGAAAACGGAGTTGAAGTTGATGCGGTGATGTTAGACTGCTCCAAAGCCTTTGATCGTGTAGACCACCAGTCCTTGTTGACAACACTGGGCTTGCTTGGTGTTGACCCCGACGTTATTAGTTTGCTGGATGACTACTTAACTGGTAGAGAACAGATTGTGGTCGTGAATGGCGTATTTTCAAAAAGCGGGGTTACAACCAGCGGAGTACCACAAGGTTCAGTATTAGGTCCAATATTGTTTATCTGCGAAATTAATGGGATAGTGTTTGTTCTGCTAAATGGTAGCAGGATTTTTATTTTCGCAGACGATGTGTTCTTATGCAGGCCAATAAGAACGAGCGACGACTGCACGAAATTTCAAGAAGATATCGATGCCGTATTTAAATCAGCGGTTGAAAAACGATTGACCTTTAACCCGAAAAAATCAGTGCACATGCGCTTTTCCAATAAACGAAGTTTAAGTGACGTAAATAAATATTTTTTGAACAACGTCGAGATTGAAAGTCGCCCTGTCGTTAAATATTTGGGGTTAGTGGTCGATCGAAAACTGCGGTGGGGTGAGCATACGAGTAATTTGTGTATCAAGATTAGGAAACGTATAGGCTACATCTTATCGCTGTTTAACCATTATGACTCCGCGGCACTTATTTGTTTGTATAAAGCGTTAATTTTTCCACTTTTTGATTATTGCAGTCCCGTGGTAAAACCATTTCTCAAAACCCATAGAGACGATTTAGATAAATGTGCTTTAAAGTTCCTGAAAAGATTGCGAATGGGCAATGCGCGTACAGATTACAGTGGCAGGCTTCGCGAGATAAATTGGGATTGTGTTGAACTGCGTCGCATTAAAACGTCTTTGTGTGTTGCATATAAACTCGTATTCGGCATGATACCTTTTGGCAGCCATTTTTTTATTTGTTATGAGTCAGTTACTGCCGTCGATACTGTTGCAGGTAACACTCGGAATGCCGATCGGATGTCGCGCCACCCATTCCCGATTCAAGCTGCCAGAACAAGTTTTGTGGAACGGAAGTGCCAGCCAGCGAAAATTCTTTCTCATGGAGGACTGCTAAACTTTGGAACGACCTCAATTTAGATCCGTCATCGTACTGCTCACTGCAATCATTCCAAAGAGCATTGGAAGACGTCTCTTGGAAGGAGATCGCATCTGCTAACGACCATCTGCCGTCGAATAACCTTGACTTTTGTTAAATCGATGAAATTGATGAAATGTTTTACTGTTTTCTTATATAAGTTTTATTTGTTTTTTTTTGTAATAGATTATGTTGACCTGTCTATAGATCTCGATAAGGAGTGATTCCTTGTATCTGTAGACACTAAGCGATTAAAACCTAAACCTAAACCTAAACCTGACATACATTACCTTGCTATGGGAGATGGATAAGAAATAGGCATTCAATAGGCACGGATAAGAAATAGATTCCCACCTCTGACAACATTTTTGTTTTGCGGCAATATCGTAGCACACGTACGGCCCCGCTTCGAACACCTTGTTATTTTGTATTTCTGATGCTGATGGTTTGAGGGTTGCCATCTACAGAATCTATTTAACACCTTAAAATACGCCAACGACCTTTACTTATGGATTTTTTCAACGTACAAATAAATGGTAACTGATTCTTGCAAATGGTTTAAACATGGCAGCAAAACTCTTGTATTGCGCAAAAGAGACAAATAAAATACATTGGTAATTACACATTCATTACTTAGGAAGATGACCGTCACGCAGGTTTCCCAAAATTCATAACTGCGTAATGCTATTCTAACAGCATTCGTTTCAACCAAAAACAGGTCAAATCAGAACGGTGCAAGGACTGCAATCATACTGCAATGTGCTTTTCGAATCCGCTTTTAATTAAGTACCTTATTTTTTATCCATTTCCCACAAAAGCGTAATATACGTCAGCAGCACACCAATGACCTGCAAGAGTAAACAATCCAAAATACGGTTTCGAATCGTAACCGCGAGCATTGAGAATACAGCTCAAATTTTGCTCCCTTGATAACTTACCGTGGCGACAAACTCTCTGTTGAGCTGGCACATTTGATAGAGACTAAAGGTTCCCTTCATCGTTCCCAATCGACTGATGACTATTTGCAGATGGTGCAGATCAGCCGGTTGGCAGTAATCGGCAATATTGTGCTCCTCCATCAGAGCCGTTGCGTGGGTATTAAATTTGTTGGCCTGTTTAATGGGTAAGCCGTTCTTAAGAGATACACATGGTGTACATATGCAAATGCCATTAAACAAACTTCTCTACGGTAGACGAATAGTGCAAGAAGAAAGGGTGGGCGAACACAATGATGCTCATACCTACCTATATGCAAAGGGTCACTCGGCGCCACTCGTACCTACCTCTTCATGCACCTGAACAGCACAGTACATGCGTAGCGCCAAAAGCAGGAATCCCAGACAGACACTCCGCACAAACTTTTCCGCTGTGAACTCCTGTGCAAACGGTCCCTCGTTTCCAGTGTTCCCTTTCATTATGGCTACACCGGTTACAATGACATAGATATCCGATATAAACAACAACAGCAAAACCGGTCCAAATACTTCGTCCAGTTCTCGAATCCGTTTGGTCAGTTCTAGGTGCTGCGCGCAGAGCTGTCGTAACCTTAAAAAAGCACTCTGGTCAAACGTGTTTTTTCCCGACTCCTCAAAAAGCTGTAGCAGTCTCTTATTGACCGTGACCAGAGCTGCGTGAACTGGTAATGTTATCAGCATAAAGAGTGTCTGCACACCAAACAGCGCCATTGATAAAAGCGCCATAACAGCCGGTGCACAAAATAATGTGACAATCAACAATGTCATCATAAGATCTGCGTTTTCGGGATGTGTCTGTTCGGTACTAAAGGTCAGATTGTTGATTTCTGTGTCTCCAGTGATAATCGAGGAAACGTTGTAATTACTCGCAGCCTGGAGGAGAAACGGGAGACTGTCGTAGAACAACCGCATTACCATAGGGTTCGTGACAAGCATTATCCAAACAACGGACACGCCCACCAATAACACCGCCCCACTGAAAGCAACAAATTTGTACCCACCTCCACCGTTCCTAAATAGCCATATATTCAGCTGAATATTTTGAAGGCTGGCTTCCAGGTGGGATAACACCTGAGGCAATGTACGGCTTTTCTTAGCGAAACATAAACCAATCAGCAATGCAGCGATGGCCCATTGGTCCACAAAACACCTGAGTAACAGCTCGCTCATTTTGTCGTTGATTTTGAAAGTGCGGATAAAAAGATAAGCTAAAATGCCGGTAACAAACGCTAGACACAAAAACTGCAATGCCGACCATGCACAGACCGCCATAGACAAACACTTTAAGAGGAAGCGCTTGATTGGGGAATGTTTCCTTATGTTGTTTAAAACATCGAGACTGGAGAAGCTGGTGCAATGTGGAAAAATTCCGCCAAAAGCCAGTAAACTCAAAAGAGGTTTCAGTGCCGATAACAAGTTGTAGCTGCTCGTCGTCTTTGTCATTTTAGCAACAAAGTAATTCGGAAGAAAAAAGAGAATAGCGAAATTTCTTATGGTTATTGTGAGCCGGATGAATCCACATATAATCAGATCATGCGTTGCATAAAAAATTGCTAAAGTGCAGCCGTTCAATACTTACTGTGAAAGCAATATTCTGAGGCTTCCGGGTTTAGTCATAAGGGCAATTAGCAAATTTATTTGTCATTCCTGTTGACTTTACTTCCTTTCGTAACACGATTGTGTATACCGAGCAGAGTATGTACTGTATTTAGACCCTGGAGGATACACTTCAACTAGTGCTTGTACTTTCTGGTCTATGGATTCCTGCTGTTGTGAAAAGTTTCTTGCAAATGGATTACCAAATAAACAGTCTGCATGCGTTGCTAAAGGTCATTGCAAAAGAATTTTGTGGTTTATGCATGTGGTCGCTTGTATAGTTTGGTAATTATTACATGGATCTTCATTCTATTAAACTGTAGTGATGCACAGTGATGCACAGGCAAAGCAATGTTATACTTATTGCTGCTAGCACCAGGTACGTATTCCTTTGTCGTCTGATCAATTACATGTACTAGTATCGGGACGCGATGTGACGATTATGATCTGCTCTGTGCTGTGAAGTTTAACGCTGGAGATTTCCTGTAAATGCAGCCGGTCTGCCCCGCTCCGCTTTGGACTTTGATGACGTTGACATGTTTACCCGAATACGATACTATTTTCAGCTGGATGATTTCTTTCCGCGTGTGACATCGATCCAGATCGGGCGAAATCAATTCTTTTATATTTCTGAAGTATTTCAGTTTTCAGTATGACTGAATATGTACTGCAGGGTATGTTATCTCCAAATTGGGTTAATTATGCCAATCGTTTTTCGGTGAATAACTGCAGAATCCCGTAAATTGTAAAATTAATACCGTTGTCGAGAGATGCCCTTAAAAGCTCAGATATTAAGATTCGATCCAAACTTGTATCTTATTATCTTGCAAGTTCTCGGTTTAGCGCCAAATTTACGAAAGGCTGTTGTTCTCCGTAATCGCTCTTTAAACTTTACTCACCTTTCCGTATTATGGTCTTGCCTGGTGTTTTTGGTCATTTTGACAACGGCGACGGAAGATATGTACAACAACTACTTTTCACAACAGACAGGTTTATGGAAATTCGAAATATTTTCTACTTTATTTTTTGCATCCCAGGTCATGCACAACCTGCAAACATTTGTGGTTATGTTCGCTATCTTGTTTAAAAAGAATCAATTATACCCTCTCTGCACTCACGTCCAGTCGCTAACTGAAAGCTTGATAGTGACAGAAAAGCGGAAACTGAATTTTATCAGTTTTACTGTTTTCCTGAGCTCCCTAACCGGAATCACAGTGGCGTTATATTACATTTTTGGAATGGTTAAAGGTGTTAGTCAAGGATTTGCCCAACCACTATCCATTCTTTTCGGGTATTACAAGGCGCCGCTATGGTTAGGAATACCGTATTACGTCTTGCCTCGAATTTTAAAGCCGACCATCCGTTTCATGCTTTTGGGACTATTTGTCAGTTTGGCGATGCCACTTGGATTTGCATTCAGCGATATTCGTAATCGGTTGGAGTATCTGGCCAACAAACCAGACAACGATATGCTTTGCGTCGAACTACAAAAAGGTCACGCGTTGTTCCGGCGGTTGCGGTGTGCAGTTGCTAGTATAGACGGTGTGTTTTCGGTGATCAATTTGGCGGTTTCGTTACTGGAGATCCTCGTATGGTTAGCTTATGGTGCAGCCTTGTTGGTACCGTTTCGAAGCGACGCCCGTTGGGACTGCCGACGCACTGAGGCAGAGAAAGTCCAATGGGCAGCGCTATCCACTGCACTGCTGTCCATGGCGATCGTGGCAGTGTTTACTTTCACGATCCGGTTAACTTCCTGCATTTTCTGCCATGAACAAGTAAGAACCATTCATTTTATTGATTATTTTGCAGCACATTTATATATAAGCTTTCGTAAATGAAAACAAGGCTTAATAAACCGTCGAAAAAATTATGATAAGACGTCTTTGGATTGGCAAAAAAATGATCTAAAAAATAGCTGTCAACTCACGCATTTGCGAGCGATTTTGCCAGTAAACACTACTATAATGTTTTTTGAATTTGTTCCGATTAACGCAGGCTCTCTCGGTTAAGACAACGCTGCTGTACATTCGCCCAAAAATTGCGGACAGCGCGAAAGAGGAACTGGAACAGTTTCTTGAATCACTACGGGCATTAATCGACCACAAAATACCAGTATTTACAGCGTTTGGTTATCTTGACTTTACGAAGCAGTATATTACAATGGTAAATTTTTGCCAAGGTTCCGGCTGATAACAGTTTATACTGCATATATATATGTATGGCAGGGTTTTGGGTTCGTAGGTCACTGGAATTTTGGCGACATACTGTGTTATTTTGTATCAGAATCGTCAATCCCAAACGGAAATTGGAGACATACTGGATTACATTCGCAATTTCACGACTTCCGGATGACATTTTTCTCGTAGTGTACTTCTTAGAAAGAATGAATGTTTACTATTACCAACCAAGCATGCGACAGCTGGCAACAGGCATTAATTTTAGGATGTTTCTCAGTTGATGCGCCTGAATTGGGCGTTCCTTTTGGAAAAAGTATTATTTTTATTTGGTTTTACAGCGTCATACCTTCACAGTAGGTCAACAACACTGGCGTAGGGCGTTCCTTTTGTAAGTTTTGTGCCGATTTATTCAGTTGTTGCTGCCAAACAAGCAGATTTGGTTGTGAGTTACGCAAAAGTTGTACCTTTACAAGGAAACTATCCGTACAAAATGGGAAGCCAGTCCGAAGAATTCGTATTGCATCTGCTTGATCTGCATGCGTAGCATAGCGGTATCTATAGAAATACATTGTACTTGTAGCTACTGAGATGAGATTCGCACGCCTTTTAGTTGTGCATAGCTGTGAAGCTAATTACTGACAGCTGAGCAGCTGATGTGTTAAAGCTGCATCAGCAAGTGTAATTTTTATTATACTGAATTCTGCTAGTCACTCCGCCTGAACAAATAAAAGAAGGAGAAGATATTCGGTGAGGGATACCGATCAGCCCATGTCTACCGCAGTCAATCCATCAGTAATTTCAAAATAGCATCAGTTTAATGCTGCTTCGGCAAACCGATGTGCATTTTAAATTATTAATGTAAAACGATAATCAGCTTAAGTGGAACGTAAATTACAAGTGACCTATTAAAATTAATATTTTTGTTATCATGGAATCGACGTTTCGGCTCTTACCCCTTTTTCTCCTTTTGCTGGCGTCTGTTGGTTTGTACCCACATTTTATTCGACATGTCATTATGATAAAGAATTCCAGTAAACAGTCTGGGAAGTTCTGCTACCACTTCTTTCGATTATGTTCTTTACTTTTGTATATATGGTCAGCTGGGATCCTGCTGTCGTTACTCCTGTATATCTTCATTATAGTAGACATATTTTGGCACTCGTTCGAAAATACTGACAAAATGAGTGAGATCTTGCTGAAAGCATTCCTTTCTCAGTGGACAATCATTGCATTACTGATTAGTCTGTTTTTTGGAGCGAAGAGTTCCAGGTTGCTAAAGGTCGTGGATCGGCTCCAAAAAAATTTAAACGAGATTCGGCATTTGGCATCGACAGACTGCTCTACAGTTTTTCGAAATAGTGCTGACACATTTTTTCATACAGCCGTCATTGTTGGAACACTATTAGCGGCTGGTATATCGATCATCTGGATTATTATGATTGTTCCCCCAATCGAATACAAAGTAAGAGCGGCAGGAATTCTCATTGTTATACGCTCAATAAGCCAGAATATTTCTCTGCCTGAACATGCTACAGAGGATGATTATGTAACATACGGTCAGAACATATACAATCGCACAGCGGAAGGTCACGAAAATACTCTCCTTTTAATTAATCTGCTGATTGTTGGAGGAAATATTGGTACCTTCACCGGTCCTTTGTGTGCCATGGCTTTACTGGGAGTGCAGATTCTCTTCATGCTGATCACAATCCCATTACACAGCGGCTTGTCCTCTCTCAAACAACAGCTGGAACGCCTTTTTCAAGATCCAGGCAAGTCGTACGATAGCGCCTTCTTCACCAAACTGGGTGACCTTTCAGCGCACCACCTGGAACTGACCGTGCGCATCGGCGAATTGGATAGCATTTTCGGTCCAGTGTTGTTGTGGCTGTTTGTGTCCGATGTGTACGTAATCGTAACGGGACTGGGCATCATCAAAGGATCCGCAGTGGATTCTGCCGTTTTGTTTTCCCAGGAATACACCCCGGATAAATTTGTCGGGAGTATCTGTCTGGGTTTAATACTGCTGGTTATGCGGATGTGCTCCGCTATTCGAGTTCAGGATATGGTAAGTAATTTAACTTGTGAAAGTTGTAAAGTCCAAAAACCAAGCAAAATCAGGCCAGGTTCAAATTCTCAGTGTGAAGTTATACTACTGTATCATTCTAACCGGTTAATGGGTTACCAGCTTGGAGCAATTGTACAATAAAAAGTACATGTACCTTCTTTCAGTTGTTTGTTTATCGGGAAAAACTGTTCTATATAATGAGGATATAAGGCTGAAGAACAGCTTCGTGTTTTTGCGCTCGGTATGTTTGTGTGGAAAACTGCTTCAAAAATCAATTTAGTTTTTGAGAAAACATGAATTTGAGGCGAAGCACTTTAAGGTATGCCGTGATCATGATCGTTGCTTATCACCTGAATGTCGTTACCAATAAAACGGTAAACTGGGTCACCACTGAGAGCTGTTATTTTTTGTGCCTTCTGGACTTAGGTGTAGAAGTACATCTATAGTCTATATTTTGCAATGACTGATGTTGTTGCATTGTGTTACAAATTACAAGAATTTCCTTTATCAGAGCGCAGCTTTCGGCAAAGCTTTTGCGATCCTTATGGAGCGTCATAAAATTGCCGATCGCTGTGGTGGCATTTACAACGGCTATCTGCAAACAGTCAGCCATCGCCTGGAGAGGATGAAAGGATCGTTTACCCTTTACCAGCTGTGCTATTTGGACAAAGGTTTTGTTTCAACGGTAAGCCACCTACGGGATATTACAGCGCATTTTTTTAACCTTCACTTACGATGAACTGAATTCAATATCCATTTCTTGCATGATACGAAGCGTGGTATACTTGCAGAGACAATGTTTTCTATAATATTAATCATATTAAACACTCCTATTTTTTTCTAGAATAATAAACGCGGTACCCAGTCGCATTTGTGTACAGGTTATTGGCGTTATGTTGACATACATAACACTTCTATGGGAAATGGACAAACGCTAACTGCCAACTCGACATATTTTCTTAATGCAGCAAACTTGATCATTGGCTGAAAATCATTAATTACCAGATTCAAATTGCAAAGAAACCGTGTAATAATTCTATTATTGCAGTTTTTATGAGAGCAGGATATTTAGAACGCTTTAGTTTTTTGTTAGAGTGATCTGGATAATGTTAATTGAACTGAACTGATAATGTTAATTGAGCTGAAACACAACAATGTATAACAGGTACGCTCACGATGCCATCCGTCAAATGCATGAAAAATTACTAAAAAGTAAATGCCACATACGCGGCAAAATTAAAATATTGAGTGGTTAAGCGGAGGAGACGCTCTTTGCCGATGTAAGAGGTTTGTAGCCATTTGCACGACGGATTCATGGAGTTCTCGTTTGTCGTCTTGCGCAGTGCTCATGTCATGGACCAATAGCACATAGGTTAATAGCGCTCCAATAATCTGCAAACCGTTCTTTCAGGGTAAAAACACTGGAGAAACATTCAATGAACAGCAGCTGCATAATATGTACTTAATAAGTACTGATACTAGTACATAATAAGTACTGATGCTAGCAACATCGTACCATTGTAACATATTCCTTGGTAAAGCTAAAAAATCCGCCAGCGTTGATGCTCATATCGGTTGATGTAACTTCATACTGGAGAGATGTCATTTGTCGCTGAAACTGCACATCAACTGGTTCAGTGTTGCAATATGCGGCAACTTGATCCAAGGCGTCCACGATCTGTCGCGCCTACAAACGAAACCACACTAATTATTGTTTGCACTTTTGCCAGGTCTGCCAGTGGTAATGCATCTATGGTTCAGACCGCCGTGCAGGCATAAAACAGTAAGGAAAACTTTTGATATCGCGAATCAGCATCTTTTACTGACCTCTTCATGGCACCGAATACAAACAGCCATGCGAATTATAAATTGACCCGCAAATAATGCCGCGGTGACATACAAGACCTGTCGCGTAGCGGCTAAGTCCTGCAAGCGAATATTATACAGATCCCTGTCTTCTCCTGTGTCCAGTTTTGCGTGATGCAACGCTGCCGCCGCAGCAGCTGTCCACGTGACAATTTCCAGTATGCTATGTCCTAAATTAGCCACCGAAAAGACTGTATTGATATCACCCAACAAACAGCTCAGACAACGAAACCAGCTCATGGCTTCTTGCACGACACTTCGTATCTGGTCCTTCTGATACGAACTCGCATTATCCGCAACGGCTCGCAAAGTTTTATTAATTTGACCGATTTCATAGCAGAGTGGAATTAAGAGCACCATCATCATCATTTGAGGAGCAATGTATGAACAGTGCTTCAGGAAGATGCTAAGAATGTCGATCGTGACAATGAGACCGACCGGCATCGGCATCAGTCGCAGCTCTTTAATGTAGGGTATTATCATACCGGAGTGCAGATGAAAGGCGGTCGTAATGACTTGCTGGTATAAGTATCCGGCAAAAAGTAGTAACGCAGTGCAGGAAACCAACCAGAATCCCATGAAAATGCTGGCAACATTCTGTGATGTGGTGGAATCACTGGTACATTGCGCTGTGATGGACTGCAGCAACGAGGGTGTCGTTTTACTCCGGAGTAATAACGAAACAGTGACCAGGACATATGTAAGAATTTGGACAACGCGGGACGCAATGTACAGCAGAGCGTAAAACTCCAGTTGGTCGAGTTCGGGATAATAAATACCGATCAGTTTGGATAGGTCTTTAATGCTGGATAAACCGACAAAAAGGAACACAAGAACTGCCCAAGTTGTTAGCATCACATTGTGACCTTTGGTCGTATGCCGCAAAAAGCCAAATGCTAGCATGTGAAATACCGTGATGGTGCAGATTTGTCCATAAACACAGCTGCTGCTTAATTTGGACATTGTTAAATCAACTTTTTAAAACTGTAACTAAGAAATGTTACAATTAATAGATTATGCGCAGATGCATGGACACACAAGTAGAGATTTGACGAAAAATATTCAGTTTCAAACTGTTAACCGCGTCCGGCCACCGCTGAACAAACGGTAGAAAAGCCGATTATAGTATACGGCTGGTGCTTTCATGGTGATGGAATAATTGTCATCATTGCTCCATGTTTACACCACAAACACTGGCAGACCCTGGAACAGCTTTGGCGGAAATTTTGGCATCAACAACAGTATTGTAGACTTTTAAGTTAGTTAGATTTTCATGCAGATTTGAATCCTTTGGGAATGGTCAAGCTCCCCATGGAGTGACGTGTTGCTAAGCCGGTGACGCTGTTATTCGCTGGTATTTGCATTTGCATTTGCTCAGTACGAACCGTCTCCCGACTCTGTAATAGACATCAAGCTGTTTAGTCGACTATTTAACCAAATTTTGTTTTTTGTTAACTTGCTGTATTTTACTGATGAAAATTATACATATTTGAAAATGAAAATACTTTGAATACAAAAATGAAAAATGTTGAACTCTACTTCAGTTGATTATGTGTCTACCCTGGGCTTTTGCAGAAATACAACAAGTATTCCTTAGATTGGTCACATCATTGGTGTGTCAATTTTTCAAGGATGCAAAAACAGTTTATGTATACCCTTTCTGTCCTTTCGTCACCCAGAGAAAAGCAATAACATGATGAGTATAGCTTTTTGCAAACATTTAGCCAAATGCTCAATGGAAAACCAGGAGGAATAAACCTAAAAAATTCTGTAGGCTGTGTACAAAGCGATCAACATACGCGTACGTGTTGCTATTCGTGGAATTTGCAATGAACAAAGATGTTTGCCGAACCATTTAAACATTTACAATCCATTCAACAGCCTCATAAATAACTACCCTCTTTGGTTTTTGTACCCCTAATCAGGAACAAAAGGAAATAATAACCTTTGTCAACGCCTGAACGAAGAGAGACTACACTAAGATATTCCCAATAGAATCAAATTGTCGTCTGTCAATGTTACTTCTTAAGAGCAGCAGCTACATTTCATTATGCACTCCCTTTTGATCATATGTGCCGACAATAGACACGCATGTTGACCGAAGAAAGCAGGGAATATTTACTGCTTGCCGGCATTGTAGGCTTTCACTCCTGGCCGCAGAAAGTATGGCAGACGTATTCTTGTTGTTACGCACTTCTTGCACTAAGCCAGTCTAAGCGTGGGTTTTACACGTCAACACCAACGACATCTTCTTCCTACACGAGCCATATTTTAGACTTGCAGGACCACCGATTAAATGGTTTAATGAACTGCACAATGTCAGCCTAAATCGTCTCGGCTTAGCGGCAAGGAAGAATCACCGTCAGCATCTTGGGAATTATTGAGGATTATAATTTTAGCCAATCAGCACGTTGCAACAAAATTAGATCCTACTCGTCTACCGCACACGGCTGATTAAACCAGTTAGCCGCGTGATGCAATCAGTTCAATGCAAGATCTCCTAGTGACATTTTGCCTATTAAGCCAGTTTCTGCAGGTGCCAGTTATCAGTCCTGCCAGAATCTGCCAAACCTAACCAAAACCTGTCAAAACCTGCCAGAACCTGCCGAACTTGCTAAAACCTCCTAAACCTGCCAAAATCCTGAGCATCCCGCAATGGATGCAAATTGCACTAATTGGCAGGTGGCTAGCAATTGGTCTCTGCCACAGAACAGCCTGGCACACCTCAATCCCGGACAGATCTTGACCATCACCGTGTGCTTATTATCCGTAGTGTTAAACGGTTTACTCTTGGCTGCGTACGCCGTGGACAGTATGCTGCGTACCGGTTTTAGTATGTACATCATCTCCCTGGCCATTGCAAACATCATCAATGCCAGCATTCAAAATCCCTTGTTCATGGCCATCAAAGACATTCTGACCACTCAGCAGACGACGGTCTTCTGCTTTTGTCAACTACTGCTGCGCAACAATATCATGGGTTTTATGTCGCTATGTCACACCCTCATGTGCTTTAACCGATTATGGGCTCTTTTACAACCACATTCCTACCGGGACAAACACAGCCGGAGAGTGGCGATTATCGTCTGCGCGGTGACATACAGCGTCGTAATGCTGTATGTACTGCCGGGTGTCGCGGTGGATTTTTCGTATCCCCGTACATCGATGCTCAACTTTTGGTGTAATCCCAATCACGGTGTCGCCGGAATTAAGCAGTGGAACATGGCGTTTAACATCCTGTTCATGGTGATACCAGAAATCTTCATTCTCGGCACGTGTCCGTTGATCCTGGTCCGCCGTGTCCAGCGCATGCAAGTGCGGGCCACATTGAGCGCCAATGCCCGCAATACGAATTCTGGATCCAATTCAGATGGTCCACGACGTGGACCGATTACCGGTGGCAGTGCGCTGCAGAAAAGCTCGACTCGGCGTGCACAGCACAGTATTCGCATTCTCATTGTGCTGACGGTGAGTGTGTTTCTTTGCTGGACGCCCTTAAACGTTTATTTTCTGCTGACCAATCAGATGAATAACCAGGAGCTGTATCGCACGTCCAATATTCTGAAGATGTTCCATTCAGCTCTGGATCCGGTGTTGTTTGCGGCCGCCATGGACGATCTGCGCAATTTTTGCATCAGTCGCTTAAAGCGCTCGATTTTGTGGAAACATTGATTAATGGCGAGTGGGAAACGTTGCCTGGAAATGTTTGCGCAAGACCCTCGATTCTCACCTTTCCGTAGAAAAGAGCCATAGAATTATTTCATGATCAATGTGTGAATGCGCACAAGTACTGAACAATTATTTGGGTAATAATTAATACATCAACAATTTTGTTTCTTTGAGGAAGGTACGCGCCATATTTTTATCACAATTAAAAGATGTTTGCCAAGGCTAATATTAGCGGCAACTCTTTGGCCATACAAATAAATTTTTCTGGATTTCAACGGATTGTTGCCCACGCCCTTTGATATTGTAAAACTACCATGTCGTTTATTTGCCCTTGACCTTTAGTTTTGCCCGCTACCACGCCATAAAATACGTATCTGCACAAACGCACTGAAGTTACTGGCTCGACTTGATTAAGTATTGTATTTGTAGTATTTACGCAAACTAATCCTGTAGTACTTCGTACCTGCATTACATCATCTGACATATAGCACCGAAATTAATTAAAAGCTTGTATGGCATCGATAAATATGTACATGTAGAAAAACAAATTGATTCTAAGCTAGCGAATGGAATCAAAAGTCCATAGGGAACTGGAGTATAACATTCAAATCAATACTTTTAATATCCATACCTTTAGCCGCTGTGCTGAAGTTAAACACGAGGAAAACTCCCATGATTCTTAATTTCCCCTGCTGTAGGAGTTAGTTCACGAAGCTTCCAGCATATACTTTTTAGAATTGATTGAGATGATAGCCTGTAGCGATGGTATTCCCTTTGACCTATCATTCTACCTGCGCATCGTGAAATTAATCGGCTTAGCGCCTTATGACTGGCGGCATGTAACCAGCGTTAAACAATGTCAGAAGTTTCGATTGGGAATTCTGTATACAGCTCTCATGATCATTCTCCTGTGTCTACTGCTAGCCGACGATACTTTCGACATTTACCTCACTTTTTCCCAGCGGCTTCTATCTAATCAAATCGACATGTTTACCGCGCTGTTTCTGCTGTCCCAAATAACGAACAACATTCAGACAATGCTGGTATCTGGTGTAATGATGAAAAAGTGCTTAAGCATCCCGAGACTTTACCGTACAATTCACCAAATAACGACCCCATTGTCAACCACCCAGCACCAGCGCTGGATAAAAATTGCTGCTGTTGTGATCTTTGTGGCTGCAATCTCGAATTTTTTCAAAGCGCTTATCGTGAATTTCACATCATGGAAAGGTGGTAGCAGCAACCAGACTTTGATTTTCTTTGGCATTTTATTGGTTCCTGAACAATCGGCTCGCATTTACGCCTTTATCTTGCGACTTCTCAGAGCGGTTATTCGCACATTACCTCAGGCAATATTTGCGACCCTTGTATTTCCAGTAATACTAGGATTTCGACAGCTAGCGCGTAATTTAAAAAGTATTTCCTCTGAAGCTGATTTCGACAAATCGGTGGAAGCTCTCCGCAAAGGTCACGTGACGTTCCGCAGGCTACGGTGTTTGGTGGATCAAGTGAACAAAAACTTTTCAGTAATCAACTTTGTTCTTTGCCTGCAAGAAATATTTATTTGGCTCGCTTATCTGGCTTCCCTTTTGACGCCGGTATTTGTCAATGCCAATCGTTCTTCCCAAGACTTTGAACATCTGCGCGTCTACAAAGAGCTAATTGTAGCAAATATCCAATACACTTCGGTATTCAACATTGGCGGTGTCATACTAAGAGTGGTCGTTGGTGTGATGTGTGAAGAACAGGTGGGCATAGTTTAACAACTATATGTAATACCGCTTTTTTATGCTAGTACTGATTATTATTAATGTCTCCTTAGTCTCTTTCGGTAAAAGAAGCGGTGAACCAACTCCGGACCAATCCGATTAATCCAAAGTTAGCACGCGATTGTGATTCGTTTCGTGACCTTATTGACGTCAAAACAACCGCTATTAGTGGCGCTGGCTATTTCACCATAAATAAGCAGTACACAGTGACGGTAACGGTTGGCTTCCATTTGTAATTGTCTAAAAGCTGAATGTCATATGGGCTACTTTGATATTATTACTGGGCTTTTCAGCTTGTCAGCGTGCTGCTTTCCTACACCGTTTTGCTGTACGTGACGTGGGCATCGCAGTCCGACGTTCAGGGTACAATGGAATTCATGCGCAACGTGACGAAGTCTTCGTCAGTGACTGTCTACGGCAATCTAACCGGAAGATCTAGAAATGTTACGCTATGATTCTTCAGTTGAATGACAAAATTAAACTAGACTGCCACTGGCATAGTTCGTACTTTCCTAATTGATTTCGCTAATGCAGTGCTTTAGTGTTGTACTCGTAAACACACATCACATACCAACTGTACAAATAAAAAGTTCAATATTTGAAAGCGTTGACCTTCTTCATCGCTCGTACTGAGCTTTATATTTAGAAGTCCTCAGTGGTACTTCTAATTCCATTTCGGCATCAGCAGTTTCGTATTAATTTTAGTAAATGGTGTCACACAATGTGAACATATTTAGTTGCTCGCGTCGCCCATAGGTAATCATATTGAAATTGTATGAAATAGCGAATACACATTGCTACGCCCTTCTTCAAATACTTATATGTACATAGTTACAAGATTCCATAGCATTCTGGTTCGGCTCATTTGGGAAATGTAATGAATATTTGCATTGTCTACATATTGTACAGCAATGAGTTTGTTTGAGACCAATGCGTACTCGAACAAGAGACCTAATATTGATGTAACTGCAAAATTATACGCGATGCCGTGCTTTCCGTAATCGGTATTATGCACTTTTCTTCGAAGCTTACAAGATATTTTTAATCATTTCAAGCACAAGAAAACTTAAACTTTGCCTCGCGCCTTGGGTGCTCTACCATTAGGCTTCGGATCTGTATCTAAGTTTCGATGCAGATGTTAGCGGCGTTAAATGTTCTTTTTGGTTTGCTGGCGTTAGGCGGGATATTTCCGCATTATGCGAAGTTGCTGCATAACGCCAACAAGAGCCAACAGCATCATGATCGACGAGGTTGGAGGCACTACGTACACCAACTAGGTTCCGTCATACTCTGTATTTGGTCTGCATTTCTGAATATCTGCCTGATATACAGCACCGGCGGTTATGGTTATCTCATTTGGTTGACTTACAATGGAAAAGATAAAACAACCGAAATACTGATTAAATGGTTTTTGGAGCAATGGACTGTCGTCGCGCTGTTGACGAGTTTGCTTTTTAGTTTCAAAAGTCACAAGCTATCCGCAGTCATTGTTTGCTTGGAAACCGACCTCAACGGTGTTCAGCCGGAAACCTGGATGAGGAAAAACAACAGTGTCTTTTATAAACTGCTGGTTGTAGTTTTCGCCTTATTGTTCATTGTATTGTCCGCAATCTGGACCACCGTAATTCTCGACCCGATCGCTCATAAAATTACGTACGACATTGTACGCAGATCATTGTTAGAGCTTGCTGACATTCCGGTGAATATTAACAATACGCTGGATTTGATGCGAAATATTACTCTGAAACTAAGGAAACTTGATTTATCCGACAGTCCCAGTTTGGCAAGCAACCAGGCTTCGGTGGTGTTGGGTTTATTTTCCTTTTTTCCTCTCGTATCTGGTCTGTTTGGAGTGCAGATGGTGTTCATTTTGATCACATTGCCGGTCCATGCCGGTTTATCTACTATCAACCAAAAACTTGAGCACATTTTTCAGGATTTTGTCAGTACCTCGGAAGGGCTCAATGAAAAATTCTTTCAAGAGTTTCGCAGGCTGTCATCGGAACACTTGAACCTGGCTGTACGTATTCAGGAACTGGATGATATTTTTGGACCTGCCCTTTTGTGGTTGTTTGTTTCTGATATGTACGTGATTGTGTCTGGGATTGGTGTTATGAAAGGAAACACCAATGGTCTGGGACCGTTTACCGCCGAATTCTACACACCGGAAAATTTTTTCCGAATCGCCTGTCTAGGAAGTTGTCTTCTTGCAGTGCGGGTGTGGTGTGCAGTTCGTGTCCACGAAGAGGTATGATGTTTGGTCCAACACAATACAGGACAGACAATTTGGTGAGCAAGGCAATTTCCGATTTCTTATTTTTTGTTCGATATTAATGGAACAGAAAGGAGAAGCACAGAACAGAAGACAGTGCATACCAGATGAAGAATGACTCGTCGCAAAAAAGAGTTCTGCAACAAAGGCAAACAGTCACAGCGTGGTGATTTACAGATATCGGAAGTCAAATGTGATGTTAGCTTAGCCTGTCATGTAACATAATACCGAACGCCAGCCTGACTTGAGCAGCCACTGATCCCACCACGGAAATGGACAAATAGTGCAAAGAGCCCAATGCCCAGCCTTCATCTCACTGCACACTACTGGCCTCATGCTCCAAGACAAATGTTTTAATGCAGCCCCGAGGGTTCCACTATATGGGCCAGCCTGAGGCCCCAGCCCAAAATGAAACCATTAGATAGATAATTAGAAGGACTCAGAACCTTCTGTCATATATACGCCTGGAAACTAGAATAAACTTTGCGTTATGAATTGGTTGCACAAAAAAGCCTTTTTATACGGATTTATCAGTATTCTCAACAACGAAACTTAGGACTAATGGTTGCTTTTTAAAATCGCAATGCGGCTCCCATCTGCACTTAACCCTTTTTTAGCTTTAATGGCTTTCGGTGGGATATTGCCACAGTATATAACTTTATTTTCCAGCCAAAATAGCAATAAACAAAAAGGATTTAAACGTTATTATCTCCGATTAGCATCTACCGTACTTTATCTGTGGTCCGCTTTCGTCAGCCTGTGTCTCTTGTTTCAAATCGGCGTCATTGCGCATATCATTTGGCGAAGTTTCAAACGCGAAGACCAGATGAGCGAACTGCTGCTGAAGTGTTTCATGGAGCAATGGATGGTCGTTGCTTTTATTATCGTTGTATATTTTGCTCCTCAAGGACGAAACCTCGCACAGGTCATCGTAAAGCTGGACGCGGATCTGAATAGTATCGAACCGAACTCGTGGATACGTCAGTATAACGGAATATTATTTGCCGGGTTTTGTCTAGCTGCTGGTGCGGTGTTGATCGCAATATCAGCCGCATTTCTGTTCTTTGTTGCAACTCCCATAGCATTGAAATTCATGCATGATACTCTTAGCATCATGATACCGTCGGCCGTATTCAAAGCAATACTGAACCTACCGTTCAGTATTGCTTTGAATACGGCCGACGGTATCATTTCGATGGCGTCTGTAATGAACAGCACCAAAAGTTTTCCCGGTACAATCGACCAGAGTAACATCCTATTTCTCCGCATTTTCGATTTCTCTTTTATCTATAGCACATTCTCCGCTCCATTACTCAGCGCCGGACTATTCGGAGTGCAGATTTTATTCATGTTAATAACCATACCGTTGCATGTGGGGTTGGCGTGTGTTTATCAGAAGATCGAACAGTTGAATCACAGTTCGGTTGCCATCAAAACGATGGATCCTGCCTTTTTCCAAGAACTGCGAAATCTCTGCTCCCAGCATTTACGTTTAGTCATGCGCATTCGCGAGTTGGACAAAATATTCTCCCCAATTTTACTATGGCTGTTCGTCTCAGATGTGTATGTTGTCATAACCGGCATTGGAATTATGAAAGGCAATGTAACGTAATCAATTCTGAAGATACGAGAACAAATTTTATGGCGGCTTTGTACACCCCGGAAAATTTCTTTCGGAGCGTTTGTCTAGGAATAGTTCTGCTTGCTTTGCGAATGCTTTGCGCGGTCCGTGTACACGATCAGGTAGTAATGTTCCAAACTTTTTAATACCTGACTTAGCTAATAACAATCTAATTAATAATCATAACTTTGCTCTGTTCGTCAGGCGAGCCAGTTTGGCGTTCTTGTTGCGGTTTCGATGGAAGAGAAGAATTTTGCGGACCAGTGCGATCAGGTCACGATTAACCATCTGCAAACTGTTATCAATCGCTCGGCAGTACTCAAGGGCACATTTACCCTCAACCAGATGTGCGATCTCAATAAAGAATTTGTTGCAAGGGTAATTAAGTGTGATTAAATATGTTGCGATTTTTGTTCGCATATTTGATTCTTCTGACTACAGGTTATCGGAGTTATGCTGACTTATACAACACTGCTGTGGGAGATGGATAAGAAATAAGGTCAACTGGTCCAGTGGTTTGAAAGAAGGTCATGTCCTCGTTAGAAGCTTTCTATAAGCGTAGGAGTTGCAATGGACTACGTATTTTGAGGTTTAGTTGGTAAAATTTTGTCAGCGAAATGAAAACAACTACCGGCGATCGTTACAGTATGCAAGCAGTGATAATTTTATTCCAACCGAAATCATGTTTGTAGTGCTACGAGTGTGTACCGTAAACACCTGAACTACGTTCAGCGTAGTATTCCCGGTGCTGAAAACAACGCTTTTGATTCAGTTTTTTTAATACGGTGTTGACGAGACAGGAAAAAACGTCAAAGCTTTTGTCCAGAAGGTCATGTTTCCTGTCAGATGTCAGTGTTCTCACCGTAGACCAGCGGCAGTGCGCTGCAGAAGCGCTCGATCCACTCGGTGTGCGCAGCACAGTATTCGGATTCTCATTGTGCTGACGGTGAGTGTATTTCTCTGTTGGTCTATTTTCTGTTGTCCAATCAGGTCAACAAACAACTGTGTCGCACGGCCAATATTCTGATATTCTATTCTGCGCTTTACCCGATTGTCTGCGGTCGCCATGGATGATCTGCGCAATTTTTGCACCAGTCGTTTCAAACGGTCGATTTTGTGGAAACATCCTATGACGCAGTGTGGGAAATGTTGCCGGGAAATGTTTGCGCAGACCCTCGTCCCTGACCTTTCTGTAGAAAAGAACCATAGAAATATTTCGATGTGAATGCGCACAAGTACTGTATTACTTGTATTCATTACCCGTCCACAATTTTGTTTCTTTGAGAGGTGAAGACGATATGTGCCACATTTGTAGCTCACCATCAATTAAAAGATGTTTGCTAAGGCTAATGTTAGCGGCAACTCCTTGGCGAGTTCTTCAGAGTTTCAACGTTGATTTTTGCCCAAACCGTGCGATACCTCAAAGGTACCATATCATACATTCGTCCTCGAACTTCATTTTCGCCCGTTATGATGCCGTAAAACATATACAGTAAATGCGATAAGTACCGGCGAGACTTGATTGATATACGCATACTTGTGCGTAAATTCGTAAAGGCGAGGTCTTCTGTAAATTCGTATCACCTCGCCGTATCAATGATAAACAAGTGCTGTCCCTGTAGAAAAACAAGCTGATTCTAGGCCAGCGAATGGGATTTAGACGCCCTTAGGGAACTGCAACATAACCTTTTTGATCAAGCAAACCGATACTTTTAATATTCCAGTCTTTAGCCGCTGTGCTGACGTTAAAAGCACGGAAAACTCCCATGATTAACAAAGTTCCCCGCTATCTTTGCTATTCAGTTATGTTTTCGAGATTTGTCTTTTGAAATTGCTTGAGATGATAGCGTGCAGTGCCGATATCCCTTTCGATGTAGCATTCTACCTGCGCGTCCCGAAATTAATCGGCTTAGCGCCATATGACCAGCGTCATATTTCCAACGCTAGCCAATGTCGCGAGTTTCAGTGGGGCACTCTGTGGACATTCCTGATGTGTATTTTTCTCTGCGTATTGCTAGCCGACGACACTTTTGATATACACCTTTCGTTTTCTCAACAACATCAGTCCAATCAAATTGATATGTTTACCGCGCTGTTTTTGCTATCCCAGATAACGAACAACTTTCAGACGGCGATGGTATCCGGTGTCATGATAAAGAAATGTTCAAACATCCTGCGACTCTATCCCACGATCCAGAAATTAACAATGCCGTTGTCAACAATACAATACAAACGCTGGATGAAAATTGCTGGTGTTATGATCCTTGCTGTTACAGTGTCCAATACTCTTAAGGTGTTTGTCGCACATTTTACCACATGGAAAACTGGCAGCAGCAACCAGACTTTGATTTTCTTTGGCACGTTATTGGTTCCTGAACAATCAGCTCGCATTTACTTAATTGTTTTAAAACTTCTCAGAGCGGCTATCCGAACTCTACCCCAGGCAATATTTGCAACGTTCGTAGTCCCCATAATACTAGGATTTCGACAGCTAGCGCGCAGTTTAAAAAGCATTTCCTTCGAAACTGATTACGACAAATCAGTGGAACGTCTCCGCAAAGGCCACGTGACATTCCGCAGGCTACGGTGCTTAGTGGACCAAGTGAACGATAACTTTTCGGTGATCAACTTTGTTCTTTCCCTGCAAGAAATTATTATTTGGCTCGCCTATCTGGCTTCCCTTTTGACGCCGGTATTTGTCAATGTCAACCATTCCAAGGATTTTGAACAATTGCGCGTATACAAGGAGTTGATCGTAGCCAATATCCGATATACTTCGGTATTCAACATTGTTGGTGTCGTGCTAAGAGTGGTCGTTGGCGTTATGTGTGAAGAGCAGGTGGGCATAGTATTAACACCTACAAAAAACAGCTTCGGCTTCGCCTCCGCGTTTCTTGTGGTCTACGGTTGGTTCATAACTTCATTCGCATGAATTCGATTAGCATCAAGTAGTTAGCACTCAGCACCTTACATTCGGCAAAGCTAATAGGTAAATTGTGAAAGCGTAAAAACGGAATTTTTATTAAAAATCATTTATCATTTTCACTCCGACGCATTCCATTTGTTTCTACAAATCCTTTGTTTATTATATCTCGAAGAGACAGGACGAAATTTTATTGTCTATCAGGTACCAGATTTCAAATAACAGTACGCATGAACTGGACGGTAGCGGTAAATTTGTCATTCACTCATCCAACAAGCTCTATTCAGTGGTACTGGTGCTAATCCTGTCACTAACTCAATTAAACGGCACCGGATAGTACCCGAGTAGTAGTTCGGTCACTAACTAACGTAGCGATTTTGCTCACTGGACTGTGGTGGTAGTTTGGTCACTCACTCACCCAGCGATTTTGCTCACTGGGGTAGCTTGGTCACTCACTCGCGGTTCGATTTTGCTCACTGGGTAGTGGAAGTATTGTGTCCAGGCAAAATTTTTCTAAGTTTCACCATGAAACCACCTTGAAACAGGGTTGGATCGTTTGCGGCATCGTGCCGGCACGATTCTGATCGAACGTTTTTCAAAAAAATATCATGTGAGCCACTTCTGGACTATACCCGATCTAATGGCGTTGTCCGTTTTTTCAGTAGTTTTGTGGTTAGCGAGATCTGAAAACTACCCTATGGGGCGCCGCGCGTAGTACAGATCTTGTACTTAATATGTAATACCGCTTTTTTGTGCTAGTACTGATATTGTTTCTTTAGTCTCTTTCGGTAAAAGAATCAGTACGCTTGCTCCGGACCAATCCGACTGACTCGAAGCTGGCACGCTCCTGTGATTCTTTTCGCGACCTTATTGACGTGAAAACGACCGCAATTAGTGGCGCTGGCTATTTCACCATAAACAAGCAGTACATTCTTACGGTAACTTTTGACTTTCCGTTCGCAACTTGTCACAAAAGCAGAATGTACAGATACAGATACTTGCATTGTCGCATGGAGATAAAAATTATTTTGGACTTTTCAGCTGATCAGCGTTCTGCTTTCCTACACTGTCCTGCTCTATGTGACATGGGCATCGCAGGTGGATGTTCAGGGCACTATGGAATTCATGCGTAACGTGACGCAGTTCCCCTCACTGACTGGCTACCGCAATTTAATCGAAAGAAATGTTACGCTGTGATCTGCAAGTGGGATTCGAATTTAACTGGCACTGGTAATAGTTGCTGAGCCAGTGTCTCCGCATACTATATATAAGTGAGTATATATGCTGCATCCATAATCACACCAAAACACTGTGACTGCAAATCAAAAATTGATTATTTGAAAAAAAAACAGTCATGTATGAACCACCATGCTAGATAAATGTAATTTTTTTAACTTTTATTATGTGAGATGACCTCTGTGACTTTGTGATTTTCTTTTTACCGGACAACTTGATGTATTTGCTAGCGCTCTTACGAACCATTGTAATAAAGTCTCAGTGGTATTGTTTTCGCATTCCGTTTCGGCATTTTCAGCAGTTTTGGACTTATTAGTTAAATATGATCATGCTCATCGCCTTTATGTAATCATATTAAAATTACACCTCACTGGGAGAGCCGCTTGACAAATGTTCTTATACTGGTATTAATACATACGCTACAAGCGTTCATAACATTTTGGTTCGGGTAATTTCAAATGCGTTGGATGCTTGCATTATCTACATAACGATCTGGATTGAAACCATTGCATCCTGTGAGAACAGCTTAAAAGTGATGTGACTGCAAAATTATACATGGTGCCATCACTGCCATGCTTTTCGTTATGGGTACAATGCACGCTTTCCCAAACGTTATGAGATATTCTTATCGGAATACGCACAAGAAAATTTAAAACTTGCTTGTGCGTTGGCTGGTTTATTATTTGCAACAATTGCGACATGCTACATTCACATCTATTTTAAGATGCCGATGTTAGCTGCGTTAAAAATACTTTTGGGTTTGCTGGCCGTGGGCGGCATATTTCCGCATTACGCAAAATTTCTCCGTAATTCGAAAGACAGCCAACAATATCGTGCAGCTACAAGGTCGAGGCGCTACGTTCATCAGTTGTGTTCCATCATACTCCATTTTTGGTCAGCCTTTCTGAACATCTGCCTGATATACAGCATCGTCGTCTATGGTTATCTCATTTGGTTAACTTACAACGGAAAAGATAAAACAACCGAAATACTGATCAAATGGTTTATGGAGCAATGGGCTGTCGTCGGGCTGTTGATCAGTTTGTTTTTCGGTTTCAAAGGTCGAAAACTATCCGCGGTCATTCTAGGCCTGGAAACGGACTTGGATAGTATTCAGCCGGCAACTTGGATGAGAAAAAATGACGGCATATTTTACAAGCTGTTGGTTGTGGCTGCTACCTTGTTGTTCATTGTAGTGTCAGGCGTGTGGATCACCGTGTTTGTTGACCCGATTTCCCAAAAAATAACCTACGACACGGTCCGCAAATTAGTGTCAGACTTGGTTTCCCAGCTGCAATTTCCCGTGAATATTAATAATACGGTGGATTTAACGCGCAATATTACTGAGACACTGACGAAGCTCGAGATCCCTGATAGTCCGAATATACTGGCTTCGATAGTGTTTTCTGAATTTTCCTTCCCTCCAATGGTTGCTTCGCTGTTTGGGGTGCAGATGTTGTTTATTTTGATCGCACTACCCATTCACACCGGCTTATCTACTATCAACCTAAAACTGGAGCAGCTTTTTCGGAGTTTTAATAGTACGACGGAAGGGTTTAATGAAAAGTTCTTTGTCGATTTCCGTAGGCTATCGTCGCAGCACTTAAACATGATTCTTCGTGTTCAAGAATTGGACGATATTTTTGGGCCTGCTCTTTTGTGGCTGTTCGTTTCCGATATGTACGTTATTGTGTCCGGCATTGGTGTTATGAAAGGGAATACGAATGGTCTCGGACCCTTTACCGCCGAGTTCTATACCCCGGGAAATTTTTTCCGCATTGTCTGTTTGGGATGTTGTTTTCTAGCTGTACGGGTATGGTGTGCTGTTCGTGTCCATGAAGAGGTATGCTGTTTGGTCAGTGAGTCACACTGTACCGGCTGCAGATGATCTGATTTGAATGAAATACCGAAAGCACTGTAAAATATTTCCCGAAAATTGGGAATAGTTTGCTGTAGACCTCTATTTTATATTCGTTTGTAATAGGCGAACATTTTTGGCGTTCGAGCTGCGGTGTTAATGGAACAAAAAGGAGTAGCGGACAACTGCAGCCAAAAGATGATCCACCACTTGCAGCTCATCATCAACCGACTCGGAGTACTGAAGAACGCCTTCACTCTTTACCAAATGTGTCCGCTAAATAAAGAGTTCATTGCAACGGTAACAACAACACTTATTTCTACTGAAAAAGTTTGGCTAAATGTATATTCTAATTTTCTCAAATGTTGCTTTGCAGTCACTGTTTTCAGAAAGATATTAAAGAAGTTACACTATTTGTCATTTCGCAGGTCATTGGAGTACTGCTGACTTATGTAACTTTAATATGGGAAATGGACAAACAGTGAGCACTAAATGGTTGTGGATAGAACGCTGGCCACCGAACGAATCACGAGCATGACTTCTTTACTTTTCTGTAACTGAAGGTGCGTTCTGACTTTTGGGAGAATCATTGTGACCTTTGTGCTGTACCTGGTCCAGCGTGACCAACATTCAATAATAACGATAAATGTACTGTATTTACACGATATTGATGATTCTTGCCAGGATGGCGCCCTGTGGCGGTTGGGAGCCGTGCGACTCAGGTGCGACGCGAAGTTGTCGTAGGCCCATAGAAACTAGTGCTTATCCCGGCACTTTTTAAACAGCGCGCGTTCGCAAACTGTACTGTTTGTTAACTGGACATATACATGAAAACTTACAGAAAACCATCCTCTGCAAAAGAGGAGAAACTTTGTGATAAAAATGCTTACACTGCTGTTAAATTAAGCGGTAGCTCTATGGCCACGGTATTACTCTACCGCCTTAAATTTTAGAACGCGACCAGAAACACAGCGCATGCGTAGTTCTCCTGTTGGCGCACTCTAAAATCCCTGTTTGTTAGTGACGTCAAAATGACACACTGCCAGTCTTCAGTCCAGGTGAGAATCACGAATTAAGAGACAGCAAAATCCCCTGTACCGCTGGCACTAGGCGTCGGCTCCATTGATGTTTTTTAATGTTCATCCATTTCTTACTATGTCAATGTTTTTCCCTTATTGTTAATAAGCTTTAGTGCTATCACAAACCCTGAAAGGAAGTTAAAATGTTGTACGAGTACATATACTATGGACTGAAGTCGATAGTTACACCGAACGCAACGTTAGATCCCAAACCAATTAACAGTTTTAGATCGGAACAATCCATAAATCAATAATACTTACTCAGGTTCCATGGGAAACCTCAAGAGAACAAATTTCAAACGGGTTACAAGAGAGTGTATACTCTAAAGAGCGAACCATTGCGTTGACTACTAATGCACCTATCGTGCATTCTGTTGGAAAGAATATACTGCTTTGTAAAAAAAGGCTCCTTTAAATTAGCCGTTCTTGTTTTTACCCTTATTATCAGCAACAGTGACTTACAGGCTGCAGTTGCTGGAAAACACTACAATGCGGCTCTCATCTGCACTTAACCCTTTTTTAGCTTTACTGGCTTTGGGTGGAATAATTCCACAGTATTTGACTGTGTTTTTCGGCCAAAACATAAGTCAACAACAAGGATTTAAACATTATTTTCTCCGCTTAGCTTCTACCGCACTTATTCTATGGTCCGTTTTTGTAAGCTTGTGTCTGTTGTTTCAAATTTGCGTTTTGGCGTACCTTATTTGGCGAATTTTTAACCGCGAAGACCAGATGAGCGAACTACTGCTCAAGTGCTTCATGGAGCAATGGATCATCGTCGCTTTTGTTGTCGTTGTATATTTCGTTCCTCAAGGACGAAATCTCAAAAAGGTCATCGTAAAGCTGGAGGCGGATCTGGATGCTATTAAACCGAATTCATGGATACGCAAATATAGCGGAATTTTATATGCCGGTTTCTGTCAAGCTGCTGGCGCGGTGTTGATCGCAATATCTGCCGCATTTCTGCTAGTTGTTGCCACGCCTATAGCGGCGAAATTATTGCATGATGCTCTTGGCACCATGATACCGCCGGCCGCATTCGAAGCTTTATTGAATGGTAGCGCTTCGATGATGGATGTGGTGAACAGTACTAAAAGTCAAACCATCGATCAGAGTAGTGTTGCAGTTTTTCGCATTCTTGATTTTTCTTTTCTCTTTAGCACATTCTCAGCTCCTTTATTTAGCGCCGGACTTTTCGGACCGCAGATTTTGTTCATGTTAATCACCATACCGTTGCACGCGGCGTTAGCGCATGTTTACCAACAGATCGAACAGTTGCACAACAGTTCAGTAAATACTAGAACACTTGATTGTGACTTTTTTCAAGAAGTGCGAAATCTCTGCTCACAGCATTTAAGTTTAGTTCTGCGCGTGCGAGAACTGGATAAAATATTTTCCCCGATTTTGTTATGGCTTTTCATCTCGGATTTATACGTTGTCATAACGGGCATCAGCATTATGAAAGGAAATGTCAGTTTTGAGCACGAAAGTTTTATGGCGGTACTATACACTCCGGAAAATTTCTTTCGGAGCGTTTGTCTAGGAATAATCCTCCTCGCTCTGCGGATGTTTTGTGCAGTCCGTGTTCACGATCAGGTAGAAAGCGTTGAAATTACTAAAAACAGACTTATCAAAAAATTGTTTGTTTGAAAGGCAAGCCAGTTTAGCGCTCTGGTAGCGGTTTCGATGGAAGAGAAGAATTTTGCGGACCACTGCGATCAGGTTACGATGAACCATCTGCACACTGTTATTAATCGCTTGGCAGTACTAAAGAGCACCTTTACCCTCAATCAAATGTGTGATCTCAATAAAGAATTTGTTGCAACGGTAATAAAATTTCTCTTAAAACTGGTGTGATTTTAGTACTAACGTACTGTATTCGAGAAGCTAAATATGCCGACAATTATCTACAGGTTATCGGAGTAATGCTGACGTATACGACGTTACTGTGGGAGATGGATAAAAAGTAATATCGAATGGTTTGGAGAAAGCTATGGCCTACGGAAGGGTTTCTCTAAACTTGCATGAGTTCGCAGTGGTCTACGTATTCTAACTTTGATAACATGTTGCCAATGAATCATTGGCAATGATCAACCGGTGATCGTGGAATCTGCAAGCACTGCTCATTTCACCGGAATAATGTTTGTGGTACCATGTGGGCTAGCTAGCACACCTGAACTAGTTCCAGCGTAGTATTACTTTAAAGAACGACTTATGAGCTTCGTTGGAAGCTTTGTTAAAACTGGTAGAAAAGTGTCGGTCATGTCATATTTTCATGTCAGTGTTTCAGCTACTCAGTACTACACAATTCTCCACAAACGCATACTTAGACAAGGTCAAACTTAAGGTCTGGAGTAACACAGTCAGATGAAAGCTCTTAAAGGTTATATGATACTGTCCGCCTTTCTTTAGGATTGTAGTAGTCATAAACAACAATGCTTTGATCTTTAAGGTCCTTCACTTTGTAGATTCGGTACATTGTCAGCTTAAAGCAGGTTGGCGTTTGTTCCAACTGTAAAGCAAATTTATAACCAGACCTTGCCAAACATCAGAGTACAAAATTACTAATCATAGCAGTAGTTCCAACCATAAGAGCGAATAATAAATCTTCGACTTACCTGGTCAAAATACAGATTCAACTTTGTCTCCTTGTTTTCGATTTCGGTTTTTCGAAGAGTGGAAACGGTTTTAACTAGTCTATGAACCTCATCCTCATCAAACTGGTAACCGGAAAGCGAGTTCACTTCAATGACCGCCATGCTACTTTTGCCTTCTCGAATATATCTGCAAGATGGTTGTTTGATAAACGCATGTGCAAGACGTGAAAAGAGTTTGTGTAATGCTGTTTACCTGCTGCAAATGCCCATTCGCAAATCGGTGGTGGAAGTCGTCTTTGTAACGTTAAGGTCGAATGCGACATCTTCAGCCGGCTTGGCCACGTTGTATGTCCAGCTCAAGTAAGCTATCGCAACACCTTTGCCTTGCGCTTTCATATTGAGCGCTTTTGGCTTGTTCTGCAGCTCCATCGTCTGTAGGACAACTGACGTTTCTGGAGTGAGCGACATGCTTTGTTTAATTCGGTCGTAGTTAATGTCGATTTGCATGGACGGCGGATTAATGAAAGCTTTGGCAAATTCAGCAAGAGCGGTCAGTCCGACCACAGTATCCTGTAACACAAATTAATGTTATTGTACTGTACAATGTACATAACAATTGCCCAAATACAATACTATGTACAAGCCCGGCCCGAAATTTTTAAACCGCTGTAAGCGGGATATTTGAGAAACGTGGGCAGGTGGGCTTGAGCCATACAAGGTGCTCTACGCCAGTGCATCCAGTGAAGAGTAGATAAAATCCAGCCTTACTGTGCGCTATTCACTGCGTCGCGCTTACAGCGGTTTAAAAATTTCGGGCCGGGCTTGTATGTCTATGTATGCACTATACTCGCGGTGTGCTGCTTCAACAAAGTATTTTGCACTATTTCTCAGTTTGTTGGGCATTTGATTTATGCAGCGAAGTAATTTATTCATAGCTATACCTGCGTCGAAACAAATCCACCTTCAGCGTTTTGTTTGGAGATCAACCAGGAAACAATGGGAAGACAAGATGAGAACTTATTATTAGCCAAGAATGCCAGCAGAGCATAGGCGGTAGCTTCCACGTCTTTGGCATTGGTTGGATACGAGTGTTCAGCGTCAGCGCCTTTATCGGAGAGCGAGGCGACAGTAGTCCAGTAAGCGGCCGAAGTATTCTTAATCATTTTCTGCTCCAGCAAGTCTAGAGCAGTCGCGCTCTTTGCGCTCTTGGACTTCGCCAGTGCGTACGCCGTGATGGCCAAGGTGTACGAATCGTTGGTTATTGTGGAGAGCTGGGATTCCAGAAACACGACGGCTTTATCTTTTGAAGAAACCAGCTGACCCCACAACTTATCGTGGGACTCTTGATACTGAAAGAGTGACAGGAGAGTAAATGCTGTTAAAGCAACACCGGAGGAAGCTCCTCCTTGGTGCTGCTTGTCTATGACCTTTCCGTTTTCCTCAAAAGAACCATCCTCTTTTTGTTGGCTTATTAGGAAACGCATAGCAGATTCAATAACATTATCTTCGATAATCGGGACAAATTCCGTTGCTTCCGAAAACACTCGGGCAACGTAGGCGGTGAGCCATGTTGAGCCAATTGGATCAGAATTCCCCCAAGCACTATACGAATCGTCGGTGTGCCGGTAAGTTAATTCTCGTTGATATCCCAGTTCCATGTTGGATAGCAGCTTTGACTTCTGGGGCTCGGCAAGTTGATTGAGCTGTTTCAAATATTTTGCAACAACGAGATTCGGTGTCGTTGTGGCCATGTTCTGTTCGCCGCATCCGGTTGGAAGTCGGATCAGTTTATGCAGATTATTCATAGCTGCACCTAAGATATCTCCGACAACGCGAACCTCCACTTTGTCTGATCCGGCAACTATTCCAACCGGGTCGGAGGGCAATGTTAGCGGGAGATTAAGATTCGATGACTGGCGGAGGTCAATAAAAACTGGTCGACTATAATATTGCTTCACGCCTTCCGGTTTAACCGGCAGCGTTTTCTCCAGCTGATCAGCGGCAAACGTAGATTGTACAGTCACCTTCAGAACCAAGTCTCCAATTTGTTGTGGAATTATGGAGAAGGCAGCGGTCACTCCTTCGCTACGTTTGGCAACAATGTTCTTATTCAGGCGCACAGTTGTGTTGTCAGGATTGCGGATTTCCAACTGCACTCGGACATCTTGTTGTTGGGACATGTAGTTGAAGACAAGGACTTCAGCAGTCAAGTTTTCGTACCGCACTATGCTGAAGGGCAAATTGAGGACAGCAAAGAAAGGTTGGAAAACCTTAAGCTACAATAAAAGTAAATCATTAATGAATGGTTTATTTATTGCTTTGCCAGACTGTGCGCCTTGAGTACTCATACTTTAGCCGGAACGGATGTCAATCCCAAACCAGTGGAATTGTTCAAACTGAAAGCGGTTATTTTCCAGGTAGTTACTGAATCCGGAACTTTGGATTGTATTTCCGCCAAACCATCGGAACTGAAAGGAGAAAGTTTAGTTAAAAGGGACTTTACGCAGTTGATGAGCAACAGGACAAATGATAGATTCAACGCTTCGGTTTACAAATAAATAATTTTAAGGTTGCCGTACTTTGCTTGGAGCGACTCGAAAAACTTACTTCGATGTTGCTGTTTCAAAAAGGAAACTCTGTCGAAAGTCTTTTCGGTTTTGGGTAGGAGACTGCAAATTATCGGCGCTCTTTTCTTCACTGGCTTCACCAGCAACCGACGTCAGCTCAACTGCTTCCGTTGATGTGACTGGTTCCGATTCTTGCGCTTGATTATCTTCGTCACCACCAGCAACTGCTCCCGTTCCGCTAAACGCAATAACTCGGCCTGTATGAGGGCCACCAAGAATTTCCGGACTTGCAATTGCCACCTCGTCTTCTTCGCTATCGTAGTAAATGGGTTCCTCTTGTGACGAAGGAAGGTGTTCACTGGTCATTATGAACTGTCCAGGGTTCTTGTTCTGCAAATTTGCAAGCGATAGTTAGTAGTAAAAATCCTGAATGAAGCTTTCAAAATAACCTCAAAATAGTCCTGAAAGTAGTCCTTCACGGAATACATATCAGATGGGGACGATGCTGGTTTTGCTTTGCCAATAGCCGCATTCACCTACGATGAACCACGGAAACAATAGAAAACAAACCACATCACTCGCTTTGCGTTTACATAGGCATTTAATTTACTCTTAAGTCGTAATCGTTATTTGGATACGTAACACTGGCACATACTTCGCTTGAAGAAAGGTCATTTCCGGCTTTCAGCAAGAGCAGACTTTCATCCATAGCCAGAAAGGCAACGAATGACAACGGGCTGGTTTTGGCTTTGAACAGCGCTTCTTCACCGGGTTGAGCATATCCTAATCCGCTTTTCGCTTCGGCCGAAACTGTGACCTGTACAACTTGCGGTTATGCAGGTGAGATGTGTTTGCAGAATATTACGCAAACAATCGTACCTCAGTTCTTTTCGCCGGCGACGCGAGTGAAAACAGCTGAATGTTTCCAACCACTTCAGCATCATCGCGGATATAATAAACCGTTAGACGGCCTTCAGGACCCAACGCTTCCACTAATGGTACGGAAATGACGATGTAAGAACCGCGGTCGGAGGTGGAGTTGCTCCAGAGATAACTGTCGTTCGAAATTGATTGGACCTAGAACAGATGCAATACTGCTATTGCTTTGTGCTGGTTTCGATTTTGAATGTCTTGTGGCTAAACAACATAACACTGTGTAAAGTAAACGTTGCACCCTGGCAAGCCGTACCAAATACTGGATTGTCTCATTGGTCCTGGTTGTCATATTGATCCCAAAATTTGCCGTTTCTCCACTCTTAAGTTCTTTAGAAAGTTGTTTGATGTTCAAAAAGCTCGCGCTTGGTGATTCTCTTCCTTTAATCGAGACCTGTTTTTCTTCGTCAATATATTTGATATTAAGGCTAATTCTGCGGGCATCTTTTGTGGTTGGGATGTCAACATCCAGAAGACCGTTTACTGGAACTTTAAGAGTGAGAACTTGGTTGAATTGCGACCCAGTCTGACCTCCGTCGCTATCCGAGCTGGTATCAACAAGACTGGCGTTTTTGTTGATAATAATCTTTTTTCCTGAATAGCCTCGTTTGTCGTAAAGCGAGTACTGAATACTGATCTGCTTTGTGCTGGGAGGAAGTGGTCGTCCATCCAGATCGCTAACCCGGACGCGAAATTGATAATTTTGTCCAGGCAAAAAGTAGTCGGCGTTATCCAGCAGCTCTACTTTATAATTTTTTTTGCTGAAGGTAACAGAGCCCGCGGCAATTTTTGATTGGCCGGTTAGTGCTTCTGTGAAGTTGACCTTGACTTCCAGTTTGTCATCCTCACTGTCTCCGTTGTACAGAGAGCTAACGGGCGAAGAAACTGGTAGAGTAACAAGAGATCGTCCGTTGAAATCCTGATTAAAACGTGCAAAATGAGATAAAAAGACATCATCGCAAATACAACTGGAAAAGTAAGCATGCTTATCAAATAGTCTGTCAGACTTTAAAGTTTTTATTATTACTGTCGCCGACTACTACAGTTTTGTCCCTCGTATTTCAAAAGCAAGAATATCTCTGAAATCAGGAATACATACCGCGATCGATAGGTTTTGATTTAAGTCATTTCCCGCGTAACCTTTTCTCCAAGTTATTTCCAGTTTGCCTTTTACAGGTTCACCGAATGTATAACTGAAAACGGTGGTAAAACAATGCTCACAAACCATGTTTAACTCATGCTCGAGATATATTTAACCATACTTTGCTTCAACGAAGAATGTCAACGAAGAATCAGCAGGCGTGACAAAATTTGCCAGTGACAGTATTTTCACATCAAATCTTGGCAGAACTGAAAATATGCACACCTTGCATGAAACAACGTGATAAACAAAATTTAGGCAAATTAACCCAGGCGCTTACCATACTCGTCAACCGAAAACTGTTTTGTTCCAAGGATATCGTGCGAGTCCGATGTGCTCACCTCGATGGTCCAGGCGCCCAACAGCGGTTCAGTTGATAGTAAGAAATCTCCGGCAAAGTATCCATTGACTAAAATGTCACACGATGGTGATGCGTTCAGAATATCTGAGTAAAGTAGCAACAGAAGAGATCGACAGGACGGTTACCATTAGGATCCGTGGCGTTAGTGTACTGTTTGACAATGTTGTTCTGGGGATCCTGCGCCAGAATTAATCGTTATCACATTGCTATTATCGAGGCTAATTTCCATTAATCGTAAAAAGTGCCAAAATTTCGTTACCAGTATTCGCACGGTGAGTGGAATGTGAACAGGCAAAACCTGTTCGTTCACGGTGACAATGCGGAAGCGTACGGTGTCTGTGGCTTTATACAACGGCTGGTCAGTTTGGACAAAGGCCAACTGTTTGTTGGTTGTTTCAGCTACAGTTAGTTCACGAATGTACAGTGGCCATGAGTAAGTTGTGTAAAATCTGCCGCTTAAACTATTTCCATTAATCGACAGTTTAAAACCCTCTCCTGTTCCGGGGTATTTTGATAAATCGGGGATCTGTAAGCAAAGTTGGTACCATACAGAAATATGGTTAACTTGTTTTTCCAGTTCGAAGTCCACGGACAGGTGACACAATAGATATCATCCTTTGTTATTTTTCTTGAATTAAATTTACTTACGCTGATTTCCAGTTTGCTCAACGTATCCGATTTGATCACAAAAGAATTTGTTGATGCATATTGATCTGGTTGCAGACTTTCCCATTCGTACAATTTCCGGGGTCGCAGACTGACATCCACATGGATGTCTGACTTGGCATTCCGGCATAATATGGAAATCGGAAATGTACTATTGGAGTGTACGGTTTTGGGTCCAATAATAAGATAATTCATCCAGTCGTCGGCAATTACGCAGCCGGCGACAATCGTCAATACGGACAGAACTTTCAGAAGCATCGTGCACTTGCTCGATTTAAAAAAAATTGTGCAATCAGTAACAATGATGCTGAAGTCTTATATCAGCACGATTACAAGGGAAAATAAGGAGCGGCTTGACAATGTAATTATACCGGTGAATTATGAGCCAATAATGCATAATGCTCAAGCTGCTTTACTTATATAAGCTTCTTAATTGTGCGAGAGCCAGTATTACCGTCCATTTAGCCAAAGCCCGGAGGGGATGTACTTTGCTAGAAAAACGTCCGAAACGTGAGAGAAGGCTCGGCTGTTAACGGAAAGATCGTTGCTGTACTAAGTACACGTGTCTGCCCATATATAACTGCAAGGAAACCAATATTTTTACTTGGTATGCGTACCGCAGGGGAGCGTTAAGGAATACAACGACCAGGATATGTCGAACGGGTAATGTAGCAAATGGGCAGTGACAACGTTTTGCAAGATCATGTTCCACAACTACCTTTGCCCTATTCCAAGAAAAGACGCAAAGTACGTCAGCTGTATTACCAGCCCTTTAGCAGAAGACAGTGATTTCTCATGTCAACCTTGGTTATTTATTGTTAGTCATGATCAGATAGCGCAATCTGTAACTTCTATCAATATATTGTATATTTTCCGTAAACTGTTATGGTTATTGGCATAGTGTAAACGTCGTAATGCACAGCTAGCAAAACGGGGAGCACCGGCACTTTCTCTGACTTTATATTCTTTAACTTCTTTTCCAGTTTTGGAAGGTGATAAAAATACTGTCAGTCTATTTGACCGTTAAACGTATACTCGTACTATAAATTTATTATTCGACACTAGGTAGTAGTAAATACACTGAAGTTCACGATCAGAACGAGTATATATATATATATATATATATATATGTTAGATTACAAGTACGAAGTATGCAACTTTTATTCAAATTGTTATTAAACCGAGCGTAGCTCAATGAATTACTTGCTGTGGGATGATACTAATTAAGAAGAGATTTTGTCTGTAATGTTTGAACAAGCACACACGCCTGCTCCAAAAACTGAAGATCACACCGACACGAGACACCGGTATTTACTTTAGATGGGTAATCTAAAGAAGCTATCAAACTAACCACAAGTCATTGGTTAAACTATTGCACGCTACTGCAGGGCGGTTTCGTTACTCTGTGGTCACTACATTTTATGTACAGTATATACAACTTGTAATATAACTATTAGATAATTTATTTTTTCGTTATTTTTCACGAGATCCAAAAGTCAAAATATCTGGCGAACAATTAAGGAACAAGCTCTTAATGTTTGAACAAGCACACACCTGGACAGCACGCAAAAGTTCGCAGCCTATGTTAAGCAATTTAAAACTCAGACTGAATTACACATTAGGAAACTTATCTTCCGAAGTTTGCACAGGACGTTGATGACTGGTTAAATGACGAAGCGTTGTGGCACTGGTACAAAGCAGCTACTAAGTCTGTAATGGAACCGTGGAGCTCCCGTTGGTCATTTTGGCAGTCTGTCATGTCGGTCACAAAGAGAATGTATGTCACTAAAGCACCGCCAATCTGCAAAAATCAGAAGCCGGTTCATATGAGTCTCTTTGAAAATTAAACGACATTTTAACTGCTCATATTTGTGGCTGAAAGCACAGTTATAAATCACCAGATACTGTAACTGTAGACGCTACCGTTGTGACATAATCCTTAGTGAACTGGAAATAGCCGCCGCCATCGACAGCGGTTTTCGTTGTCATAACTTCCCGTTGCAAAAGCGTTATTGTATGCTGAAATACAGCGTGATTTGGATCCGTTATGCAGGATGCGCCAACGCGATCCAGCTCAATAGAAACATTTTGTGCCTACAAGAGGCAGTACTATCTGCAAGTAATTTTGTTAAGCAGGAACGGCAGCTTTTAAGCGTCATACCTGTTCATAGTAAAATATGCAGATACAGATTTTGACAGCGAACTGAATGGCAAACAGTGTTGAAACAAAATGCAGCATCTGACACGTGGCTAAGTTCTCTTGTTTTCTCCGGTCAGCATTCTGGCCTTGTTCAAACGAGGAATTATGTAAAACTGCCGCGGTGCACGCGATCCAAGTGAAAATTTCTAATACACTGTTCCCCAAATTGGATAAAGAAAACGCACGATTTATCTCGTTTATCACACGATTAAGGGCGCGAAATTTTCGCATTTCTTCCTGCACCGTCAACCCAGCGTGACCTTTTTCACCTGCTGCCTTGCGTGATAAGTTTTTCAAGTTTTTGTTGATTAGCATCATGGAAGAAATTAGCGGCAACAGAAGACTAAGCATCATTATTTGTGGCACAAGATAAGTGGCATGGTTGACAAAACCGCTTAGGATGTTCAACGTCGTAACAAGTCCGCCGGGAATTCGAATCACTCCAAAGACTCTTAAGTAGACAACCCAATTAGCGGCTTTCAACTGATTTCTGCCGGTTGTTCCCACTTGTGCAAAGAAGACGAATTCTCTTTTGTATCCAGCCCATAAAAACAGCGTTAAACAAAGTAGCAGCCAAGTTATTAGTATTACATTAGCAGCCCGCTGTGATTTTCTGTTTAAAAGGAAAATGGTGCCCACAGCGTGCATTAGACCCGGAAGGTTTCTGCTTTGGATCAAAAGATCGAAAAAAATTAGAATATGGGTATTGACCTGAACGATACGTGATATAAAGAATAGAAGAGCGTAAAAGTCCAGACTTTCCAGCTCTAGTTTGTAGAAGCTGTACACTTCGGAGATATCCTTGACACTACTTAGCAGGAAAAGCGCAAAGGCCAACAACGACCATACTACAGGTATGAGCCGGTTCAATAAAAAATGGGATCCGGTGATTTGTGGCTTCCGTCTTATAGAAACTGGAGCTAAGCCTAATAACTGCAAGCAGTGAAAGATAGTACAGCGAATTCGGTGACACCAAATGTCCGATAAACTGGCGTGATCCATTGACAACATATATTACAAGTTGTAGCCGTATCACTCAAAAAAGTCAAAACCAGGTTAATCGGTTATTACTGTTTTATAAACTTTGTGAAAATCAAATATCTTAAATGAGCGTTGAACTCATACATTGCTAAACTGCGAAAGAAAAAGTGCACAAATTTCAAAGTTGTAGCTGAATATGAATCTATGCTGAACAGTAAAAGTAGAGTAAACTGGTATCATGATGTTCGCAAACCTCGAACGCGAGGCACTTTAAATGGAGCACTACTGTTTGCAGAGGAGCAAAGACTAGAAAATTCCCAGGAAAAAGACTTCGGTAGCATTCGGGTGCATCAGGGCAATGGTTATACGCCACTGCAGTTTTAGGTCTTTATTTACCGATCGCTATGCTAAATTTGTGCTGTTGCTCATTAGTTTCCCACGGGCAATGTTTTCCGCAAACTGAAATTTGATCCCACTTCTTTATGATGCATCTGCGACAATTGTGACAGAATTACCGGTTAACTTAACAACGAAGTGTTAAAGCAGCAGAAGGTAAATATGGAACTGAATATCTGTATCTGCTACTGAATCATGGCACACAACTTCGGTTGGCGATAATGTACTGCATAAAAACCTCCTGTTGAATGGAAACTAATCGGTAAACTTACAAGTTGCAATTATTGTTACGAGTATGGCAGTTTAACTGGGTGCTTTTCGCTCAAAATGTTAGCCAAAACTGTCACAGAATCGTGTAGCACTCGTTTGTCGTCCTGAGCGTCAGCCATTTCCCAAACCAGAAGGATATACGTTAACAACGCGCCAACAATCTGTAACATAAAACGAACATGGTGCATGCAATGTTGAATACTTACATGTCTGATATCGATGTCACTGGTCAGTGCAATGGAGAATCCCAAATACATGTGAACAAAACAGACAAAAAAGCAGAAGATAAATATGAATATCATTCGAAATATCATGTACTCGTATATTCGAAATATCATGTATATTCGAAATATCACGTATATCGAAATCATACCGTAGTCAGGTATTCCTTGTTAAAGGAGAAATAACCTCCTGCCGTAATGGCAGTATCCGTAACCAGCACTTCCTGCTGGAATTCAGTTATTCCTCGGTGTAATTCTGAGGAGCTCTTCGTGGTGTTGGCTGCTACGCGATCCAGTTGTTTCGTGACTGCTTGTGCCTGCAATAGTGAATTCGAAATAATTCGAAATTTCAGAAAACCAGTGTATTGTCATACCAAAGGTCACGCTGTACATACTTCTTCGTGGCAGAGAATGCATGCTGTCATTCGCGCAGCAAACTGTCCGATCATTAGCGATGCAACGAAATACAACGTTCTCCTGATCCCCTGATTTTCCAGCTCCCGCTTACCAAACAAAACGGGGTCATCTCCTTCCACCAGTTCAGTGCGATGAATGATGGCGGCTACCGTGGCTATCCATGACATAATCTCCAAAATGCTGTTCATTAGGTTAGATGTGGAGAAAATATTGCTGATTTCGGATAAAAGGCAGCTCAATCGACGAAAATGCGCCATTTCCGTAGCCGTACGCCCAGTTATCTCTGCTATAGTGCGACACTCATTCTCCGCTAATTCTTTCAGTCTGGTATTGATACCCCGGAATTCGTAATGCAGCGGTATAATCAACGCCATCATAACCATCTGCGGTACCATGTAGGCGCTGTACTGGGTGACATTACTGAAAATATTCAAGAAAGCTACCAAACCAGATGGTACATATACGGGAGATTTTAAATTTCTGAACAAGGAAACTGGTGTGTTCAAAGAATCGGGTAAGGTCAAGATGAAAATGATTTCCCGGAGATAGCCACTCCATGCAATAAAGCCGGCAGAAATCAGCGTCCAGGCCACCAACAAGACATACGGTGCTTTTTGATCACCGTTGTAAACCATTATTATTGCGTGTATAAGATGCGAAAGTCGTTTGCTGCTGACCAGGAAAGTGCAGTAGACCCAAGCGTACCGGATGGCTCGTATAATGCGGTACACTATTAACAGCAATGCATAGAACTGCAGATCTTCCAGTTCTGGACGGTAAAAATCAAGGAGCATCATAAGTTCTCGTACGGTCATGATGTTTATTAGCGCAAAAATTACAAGGGACCAAGTAAAGCGAGCTGGATCAGCGTAATTAATTTTGCGTTGGGTGACGTCGTATGACCAGGGTGATATCCCTGCCGCCTGCATTACAATATGGAAAAAACGATAAACTCGGGCTGCAAAGGTTGGATTCAATTTTTTATGCATGATTTTGGTTACTGTGCACCATCCAAAAACTTTAATCTACGCCGAATACGTAAACTGCAATAATGTAATAATACGAAATACAAAATTTCATGTGTCAGATAATACACTTAGGATTATGGACTTAAACCGACTAAGTCCCCAGTGGCTAGGAGGAATAAAAATAAACCTGATGACCTTAACTTGTATTTGTTCCCAGTGCGGATCGTACTACATGACTCCTCTGGAACCCCAGATTCCCACAGGCCATATAAAGATTAGACTCATCGCACGCAAGTTTACTCTTCCGGTGACATTGCGAAGCCAGCAAAGCATCGCAAGGACGGCTGAATGCCCAGGACGGCTTGAATAGTGTTACCGGTTTTTCTGAACTAATGCGTGCTTACCATTAGTAGTAGGTCGTACTAATCAGTGATCATTAATAAGGCTGTGATGCTTCATAATTTTTGGATTGTTAATTTTGGAAAATTGCCCTAAACTGACACTTTTTGCTGATGTGTTTTTTAATGTAATTACTTACTCGTACGAAGGCTCAAACTGTACACCGCAGACATACGACTGCCTGAAAAAATCTGCCATTGAGCTGCACCTGTAGAAGTACTGTACTTGCGGTATGGGCTTAAATAGCGTATGATAGTTTCGATAACAGATTTTTTTTAGGGATGTGTTTGGTTTTGTCGGTTCGTTTCCAATTTTTCTGATTTTTTCTTCCATTTTAGTAACAACTTATTGCTACAAGTTACGAGTACGAAAATTTAAATCTTTGAATCCTCCCTGGCGAAGATGGCATTATCTATGCTGCATCGAGAACGTGCTCATACGTTACTTTTTGCACTAGTTATTTGGCGATCCTCGGATTCTCCAGAATTTTTCTGAATTTGATTGTATTTGTGACTGAACTGTCTCGACTTTCCAGGACTGTAATCCTACGTAATAATGTCTCAGAAGCTTACTCAGACTCCTAACTCCGTAAAACGCAGCGGCATCGTGAAACCGCGAAACCGAGACAAAGTCGTGAGGAAGATTGGGGACTATGTCAAGCACCTGTTGATCTGTGGAGAAATGAGCGATGTTCAGTTCGCGGTCGGACGCGATTATGGCACAGCCAAGATATTTCCAGCTCACAGGTTATTGCGCAGTGTTCGCTGCTCAGCAATTTGTGCTATCGAGGGCGTTGATCTATGCGTAACTGTTTACAGGCCCATAATCAGTGTCCGCAGCGATGTGTTTCGCACGATGTTCTATGGAAGTGTTCCAGAGACTGCACAGTTCCTATCGACATCCCCGATATTCACCCCGATGCCTTCGCTAACATATTCGGGTATGCTTTCGTTATTCATCTTCTTGACATCTTCTTTATTCATCTTGTTGCCTCGAGAGTCCTCATTGTAGCTACATGACACCGATACGGTGGAGAATCTCCGCGACGACAACGCTTTTCAAACGCTGAGCTGCGCCGACAAATACGGTGTACCGTTCTTGATTGATAAGTGCTGCCGCTTTATCGTCAGCAGGCTTAATACAGACAGCTGCCTGGATATTCTGGAGAAGGTTGGTTTGCGCTGCTGCTTCTGCCTGCTTGCAGCATATGACTTACCAGCTTTTAGCTAAAATCGTCTGCCTAAAATCGTCTGCACTTGTTGACCTCTTTTAGGCCGTTCAGTACCCAGATGCAGAGCCGAGCATTATGGAAATTATGATAAAATGCCTGCTTCTGATCGACCAATCAGCCGAGGCTGTGTGGCAGTCGGATCAGTTTTGTGGCATCAGCCGAGAGACACTCAGCATCATTCTCCAACGGGATACTTTAGAGGAGTTTAGCCGCTGATGAAGCGACCATCTATTCAGCCGTTGAGAAGTACGTACAATAAATCATATGAGAGCCCTTTTTTAATAACCATCCGTATGGGCTGTAGACGTTCTTGTTTCTTACTACCGATAGGAGAAGCTCTGATAAAGTGCTGTTTTTTACCACGAGGTACATATTTGACAGGTGGGCTACGCACACGTGCATGCAAAGGCAGATTGAAGCGTCTGCCGCTAATCGACGTGAAATCTTGGGAGCGCACTGCATCTTGTTCGCTTTCCACTCTTCACTGATGCCCAGCTGCTGGATGGGCCCGCCAAGTTAAGGAATCTTTTAAAGTAGAAAAAGCCAGTTGGTTTCGAATTCCTCGCTTTCTCAGCGGCAATTTAATTATGGTGTTAATTACGGCATTTATTTATGGTGTGCATATTTTGCAGTGTTTTTGTAGGAGAATAATGGTTAGAGTCAGCTCAATGAGCGGATTCTCTTGGTTGGTTTATTATCTGAAATGTGGCGCCTATGTGAAATCGGCTTCCTGGAGGTGTCAGGTTGCAGCAGAACTGCGTCTGCTCCCATGGAAGCGGAAACTGTACCGATTAAAAAAGGTATTTACATATTTCAACTTTTTTTTTATTAGTAGATGTTTGTTAATTCGTTATACAGTACGGTTTATAGGGTACAATCTTCTAACAAGAAATACGTATAACTTATTGCTAATACAAGATTAATACACTTGGTATGGAACTGATAATCTTGATAAATGTGTGCTTTGTTGCTGCAGTGGTGTCCCATGCGTTCTCCAAAAAGGAGGCGGCTGATGGCTGGGGAATTGTTAAATACATCTCCATGGAGGTGAGATTTTTGTGCGTGCTGGGTGGAATATTTAATATTTTGAATTTTACTGTTCTTTACATAATTCTATGCTCGAGGATTTACTGGACCCGGCCAACGGTTACGTCAATCCTGGTGATTTCTCGTTGAAATTGCAAGTTCATTTAACGGTGGCCGTTCCGACTGGAACCGAATGAAGGCTTTTCGATGAGTTTACATGAAGGCGATTAAGACGGATCATAACAATACGTGAATATTTAATGCAACGTTGTAAATTGTTTGCCTGTCCTTGAAGTTAGTTTTCACTGATCAGGGGCACGATTTTTGTTATGAATAATTCTTTATTTTTTTGGATACTTCTGCGATCGATTTTTTCTACCACAGATTCGATAATTTATCTAAAATATCCATGAAGATTTGTCTAATTTTTTTGTGCGCTTATTTTTGGGGAGTCGTTAGAAACGATTACATACAATGAGAAGATATGGGCTGAGTTGGGCTCACAGATCCACAATAATGCGAAGACTGCCGACTCAGTACAGATTTTTTTACAAGTAGAGTGTAGATGGACTCACTTTCAATGTACAGATACTGTAGATCAGTCACTTTCAAGCAACATATGCCAGCTTCGCTGGGCTGCTCTGTCTCTGGTCACTGGCTTTTGTTATGACAATATTACGCGTCCTCAAACACTTTTGGCTTTCTTATCTCCGGTCTGGTTTTGTTTTGACCAGGATTATGATTCATAACAATCCGAACCGATCTGCTTTTTAACTGGTCGAAGGAAAGATACGGCACGTTTTAGAAATACCCGCGTGAACAGCTCCGTTTTGCAAATACGCATCACGGCATCAGGCAGCAAGCATGAAAACAACAGTCTACTACGCACATACACTGATACACATACATGTAATATATCTATATAAGCGTGTACATCAGCAATTAAAATTCACCTGTTTTCAGACCATTAGGTAATTTATCTACTTACGTTAATTACAATTACAGTTTACACTGCGTTAATTCATAAATGTACTGTGCCATGTCGGCTAACAGCGGTAAACGTTTCCAGTTTCATTCAGCGGCACAAAATGAACTGACACTTAATTAGCAACTGATCTGCATTAGTTAATTGATCTGCTTAATTAATTAATTTTTGACAAAGGCGAAGTCTTCTTTGCGAAAAAATATCCCAGCTGCACATTCTGTAGAAGAGCGGTGCAAAACATTTTGATCCATCGCGCTAATTGTATCCCTCTTATACGCGCAATTAGCAACGTACTACGAAGCTTCTCGGTAGAAAATTTAAAGCGACAATTATTTTGTAAGGAAATTATGAGGTTCTTTTAGTCAAAATTCTTGAAGTATCATTTCCTGTTATTTCTTATTCCTTATCCCTTCGCTGCTCTCCGAGTCTCCGGTGCCGCCCATGCAAATCGTCTTACGAGAAGTAAATGCATTTTACGGTGATGCATGACTAGTAAGCGTAGCATTCAAACATCGCTCGCATAAGTCCATCGGTATGTGTTGTTATTGGTTATTGCTTATCTCTTTGGACTTCGAACCAAAAAAATTGTTAAAGCAATACCAGGCTGGGAATGATAAAGCTGGATATGCCTGAGGTCTGCTATTGTGAACCATTACTTTTGCGGCAGGTTCATTTGAACCGTGACAGGTTCTTATATGCGGTATACGACTAGAATCAGTCGTAGCATATATGAAACTGTAGTTTCGGTTTTTGGTCTTCGATATCCGTGTGTAAACAAAAGTAATTTTTGGCGCCCGTAGAGTACGGAAGGGTCCGGCCGGTTGAAGGAAGCGGTGGGGCCTAACAGTCATGTGACACGAGTCATGTGACATGAGTCATGTGACATGAGTCGAGTAACGATGCGTGAAAGTTGTAGATGGCGTTGTTAGCTCGGCATCTTTTTTAGTTTACATTATGTGCTCCTACATTATGTAGGAGCACATTGCATCGGTTCTTGGAGGAGAAAAACGGAATTGTAGTATCCAAACAAACGTAATCAGTATGCTCCTGCAATGTGCTCCTACATATGTAAGAGCACTATGTGTTTCCTACATATATGTGTGCTCCTACATATGTGGAGCACATTGCAATATGTCTACATAATATAGAGTACATTGCAGGAGCATATTGTATGTGGAGATTATAAGGGGTAGGAATATAAAGTGCTGAATAAGGAATTCAATAATATAGTAAATTATATTAAAGGTGATATGTCTGACGAAAAGTGATAATGAAGAAAGGGTGTACTAATCCAGTGTATTGAAGAATAGGTCTACATTGAATTAGGGTGAAGGTAGTGGGAGTTTTACTGTAGTATGGTATAAATATATTCGACTTTCTGGTTGTTCGTATTCGAGTGTTAATGAAGTGTTACAGGAAGTGGAGTGTGTTGCGGGTTGTAGATGGTGATGGATTGTTATGGAAAATCCAAGAAATTTCGAGAAATTTGATTGCTTAATGGAGCAGACTATTACGTTTTGCTCTGATAGTCTTGGTTGTGTAGGAACAGGTGGTTTGTATATGGAAAGTAGGTTGGTAGGTACATCAAAAGGTTGTTCGAGAAAACGTATAGTTCAATTTGTTTGTTGACTGGATTTTTTTAGTTCGGTGGGTATATAAGAAGTTGAGGAATCTTGTGTTGGAGTTATTATGGAGTGGACGAAACATATGGAGTGAGAGCAAAATGTTTTCTTGTTGGTTATTTTTTTGGTGGCCGGTGTGGATTTGTGGATACTTACTGGTTCAGGTTGCTGTCTTTGTTTGGCTTGGTAAGTCTTTCTTGGTTGAGTATGGTTTAGTAAGTTTTCTTTCATACATTATTTTCGTTTAAGAATTCTTTTTTAATAAAATAATGGAAGGTGGTTGTGATCGTAAGAAATACATGCGTAGTACATGCGTGATTATAGAAAGAAACATAAATAGAAACTGATGGTAATTGTAGCAGGGAGGATAATGTAGGAAGTGGTGATGATGGTAGATATGAGAATGTAAAAGTTAAAAAACAGAAATGTAATCGGAATACTAAAGGTGGTGCGTTTCCTGGTATGTTTGGAAAAAATTATTGGAGAAAGGTCATGGTTGCTTATATGCCGTGCGATTGTTGCAATATTTTAGTTGCATCTGATTTGATCGGTGATAATTCAGGAATGTTACATAGTGATTTAAAAGCTGATGCTAGACTATGTGCAGGATGTATGACTTTACATAAGCATAAAGATTTTAATTTTTGTGTTTACGATTTACGGCGAAATTGTTCTAGATTAGAGCCCTGCACGAGCAGCAAAAGTGCTGCTCAACTCGCTCGTTTTAACTTTATGAAACGTCCTGCTCGCTCAGCTCGCTCGCGCTCCAACCGTCGCTCGCTCGACTCGCTCGTTTTCCAATTTTTTTTTGCTTCCGCTCGCTCAACTCGCTCGTAATTTGATTTTGGCAAACCGGCTCGCTCGTGAGATCGGCAAAAATTTACGTATCAGTTTTTTGCACGATTTAATTATACCAAACTTTTCACCAACACAAAAACTCTGTAAGTGCAATCGGATGATTCGGATGTTCAGAGACAATCACTTGTATATATCTCCATACTGGTAATCCGTTTCATTACAATTTTTCATTTTTTCGCTGATACATTTCTCTAACTTCCAACTTGATGTAATTTTTTTAATTTAGTCTGAAATAAATACATACAGTAGAATGCTCAAAAATTAAGATGCATCTTTCTTAGGAAGCATTCAACTGATTCTGCAAACCCGTCAAATAATGTTTTTTTGTTCGCTACGGTTAAATATCAAAAGTTAGTCCTGAGTTCCAACCGGTCTAGTAAAGTCAGTAAATCACTTCGCGCGAAGCTACAAGGTGACGATGGTTTAAGACCGTTTTCAGGTCGGTCAATGTAATTTTACCAGAAACTTCTCCAGTTCGCACAATGTTGGCCAGTAGGCTCACGATCGCTCGCACCCGACCATCCCGCTCGCTCAGCTTGCTCATAATTTTTTTTCCTGTTGCTCGGCTCGTTCGCAAATTCGCAAAACGACGCCTGCTCGCTCGAGTGCTCGTGTGAGCCGAGCCGACATCCTCGTGCGGGCTCTATTTTAGATATTGGTAGAGAAAATTGGTTAAATAATCTTGGTTACATGGAAGTCCAGGCAGTGCGTTTAGTACAGCCTTTTTCGACAATAATGCATTTGAAAAATAGCTTAACAAAATGTGTAGGGCAATTATTTCATGTAACTAGTGATTCTAGTGAAAATTTCGAATGTTTGCTACCACGTCCGGCTATAGATTGTTTATTAGCTGTATGTCAGGCTAAAAAAACGATTTTGATAATTGTAGTAGAAAAGTCATTTATTCTGTTGATTTTAATATTGTCTATAAGGCGCTTGATTTTTTGATTTTTTATAACGGATTTTTTGATTTCTAAATTAATCTGGGACTGGAAATCACAAACTGGATTAGAAGAAAAAGCGTATCCTAATCTATTTCCGTTTGGTTATGGTGGTTTAACTGATGATCGGCCTTAAAATATTTCACCTGAAAAATATTTTAAATTGCGTCTTTTAAGTGCAGAAAATAGGTTTCAAAAAGATTGCTCATACGTTTTCGAGCTCTAAACCTTTATCAATGGGATCAGGTAGAACGGACGATTAATTATGTTCTTAAAAATGACAGTTTTTGTAAAAAGAAATGACAATTTTTGTAAAGGGAAAGATTTAGGTAATAAAAGTGTTGCTAAGTTTTTATATCCAAAAATTGGAAAGGTTACACGAGGTAGTCAAGCATATTATAATGGTGCTAAAGACATTTGCGGAGTATGGTAATGTGTAATGGTTGTCCCGATCTTTTCTAAGCATTACTTTACGATTTTGTCCTGAATTGTTGTGTTTTGCTGACCCTGTTGGGTTTACATTTTTGTTTTTTAACTTTACATTTAATGCTTTAATTACCATCAGTTTCCATTTTGCGGTTTTTTTTTCTATAATTACGCACGCATACAACCAGTTTCCATTATTTTATTAAAAAAAACAATACTTAAAAGAAACTATCAATGAAAGAAAACTTACTGAACTATACTCAACCTAAAAATACCAAAGCCAAACAAAACGCAACAACCTAAATCAGTAAGCTTCCGAAATTCTAAACCCGCCATCAGAAAATAACCAACAAGAAAAACATTTTCCTTACTGCATATGCTTTGTCAAATCCATAATATTCAAACACAACGTTCCTCAACTTCTAATATACCCACCGAACTCAAAAAATCCAGTGAACAAACCAATCAAACCAAACATTTTCTCGAGCAACCTTTTAATGTACGTCCCAGCCTACATCCCATATACAAACCACCCGTTACTACACAAGTACACATCCAAGACTATCAGTGCAAAAAATAATAGTTCGCTCCATTAAGCAATCAACTTTCTTGACTACACAAATTACTACTACCAAAATGACTGTGTAAACCTATGGAAAGTTACTGACTAAACGCGCAATTTTCAAGTTCTCAACTGTAGTAAAGAAACACCCACAACCTCTCATGTTTTCCATGCACTCACAAAATTCTTTCCCCTACTATTATTATTCCTTTTATATACACAAATCCGAAATTATTTTAAATCCCAGTATTCCTCTTTCTTATACCGAAGCTGCCGCCACACAATCGAGAGATTGTCCACGCAGTGTATCAATACCCTACCGAGTACTGTTTTCATAAGAATATGATGTCGGATTCCATAATTATTTCCATGGATCAGTTACTACCGTTTGTTATGTCATCGAACATTTATATACAATATCTTTTCAGACTTACCATTGCAAGTACAGTACATATATTATGTGGTTTTGGTCTATGGATACTTCCGTACTTCGCTTTTTCTCATATTCACTTTGAGTGTAAGGTATGATGGCTTCATATTTCGGTCACCACGTAGTCAAATTTCCTGACATATCGAAGTTTACAGAGATGATGAGAGATCATTAGTTTTCTTAAAAACGACTTCTCTTAAGAAATTTTAAGCGTAAATATCAGTAAATTTTCATAAAAAAAACAGCAAACAAAAAATAATTGACGCAAAAAAATTGGTCTTTTACGTCTACAAATTTCAACAGACGAAATTAAAAATTAGGGTAGTATTTGGCCGATTTTACTTAATACTGCATCTTGTCGAAAGCAAGTTGTTAAAAGCAGCTGTTGATGTGGTGCGCCACATGTGCGGTCGTACTGGTAACCGGTGACCGGTAATACGAAACCATACACTTAGAGTGACCGGAATGTGAGAAAAAGCGAAGTATCAATAGTAGTAGATTCATATATCCTTACGTCCTTACCTTTTGGAAATTATCTCCTAAATCAAAATTGATTTTTTCAATAAGTTAATAATTTTATAAAATAGAGCATCGCGCAAACGTTCCTACCTTTATCTTTAAAAAAATCTTAAGTTTTGGAGAAGGTCTAAAAAAATTTTTAGAAGCTGTAGTACTTAAAGGTTGTTAGTACTTAAAGGTTGTTAGTTTTGAAAATTATCTCCTAATTCGAGATTCCACTTGTGAAGCTTTTGGTTATTTTATAAAATCCAGCATCTTCTGAAGCTTCCTACCCGCTTGGAAAAAAATTTTGGTTTCCGGAACGTTTTCAAAACCCTTTCAAACTTTCAGTACTTAGCGTTTAAAGTTCATAGAAATTTCCAGTAAATTCTAGAAACGTCTCGAATGAGCAAATACAAGTTTCGCAACTTAGCAACCTAAACTATAGTAATTTAAAATTGTTAATCCCATCAAACTTATAATTTTTTGTTAATTTTTGAAACCTTTAAGATGTTTTTAAATCTGTTTGAATACCTCAAAATAACTATAAATTTTCGAAAGTCGGCTCCAAAAGCTTTTACATTTCAAATTTCTAAATATTTGACTCGGCTTCGCGCAGCGGGCCGTTACTCTAATTTTTGAGCCTCCAAAGTTTCGAAATTTAAAAATATCTAGAAATCTGAGTACCTCAATATCTCACGGTCTAAATTGTCTAATTTATATGTAATTTCAAAATATCTAAAAGCCAGCCTGCAGCCCGTTTACCGTATTCATTCAAATAGCGGCTCTGTGATGCTGGTGATAGCTTGGGTATTCACTAACCTCAAAATCTGATAAATATGTATTTATTTTATTTTTATAAATACTGAAGAGCTTGACTGAATAGCTGAAAATTCCTAAAGATGCAGCCTGCCAGGTCACTTTGGGCAACCGTTAATTGTTTCTCACAAGTTCTAATTCTCGCTAAAATGTCGGCTGAATGGTTTTTTGTGGCATTGTGTAAATGATCCCATTCCATTCGTTTAATCACCGTTTAAATATTATCGGTCGTACAAAAAAATTCAAGTTTTCAGTTCGTAGATCGGCAATTTAAAGTTACATTAAAAACGTGACCAAAAACCGTGAAAATGCAAACAAAAAGAAAAATTGCAGAGGCTTTCACAGTTTTTATAATACTGGTCGAATTTAACCGGAAAGCTTGAAAACTGTCCGTATTTCTACATGTTAAAATATTTTCGGAGCTGGCCTCGCTGGGGTTTCATATTTGAAATATTTCTCAAAATCAATTTTATTGCTGTACGAAGTATATATATTTTGTATTTTTTTCATTCTTCCATACCTCGAACACAACTGGTCGCGCGCTAGCGCGACCGATACTTGTAATATTATAATTTTATGTGTAAAGTAAGAAAGTTAAGAATCGTAAGAAAGTTAAGAACAATGGTGATTGAGTGAATTTGAGTCACAATTTGAGTTCTGAGATCCTACCCCCGGGCGGCGGCTTGCACTGCGATTCCGTAATGGCACTGGCCGTCAGAAGTGCAGCAGATTTGCCCCGAATTGCCCTGAATCATAGCCTTCATAGGACCACAGATTTCCACTTGAGAGTTGAGAGTCTTTAGATTTTCATTTTTTCGGTTAAGTTTCCAGAATTTTTCCTCTTGAGTCTTGATCTTTACATGTTTCAACTCTGGTTCATTCTCATACTTTACCATTTTCAGTTCTTCATACTACACTTTGAAAATTAAAATCGGTCACCGAATTTCTGTTTCTGGGTAAACCAAAAAACCTTTGAGCTTTGCCGCTAGCGTGCGACATTCCTTGAGACATCTTCAGAGATGGATGACGACAGCAATCCATTTCGATCTTCCAAATACGAATCCCGGGGCCCATCCAGCAACGTGAATGGTACCCGGCGCTCACGAGTCACGGGTGTTTTGAACCAGCTCTATAGTAATTCGTTTCCCCCTTTGCAGCCACCAGCTACGATTTCTATCCTTCCTCCACGCAGTATAATCAGGCCACAGCACCCAGTGGCAGTCTCGGTGGCGCTCAAAGTCCGCCGATTCCCCACTTTGGATTCCCGGAGAATTTCGAGACCCAGAATGTGCCCTTGCCGCCGGAGGATGACGCTGCGATTGTAAGCCAAATTGAGAAGAATATGTGAAAGGAAATACTGAATGTCGGGTTTGTAGAAAGCCATCGAAGGAGCCAAAACCGTCATGGCACATCCTGTGTGGACATGGAAATTCTGGCAGAGTTTCTTCGATGTCGACACATCCGAGGTACGAAGAACCACTTTATTGAGGTTATAATTCATAAAATTTCTACAGTTTTTCGGAATGGATTTTGTTTGGGTTTTAACCCGGGTTTATAAATCGAACTGCTGACATGTTGGCGACGTAGCACAGTTTCGAACACGTTAGTTTTCTTTATGGCGGTTGTCATATGTTCGCTGTAGCAGAGTGCATATGGAGTCGCACAATGAACGGAGAAGGAGCTGCGTTGAGTTTACAACAACATGATTTTAAGTTTTAACCATGATAACAATGATTAATTAAAAATTGCCAGTCAACTGTTTTGGGAATTAGGTCAGCGGAAACATTTGATGTTTTGTGTTTGCAGGTGTTGCGGCGGATGTTTCTATCATTTGTACCATACCCGAAATACCTAAAAAGTGAATCTGTCGAGGCTTTTATTGGTGCTAAACCGGACTTATACGGTACGACTACGAACTGCGAAGCCCATCATCTTCCTTAGGCTACCGATTTCGTATTTCCGTAATTTGTTTGGCTTTCCTTTTTTTGCAGGGCCGTTTTGGATCGGAAGCACCTTGGTTTTTATAATTGCGGTACTGGGAAATATTGCCAGCTATTTTCACAATCGTGGAGAAAATTTCAGCTGGGAATATGATTTCAAAACAGGTGAAAGCATTTGTTTATTATAGAAATTATTTTTTAAAAATACTCGTACGAGTAGTAGTATTTTTAGAAAGAAAAGTTGAAAGCAAAGCCGAGAAAAGATTAATTCTTTTATGTAATACTGCCATATACCGAAGCTGACTAGTGTTACATATTTATCAGTTCATTCGTGTTTTAAAATCGGGTTAATTGTTAATAATAATTATTACGTGATGCAGATTACAGAGCCTGAATTTGCTTTAAAAGTAATCGCAGTTTTGTTGTTGGATCTCGTCATTTGCTATTTTTAGACGTCTAACATGTTTGGAGAATTTTCGCCTTTCTATATTTTGTATATCAATGTTAAATTATTTTTGTTATGTATTTTGCAGTTTCCGCCGCTGCGATAACTGTTTTTGTTTACATTTGGGTGGTGCCGCTGATTTTATGGACGGTGTTATGGTGGATGAAAATGCATGGGAATCTGAAATTATCCGGCGCTTTGTGCCTGTATGGATATTCCATGTGCATCTACATTCCAGTCTCGGTAAGGTTTACAATGTGTTCTTGTCGTAAAAACAGTGCTACTGCTTCATTTCCTGATGAAATGACACTTCTGCATGTTGGCGTCAGCTTGTGTTTGACAGGCTGCATTCAGTTTTGTGCGGTGAAAGCTATGGTGTTGTGCTGTGGTAATGATTGCGTTTAACATACTGTAGTGTAGTGGATAAGCGGATATCTGCATCCAGATGACAGGGATGAGATTCTGCGTTATCCACCACGGTACTGTATGGCTTCATCGATCCTGTTTTGCATTTTCTGGCTTTTTTCTGCACGTGTGGTGGACGCAATGGCTTCTGATGCAATCCCGACATAAATAACTGTATTTTCCGGTTTTGTTTCATTATTTATTTGATTTTATTTAGCTCGATTTACTCCAGTGCAGTAGTGGCAGTTGCGGTGCATATTGAATACGCATGCAGCAGAAGTTCTTCTGAGAAAATGGCTAAAATTAATACGCAGCGATGAACAGACGCCGTTTAAAGCAGAATACTCAATTTGGTTCCTTCTTGTTGCAGTTTTTATGGCTGATCAATAACGTATACGTCCAGTGGGTGTCGGCCCTGACGGCCGCCACCCTGTCCGGGATTATTCTGGCCTATGTCTTCTGGAATCATCTGCACTACACGCACAGTGCCTCGGCCATCATCGTGGGACTGCTAGTGTTTGCCGGTCACTTGGCGCTCAGCTTCAGTTTCATGGAGGTGTTCTTCCGGTATCCGGAAATGGCGAGTATTTATAACGGCACCACCACCATCTCGCCAGCTGGACTGGAAGTGAATTTGACGCACTTCTCCAATACCAGCACACCGGACAAACCGGTGGCGGTGTCGCTGACACTGACGACATCTCGTAAGTGCATACATATGAGAATGTGAGTTTTGATCGATACTTTATTTTGCTCGATTTTCATTCTTGCGCTTACCTAATTCAATTACGTACATTATATATTTACTTTTTTTATTTGTGCAGAATGTTTATAGTTTATTTTGTTTACTTGGCTTAGTCTGTTTTTCCTTTTGAGTTGCTGTTGGGTAAGATAGAACGCAAAATCTGTTTCAAATGTTACTATTTTTCATTTATTTTTAAAAATTAACCTGAATTGAATTCTTCATGATGTTGAAAAAAGTCCGTCTGCAAGCACAGATATTTACAGGAAAATATCTCGAAATTCTCGTAGTTTACTGGTATCGTAATTATTGTTTTAAAATATAATTTGTATTGAACGCTGTGCACAAGCTCTTATGCTGTGAACGTTTTGCTGTGATTTATGCTTTTTGGTTATTTGCAGAGCCAACAACGGTATCGCTGATAAGTAATGCCACGGAAATCGGCCAGCAGCTAAACAACACACTGTCCCTTGTGGTTACCACGCTGTCATCGCTGATTGCCTCCAATTCTTCTCAGCATTCTCTGCAACCGGAAATGGGCTGACAAAGACGGGAGCGAGATTCTGAAACTCTGTTTTTATAGTAATTTTGTAACGCTTCAGTCTTGATTATCGTGATAAATTATTTGTCATTTATGTAAGGATAAGTGGATGGTGGATTCTGCTTTCGATTAGCAGAATAGGAAGAATATCCGTTTTGAGAATTCGCATTTTCTGCGTTGCTTAGAATGCGGTTTCCTCTCTGTGAAATGGAATAATATGGTAAATAAAATTCCATTTTGTGATTAAAAGAGCGTAATTTCGGAGATGAATTAGTGAAACGCGACCATTTGGTTTGTAGTTACGGCAGTGCACCGTACGTAGTACAACGATTTTGAGGGCGTAATAAATGTGTACGCTGTTTAAACACACCACAACAAGAACGTGTTATTATGCTAATTACGTAAATCCATATTTTTTATCGCTGCTCATCCAGAATTCAGCGCATCAGACCGGTTTAAGATCATCATTCTTAGAAACCAAACAGGACTACAGGGTTCCCGACACTGCAGTTAGTAGTCGAACGCGTGCAACGAATTACGTAAATCATTATGGTGCGATGCAAATATCGTACGGGATAAAGCGAATCTGTTTTTACACAAGCATTTGTATCTATGATCGAGGAAACAATGAAACCTGATTATTTATTAAACGAAAATTAACTACGCTCAAGCATATCAAAGCATTAATCGCTGGATATCATGTAGACCGTACAGTTTTACTGAAACTGGGCCACGGCACTATTCGCTGCCACTGCGCTGACAATAGGCCGCAAGGGATGCCGCAACATCCGTTTCGCACTGTCCCGGTGCGATTTGCTCATTCCTAACAGCAGTACCGGCGTCGAGACATATCCCACAAAAAACAGCGTCCGCAACCAATTACGGTACAGTGGACTGCGCTGATACAGACCCGGCGCCACGGTCACTCCAATGGGTACCGTCAAAAAACAGATGCAGTGGATGATAGCCGCTATAAACAGCATTCGTGCCATGGTCACGCGGTTCTGATACAATTCCCGGTTGACCTTTCTCCCGGGATTCGCGTTATTTGACGAGGCAGTAAAAAATATATGGTTAATACGATTGGGAGTGATGACCATCACTTTCTGCCATTTGGCGTAACCGACTTTGGCAAAGACCAGTAAGTACAACAAGGCGGAAAAGGTCAACGGTAAATAGGTCCTCGGAATATTGGTTAACGCGTAAATCATCGCCGACTGCTGATTGTAGATGCTGCAAATCCCCGACGGGGGTGCCGGCACAAAACCACCCTCTGCTCCCAAATAAAACGGTAGATGCGTGAAGAAACCAATACTCCACATCAGCACGATCATGATTGTCAAGCTCATATGGGAAATAAATTTATTATAGTGAAACGGTAGATAGATCGCCACGAACCGGTTCAGTGCCAGGAACGCCAGCCCCCACAGACTGGCGGTGACGGTGATCATGTAGGAGAAGTGATAGTGCCGGCAAAAGGTCACGGTTTGGCTGGTGCCGCTGTGCTGGGAGGTGGCTAGCATCCACAGGAAAATGGGCCAGTGGATGGCCACCAGCTGGAATTCCACGATTAATTGGTGGAGAATGAGCACGCCGGAGCCGGTGCGCAAGCGCTGGTTCCAGGCGATGAGAATAATGACGAACAAAATCAGACTGCTGATGCAGATGCATAAAGTTAGCGACACGTTGAAGAATATAGTGAACTGATCGTCGCGGAGCTTTATCACCGGGAAAATGAAACTGGAGTTTGCAGAACTGGTGTTCATTTTTTTAGCAACGCTGCAGTTGAAGGTTACAACAGAAGTTAACGGTATTTATACCAAAACATTTGAGGATACAGATCATAATTGAAGTACAAAAAGCACAGATCACAAACGCAAGGTTTCTTGAGATACAGTAGATGCAGCGGTATTTGTATGGGAAACCCCAATGTGCGAAGATTCTGCGGTTGTTTCCCGTAATTATTTCCAAGATCAAATTGATGCTAGGTCACGCCGGCCCAATGCGTGCAACATCTGATTAGCATCACAGGCGCGCATACTGTACGCAGATCACGTCAGTATCTGTACCGGTAAGATTGAATGACGCCGCTATCCGTCGCGTATCTTATAACCAGGATTTTAATTATATTACGCGTAGATCATTTGAGTACCGGAAGAGAATGCCATACTTCTTGAACTGCCGGTCAATATGCGTCTTACACTAAACAACTGGGAATACCCAAACGTCAAGCTCAAGTTGCATGACCTTGTCATGCATATAGATATAAATCAAAGAGCTGCCACCCAGGGGTGGCTCTATGCGAAGCAGGCTGTTCACATGTATTGGTGGGGCTAATAGCCATGGGTCACGAGTTGAGTCGTGAGCTGAGTCTTGAGATGAGTCTTGAGTTATGAGTTGAGTGATGAGTTGAGTCTTGAGTTATGAGTTGAGTCATGAGTTATGAGTTCTGAGATCTAAGTTGTGAAGGAGGAGGTGGAGTTATAGAAACTGCTGAGTCACAGAGTACAAAGGGGGCGGACGCTTTCCCATTCACTTAAAGTCGAGCTTATGCATGCGATAGCTGCGCCTGCTTCGCATGAAAAATGTAGTCATGTCTGTTATCTATACGTGTAGCGTAACTCATGAAGTACGAGTATATTATGTGAGCGCCGGTGCTAAATGATCGCATTGCATGCAATACATTTGCGAAACAGTAACAGCGCACCGGAAGTATGGTTCCTATAATTTTCTTAATGAAGTATATATACTAGAGAATTTTCGTCAACGTAACGCGTGGTGTTGCGCAGGTATATGAAATCCTATGGAATTGTAAAGACACGACCGAGACGATTACGTCGGCCGGACAAGGCGCGTCATCACCTGGGTACTCTCGGTCATACACCTCCGCCGAAATTTCGTGCATCTAGATTACTGTGCGTAGGACAGTAATTTTCTAATGCGCAACTCCCCGATAGGGATGATAAGCCGCTAGATTGGTGATCGGGAATTTCAGGTTATTCGATCTTCCCATAACGGTTGCAGAATATCAAACTGAGTAAGGCATTTAACCGTAACCATCGGCAAATTAAATCCATGAAAACGTGCATTTCCAAGAAATATGCTGTTCTGGGGTTACTTTCAGCTCCATTTACAGTTACAAATCGTAAAGCTTATTTTACTGAGTAGGACATTTTGAAGGCGTTTGCATCCTATCTGTAAAAAAAGTCCACATGTGCACTCGTATTACCGGCAACGTCAGCGCGCTAGCCGCAGCGGTCGGCTTTGATATATCGTACCGTTAGCATACTGAGATGCAACAATATAATTATGCAAGAAACAGCTTCGGCTTCGCCTCCGCGTTGCTTGTGATCCACGGCCGGTTTGAATGGAGAATTCGTAGAATTCGTTTGCGGCGTCGTGCCGACACGATTCTGGTCGAACGAATTTACAAACGAAAATCATATGAGCCAGTTCTGGGCCGAGGTCGATCTATTGGCGTTGTCAGTTTTTAAAAAAATCGTTTTGATTATTGAGATCTGAAAACTTTGGGGCGCCGCGCCTAGTATAAATCTTGTACTTAATACCCATCTCAAACCTTTTTATATACAACTTAAGTTGCAGTGCTATTTAGTATTTACATCTTAAGCGCACATTTATCACTCCGTGCAAATTTATACGTGCTGGCTCACATTTACACATATATCGCAGGCGTAGAAACGTCGTAATGGGAATATTTTTTGGCTTACTTTTTCTCTATCATTCATTCTAGCATGGCTATCAGTCAGATGAATATTCTCTCACGGTGAGAATAGGGAACGAAAAAACGCGACGCCCCCGGGCTATTTGCTAATGTGCGCTTAAATTAAGAGCTTCTTATAAGTATTCTTCCCGCTTGATTTTGTCCGTATACTATACCATGCATGCGTGCCTATGTATGTGCTTGGGTACTATATAGCATATTCAGATAACCGGTCGAAAACAAAGACTCGATCGCACTCGGTACAGTTCTGCCGTTATGGACACATATTCGGTGAAACAGATGAAGTGCATATTTACCGATCAACTTGACATTACATCAAAACCTGTTGGCTTTCCAGTCCCAGGAACGGTATCAATGGGAAAGCCGCCAGTCAATTTTTCTTTTCTGGTAACATACAAAACTCACCTTTAATTGCGCCTGTATGTGCGCACTTGCAAGGGCATCCATTTTTTGCACGGTTCTATGCTGCAATTCCGTCTGGTTATCGGTTTTCCAGTAAACAGATGACAGCTGATCCACCTCGCCAATATTTGGGTTTATTCTGAAACAGCCTCCTAATTAATCTGTCTGCTAATATACTACTCGCGTTACAAGATGCTTATAACAAAAAAACGTTTTAGCCCTGTGATGGAATGCGTGTGACCCTGATTTTTCTGGTACCTTTTTGCTTGGCGGAAATAATGCCGCTTGATCACGTGCACGATACGTATCTGGATGCGAAGAAGACCTTTCGCTTGAGCTGGCGTTATAACAGCACACATATCGAAGTTCAGGCGACGGTACAGACACCGGGATGGCTTGCGCTGGGTCTTTCACCGGATGGTAATATGCCCAATTCTGACGTCTTCGTCGCGTGGGTCAACGATACAACAGGCGAAACGTTTCTTACGGTACTATGTAGTACTTATGAGCCTACCCTTAGTAGTGGGCCAGTGACCACTGCCTTATACATATCTGTATGTATGTAGGGAAAAACAAACGTAAAATTGCATACAGATACAGTAGTGCGGAACCGAACATGCATTGTAAAAGATCCCCACTAATACATAACCAGCTCTTTTAATTAATTTTTTACTCTGCGTATGCATCCAGACCATACATACAAGTATATGTGGCCACTTATTGTACAAAGCACAGTAGTGCATTTACAAAGCACGGTAGTAATTACTGGAATGCACAGTAGCGCATTCCAGTAATGTGTGCACGCCGAATTAATCTGTAGGTTGATTTGCATTTAAAATAAGATAGAATCTTTGCTACGTCTGCTAATAATTGACCATCCTAGTATAAAACATAGAGTACGTGATCGGTACTTATGTACAGAGTGGGAATGGAGACTTGACGTTATGTTTTGTGGTACATTGTATTTTCAGGACCGATTTCTGCTTGTTAACCGAACAGCGCGTCAGATAATTTTTGATGTGGATCCCCAGCAGGACTGGATATTAATCGCCGGAAAACAGATAAATAACGAGACAACCGTCACCGCTATCCGGGCGTTATCTACATGTGATACAAAGATGGACCGAAATTTTACGGTGAAGATACATTGCTAGAATAAGTAATTTCATGTAATTGCAGTGATCGTAATAGGTATCCAAATAGCAAATATATTATTGCGCCGCAAAATAAACGACATCTAATCTAGCGCTGTTGCTCACATGTAGCGCGATACCTTGCGTGTCATCTGGTCGTATCACCTACAAGACCCGGCTGATCCGACCCGTATTCCCCATCACAACCAGCGCGGCTACAAAAGTCTCCTGATGTTTTCCCAAGCGTTTGAAGTGCGTGATCCGATGATGGATGGGAATAAGCTGCAGAGTATGAGCATCCGCATGGATCCGGTACGATACCACATACGCAGTGCATAATTTATATCGTAATGTCTGAAGAAAGTGGGATAATGAACTGTGCCGGTTGCTCAAAAATCAACATCGATATTAATCACCTATAGCTGGCCGCCAAGATAATCACGATCGATATTAATACCTTCCGTCATATCTATTGCTAACAAAAAGTTTTAGCTTCTTTGTATTGTTCCCAGGCGACATTTTAAGGAATTTCAAAATGGTGATGCAAAAGTTTCGATGTACTAATTTTATAATTACGCTTCCGCTTTAGGCGTTATCGAATAAATTTCGTATTACATGGCTTCGTACGATTTTATAGGAGATATTTAGAACCATAAATGCGGGTTTATGTGGCTTTTTTATTAAAGACAAAATTTACTTCGGAGATGTGCATTGTATAACCTTTTCGTTGTATACAGGTCACCATTGGAAATACCACCACAACTTCCTGTCAGTGCAGTATGGCCAAATTGCCAATCATCGAACAGGATTCCCACATTATCGCTGTACGGCACAATTTAGCTGACTGATTCAGTAATAAATTAATAATAACCGGTTTATGGTAATTTATGTTATATAGCTATTAATTTCTAATTTTAAAACAAACTGAACCTTGATTCTTTCTGCAAAGATAATTTCGTGTCGCATTCGATCATTGTCAGAACTGCAATGATATGGATGAATTCTAATTTTTCTGGATAGGTGCGGCCCCAAATTAAACCTGGAAACGAAGCATTCGTTCGTCAGATTTCCATTTATTTATGTGATGAACACGTACACGACGATTTCAGTCCCAAAGATTTTGATTGCGCTCCTGTCGCCATGACCGAGCCAGAGCGGGCCGTTAAAAACCAGTACTGCCGTACGCTGATTGCAGTATGGTTCAGCGGAAACTACGTAAGAAAGCAAAATCAATTTAAAAAAAGCGATGGCATAGAGAATATGAGCAAAAAACGTCCGAAAAAACGTAAACTTATATGAATAAATTCGTTTTAGGATTACTTTTATCCAAATGGTACGGGAATTTTATTAACGAAGGAAAATAGTGGACGGTACGTGCTGATGCAAGTCCAGTACGATAACAGCCGTAAAACAGGCAAGTTAGTCCAAAATCATACAAATTAAAATAGTGTTTAATCGTTAAATTTATCACGATGTAGATTTTATCGATAACTCGGGACTGCTCCTGCTGCTTTCCAACCAGATCCGGACTCATAATGCTGGTATACTGACGGCGGGATTATTGCAGTACGATTGTATGTATTTGTACGAGTACTGTTTGCAAGGACATCTGTAATCGTTATTACCAGTTGAATTATTCATAATTTACTTATTCGCTAGATCCGCTGACAGTTCCACCGGGAGTAGAGGATTTCGTTATAACCAGTTCCTGCATGGATTTCTGCACGCAGTCGGTGTGTTGACGATAATTATTACAATAACTTACAAATTTATCAAATGATTTTCAAACAAACCTACAAATTATTAAATCATCCTGAACGTGACCTTTGTATTCTCCAGATACCAGCGAGCGGGATTAGAGTATTCAGTTCTGTTATGAACATACACCGGAAAGGTAATTTATGGGTGAATAAATACTTCTTATATGTTACCCTTTCCCCGGTTCTATTCGAGAAAAAAGCGCCCATGTCTTCTTCATCCAAAAGATGTCTTTTGGATGGTTATTTTTTGAATTTCAGAAAGCCATAATATAGTTCCGTAGACCATGTATTTTAGACGTGAAAATGTACATAAAAAGGGGCTCCATAAGTATACTGAAACATGCCGTTCTAAAGACGGCGTTTTATGCTCCGATGATGTCTAAAGCACGTCAAAAAATTGCTTGCCGTAGAACCGGGTTTGTTGCATTCCGTCTATGTAAAACTGAGCTGATTGTGAATATTAACCTTTCGTATAATATCAAAGTATATATAGTACACGTAGGGTAAACTTTCCGAATTTTGCACTATAGGGCGGAAAACGGTGGTGCGGGTGGTGCGCGGTACCAAAAGCACCGATATCGATGTTATTCTCAGTGATAACAATGTTGACCCGACTTATCCGGAGGCGCGACAGCCTGATTCAGAAATTACGGTTTTACCGGTAAAGGAATCCATTTTTGAAAAGATATTTTGTTTTTTTGTAACAAAACTTCGTAGGGTGATCGCCTGATCGTGGAATGCCATTACTCCACGAGCGATTCGAAAGCTCCGGTTTTTGTAAGCGATCTTTGTGAACTTTTGCAGAATGGCGGAAGCTGTTTGTATGGGCCACAAAGTGGTCTTTATATGGTGTTATTTAATAATTTTAGGGTGGAATTGGAATGGACGGCGAATCCTGTCTAGCCTATCTGTCATATTATCCGGCCATTAACTTAACTTCGTGTGGAAGCCGAATTAATCCACGATCGTTTCTGGAAACTACCGCTTACATTCCTGTATTGTAAGTTTTGCTTTCCTTTTATTTCGAATTTTTTTTCATAAGACTGCTCATGAACAACAAGTTAAACTACGTATTAAAGTCATCAAACAATTACTCGTATGCAAGTACTTAATTAAATAAATTTCTCTATTTAGGCAACGTACTGATATATGTAGTATGTGATATTATGTAAATGTTGAGTTTTGATACTTAATTTTATCGAATTGGTCGTTCAGGTCCGATGCTAACTCGGCCCCGGATGTTAACGAACCGCTCATGGAAGATGCTAATAACGGCTCCCTGATTCGAACTTACTTCACGACAAAGTACGACTGGAATGTTGGAAACATTGCCAACCTGCAGTATTTTTACAACTCCCAAAAGCAGACCGGTGTTTGTTCCGGGAATACCGTATGTTCAATGGTTCATAGAGCTTGAGCAATATGATAGGTGTGTTTGTAATTTTTCTCCACCTGAAATAAGCAATATTCAGCTTGCGAAATTATATGCATAATGCGCTTGTAAAAACTTTACGGCTTGTTGCGTAGGTGGACGAAACCCGGTACGCTGTTATCGCTCCTTACGATGTAGTTCCACCCGCGCCCGAGACGTGTATCAAAGCACCCTACGTGATTCTGCCGAAACCACAAACCATCACTTCCGACACCAAGCCAATTATTGGAGCATCCGACAAACTTGCGAAACCGGCGATCGGTACACCGAACAACGGCACCGCTGCTGCCGGTGTTCGTGCTGCAGACGCAACCACCACCGGGGGTCCACGTTCGAGTGCTCGAAGATGGGAAAGTTCGAGTATCGGCATCGCTTTTGCATTCTTTTGCTTTGCAGTTTATAAAATGTGATGATACGCTCCAGCGAAATATTATAATAACCATGCATTTGCATTATATTTTGGAGCTTACCAGTGCATTGTGAAATTGTAAATTTGGGAGCTGGATTTAGATCTTTTGTAAAAGTGCGTAATTGCTGCACAACCAACAAAGCCATACGTGCGTACGGTTCAATTTCACCGTGAACACTGCATTAATGTACCGGATATTGACCATCACATTGTTGTTTAATTAATTAATTATTGTTTTCATAATCGCCAGTAGCCACTGGCTACTGGCGATACACAGTGACACGCCCAACGTACACTCTTGAAACACCACCGCGACGCGACAAAATAACAATGTTAATTATGTAATCTTGGCTGATATCCGTTTCACAATTTTTTGTTTTAATAAATCAAACACTTTTGAAAACATACAGTATTCGCAAGGAGTACAGAATCCGGGTTAGTAAATAAACACGTTGCAAGCTGTCGGAAAACATATGGCGAATGGTGGACATTCAGCTCATGGTCAGCTGTAGACTTTTTCAACGTTTTCGACGTTACCGACAACTTTTTCAACGTTTTCGGCCATTCCGTCACTCTTTAGTGACCTTTGTCCATGTATTACTGTACTGTATCCATCTACTGCTAACGCCACCCATAAGATTTTACGTAATACGTGAGCCTCTCATAAGGTTTTACGTTATTCGCGAAAGTCCTTCTCTACTTACTTAAAGAAGGACTCTCGCGCAGCTCTCTACCTTAGCGTCCTAATCGGCCATAACAAAAGAAAGTGAAAGGGATGGAAAATTTAGGTTCCGACGGGAGAAGCCTCGTTTTTCGACTCCATCCGCGCATATTACCACAACTACATGGGTGTGTTAGGCCGACTTAGGCGCCATGTCAAGCCCGCGCGTAAGTATCTTTGGAGTAAAACTACCGGTAATACTTTGTAAGCAGCTAACTTGCACATGGCCTCATTCGTCACAACCAGCAACGGTACAGTTTGCATTCGGGGAAAGATCACAACGATTATCTGTACAAGAAGTATACATCAAGATCGAACGATAGAATAAGTATCGTTTCCGGCTCGACTATTTTTGCACAACAATGTCGTTTCGCTGAAAGAGCACACGTGCTGCTAAATTTATTGTGATTTTTTTATGATCATATTCAAAGAAATAACCTTTAACGATGTATATCCATAATTTCCTGATTCTGCTATCGTCACTGATGTGCTGCAGTGTACTTCTGCATCCCAGTGCTGCAACCGGTAAAAACTGCTTTACTTGTTTCTGCTTTACTTGTTAGGCGAAAACTCTGATGCTGTGTTTCAGCAATACGCACAATACGAAATGCAGTGGGTGAATGGGATGCGGATGGGGAAGCCAACAGCGACATGGATATGGGACACCTGCCTACGCATGCCACGGAAGCACCGGACACCGACAGCACCACCCAGCACCGGCCGGTAGCCGATATGGAGAAGACGGTGATGAAGCTGTCCATGGTACTAACCATGGATAACGTGGTCAGGCAGGCCTGCAACCGGTACCCGGCATCCTCGCAGCGGGAAATTGCCCTTTCTTTAAAGAAGCAGCTGAAGAAGGAGTATGCAAATTATTACTGGCATGTTTATGTCGGGGAAGAAATACCACAGTCTTTAACGGTAAAAACTTTATTCATGAGGTCATTGTGGCCAATGTAGTTATGATGAAATGTGCTCTTTGCAGTATACATACCAAGGTCGATACAGAGGAACCTGCAACGAGAACCAGTATGCGGTATGGTTCAATTCTCGACCCTGATTTGTCGACTGACTTTAATTACTTAAAAGAATTCTGAGATACAGTCCTGCTTATAATCATGTGAAGCACAATCATGTTCAACCAACAAGTACTTCTTCCGGCGTTCCTGGATTGTTTGCTGTCTGTAGAAATCTCATTGAAATTTAATTTTATGGTTTGAATCTTGGAGGAACGAAAAAACTACTGCATTTAAATGCAAATTCAACATTCATTCAACCGCTTAGTATGGTTCTGATTTTTATTTTGTACTTTCAAATGGATTCATTTGTTTTCCGGCGCATACAGATTAAACAGTCTGCGAAGTAATTCCTGAAAGGTTTACCGGTAATAAATTTTGTAAGTCAATTGGCACGCTTAGTGGAGTGGAAGTTTCTGCATAATCTTGGTTTCACGGAAGCACGCGGAAGCAAACCCTCTTCCGGCCAATTAGCGCCTGATGATTCACACAAGAAGGCTGGTTTCCTTTATGCGAAAGTGAAGGCAAAGGTCGTCCTGATCGATAATGATCGACAATTGCGTGCACTTAACAGTTCGCACGGCCGTGCACCCAACGACATGTAAGACTGGATTTTCCTATTTTCTCAATGTAAGTTTTCTTAAAGCATCAAAAAGCCAGAAAATTTTACGGAAATGAGGTATCTGGGGGTAATTACTCTCTGTCTGGTACGTTGGATATGTTTCGAACAATTCCCATTATATTCCAAACACGGGAATCTGGACTGTTACGGTAAAATTTTTAATTCATATTATTATAGGTGTTGTCGACGGCGTTTGCCGAGCGATTATACGGAGCAGCAACACGCGGACGTGGCACGGCCCATCTGGGAGATCCCAATGATCAGTACATCCGCGTGGAAGCGGAACTGATCAAACTAACAAATGACGGTGGAGTGACCGCCAATAATGCTTATTGTGATACTTTCGGCGCTTGTGACCCCAGAGTTTTTGCTCATCTTGACACGTAAGACTATTAATAAATATTTTGCCGGTAGTTACTAAAATTTTAGCAATTATAATTAACATAATAAGAACATCTAAAAAATTAATAAATTTTTTAGCTAAAATCATTGTTAAACATTATTTGATTAAATTATTTTTTGATTTTTCCACGTGGATCCGGAGATCCATTAATGCTATAGGAGTATATTGCTAACTCTGTTAATGTAAGGAGTTTTACTTAAATCAGTGCAAGGCACATTTTAGATCAGTGCGAGGCACAGGCAAAAAACATCAAGATTTCGAAGACATATATTTAAACATGTTAATGATAAATTCATAATAACTTTAGTTTATTCGACCTCGATTAAATTGTTTTCCCCGTTTTTTTGCAGCGATCGACCGAACGCTGAGTGGCCCGGTGCCGTGGCTGTGGAATATTGGCCGCAGGTTTTCGAAGCGGACAATGTTAACAGTCCGCTGATCAACAAGAAGATAAAACGAGACAGCTGTGCGAAACCGTACAAAGTACGCGATTCATGTAATATTAGGGGTTGCGTCACCATTTTTTCCCATAAATCATAATCAGTTGGTCAACATGCTACAGATGTGGCATATATATTGTAATTGGTTCTGCAAGCAGAAATCTGTACTTATAATTTTAATTTTCATATAGGATGCGGTTTTGCGAGTGTACGCTGAGGATTACGATCCTGCCAGCCATAACGACCAAATCAACCAATGGCAGTGCCCCATCACCCGTAAAGCGGCCGAGTCGGAAATTGAGGCGCAGTGGTCACCCGTCGCCGAATGTGTGCCGAAGTTCCATCCGGGAAAAATGAACTCTGTGACGTACGTGCGAACAGATAGATATAAACAAATAACAACAGATAGATATGTTATTTGCGCATCGAATGATTATCTAACTCATATCTAACGTTCGTTATCCCATTGCGATTTAAGAAAACCGGTTAATTATTCGATTTCTCTATTGTCATAATATTAAAAAGTAGTAAGTATTAACGTCTTCGTTGTACATGAAAAAGATTTCACTAGCTTAAATGCGACAAGCGGACAAAGTAATGTCGTGAGGAAGAGAGGACGAAAGTGCAGTTTCTATTGAAAAGCAGATATTTTATTAACAAATAATTTGTATTTTAGGCTTACCTACCGGTATCGCGTATTCCGTATCAACAAAAGCCAGTGCGATGCATCTCTTATTGCATCGACACCTCGAACTGTCGGTGCTACCACTCCCAGATCGGGTTGATCGGATTTCCGATATGCATTTGATTACTACCGCATATGCATTTTATAAAACTAAAATTGTCATATAATTTAACGGTACTTGTGTTTTCCACCTAATGCTGATGTGACCTTACATGTTAGAACATTGCATCTGGAGTATAACAGCACAAATATTATCTTGGAGAGCGAATAAAAACAATGAACGCAGAGCAGATTGCATACAGTCAGACTTGATGGTATCTGTTTGTACATATTACATAGTTATATAATTGCTACTCGAAAAAGACATCGATTTGTTTTTGGTATCCGATATCCCCCGCTTCCGATATCCCCACTTCCACCCGACTGCCCCCGTTTATTGCACTGAGTAACAGGACAGTTGCGAAAGCAATAACATAAAACGCCACCTTGTAGGGTGGGTGGGTGGTAAATGAAAACAGGAGAGAGCTAATCAACGCAATGATAAACAACAGCTCGACAACACGACTGATCGGAACAGAATGCGAAAGGCAATCGGGCCGCGTGCACGGCCGGCGGCAGCTAACACGTATTCGCCAGGCATGACAAAGAAAGTGGGCTGAGCCTGCGCGAAACAAAGAAGTACATGGAATTTACTACGAATTTAACTTCACTTAGCTAGCTAACTGTCCTTTAAATTTTGTGGAAATTCCGTATGAGAGCAGCGGAAGTAATTGGGCGTTTGCGGGTAGAGCAGGTCGGCGGCGCGGCGGCATATGCTAAGTCGAAGGTGCAGGTGATGACCTCACCGGTTCGAGCTTCCGATATCCCCACTTCCACCCGACTGCCCCAAAACAAATTACTCCGTCCGGTAAGAGTTCACGATAGGAGGTGGTCCGGTGTGGTGAAATGTACCAGTAAGGCAGATGCTTCGCCAGCGTCGGTCCAGCTGGATTTCGCTGTCAGGCAGTTGGTTAGCGGTTCTAACGGCGATATCCATCCAGTGTCCGGTGGCATTGTGCCTAAGCGACGATTGTGACTGAATGAGCATGTAGCGACGGATGAGATTACATGTTTGCGGTGGTGCAGGTCGGCGCGGCGGCGTATGCGACAATGAAGTGCAGGTGCGACCTCACCTTGACGTGTGTCCGATACCCACTTTCGCCCGACTGCCCCCAAACAATCTGTCCGGTCCGGTAAAGGTTATAAGTTGAGGTGACCCGAGGTGTTGAGGGTAGCGGCTGTGTGATGACATCACCAGCGCCCGGCTGGGTAGGGTTCAGGTTCAGGCACACCGATGCGGCCATCGTAAAGTTGGTTTTATCTTGTCATTTATGGAGACAGTCAGGCAAGCAGTCCGGCGATGGCGAAGGCGTGGCGCATGGGAACGCGCATCCACCGGCAGTGTCACCTCAAGGGTCGGTTTTCGTGCAGTTGACGGCCCGGTGGAATCTAACACGAAACAAGTGTGAATCCGGTGCGCTTTGCAGGCGTTGCAGCTGCCGAAATTAAAATTGCGACATACTTCTCCTTCAGCGGCGGCGACGTTTTGGATGGCTGCCCATAACCTGGTTGCCCTTCCGTGGCAGCGGGCAGCTGCTAATAAAGCCCAGCCATGCCACAATTGCGGCATTCGTCGTCCTTCTTTGCTCCTTCACGCGGCGAATATTGTCAGTCGGCTCTACACGCGTGTACAAGCGGGTTCTGGATACAATCAATGTACGTATCTTCGTGCTGATGCGCCCAGAGATCGTACTCCCGCGGGTGGCTGGTAATAAACGCACGGAACTGCCTGTCGTACCAAGCCAGTTAGCGGTCGGGACATCACGCTCAGCGTACGACGCAATAATGGCCAGATATTTAAAAAACTTCGCAGATAACATCGGTGCGACGGTGATGCGGTAGCTGGCAAATACGGAAAGGCTCCTGCCCATGCCTCGAACGAGTCAATTCTGACTTTGCCATCTTCAGGGTGAGCGTCATTTTCCCGTCCACAAAGGACAGATTAGACTGCAGTTTTTGGGCTTCTCGACCCTGTTTCGCCGCAGCAACAGATCGAAGTCCACATACTCCTCGTCCAGCAGTTTTTCGTAGCTTTTTATCAGGAATCGATGGCAGCTGATGAACAGAGTAATCAGACGTAGATGGCTGCAGCACTGGTGGCCCTAAGCGGCCGAGCATCTCGGTCGCCATGGCGCTGTAGTGCTGCGCTACGCTCTGGCGAGCTATTGCTGTCGCTGTCCTGTTCAGAGGATGAGGAACCACTTTTCTCACCTCGATTTCTACGGCGCTTGCGTTTTCCGCCATCTGCCTTGTTTACGGAGTCCACCTGATGCACGATTCTCCCGAAGTCGTCACCAAGCTGGATCTGAAGGTTTGACGAAGGGACAAGGGCGCACCGCTTGAGGCAGCTGAGTTCATTACGGCGAGCAGCGAGTCCAGCTGTTGCTGATGTTTTTGCTGCTGAAGGACAGACTGAAGAGTAGGTTCTACTAATTGAACTTCACTCGATCCAGATGGTTCAGGGCGAACTATGATGCTTTTCAGGCGCTGTTTTGGTGGTACTTTTGGCGAGGGGCTCTCGGTGTTTTTGGCCGTCTTCTTGCTTCTGGTGGCTGGAGGCATTATGTACCGATTCCACAGGTGGAATTACTCTCTAATTTTATCAAACTGTTGAGGAAAATAAGTGCTGAAATGAAACAGAGAGCTAATCAACGCAATGATAAACAACAGCTCGACAACACGACTGATCGGAACAGAATGCGAAAGGCATCGGGCCGGTGCACGGTCGGCGGCAGCTAACACGTATTCGCCAGGCATGACAAAGAAAGTGGGCTGAGCCTGCGCGAAACAAAGAAGTACATGGAATTTACCACGAATTTAACTTCACTTAGCTAGCTAACTGTCCTATAATTTAACGGTACTTGTGTTTTCCACCTAATGCTGATGTGACCTTACATGTTAGAACATTGCATCTGGAGTATAACAGCACAAATATTATCTTGGAGAGCGAATAAAAACAATGAACGCAGAGCAGATTGCATACAGTCAGACTTGATGGTATCTGTTTGTACATATTACATAGTTATATAATTGCTACTCGAAAAAGACATCGATTTGTTTTTGGTCGTTAAGTTATCTCATTGTTTTGCACGGTAATACAAGAACAAGATAACAACAATAATTTTAGTACGGCATTGCCAGATTTATGTAGTTTATGGCGCAGACAAATAAAACAAACTCCATTAGGCATACTGTTTTACTATGTATGTATACTTATTAAATGGCAACCATCGAAGTCGTTCCCAATCATGTGCATCGTCATTCTGTATTGTAACCCGTTTATTTAACTATCCTAAAAATGACTGTACTTAATATTGTTTTCATCAAAAAGGTGCTCTGTTGTAAAACAACTGATGCAGCACTTGTGTGTAATAGGCGTTTCCAGTGCCACGGTGCAATACCCAAAAAATTCCTTTAACTTAATGCTGGATAAATACACGCTGAAAATGTATTCATACGTAATTTAGTTTTGGTAGTAGTCAGTACTACTCAGTAGTCATGCAGCTGCATGTTCACTGCAGCTTTTTTCCGCAAAATTATACTACAGTACAAGCAACTGTAATTTTGCAGCTCCAGTACCGTACAATATATGCGTGATCATATGGATGCATCCGTTAAAAACTTTACGGAAATTGTGGATGGATATCCCCTCTTCACTGCATTATGCAGATTATCATTTAATTTAAAAAATACGAACCGGTTTCCGTTAATAAAAATGCTACATGGATATTTAGTTTTTTCCTTCCGGTTTTTACCGGCCATATGTAAGTCTTTTGTCTATCGGTTTTCGCGCTCATTCATTCTTCTTCATACTAATTTTGTAGACCCATCACAGCGACACAAGCCTAATCGGTACGTCACACAGTACCGCCAAAAAGTAACAGGAGCAATTTGGCTGAATCAAATTATAAAACAATTATAGAAACACATACAGCTAGGAAAGCCCAAAATATACACCGGAAGCGGCATTAAATAGCTGAGCCAGAATGGTACTTTCTGTGCAGTATCAAATTTTGGTTAAAATGTAGACCAGTTTATTAGTTAGTGTCCTTATTAGTGGCTTCGGTATCACTGTAGCTGTACCAGATGAAGTACGTATTTCCATTGCAGGTTCCTTTATAACGGCCCTGATAGGTGTACTGCAAAATAAGAATCAGTTAATACATTATACTGACGAATTCTTACATCCGACTACACTTTTAAGGGATATCGCAGTCATAATACTACAGATATGCAGTTTCGATCCACTGCTTAGTTAAAAAAATTCTACCAAAAAAATTTTGTAAGTGACAAAGTGACACTGTGCAGTCATTGAAATTAATTTACCTTCAGTGTGTCCGGGAGAGCATAGCCGATGAACACATTCCATTTATACAACGGGAGCTCCGATTTCAGAAGTGTCATCAGTTTTCCGGCCATTTCCGGTGGAGTCGGTAAACTGTACATGTACGAATTGCATGCTTTTCTGGCCACGCTGTTGAGACGCCAGAACAACGACAGCTGCATATCGGTTGCATCCGAATCAACGTCCATTTCATAACTACTACCGGCGAAAGGTTGCAGCGCAGCAAAGTGAAATGTGGGCATAGGGATGTTCAGATCGTCAATGCGCGCTGTCTCATGCAATCCAAAGTTCGGAGGCATCATTGGATTCCAAAGAGGTTCCACAGCAGTGGTTGATGGCATTGTATTGTTTAATGATGAGAATAAGTCCTCGTCACCCGTATTGGTCAAATCAACTACCGGACTGCCAGGATAAATCCAAGGCCCTCGGACGGACCAATCCCAAGGGGGAAAGTCATCATTATTCCTCAGCGTCGGCGCGGCCGGTATAGTTCCGAGCAAAGCTTCATCGTCGGCACCGACGTCATCCGGAACGGATGCTTCCGTTGTAGCAATCGCTTCCTCATCTGTTGCAGTTGCTCCAGAGTTGTCTTCATTGTTGTCGCCTGCAATTTCGATTACCACTGGCAAATTAGGGAGGAAGTGATCATTGGTTATTGGTGCCGGCGGTATTAATATTAACGCAGTGTCATCGTCATCACTGACGTCATCCGAAACCGGTGCTACCGTTGTAGCCTCCACTTCCTCATGCGGAAAAATAACAACTTCCGTTGCGGATGTTTCCTCATCATACTCGTCGGCAGCCTCTTCCGGTGCCGCCGTTACGGCTTCTGTGACGGTTTCAACCAGGTCATCGTTATCTGCCGGTGATGCTGTCGTTGCCGGTTCATCCTCATCCGGTGATTCTGTTTGAACACTGGCGAAAATGTCATCATCCTCGATTGGCGCTGCCGTAACTGTTTCTTCTGTTACCGCCTCTTCCGTTGCCTCATCGTCGTCCACCAATGGGGGCTCAGTTGTTTCATCGGTTTCTTCTGGTAATGTTTCAACCAGACCATCGTCATCTGCCGGTGATGCTGTCGTTGCCGGTTCTTCCTCATCCGGTGATTCTGTTTGAAAACCTGCGAAAATGTCTTCTTCCTCATCCTCGACGGGTGCTTCCGTAACGGTTTCTTCTGTGGCGGTCACTTCCGTCTCCTCATGGTTGTCCGGGAATGTGGCATCAGTACTTATTTCGGGTTCTTCCGTGAATGTTTCTTCTGCTGGGGAAATGGTAGTACTATCGTCGCTCACCGAATCGTACAATTCTCTCAGCTCTTCACTCGTTAAAGCGTCGTCAAGCGCTTGCTGCTGATCGTATGCAATGGAACCCCCATTTAAAGCTTGAGCCAAATCTTCCTCGTAGTTTTCACGAAAGCCTAACGGTGAAGAGGTAGCTAACTGGAAGCTACACAGGAGAAAAGCCAAAGAGGCTGTATAAAACATTGCCGACATTGCGGGAAATTTATTAATACACCGTCAAAGGTTAATGACTTAATCCGTTGAACGTGAAAGATGGAAACTGTTACAGTTCTCGGTTAGTATTTATACTTTCCATTGGGTAGGAAGCTATCGTCTACGCGATCCTTATCAGTGTGAATTCCAGATTGCTGTAAACGCATAAACTCGTGTATTAGTCATCGGCATTCCTGTGGTACCGTCATAAATAATGTGCGATTACTGCGATAGTTGTCGCGCTTTGTGTTACCCTGTAATATTCAGCTGCTACCAAACAGTGAAAGCCGGCCATGTTGCTCGAACCTGGTTAGATAGCATAGCTTGTTTATGGGGATGGATAGTGCGATAAAACGCTATCTAACATCGGAAGCGGCAAAGGAAATACACCTCACTGGGCGAAAAAAACGTAAAAACTGAAAGTCAGAGCGACGATGAACGAAACTGATAGGACCATGTAATGCTATTTTTGGCCACCGCTTGGGAAGTACAAAGCTTATCAGAGTTTCGCGAAAAGGAATAGATTTTCCGTCACTTCGCAATGACCACACACCTAATCATGTCATATTACGCGACCTTCTAAAAGGTTGCGTTAATAATGTACGGAGATGCCAGATACGAGATAGGCAGTCGGTTGCACAGAAAATACGTTACGTTACTTTTGTGACGCAAATATGGGACATCGTTTTCTGTGCTGTCCCTGGCTTCATAAAATACCGTTACGTTGTCCATATGTAGCTGCATATGAAGTATGAGTGGTGTCTGTAGAATAATAGAACATATGTTATGTCAGGACATATGGTTCCCGTGTATTCTTTAATGCATCGGAAATGCAAAATATTATGCCACGACGGGTTAAAGCCAGCTTAGGTGTTATATGTACTGTATATATATATATATATATATTGTACATCAGTACATATACAGCATATTTGTGCAAAATTTTGTCTTGCTTAAAAACGGTGACCTTAAATGCATGCTGTGAACAGTGGTTCAGGGAGGTAATTAATTGCGAAGTTACGGAAACGAAATAAGTAGTAAATCTGGGATGAGTACCTTGAGTTTATTGACAGTAATGCATATGCACGAAAGGTGGCGTTGAAGCAGCAGTTCATGGTGCGCGCTGCTTTATCGAGAATGCCGTCAAAAGCGACAAAGTTCAAGTCTTTTTGAAACTGGATGTACAAAATGCATTCAACTCTCTTGACCGTAATAAAATCCTCGAAGCAACGGAGGAATTTCTACCACTGTACTACCGTTATGTCTGGCAGTGTTACGGAACACCATCGGTATTGCTGCATGGCGCCTACCGCATCTCTTCCCACGCAGGGACACAATAGGGTGATCCCAAAGGACCGCTATTATATTGCCTCGCCACCATCAAACCACACCGCCATCTGAAATCAAAATTTCGCGAGAGTTTTTTGGATGACGATGCGCTTGGAGGTGACCCTGAAGACGTATACGATGACCTATGTACTCTGCAAGAAGCGTTGAAAAATGCCGGGCTGCATTTGAACATCGCCAAATGCGAATTGGTAGTGATCGGAGGGTCCGAAACCGATCGCCAAAGGGTAACTAACGCGTTTCTCCAATCGTTCCCTGATTTGCAGTTGCCGCACCTGAACGAGTTGAACTACCTTGGCGCACCACTCCACGATGACGCGGTTGCAGGCACCCTTGCTGTTGAAACGGAGAAGATTGCCAAGATGACACAACGCTTAACACTGCTGCCTGCCCACCACGCGTTGTACCTTTTGAAATGCAGCATGGGTCCGGTAAGAATGATTTACAGGTTGCGAACTGCGCGGTGCTACCTGCAAACGGAGTTCTTGCGACAGTTCGACAAAATGATCATCGACTGTCTGTCGAGAATTACCAATGTGAACATTACCGAAGCCATATGGATGCAAGCGGCACTTCCCGTCGCACAGGGTGGTCTCGGAATCCGGAGCATTGAGAAGCTGGCCCTTCCAACCTTTTTGGCCTCGGCTTACTCAGTGGCTAAACTGACTAACGAGTTAGTTGATTTTGACCCGGAAATTTATTGTCGCGGCGCCGCAGAAGAGTGGCAGCAAATGACCAAAGCTGACCTTCCGGCCTTCGAAACCAGAAAACATCAGAAGATTTGGGATGAACCGATCATCCACGGCACGGTGGAAACCCTCCTGGCGGCAGCCCAGTCAGACATGTCAAGCGAAGCCCGTCTTCGCGGTGTGAGCACTAAGGATAACGGCGCATGGCTGGAAGCACTTCCAGCCGCTTCCCTCGGTAACTTCCTAAACGACACCACACTCAGAATTGCTGTCGGCCTGCGTCTCGGCGTACCAGTCACCATTCCACACCGTTGCAATTGTGGTGAATGGGCCGATGCGCGAGGATACCATGGCCTGAGTTGTAAAAAAAGCCGGCGCCGGAAGCCCAGGCACAGCTGCATCAATGTCACTTTAAAGCGCGCCTTTGCTTCCGCCGGTATTGAAACGGAACTGGAGCCTAGTGCCCTGCAACGGAGTCGAAAACTTCGTCCAGTCCGATCCGAACTAATAAATTTTTCTCCGAACCCAGTCCGACTCCGAATTTTCAAAATCATACTCCGACCACTCCGATCCGTAAATGTTTTTTACAAATCCGAATCCAGTCCGATCCGCTCCGAAAATTTTTGTCATATTTATTTTTTATTTCATTCCAGAAAAATCTATAATACCTATACTATCCGCTGCAACAATTAAAGATAGCGCACGCCAGGTTATCATCGAAATTCTCAATTTTCAAAATCTTCGGAACGTTTATTTGATTTTTATGTAATCTCCGTTTAAATTTTGCGTCGTCTTAGCCATAGATTGCTCATACCTGAGCGTTTTTCGAGTTGCGAATTCCGAAAATTTTGATCTTTTTGCCATCGCAAAAACCACAGTTTCTGGCTGGTGCTTTCACGTGTTAGTGGCATCTCTTTTAGTTCTCAACAAAAGAACTCATAAAAGTTGTAATTCGGATTTTTTTTTTATTGAACAAGCTTCGGTTCTAACAAAGGGCACAGAGTAAGTAACTGAAGTTAACGTAAGTAATAGAAGTAGCTACGTTTAGTGCTTTACCGAATCACACAGAAGCCTCGCGCGGAGCGCGAAGCTGGCGATGCTTTTTGTCCTAAAAATTATGGAAATTCTATAAAAATCAGTTGAAAATATAATTTTATTTCGGATAATTCGGAGTCATAATTACATCCGAATCCGATCCATTCAGGCAAGCCTAAACTCCGAAACCACTCCGATCCGAATTTTTTTAAAACAAATCCGTCCAATCCGCTCCGAAAATCGGAGTGGATTCGGAGCGGTTCGGATTTACCAGTCCGTTGCAGGGCTCTACTGAGTGGAGCCACCTGGTACTTGCCTAACCAATGGCAAGCGCCCCGACGGAGTGACTTTGGTCCCATGGGAAAGAGGAAAAATGCTGACCTGGGACGCCACATGTGTGTGCACGGTAGCCTTGTCGCACATCGCGGCAACATCGAAGCAAGCGGGAGCAGCCGCGGCGCGCGCAGAGCAGGATAAAGTGGCGAAGTATCGGGAACTCACCCGGGATTACCTGTTCCGTGCATTTGGCGTCGAAACACTCGGACCACTCGGACCGGACGCATCTCATTTGGTCACCGAAGTCGGGAAGATGATACAACAGGAAACAGGCGAGGTACGGGCGACGGAGTTTTTGCGCCAACGGATCAGCATTGACGTCCAACGCGGGAACGCGGCCTCTGTCATGGGAACAGCACCAGCATCGGCCAACTTAGACGAAATGTTCTGTGTGATTAGGCCGCCCATTTCCGTAGTCGGCTGAGGCTGTGTATTCAGTACAATTGTTTCACTTTTATGGAAACTTGTGACTGTTTTGTAGCGCCAAATTGAATTAAAAATGCATTTATGCACCAGTGCAGATAGTATCCATCCATAACAAGACCTGGTTGTACTGTACACTAATTCGTTTTGTGCTGCTTGTACTCGTATCAGTTTTATTTTCCTGTAAGAAATACAGAGTAGGTCGGTGAGAAACTTACGATTAGAAACACAACAGCGTATGTCAGCGAGAACTGCATCCGGTCACTTTTCGCTTCTATATTCTTTCTGATTGCGGAAGGCACCCGATTATTTTGCACTGTCAGTTTGAATTGCGACTTACTCAGAATATATTCAATACAAATCCACAATAATTAAGGTCACATGCAATTAACACAACCGAGAACGCGTGAGCAAAAAGGTGCAAAGATTCAGCTATCACCGCTCTGCCAGAGCCAAAATGCGCATCCGGGATGTTCTAGCTACAATATATGTCCTTGTACTTTGAGTCCGGCCGTGCGTTTCGCCAGATTTGGAATCACTGTCTAGTGTCAGAAGCATAATGCTATAACGCCGTTTAAGTAGCACAGTACTGTACATAGTACTCGTACGTAAACAGCAAAATTCCCTTGATTTTGGCTGTTGATCTTTTTTACCGTAATACACAGTTTTGCCTTTTTATAATTCTTCTACGTCTCTATCCGACCTTCACGACAATGCTTGCATTCATAAAAGTCGCTTTCGTAATTCTGTATATGCAACCCGGGCCGATTATCGCTTCCAAGCAGCCCGTGAAATCTCCTGCTCGCCCCCACCAACATGCTTCGGTAGTACCGCGGTCGCGTCAGTTAAATCCTGGCACCAATATTAATCCTGATGTTACCGTTGTCCACGGCAAAGACGACATAATTCGCATCCAGATAACCAACATCGTCTCACCGCAGATCAACACCAGCAGCGCCAGCCAAGCGCTGTCCACCAGCAACGCTCAACCTGCACACATTGTGGGAGCTGTTGGTTCACGTGACGTAATTCCCTTTAAGACCGCCGTGTCTCCCGACGGTTTCGAAGGAGATTGGAGCGCCATGCGACTGATTTATCTACCGGTTCTTGTATCAGCGGATGAACTGAATGCGTCAAAAGATGGACATAGAAAACTGGATGTGCCCAGCGACGTTTCGACAGCCAGCGGAGATAGCGAAAGATTGCACCCAGTGGATAACACCCGCCTAGCGCCGTTATCTCAGCACAACCACAACGAGGTGATGCAGGGATGGAGATATCCCGAGGAAAGACGTTTGACGACGTGACGATCCAATTTGATAACACATATTAACAAATACGTATTTTGCGATACTACTGCATGTATATCTATCAATATCTATATATATAATATACATGCACATACTATTAGTATGTACAGCCAGTACAGGATATTATATAAGTAAGTAGCAGCAGCAGGTTCAACTTTACGGGATGAATTATTTAGTGCTTGAAATACTGCACCTGTGCTAATGAGCTGTTTTGAGTTCTGAAATGGATTATTCTCGTCTGCGGAGCTACTAATAACTCTGCACAAGCCCGTGCGTAGGCGCAGCATAATACAATTTATAATATATCTGTAAGTGCTGAATGTACTTCTACATCGAAATTAATGCGAATGCCCCAACAATGCACACTATAATAAAAACTTGTAACCAGCAAAACCGTCCGGACTGATAAACAGCGCTTTTCTGAGAAACAACCCTTGTACACTCTTCCCGGCCAACACTCGCCAAGACGGACACTCGATTTCGGTGGCAGTTGTTGCTGACTGGTTGATCAGAAAAGCAACATTCCAGTCTAGCACCATCATCTCATCATCCGGGCCAGTGAGTAATGCATATATACTGTATATGTTTTGGGATAGGACGCGGCGGACATGGAAAAAATCTTCGGGTGGGACATCGGGTTGGCCGGTTATACTCGTACATTCAGGAAGCAGTCGGTTACGATCAAACACGTTGGCAAGATTGCTTGGCTACGAATTTACAATTCAGCAAAACTATCCGGGTTGACGTCCAGTTGACAGAATACTGCACAGTAAAAAACCTTGGAAGGCAACATTGTCATGCGCACGGAATCTAATACCTCACAGCTTCTACACCGGCACGTACCTTCGCGTTCGGCAGCTCGAAGTCTACGTAGACTTCGAACTGCTGAAGGCGAAGGTAGTTTCGAGTACACGCGCGTGGCGTGCATGGGAGTACTCAGTTAAAGAAGCGCATCGCGTGCATTTAGCACTCGCCGTTTTCTGTGGTGACACAATGCACATAACCGCCAAGCTGTGGTTTAAATACTTGTATTCTCCACGCCAGACATTTATATAGCTCCCAATTCACCGGGGCCTAATTCATGACCTTGTGCAGCAGGTGTCAGGCGCTGCACTACCATGCACTTTCATCAAGCTAGGGCTGCACTTTCAGTTGGTTTGCGTAGAGATACGCGCCGTTTGCAGTTGCAAGGAGGCGGAAGCGTCGAATGCCGGTCCACTCGCTAGCGCAGTGTCCGCTTTGGGTCTTGCGGCGCACCTTCCGCATTACGGCCGGATAATGGTCACTGTCGCTGCCAAGATGGCGCGGCACTGGGCTTCGGGCGCGGTTCGGTTGGACAACGTGCATCCGGAGAACGACCAAGGAGAGCCCAACGCTGGCCACTGCATGCAGCACTGCGATAAAAGGCCTCACCGCACTATTTACCGCCCGAGAACACCAGCACGGTGCACTAAAGATTGCAATCGGGGCCGGATTGTGGCAGTTGTGGTGGCAAAATTAAGCCTTCGTCAAGACTCAGTTGAAACTTGTATGTCGACGCCACGAAGCGCGTAACGTAACCCTTTTCCGATTCCACTAATACAGTATCTGCAATGTCATTTCCTTCTGATGATAATTTTCAATTGGCCTGCCTACATTTCTTCAGTTATTTAAGCAATCAGGAATGATATTAACTTTTATTTGTGAGATAAAATAGCAAAAGACGTACCATGTCCGCAGATAATAATTTTTCCTTAATACACTAGCCAGTGGCCACTCATATTCATCGAATAATGCGCATTATTGCGCAATTGCGCACGTCTACGTCAGTGCAAATTAAGCCTACGTTTTTCTCGGCTTGGTCCATTTAATAAACGATCAATGTAAGATACGGTAACTTCCGAAAAATATACGGAAACCTTAATGTAGTGAATCGGCAAATTTGGCTGCATTTATCGTGAAAAAAAAAAGCTAAATAATAACACGCGTACGGGATGCAAATTTAATCCGTACTGCTGCGTACATCTACATACTGTGATTCGGTGTATGACAGCAGACCAATAGAAGTTTTGCGGACCGCCCCCTAACCGGATATCAATACATACTGCGTTGTATTGAATCCATGCGTCACCATCGACTTATGCACACTGACACTGCAGCATGAGCCGTGTGTGGTGATAAAGACGAACTCACGCAGACGTTTGAACAGCGAGCGATTTGTGTTTGATCATCGTTTCATGATTGTAAAACAGCTGTTTTCCAGCTTGGCCAGGAGTTATTAATTTTGAGGAGATTATTGAATTGCGTACAACGCGACGGGGTATGAGAGAACAGGTAAGAGCAACCTCCGTTGTAATGTATGTTATTACAGTCTATGGACTGTTTGAGAAATGGATTTGAGAAACTGTAGAATCTGAGGCTCGCGTTTTTGGGAGATCCGGACGCAGAATGCAACATCTGTCGGACGAGCACGTCCAGCTGCTGGAGTGGTCCAAGGAGCAGCCGCTCTCTGTCTACCAACTGGATCCGGCGGATCGCGTGGTCCTCAAAATAGCAGGTACAAATATCGGCCAAGAATTTCGCGAGTTTCTTCGATTTTCCTTGCATCGCTGTAGTTTGAGTCAGGTTTTCGCGTATGTGGAATTTTTTTCGCTCGATTTTTTAACGCAGAAATGAGGTAGATGTTGCTTGCAATGAGTTTCTTTAGTCGAAGCTTTTCTCGGAATTTGCAGTAATTTGCCGTCCTTTGGTGATGAGTGAAGGATTAGTTGAGTTAATTATGGCCTTCAGAGAGTCGTACATAGTTGGCGCAGCCGCGAGTCACGGCCAAGCGAGAGCAGTCAGCAAACGGCACCGCTAAGACCCACGTAGAAATGTTGTTTTCAGGCTAACATAAGCATGGAAGACGAGCGGGTGAGCGTTTGTTTTTTCCTTTCAAGTGGACGATTACGAGCGCTTTGTGACTTGCAAATGAGCCGCCGCGGCTCTTGCGCGTTTCCCATTGCAAACATGTCCCACTCATTTTCATTTTCGATGGCTGCATTATGCGCAGTGGACGAGTATTATGGCATGTTTTTGTTGTGCATAGAAAAGTGGCCGGTGTGAATTTATCCGTTCGTGCGGTAGCAGCTGGAATTTTTTAATAAAGAATAATTGATAAATTTTATTTTAATAAAGCATAATTAAAAATTTTTATTTTCAGAAGTTTAATAATTTTATTGTGAAATTTATTTTGGGTATTTTATTGTCGCAGAGTTTTCCAAAAAGCTCGTGACTTAATGCGTTTGGAGCGTTGTAAGAATAGGAGATTTGCATCTGAGTTTTTTTAGTGGATTGCTACGTTTTTGTGGCCGATGAAAAAACGTGTTTCTGCTTTAGCGTTCCTTTGGCAAATAATTCATGAATAGGCAGAGTGATTACGATTTTATATTTTCTGAATGGAAAAATCAATACCCGACTAGGAACAAGGCGTGACGGTAAATAAAGCAGCTGAATTAAGCAATAATAGCGCTTTGGCGGTATTGTGCGGCGATCAACCGGAAATACAGTTGCGATGGATTTATTTTTGGTGCGCTTCTTCATAACGTTGGCGCTGGCCGGGGAAAGTGGAGCAGCAGTTCATTGCCACAAAACTGAAATAGGAACATGTCGATTAGGTTGCTTTAAAAATGACAGCCGCGTGTGCTCTGGGATTATTTTTAGAATCTCAGTGTATTTAACTGGGAACTGTTCGGTTGTGGGTTAAACTTATGACAGACAGTGTTGGGTAACTGCCGCATCGTCCGACTTTTGAGTGGTTATTTGGGTTTTGAAATTTGATTGAAGTTTTTTTTATATTAATTGCTATCATGTTGCGTTGCTCGCTTGCTAATATTTATAAGAAAAAATAGCAGAAGCAATTAAATATTTGAAAATGCTATACTTTTGGTAGTAGAAGTTTCTCAATTTAAAATTATCTGAAGTGTGCTGTCACTGTGCAGTCTGTGCTCTTGAAAAAAATTTTGTGCAAGTGTTGTTTTATGGGGTGTTACAGTTTTTTACGTTAGGAATTAAGTAACAATTTTGTTGGTTAGGTACTTCACGTCCAGCAATGAGTGGAGTAACCTTTTGACAAACGTACAACTTTGATTTATGACTTCCCGGGACGGAGACATTGCAACAATGCAGTGACGTAGTCTTTTAGAAGAAGCTTGATTGTGCACCCCTTTGGTCTTTTGTTATTCTTGTCGCTGTGGTCATTTGTGATTTCGCCGGGAACACGATGGGTGTTTACTTTGATAGGAGGCTTTTGTTCCACCTGGTTGTAGGCTACTGCGGTGCCCTTTGTAGTTCCTGATTTTCACCCAGATTGATCAGGCAGAGTGTCAGGTTATTGTAGCTTATCTGAATTTGTAGGTCCGTTTAGATAGTTGTGGCGACTGAATTTGTTCAGTGAACTGCACTGGAAATTAGTGCAGGTCGACGGTACAGATACAACGGCTGTGTCAGTGTTATTATTAGTAATATTTATTTCTGATATATTGTGATTGGATACGTTTTATCGGGATAGAAGCGATAAGCATTATGAGATCGCAGATTAGGCCGACTAAGCACCCCTCCTACTGCCATTAATTTGTTATACATATCTGAACGGTAGAGCCCGTAGAGAAGTGCATCTCTAAGCCATTTCCGGTTCGTTTGCGGGTTGATTTCTGCTGTGTTTTGAAGAGTAGTTTTGCGTTATGCGTCTGAAGTAGAATTTTCCGAACTGTTGTTCTCGGGTTATTGGTCGGAATAGTCTCGGGATGGCGAAAGCGGCGATATCGTTTCGCAGGAACAAGACTTTATTTCGTACTGAGAGTGAACTGGAAGTGACACAGGAGCATACCAATGTCGTCAAGTGTGAGTGCTTTTCTTCACTGTAATTCTCGTAATTTTGTGGAGTCTTATATTTGTAATGCAGTGGAATTTATAAAGTACACGTTAACGTTGTGCCTGTAGTTAATAAAAAGTAGGAGACAGAAAATAATCGTGAATCGCACGAATGGATATCTCATATCTGTGTTACTCGGTGTGAGTGATACGAGTGATTTAAATGGATTAGTGTGGGAGGGAGAACGGGATCAGCGTCAAGCATGTGTCGGGCCAGCAGCCAACATTTGGCGCAGGGTGTTGCGCGTGCGGCGTGACAGTCTGGTTTCCGGTTTGTCTTGTTGACAGTGGGATGCAATATTGCGATGGCGTTTCCAATGCTGTCTGCGCTCTCCTGTGTTTAGACATATTCATGGCATGTCCTGCACATTTAACAACTGTGACTCTGACAAGTGACTCATCACGGGAAGAGGGATGTGTCAGACGCCCGACGCAAATCCAATTATGCGGCCAAAGTGCCTCTCATTACCGCTCGATTGTATCCTTTTATCAATAGTCGCTTGACTCAGCAATGTATACTATTACGGAAATATAGATATTATGTATTCGTGTGAGTACAATCGATCTGTTTACTGTTTAGCTTAAGCTGCAGTTTATTTCGCAGTGCCCGTAGGATGTTATTAAAAGCAGCCAGGGCACAATAGGGCTGCTTCCGGTTTCGGGTTTGCAGTTAAAAGTTGCTCTGGAAGTGGATAAACATCAGAATAGAAGTATGTATCATGAAAAAGTGTCGATTCTGGGTTTATAGCTATTGCATAACCAGAGCAAATGGCGTAATCGTGCCATGGGCATGCATTTTCTAGCAGGGAATTTGCTCCTGTTTGTATGATGCGATAAGCGTGTCAGTTTAGTGGTAGGACAGCGTCATTTTATTGGATTGCTGTCTGATCATATGTTGTTGATGTGTCACCCTGCAATTATGCTCCACTGATACCGGTGTTTATCTTTGCGGACCCAAACAAAATTGATTTATCACATGCTAGACTTTTAAATAAATTCTTTCGGCCTTTTCTTGCTACAGTTTATTAAATGTGAAAATTTTCAGTAATTATTTTTAAGTTCGCGGTAACACGCGCTTTCATAATTTGTGGTGACTGGTGGGCTTGATTAGATTAAAATTCGTATGTCTTTGATTACTATTTAACAAAACTCTGATACTTCTAAGATTTAACGATCTGGTGTATGTCCCCGGAAAACTGAACAATTTCGTACCTAATTAACGGAGATATTTGGTTTTTGTTTTGCGGTTTTTAAAAATGTTTTCATTTTCTTTTTGTAAATTTTGGAAGCAGTTCTGCGTACTTGATGCAATATATTGGAGATAGGAAAACGCCTTGAATATGTTTCTTTGATGCTGTGCGTGTACGTTGTCAGAATATGCGTCGCGACTCGCTGCATCTGTGCTCGTACCGTAATTTGGAAAAAGATACTTTTGTTTGCTGACTGCTTAATGTGGGCAGCTAACTATCTGAAAATATGAAAATGTGTGGATTAGAGTTTAATCGTTGTCGACGGTGTGAGTGGCTGGAAACGTCGCCGAGAGCGTAAAAGTTGTACACCGGCGCGCAGGTGAAACGAGGCCATTTGTTGATATTTATTTATTTACCGTTTTACGGACTGACATCGCTCGTCGGCGCCACTGTATAACCAGTTTGCCAGTGCAGGCCGCTCGTGGGCGCATTACCGGGGTTTTTTACGGCCAAGCGTTGTCTCATTGTCGCAGTTTAGCGGTGCAGTCCAAGTATGTACACATCTCCGAGACGTGTTTTCTGTTGTGATTTCTGCCAGTTAATAGCTTTCGGTTCATGGTCACGGTGCGTCGTAAAACTGCCCACTTGCGTTTTATGAGCTTTGATTTTGTTATGGAAATTATTTTAATGGGAGAGCGTGCGGGAAGTATGGAAATGTTGATGGGATTATGTGTTGACTGTTAGTGGAATTTGACTATTACGCAAGAGCGATAATTTTATTGGCGTCATGATTGAACTATATTCTGTGCAAAAAGGTAAGCGATTTTGCTGTCGATTTTCACTGCTGGTAACAACATGTCGGACCGCCAACCTTTGCGGAAGATTTCCAAGCGAAAAATTTCTTGTTCTTTAACCATTGGTGAGCTGATTTTAATCGGCGAATTCGATTATCTTCTCTTTGTTTATTTGTTTTCGTGTCAATGTATGTATCGCCTTTCGCTTAAGATCGGGATTTTCTTATAATTTTTTTTTCTCTCAAACTCAAACGGTGATTGTGAATCTGTGATTGTCCATTGTGTTGACGTAAGCGGTTAAGATATATTTGGTAATTGTTTTTCTCAGTTTTATACGGTTGTGTTTGCAGCCGAAAACAATTTTTAGAATAATATAGTTATTGAAAATTAAATTAAGTAATGGATTTAAATTTACGGGCAGTTGGTGTTTATGTAGTTGAGTCTCCCTACTCTAGGTGGCTGCTTGAGAAGGTGCGCACCTTAAAATCTTTTCGCGTTCGAAGTTGTGAGTGATAAATACGTGGGTGTTTCTTTTTACGTTCAGTTTTCATAATAGGTATGTTTAATAATGATACGTCTGAGTATTTTGGTGCTTTTATTTAGTTTGGTTGATCTGGTCTCTTTCTCAAGTACTGTCTTTCGTATTGACCTAGCTAGTCATGTTTATTTACCGGGTCGAAGTTCGTGTACTGACTCAGGTTGGATAATATTTTTGCATTTGTTGATCTGTAGGTAATAATGATACGGAAAATACCGAAAATCTTTAGATAAAATTGCTAGAGTTTTGTGCTTCTGGGGATGAAGCGAACTAGATCGTAAGGCTTTTTATAAGCGGACCAATTACAACTTTGGAGTAAAAACCTGTTAGTCGGCTGCGTTCAACAGGTTTTTTCTGTCCATTGAAGGAAACGCAAGTTGCACATTTTATTCGCTACTGAAGCATGTGAAATCAGCTGCCTCTGTCCGCAGCGTTTTTAAAAACAGCGGCGTGTTCGTTGCCAAATTGGTTGGACGTGTTTGGTCAGATCCACCTGTGTGTGTGGACGGCGCAGCTGATCCTCCTCATCTGGTAAACAGTGCGGTTGATAGTAATGAGTGCCGTCAAAGGGCTGGCCACTTGTGAACTGGCGAGCAATTAAGGGCTTGATTAGATATTGCGCGTGTGGCCATTCGGCAACTTCGCACGCCGGTATGACGCTGATTGGAGCAGAGTTCTGCAGTTGAGTTCCGTATCCGGTCAGCATTTTGAGCAGCATCTCTCGCACACGCACCAGCGCTGGTGATTAATTCTCTTGAGCTGATAAGGCGACGTTTCAATGTTAATTTATGCTGCATTCATATTTACTTTCGAACTGACAAAGGTCGTGCTTGTCAGGCACGATTGATGGTCGATACGTACGAGCAACGTGTACTACCGGCGTGTTTACTGACCAGCTGCTTGCGATAGTTTTGGTCATGGCAATTATCGCGAGGTTGCTCCGAATTTGACCGCTACAGTATAAATACATAAATTTTTTACATCTTCGCTACCTGCTTTTTGCGGATTTTGACGTAATTTATTTTAGTCGTCTGTAGCAGCAGAATCTTCGATCTTGTAATGTATCGTCTGCTTGTAGCGATAGTTCGAAAGCGCGATGCTTGTGCACGAGCGTATATAGTTATCGAAAAAAACGGCGAAATGTGGTCTAAAAGAATGGGTCTCTTTCACGGAAATAGTTTTATTGGTCGAAATTACAGGGTTGTTTGACATTGTCGCTCCAACTTCGGAGTTGTGAAGACATTGTAAAGCAACTGTTGCGAATCGTGTTAGAGGTGTCGATGGCAGAGCGGTTTCATTCTTAAACGGTATCGCTTGGACAGCAATAGTGTACTTACTTACTTCAGTTACTTGTACTGCCGCAACTGCCAACTCGTGTTAGAACAGATGGCGCAAAAGGCGAAGGAAGTACGTACAGAGCAAATAAGACCGGTTGTAGAGTAGTGTCTAATTGGCACTGTAGCGCACCTTTGCACCGGCTGGCCCGGTGAGTGTGCACTGTGTTGATGGCCGCTTCGCCACAGACACGCCACCATGCTTTCCGATCGACCGCACAGTGCAGGTTGATATTGTTCACGTTTTATAACAGTATCCGAACTCATCGATGCGGTGCAGGACTGTTCTGTATTGAGAGCCTATCGATCGGATTCTGCTGCGCGTTTAATTGGGTTTTGCCAGTATGTATAGTTTTCAGCTGTTTTGCTCCCGCTGATTGACGTGTCTGCTGAACTTGACATGCTTTGCTGGATTGCTATATCGTGTTTCGCTATAATAGTGTTAAACTGTAAAATTAGTGTCGCGAAAACATCTGCATAGCCGGTTGATATTTGCAATCGATTTATGAATAATTATGGTGATATTTCATGGATGAATTGCCTAGAGTTTCTAAGGAATGGTATGAGGAGAGCCTCGAACGTTTCAGAGGTTGGTTGATGGATTACCTTTGTTCTGTTGTGCGCTTTCCTTTTTTTGTTAACTGGTTTAACGTATATGTTAGCACAATATTGCCGGTAAGATAAATTTGTTTATTTTCTAAGGATCACTTCAATGTAGAATTTTTTGTACTCGTACGCTTTTGTTTCCTAAATTTGGAGTTTTAATTACGGTAATTTTTGTCGATAATTCAAACCTTCTTGAAGCTATAAATTTCTGCTGCTTATACTACTGACATTGTTATTACTTTTCATATGTTCCGACTTTTCGGTAATAGGATTTAATTATGTAATTATGTGAGTAAATCGTGGTAGAATTTGATTAAGCACCGGAACTGTATTTATTGTAGCGTTTTTGTTGGTAATTGTTCATTGTTGTTGACAAATATTGGGCTCGGTGATTCTTTTTTCACCCGTATGACGCTGGCTACACATCGCAAGATGGCTGGTTTGTTTGAAGAGCACTTGAATCGCTTCCGACAAGCCGATAATTTAGTGCGTGGATTGCTTGTTCGTTTTTTGGATGGTCTTTTGTTGCGGCGCGTAATATTGTTTATTTGATGTAGTGTACGGTGGCGATGTGTTGTACGCCGCACTCGAGAGTGGTCAGTTAGCGGCATATAATGGAAATGCATGTTCGCTGTTTTGCAGATGAGCGCGATGCCATTCAGAAGAAGACGTTTACGAAATGGGTGAACAAGCACTTGAAAAAGGTATGTCTTTTATCGTAATTAATCAACACGACTTTTTGCTCCTCTCTGCTTTGTTCTTCCGTTCTGCTACGCGAAAAATCTTTTTGCTCATAGCAAGAATCCTTATAGTGAGTAATTTAGGTAGTTATCGCTTTTTCGCTTCTTATTGCTTCTGGCATTAAACAAGCACAGATGATTGGTAATAGAAACTGCCTAGCATTTAACAACGCCCGATAGCTTTTTCGGTCTGCTTTTGTAAAAGGGAGATCGTAGGTTAGCGATGTACTTTTCGGGAGTCGTATCTGTGGAAGTTTTATGAAAACGGCAGATACTTTGACTGTTTTTATCTCCCGTTTCACGAGCTTTTTTCCGGCGTCGGTGGTCGTTCTCTCCGGTGGACATAAAGATAAAGCTCGTGCTCAGCGCGAATTCTTTGACTCGTTTATGAGAACCACTGTTCGGCAGCGGGTGGTTGGTATTTGAGCCATGAAATATATTTCGATTATGTGTACATAGAAGATTGCAGCTGAATTAAGGCGAAGGTATCTTGAAGTGTTTTTAGTTTTTACCTATTTGGTCGTTCTCTCGCGGTCGTCTTAAATTTCAGTATGGGATGTTCGAGAAAAAAATTCCCTGTTAAACGTCAGCTCAGACCTAAGCATCTACTGATGCATTCCAAAGTTTTTTGTTGCACAGGAAAACATCTAAAATAGCGTCGCTTGAATAAAAGTTTCGTTACTTTTTTAACTAACATTTATCCCGTTTTAAAAATATTATATTTGATCGTATTGCAGTTGTTTGAAAGAGTGTTTTGATTTTCCTCATTTGAAATAATTTCCTGCATGATGTAATGAAGGTGTGTGGTTCTTGGTTTTCCTGATTTAATAAGCTTTTATTTATTTTGCATCTTCCAGCACTGGAGGTTTATACAGGTCAGTCCACGGCTACTTCAAGTAGTTAATTTGAGAAAGATTCATAACGTATTCATAATGTTTTAACGTTATCGAGCATGGATTGTCGGCCACTTATCTGGTCTTTGTCGTGCTGTATCCCGTTGAATGCATAACTTCTGTTTCCTGATCATAACAGTAATCATTAGCCAGCAAACGCTTCACACTGCCTGAAATTCGATACGGGACTAATGCGTCAATCTGCGTTTCATTCGTCTGACTGGAATGAATTCCTATTACGACCATGTTGTAGAAATTAACTCTATAAGCTCCCCGTCTGCCTGACGATGTAGACTGGCGTTGTTTATCTGAACTGACCGCTGTCCATTGACACTTGCCCCTTTTTACGCTTCCGCTGCATGCTGAATTGCTGATCCCTGTTCGTGTGAGCCTAACATTGTAGGGCTAACGAGCAGTGCAGTCTCGGTACTTTTCCCTTTCCACATGTGTCCAGCACGTGCGATATGTAAACACTGCCGTAATAACTTTCGGGAAATCGATATCAGTTTTCGTTGCCGGTTGTTCTGCTCTGGTGTATATAGCATGGTTGGGTGTTTTTCTGCTTTTTGCTTTGCTGGACTTCGTTTGTGTATGTGTGCTGCAGTGTGTGTTTGTACTTTGAAAGTAAACGTGCTTGCATTATTAATGATGTGAACTCTGTATTATTGGTTTTCCGGCTAATTGAACGCCAGAACGGATCAGTCTGTTAAAAAAAGCAGTTGCTTTGCAGTGACTGAATAGTTACAATATGAGTAAATATATCGACAATAATGTTTTAAAAAGTAATACAATTTAAATACGAGATCACCGTAAACATTATATGTTGAGATCTTGTTCTGAATTTTTGTTGTGGCTTCTTATGGCGGCGAAGTTTTATGTGAATAAAATAATTCAAATTCGTGCAAATATTATTTAACAAGAATATATTCAGTAATGTGTCGATAACATTCACCAGTGTTCTACAAATATTTAGATGAGAAAGTAGCATAATGGTTTGTTGTCAGTTTAATGGATCATAAGGAAACTACATATACGAGGACATTTGGGTGCTGTGAACATACCCTGCACGATTAGGCTGCGATGAACAGCTGGTTAGCCGTAGCTCGCAACGCTACTGATATCACAGTCTGAATGCAAACGGCTATAAATTTAGCCGGCTGTTCATCGCAGCCTAATCGTGCAGGGTATGTTCACAGCACCCACAGCACCCAAATGTCCTCATAATCAAAATGATCCGTTCTGGCGAGTGGCGAGTAGCATTGCATGAGATTTTCGAATACGATTGTTTAAATTTGTCTCTTATGAATTATGGTTGTGAAAAATGTAGGCCGGAAAGACGGTGAACGACTTGTTCGAAGATCTGCAAGATGGGCACAATCTGTTGTCGCTGCTGGAAGTCTTGTCAGGTGAACTGCTGGTAAGTGGCGGAAGGCAACGCGAGAGACAATACCGGTGCATTCTGTGCGTCGGCATTGAAAGTGACAACTTGTCAGCCGGCGCACAACGGGATGCCGTCAGAGAAAATTGATGTTCTTTGTTGTAAAAATTGTTTTGCCGGCTTTTTAATTGGAGTCTGATTATTACAGGCGCGCGAGCGTGGCCGGATGCGCTTCCACAAAGTGCAGAACTGCAATGCGGGACTCCAGTTCCTCAAGTATCGAAAGGTACGCATCTTTCCCTTTTAATTGGATTTTTGTTGGTTTAAACTACCCGTTCCACAACTGGCAGTTTTTACCCAGTAGTTTATAATAGCGGAAATTTTTTACCCAGTGGTTTTTTGGCACCTTATTTCTGATCAAATTTTAAACCATAAAATTGTGATTCGTCCGCATTGAACGATTTTGTATGGATTTCTGCGGCAAGATTTGGTTGAATTTTGTTTTTCATTTTCCGAACCGCTTAGTCATTTTACCCTTACATTAAAATTAAAAATTGATCACGATGGTACGGATACGTTGTCAAAGAAATAAAATGGCGACGGCGCCGTTCCTTTGGCGAACGATTAAAAAAGCTGGTCTATTTTGATTTGAGAAATGACTAACCGCTCGTTTAAATTTCTTCACTTATGCTGACTAACGAAGTGATACTCGCTGAATTAGAATGTAGCCGCTGGCAGTTCACAGCGTATTCTTTTGTGCGGATTAATGAGCGATTTGCGAATATTGTTGCGCTTTCGTGCAGATTAAAGTTGTTAACATTCGGCCGGAGGATATTGTCGATGGGAATCCCAAGCTGACGCTGGGCCTCATATGGACCATCATCCTGCACTTTCAGGTCAGTCGCGCCGGCCAAAACCGTCGGCTGTTGGATATATTCATACTTCGTCGGATTGTTCGATAATTCTCTGCAGTCACGTTGTTAATATTGTTACTGTTATTATAAAAGTACTATTACTTCGATGACTCGGTGTCGCCGCACAGCCTGATTATGCTCGTAATATTCAGACGGACTGCGGAGGCGTCAGCCGCTAGAATGAGCCATTATTGCTAACAGTAATCAGTTATGACTAACGAGATTCGATTACATCACTGTCATGCACGATCCTGTCAAAACTTTTGTAACACGTGGATAACTTTTGATTTTAATATAAGTTAATTATAATTTTGGATGAAATTAAAATTTTTAATCGATTCAACACAGTAGAAGTGAATTCTTTTAATTAAATTTTGCAGTTATTTTTAAAAGGGCTTTATGTTGTTTTTAGTAAAAACTTGAGATGAATTGGTAGATCGACGTTATTTCGTTGTTTTCCAATTTTTCGCAATGACGCTCTCTCGGGGATGCTCTCGCAAGTTTGTATACTCGTATACTTTTCTTTTAAGCGTTGGGGTTTATTTTTCGAAATATTGAAATATTGCCCTTCATGCGTGAAGGCGACGATTGTGAAATTTCCGTATAAATTCCCTGACTAAATGATAGAATAGTATTGTTTGTAGCGGGCAAAAGGGATAAAATCACTGGGGTGTAATCGCATTGTGGCATGTCCATCTGAATGCGTTTGACGATTTTGTAGCATCACGATTTTGTTTTGCTGCATATGCTATCCTAGCTTCCAGACTTTGACTTTCATTTAAATGACGTGGAATTTTATTTTTTATTGGAAGAGTTGACTTGTCGTTGCACGGAAATTAGTTCTTGAAGAGAGTTCGGACGAAAATAACATTGCGGAATTGCGGAGTTAAACAGAGAGTTGATAAACTGCCTGCTGTGCAACATTAAAATAAGTACGACGTAGTTGGAGTAGGATGGATGCTGGTGAATGAATGGGAGGCCGGAATGTGATTGTTTATGGTAGTTGCGTCGGTGAAGCAGCACATTAATATAACGGGGCCGACTGGCGTTTGGCGTTCTCGTTGAATGTTGATGTTGTCTGATCATTTACCTGGGCAAAAATAATTCGCCACTACTTAACGGTCGTTGCGCGATCTGCAAACTGTCCAGCACGTTGCGACGCATGGCAGGTGGTTGGTTGTGTATATGTACCAATAATGTACGTACCTGTTTCTCTCTCTGTCAGAACACAGTGGCGTTACGCCTTGATGATTCGCAGCTGAATTAAGTGCGTAACTGCGCCAAATCCACTCTCGAATACCATGAAGAATCCATCCGAGCTCGTTTTTCGTACTACAGTGTCAGCTCAGCTGTGAGAGTTTGCGAGAGTGAATTCTTGTCGCGCTGCTTCCGTGTATGCGGGGCAGTCGAGATTGTTCAACGCAGACATTTTTTGAATTTTTATTACACATATCTGCGATCTGATCTGTCAGACGGCCCAACCGGAAATTATTAGGCTGTTTGCCGTTGCCGAACGTTGAACTGACTTTCGCAGTTATGACAAGTTGCCAGCTCTTATTCATCCGACTGTATCGCGTTTGTTGATGAATGGATTCAGAGACTGCTGGTTTATTTTCTCCTTTTTTGACCGACAATATTGATTCATCGCGGCCAGGTGTCTTGATCCGTCAACTGCAGTATTCTGTGGAAGTACTATGGAATTAACAATATTTATCGAATATTCTTGTGGATAAATTGGGATTACGTGACTCGGGATGCGCTGAATTCAATGCGGAATGTATCGTTTCGTCCGCGGGCGCAATTTCGATGAGGGTGACGACGCCCCGTGTTCCGCACGTCTATACATTGTGGGCAGTCAGCCGGCGTTGAACAGCCATCCGCCGGCACCGCCCGTGGTTCCCCTCGTGGAATCCCGGGTGGAGCATCGCAACCGCAGCGTCGTCAACATCACCATCGACGACTACCAGCCGGAGAACAGCACTGTGCAGGAGTCCCGTTTGTCGCGGGTCTTCATCGAAGAAAGCCCGCGTTTCAGCGAGGTGTCCAGCAAAAGCTGCGAAAGCGTGCTGAATAAGAGCAGCAAGCACCGCGTGGTCAAACGGCGCCGGAATGTCACTGAGGAGGAGACGGTGACGGTGCACCGGCGCATCCGCAAGGTGAAGGGCGGATCATGGGTGGATTTATCGCCGTCGAACGGGCTGGGTTTGAAGAATGGTCTGCCACAGTATTTGTTTGGATCACAGGTGAATGCAGCTGGGCAGTGTTTCTGCACAGATCGTTCTGAAGATTTTGGATTTTTTTACCGTTTGCGCTTGTAGCCAAAGAAAGGAGAAACAAGTAGTTAAAAATGTAATTGTTCCGATCTCCGCAATAGTTATCGTGTTTTATTACCATGGTTTTGTTTATTGGGTAACTGTTTGTTGACCACGGCGGGCCGGGTGTCTGAATGCGTGACCCGGATAGTCCGCCAAGCGTTTGCCGTTTTTGCGGGGCAGCGCCTCGTTAGCGAAAGTATTTGCACCGGTTAAATCGGTAATTACTGTATGCTTGGCTAGGATTTCCGAGCGCCTCGGCGTATTGGATTTCCCATGCGTCTGCTTGCAAAGGCAACAGTTATCGCATACCTGAAATTACTGAGTTAGCAGTTTTCTGATGATATTCTTGGCGAAATCGGCTTTGTGTGGTGTAATGTTGCTCATAGTGAGGCGGAGGTGTTTAGACGTGACCAAGCCGCGTCAGTTTTGTACACAAGACGATAATCAGTTCTGACAGAATTTGGCAGTTCATTGTTGACCGTGTTCCCTTCTTGAATGCGGATTTGATTTCCTGCGGAATTTTTTCTTGTTTATGACGATTGTCCTTTTGTTGACAATGTTTGTCGTCACATTTTCACGTATGTCAATAATCGTGGTACATCAATCCTAATCTAATGAAATAAGGGTAGTTTTTTTGCTGATTAATTTACATGCTGTTTTCTCACGTACGCAATAAATCGTGATACATAATCTAGAATGGGTGAAAGAAGGGCAGTTAGTTGTATTTTTTGCTAATTAATTTAGATATATGTGTTGACTGAATATTTAGTCATAAAATTTTCGTGAATTACTCACAAGAGAAATTAAGCTAGCATATGACCCATTGTGTTGTTAACGAATGCTCCGGACAGAATCTGATTGGAATTATCTTGACAGTGATAGGTTTGCGTGTCCCGATAATTGATGAGCGCTTTGTATCTTCTAAAGTGGCTCTCTGAGTGCGCGTTTAGCAACGTGAAGAGCGCTCTTGGACATTACACAATCAATCTCTTGGCGCATCCGTTCTGACGGCGTCACCCACATAAACGGCGACTTGTTGTTGCGAATTGTTACGCCGTGTGTGCGGCGGCACTTGAGTCATCGAGGTCAAGAAAAGAACTGGCTTGTTATATGGTTCGAAGATGCCGGCGTCACGAGCATTACAATACAGGGTGATAATTGGTGTTGCTTGTAGATCTCAGTGAATTTGGCGCAGAGCCACAATCAGGGCCAGGCGGAGGCCAGTCAGCAGCACGAGGAGTTGAACGCGCGGGAAGCCCGCAACGCGCTGCTGGTGTGGGTGCGGGATATTGTCAAGGGCTATCCGGGTGTCAGCTGCAAGGATTTCTCCCGTAGTTGGCGCGACGGGCTGGCCTTTAGCGCGCTCTTCCACCGCTACCGGTATGTTCGATTCCGGTCTTCCGGGTGGCGTCGGGCAGCCAACTGTCGGCCAGTGCGCCCGTTAATTTCCTTCTTTTGTGCAGGCCGCAGTTGATTGATTTCCGTGCCGCTCGACAGCGCACCAACCGTGAGAATCTTGAGATCGCCTTCAGTATTGCCGAGAAGGAATTCAACGTCACGCGCCTTTTGGATCCGGAAGGTACGTTGCTCGGGGGGCCGCACGTTTTTCCGGATTTACGGGTCTTTAAATAGCGCCATCCAAGCGTACTTGTTTTATGCTGAAGAGGCTGATGAAAGTTGTGTTTTACTAGATGTGGACACTCCGGAACCGGATGACAAGTCGGTTATTACCTACGTGTCATCGCTCTACGATGTCCTCAGCAACACCGCGCCGCAGCTGGAACCGGTCAGTTTATGTAACCGTAGCTCTCTTTACAGTCATTTGACTGTCGTCGAATTATGCAGCGTCACTTGTCCATTTTTTCTTGAAGATGATAAAATACCTACATTAATCATCAATTTTACAGGGATATATTCTGGTTATATTCTGTATTTAAATACAGTTGCATTTTATTTTTTTTATATGTACAGTAATTTATTTGTTTTTTGTATGTTATTATGAGATGTCTGTTTGCAGCTGCGTGAATCGCGTACGAATTTGTACGTGGACCAAGCGGCTGCGCTGAGCAGCTGGATGACGCGGATCATCAGTCAGATGCATAAAAAATACGAAACCTCCAGTGATCGCGAAACACGGGTGAGCGCTTTTGAACATGTGGCTGCCTCACCGAACCCGTCCGGTTAATCGACAATTTTTATTGTTGGATTAATAGAGTTTGATCAAAGAATGTGCCTCTTTGCGGTCGGATGATCTTCCAAAGAAGCTGGCTGTCAAGAATCAGCTCAGCGAGTTGTACTATGAATTAGAGGTGCGTCCGGTGGACTAATGATCACGCATCGAGTCTGTCTTGATCGGGTTTGTTTTGGCAGAATTTATATATCAATGCCGCCTCAGTGCCTGTGAAGGAGGAAATCCAGCCGGCCACCCTGGACAAGGTGTGGCGACTGATGCTGCAAGCCATCGACAATCGAGAGCACGCTCTCCATGACGATCTGCGCCGCTGTGAGCGTCTCCATCCCAAAGCGGAATCCGTACGCACCTCCGTCCTCATCATCGTCGACCGACTGAATCAGCTGCGGGATCAGATGAAGCAGGTAAGACGATAGTCTACGGTTGACATCTTGTGGTTATATGATCTTCCCATTTGGGGAAATTGTCGTTTTTTATTTCCGACTTACTGAGATAACGATGTGTTTTATGTCAGTCCGGTTGCTTTCGAATTAATGTAATTCTGAGGTGACCGGCCTTGTGTGTGACACAGGATGAACTGCGTATTCGGTCGGTGAAGAATCCGTACGAGGCCAAAAGTATTTGTGATAATTATGATACGCAACTGCGTGATATGGATGTGACAATCCGCACCACGATGACCGATGCACGGACACTGCGGGATGCGCGCTATTACGATGCGGAGACTATTTATTGCACTGTGCTGGAAGTACAGGAGAAGTTTATTACCATAAAGCGCTTCTACCAGGAAGGAATCATTGCTCAGGTAAGCCGATCATTACCCGTTGGCTCGCACCGTGATGTGCGCGCTATTATGGTTATCCCTTCGTTTTTTGGAGATTCTTGCTGTAACTGTACGACAGCGCGTTGTCATTAGCTTATTGGTAAGTGTTTGGGTAGATCGCGGGGAAGACGTTCACCGCCGAAGAACGCCAGGTGGCGCGCCGTGTGGAGAAGATCTCGTCGACCCGCCTGGTGGAGCAACGGGAACAGAGCGACGACAGTCAGAGTGACGACACGCGTTCGTTCGGCTCCGATGGCTCTTACGCCAGCACCAGCGGTCTGGGACTGCGCAGCGATGCCAACGGCATGTCGCCTGTGGTGCACATTCAGTCGTATAACGAGCGCGGCGTGGCCAACGCTGGGCTGTGGATTAACGGCAAGGAGGTTGCCAGCGGTGCTGGGCCAGGTACGACAACGCAGGTTTCGATTAGTTGGAATTATAAGGGATAGCAAAATGTTGATGCTTTGACAATCCGTTATTGTGTACACAGGTGAACCGGTGAACGGCACGCACGGCAGTCATCTCGTGCATGGTCGCTCTCCTTACGATAACCTGGGTGCCCCGCAAGCGAACGGCGATCGACGCCGCTCCAGTAGTACGCTGGAGCCGGTTCTCCATTCGGCCGAACCCCATCAACGCACCGAACCCAAGTCGGACGGAGCCAGTCCTAAGAATAAGCAGTCCATGGGGCTGTACTACTTTGGAGCCCCCAACGGCAACGGCAGTCGCCGCGGCTCCACGGATTCAGGTGCCTCGTCCGCGGTGGACTCGGCTGGTCGACGGGGCTCTTCCTCGGACCACCGGCTCGTGGGTACGCAGACCAACGGGCAGAAAACCGTCGATGCCGAGGTGCAGTACCATCCACCGATCGACCCGGTGGCATTGCAGCGCAAAGCCCGCGCGGATTCTCTTAAAGGTAATTGATGAATGCTAAGTGCAGTGGGGATATATCTCCTTAATGATTTGATGCTTTTCAGAGAAAGCAAACCAAGTTCTTGTCCAATTGGAAGCCTTCAGCCAGACCCTGGCCGGCCTAGACGAGCAGTGCTCGGATCTGTCGACTTGGGTGTCGCAATGTCGCGCCAGCCTGTCCGTCGTCAAACCCATCAATTTCTCCAGCGTCACTTCTATCCAGGACGCCCTGGTGGACATTGCCAAAGTGCAGAAGCAGGTGACCTCCCGCGGCGCCGATCTCAGTGCCCTGCGCACCCAGGTGGAGTCGGCGCGCGGCCAGTCTAAAGGCCTGACGGCGCTCCTCAACGAGCACCGCGCCCACATGTCCGGCACTCCGCCGGCCATCTACGCCCAATCCAACGAGCTGCAGACGGCGCTGGCTAATACCACGGCGCAGTTGGACCAGCTGACGGCGGAAGTGAGCAATAAACAGCAGAATCTGCAGTGCTTGGTTGAGCTGCTCGTAGCCTACAACGCCCATCACGACGAGGCCACGGGATGGATGAGCGTCCACGAGCGACACATCAACGAAGCCGAGGGAATGGCCAATGATAAGCACAGCCTGGAAATGGCGAAATTACGGTATGTCCAGTTTAATATGGAATTAAAGTGCGCGAAATTTACTATTTATTTTCTTTGTGTAACTTGCAGTGCTGATGCAGGTCTTATAGAAAAACCTTTTTTTTGCGAATTCTTGAAGCATTTCGATTCTATTCTAGGTTCGAAGAATTAGAACGGCAGATGGGTGAATTCCAGAACCAGATGGACCGCCTCGTGGGCATCAATGGCGATATTCAGCTGCGTACGGATAATCAAGCCGAGGAAATGCGCGGCAAACAGGACAAACTGCTGGACCGGTGGGAGGAGCTAAAGCGCGCCGGCAGCGATCGAATGCGTGCGCTGGACAGTGTGTCCTTCTTCCTGCACGAATGCGAGCTGCTACATGGCTGGCTGCTGCAGAAGCAGAAGATGCTGTCCGTTCTAGGTTAGTCTACACCGGTCACTGTGTGTGGCGAATGGTCTGCTTACGATAAATTTGATTGTAGGACCGGTGTCGTACGATCTGACGCTGCTGGAGCACCAGAAACAACAGGTGGATCTCTTGCTGGAGGAACTGGGCGGTCAGCGCACGCTTATCGACAAACTGCACGAGGAGTCGGAGCAGGTCCTGAAGCGTACCAAGGAGTCCGAGCGGCAGAGTTTGCTCGGGAAGCTGCAGGCGGTGGATGAGTTGTGGGCGGATCTGGGCAATCAGTTGGAGAACCGACGCCGGCAGATTGAGAACGCTGGCTTTGCCAGCCAGGTGTTTACCGAAAGCTGCCAGACTCTGAACGAATGGCTGGATGAAATGAAGAGGGTCTACGAGAACTTTGTGCACGGCGATAGCGCATCCAGTGCACAAAACCAGCTGCAGGTGAGTTAGCTTAACTGTTTTCGCCGTTTACCGGTTGCAACAGAAACAGAAACTTACTAACTTTGCCGACGACTCTTCTGACAGTAGCAGTTATTCAAGTGAGTTTGTTCTTTCAGGAACTCGACCGGATCGAGGCGGAAATCAGTGGTAAAGCCTACCTGATCAAGAATACGGAAAACGCGGCGGCTACGCTGTGTGAAGTGCTGAACAACGAAGTGATCTCCAGCGAAATCAACTCCAAATTGGACGCCGCTAAACGGCAGTACGCTGATCTGCAGAAGCGCGGTGAGAGTCTACGAAGCGGGTTAGAAAGAAATGTCAAACAAGGGCAGGAATTCGAGCTGGCCTTCGAAGAACTGTCCAAATGGCTGCGCCTGATGGACGACCGTGTCCGACCCGATGTTAAGGTACGTTTTCTCGTCAACGTCGTTGGCCTTGCAGAATGTATTAGGAAAGAGCGTTTGACAGATCTCTGCGCTGCTGGACGTTGTCAGCCATCAATTGGAGGCCTTTGACGATGTGCGGAGCGAAGTGGCGCGCCGCGAATACGATGTGCACGCCCTTTTAAAACAAGGACGGGAGTTGGGCAGCCGCTTACCCGCGGCCACCGCCACTCGCTTGGACGCCATGCAGGCGCAGTGGACGGGTCTCGACCGACAACTGTCGGACCGGCACAAGCAGCTCAGTAATGGAGTGGATCTGGCCAAACGCTACAAGGTGTCCGTGGATGTTCTGGAACCATGGTTGGCTAAGGCGGAGCACATTGCTGCCGAATTCAAACCACCGAAATTCAAGTATAGACAGACGCAGCCTTATGTTCTCTGAGCGATGAATAATTGGTGTTGTGAATTCGTTACAGACAAGAAGAATTGGATGATCAAGTGCGGGAGGTGCAGGATCTGCGTACCGATATTTCTGGGCACAGCGGCGATCTAGACGCCGTGCAGCAGCACGGCAGTTCCTTGCTGACGGCCTGTGAAGCCGATCTGGAAGGGGTGCGCGACGCCGTGGACACGCTGCAGACGCGCTGGGACACGATCAACGAGAAGACCATGGTGCGGGCCCGCTCACTGGAGGATATTGCCCACCGTCTAGGCGACTACGAGGAAGCCATGGCCACGCTACAGGGCGCGCTGGCCCACGCGGAGGAGAAGCTGGTGCAGGCGGAAGACAGCCAGCTTGATCAGAAGTCCATGGACCGCGTGATGGCGCTGAAGGACGACGTGGACAGCATGAAGCGCCAGATGGATCTGGTGGAGGATCTGGGGCATGGGCTGCTGGCCGATGGGCAGGCGTTAGACGGGGACGTCAGTCATATTGAAGAGGCGCTGCTGGCCAGCCGCACGCGTTACCATTCCCTGGATAATTCCATCGCCGATACCATGGAGTTTCTGGAGAAGGCCACGGCAGCGGTGGGCCGGTTTGTGGACGAACTGAAACAGACAGAACAGTGTGTCAACGAGCTGGAGGACGAGTTGGACAATATGGGCCCGCAAGGGAAGGATCTGGAGACGCTGACGGATCAGCTGGTGCAGATGGACCAGTTTGTCGGAAGTATTGACGACACGGCTAAAGAGGTGCGGCGCGGATTTTTGGAATTTGTTTTAGGATTCTTATAACATTATATTTTTGCGTACAGGTTCATGATGTTGAGGAAGCCCTGGAAGATCTGGTAGAAAACAGCTACGTCAGTAATCCCGAGCCGTGGCGCGAGCAGATCGACGGTATGAAGGACCAGTTAGCCAATCTGGCTTTGCGTGCCAATAACCGCGAGACGGAGCTGAAATTAGCCAGCGAAAAGATGGAGGAATTCCACAACACCCTTAACTCCGTAATGCAGTCCCTGTCGACTGGCGAGGACGGCGAGCATCTCCCCATCTCAGCGGATGCCAACGGCACACAGCAACTACACCAGCAGTTTTTCCGCAAATTGGACGGTGTCCTGGCAGCCTTGAACAGCACCGCCGATAAACTAGCCAACTGCGAGCCCATCTCGGCGCTGCCGGGGAAACTGCAGAAACAGATGGAGGACAACAATAAACTGATTACGGATCTGGCGAAACGGTCACAAGCGTATGAATCAGCGAAGCGGGCCGCTGGGGAACTAGCCAAGATCGCCGGGCGGACCCCCGATGACGGGGAGGCCGTGGACGCCATCCAGGATAAACTGGCCAACCTCGACGATATGTGGGACACCATCCTCAAGGAGACGGAACGCCGGGGACGCTCGCTGGAAGATACCTACAAGATCTCGGTGAAATTTTGGAAGGAACTGGCGGACGTCCAAGCGCTGATCAAAGAGTTCGAAGCGGTCCTCCAGGGTCAGGAGCCGCCGGCGGTGGAAGTCAACACCATCCGCAAACAGCAGGATGCACTGCAGGAATTAAAAGAGGAGTTCAATCAGACGACGCAGCCGGATTATGAGCAGTGCGTCAGCACCGGACAGGAGCTGATGGTCAAGTGCGGGGAGCCGGATAAACCGGAAGTGAAGAAGAACATGGAGGATCTGGATCACGCCTGGGGCAATATTACGCAGTTGTTCATGCAGCGCGACACGGACCTGGTGGAGGCCATGGAGAAGTCCATGACCTTTCACGGACTGCTGCAGTCCCTGCTGGTGTTCTTGGAGGAAGCCGAGGACCAGCTGGCCGGGATGGGGAGCATCGGGGCGGATATTGAGGCGGTGAAGCGGCAGATGGAGCAGCTGAAGGCCTTCCGGGCGCACATGGAGCCCCACACCGTCGAAGTGGAGTCCCTAATTGCCCAGGTGTGTTTTGACGCTGTTGCAGTGATGATCTGTTTTAAATTGGGTTGTTTTGAGCAGGCTGATGAGTTGATTATGAAGACGTCGGAGGAACAGGCGCTGGTGGTGCAGGGCCCGGTGGAGGAGATCCGCGAGCGTTGGGACTCTCTCAACGACCAGGTCAACGAGCGCAAGAAGGAGCTGGAGGAAGCGCTGGTGCATCTCGGACAGTTCCGGCACGCCCTGGACGAGCTGGTGGCCTGGATTGTGGAGAAGGAGCAGGGCCTGGATGAGTACACCATCCCCTCGGGCGATCCTAAGATCATCGAACTAGAGCTGGCCAAACACAAGGTATGTTGCAGACTTCGGTTGCATGTGGTTTTGTTATTTTTTTTTATCTTGCTTATTGTATTCGTGTTGAAGGTGTTGCTGAACGATCTGATCGCCAACGAACGGACATTGGACATCTTGAACGAAGCCGGCAGTCAGATCATCGAGGAGAGCGAAGGCGGGGAGGACGCCGCGTCTACGTCGGCGCTGCTGGACGACATGAATCTCAAGTGGCAGCAGCTGCTGCAGAAGGCCGACATTAAGCAAACCTTCCTGGAAGAACATCTCAAAGAGGTAGGGAATTACATAATAGAATTATTCCGGTCATATTATTAAAATTTATTAATGTTTTGCGAAGTAACATGGGGGTTGTATGAATGTATTTTGTAGGCGGAGTCGTTTCAAGACGAAATACAGGATCTGCTGAACTGGCTGGCCGACAAGGATCAGCATCTGATTGCATCGCGCCCGGTGGGCGGACTGCCGCAGACGGCCAAAGACCAGCTGGCAAACTTCATGGTAGGTGAACGTCGTTCTGGTCGTCGTGCAAAGAAAGTAATTCATTGGAAATTTAATAGGAGCTGTACAACGATCTGGAGGCTAACAAGGCCGTGGTGGAGCAGATCCTCCGCCGCGGTGCAGAGTATTTGACCATGGCGCCCGACGCCAACTCCGTCAGTCTGGATCACAATCTCAAAACCCTTAAACACCGCTGGGAAGCCGCCCAGACAAAGGCCAATGACCGCAAAGTAAGGACGGAAATAAGGAATCTTTTTCGCCTTCATCATTTTGTGACAGCGAAAAAATAAATTTAAATTAAATGATACTTTTGTTTTTAAATTAATAAAGATGAGCGAATTAAGAACAAAATACATAAATTCATATATTTTCTGTTAATTCACTTGCTGTTTGCCGTGTGCAGATTAAGCTGGAGATCGCCGTGCGGGACGCCGTGGAATTCTACGAATCGCTGCAGGGTTTCACACTGTGGCTGACCAACGCCGAGAAAGGCCTTTCCGCTGCCAAACCACCCTCCCGCGTCCTGGATGTAATTGTCCAGCAGATCGAGGAGCACAAGACCTTCCAGGAAGATCTGTCGCAGCATCTACCGCTTCAAGGCGCGCTCGACAAGAAAGGCACCACCCTCAAGTACTTCTCGCAGAAGCAGGACGTTGTGCAGATTAAGAACCTGCTGGCCAGCGTGCAGCAGCGCTGGGACAAGCTGGTCTCGGCCTCCGCCGACCGCCAACGGGCGCTGAACACCGCCTACACCGAGGGCCGGGAGTTCAGCAAGCATCACGCCGAGATGCTGGAGTGGATCGACGCCGCTGAACAACAGCTGGACGGCGTCACCGGCGTGCCGAATGACCCGGAGAAGATTAGAGCGCAGTTGGCCAAACACAAGGAGTTCGTCAAGGCTATGGCCAGTAAGCAGGCGGCGCTGAGCGGCATCACGAAGATGGGCCGGATCCTGAAGGAGAGCGCCGCCAAGGGCGAGCAGACGGCCATCCAGAATATGCTGGTGGAGCTGCAGAAGCGCTGGAAGACGCTGGGGAGTAAATCTGCCGAACGGCAACGGAAGTTGGAGGAGGCGCTGCTCTTCTCCGGGCAGCTGAAGGACGCCCTGACCTCCATGCTGGACTGGCTGACCAAGCTGGAGCCGCTGCTGGCTGAGTCGCTGAAAGTGCACGGCGATCTGGACACGGTGAAGGCGTTGGACGAGCAGTTCAAGGCGGTGGAAAACGATCTGAGCAGTCGGGCGCCGAATATTGCCAGTGTGAAGAAAGCGGCTAAGGAACTGTTGGCCGGCACCCCGGAGCCGGATGCCGTGATGGCCCGGCAACTGGAAGAGCTGGAGGGGAAGTGGGACACCGTGAGGCAGCTGGCCGGGAAGCGGCGCGAACGGCTGAACGACGCCATGCGCTGCGCCGTAGAATTCCACCAGGTGCTGTACTCGCTCATTGAGTGGCTCGGCGCCACCGAGATGAAGATCAGGGTCTTCCGGGCGCTTCCGGACGACGTCAAGGAGGTCCAGATGGCCATCTTCGAAATCCACGAACAGCAAAGTACGTTTGAACATAATTATTATACTCCACTTTTTGTTCCGAAAAAAGTGACAGGAATTATTTTGCTAACGATAAGCGCGCAAAACTATTTTTTATTTAATATTTCGTTACTTATTTTGTTACAAAATTACGCGTGGTATTATGTTAACAAAAAATCAGCATAATTGTTTTATTACTTATTTTATTCTGTTGAGGAAAAGTGGGCATAAGCATTTCGTTGTTTATTTTGTTGATCTGAATTGTTTTAGGACGTAAATACTGTTTTGTTTATTCTTTAATAGGTTATTCATTTAAATGGTAGACGTTTTGTTAAAGTGGGCATGGTATTGCCTAATAAAGAGTAATGCTCTTTCCTTCGTGCAGGTGAAATGCAGGCCAGACAAGTGAACTACGACACCGCGATGGAATTAGGCGCGGAAATCCAGGCACAACCGCACCCCGACGCGGCGGCGACGGTGCGGCATTGGCTGAAAGTGTTAGGTACGCGCTGGCAGGAACTGGAGCTGCTGATGAAGCAGCGCGAGCAACGCCTGAAAGAGCACATGACCACGCTGGAAAAGTCAGCGGAGGAACTGGAGCAGCTGCTGGTGTGGTTCTTCTCCGCCGAGGCCAACCTTGTGGCCTCCCACAGCGAGATCCTCCCGGAGGAACTCGACTCCGTTAAACGCTTGATCCAGGAGCATCAGGAGTTCGAGACAGAGCTGTACGCCAAGCAGGCCACGGTGGAGCGGCAGACGCAGGGCAAACTGATGGTGGAGAAGGAGGAGCCGAACGGCGGACGCCGGGGGCAAGGAGGAAGGAGAAGGCCGTGATGGGGAATAACGCGGCCAGGGATTTATTCACCCGCAATAGGAACGTTCTGCAGCTGGCTGCTGAACGGCGAGAACGACTGGCCGAGCAGTTGGCGCACGTGTTGGAACTGGAGAAACTGCAGAATTTCCAGTTTGATGACTGGCGTCGACGGGTACGATTCTTCTGTTTAAAAAATAAGAAGAGATAGCAAGAAAATGGAATTTTTCACCTCCTGAGAAAAGTTGTCAGTTTTTTGTCGTTATTTGACGAGTTGCTTTTGTAGTTTGTGCGATTTATGAACGTGAAGAAGCTGCGCGTGATGGACTTTTTCCGGCGACTGGATCGTGATGCCGACGGCAAACTGACACGTGACGAATTTATCGACTGTATTCTGAAGAGCAGTGAGTTCCCGCATCGTGCCATGTATGTTAATCAGCGCAGTCTGACAGTCTGTTTTCTCTTCGACGTAGATTTCCAAACAACGCCGCTGGAGATGGAAATTGTGGCGGATATTTTCGATCAGAACAAGGACGGCTTCGTTGATTATCCCGAGTTTGTGCACGCACTAAAGCCGGACTGGCGCAGCACACAGAACCTGACGGATGCCGACAAGGTTGGTTACTAAAGGAGGTTGGATCAGAATTATTTAGCCCGTAGCTGGAAATTAACGGTTAAAATGTTGTTTATTGGCAGATTGAGGACGAGGTGACGTTCCAAGTGCAGAATTGCACCTGCAAGCACCACTACAAAGTCCAGCATGTCGGCGAGGGACGCTATATCGTAAGTCGCGGTTTTTCTATTTACAGGTGGAGTTTTTCCAGTTTAACTGCAGTACACACAGTTTGCACTTCACAGTATCAAAGTACTGTGTTGAGTTGAATTTTAAAGCTAATTTTTGCTGGAAAACGCCGTGTTAGGCAACTCACTACGTAAGCAGGTGATGGAAGTTGTGTTTTGTGTTGCAGTTTGGTGAGTCGCAGAAGCTGCGGCTGGTGCGCATTCTGCGCAGCACGGTGATGGTGCGGGTCGGAGGCGGATGGGTGGCGCTGGACGAGTTCCTCGTCAAGAACGACCCCTGTCGAGGTGAGTGACTATTTCAAAATCAGTTGCGTTCGTTTACTGCTGACCTGCTTTCGGAATTACAGTTGATTAGTTTGTGGGAATTAACACGGTGTTTTCTTGTGTTTTGTGTAGCCAAAGGTCGCACAAACATAGAACTGCGCGAACAGTTCATCCTGCCGGAAGGCGCCTCGCAGTCGATGACGCCGTTCAAGGCCAAATCGCACTCGCTGGCCACCACGCCCCTCTCGCAGCCCACCATGGGCCCCATCACTAAGGTAGGTAGCTGCTACGTTGTGCTTTCGTTGTACAACCAGATAAATTCAACATTTAAAGAAAATAATTACAGATTTTTAAAATCTTGATTGATTAACATTTGCGTTGTGAATAGATCCGTGAGAAGTCGGTGCATGGCGCCCCGTGGCGGCAGGAGAACGGGAAGGCCCGTCGCGGCAGTCTGGAGACCAGCAGCGAGCCGAGCGGGGCCCGCCACACCCGCCTCGTGGGGGGCGGCATGGGACACTCGCACACCGACTCCCACCTGACGGTCAGCAACGGCCGCAAGGGCCCTTCGCAGCCCTCCTCTCGCTCTGTCAGTCAGCGCAACAGCCGCGCCCACTCCCCGGAACGGCCCAGCCACAGCGCCAGCAGCCACAACACCAACAGCAACCACTCGCGCTCCTCCAGCGTCTCCAACGTGTCTAATCCGGGTCTGGCCCCGCCCAGCACCGCCTCCAAGATCCCCTCGCGGCCCACCAGCGACGCCGGCGGCAAGACGCAACACAAACTCAACGGGCATCCCCGCAAACGCTGATGGTTGTTCCAAAATGGATGGCTGACGAAAAAATGATATTTGTTGCATTGCTGATCAGTTATAACCGGAAATCAACGAACTGGACGCCCGGAGTCCAGTTGTACGATGACTGCATTCCTTCCTGAGGAAACGGGAAAGTGCCGTGTTTCTTTTTGATTGTTGATCTTAGATTTTGAGTGGACCAGTTGTTTTTGCGTATCTCAGTTTTGTGCTCGGTTCTTCTTTTTTTGTACGTAATTCAGCCCAGTAATTGCTGTTATTTGACGACGGTTGTGCTTCTCCAAAGCTTTGATAATTTAATTGATTGTACTATACTGTAGACACTGCATCGGTGGATCTTCTATTGTACGTTGTATATGTAATTAGAGAGACGGGTGATATATGTTCTTCACTGCGTTTTTATCTTTTTTATATTGGTCGGTGGTGTTTTTTTACTGTCGCTATGAGTCGTGGTTTGGTGTCTATTTTGTTATCCGTGACATTTGCCACGGGACTGTTCTTCCGTTTGCGTGTATATAATTAAACAGGGGAAAATTGTTTTAATAAAATATATGTAATGCATTTTATTTCTCTTGACTTTGACTTTGACAGGATTATGAGCGTCCTCTTCGCATGCTTAACTGCTGGCGGGAATCAATACGAATTTCGTTTCCAAATTTCTCACTAGGGTGATATTTGACTTCCTGCAAGACGATACCACACACACCTGTTGACTACTGGTAGTACCTGCGTTGCACTTGCAACTACTGTACATCTTAAAAATGTACATTTCGTAATTTGTCCCCGCAGGATGCGCTCCGCCCGTATTCGTACAGATAAGCTAGGTTTATCAAAAGAATATGCCGGTGATGTGCAGGGGGGTCCTTTCAGTGATTTTACATCAACTGCCCATACTCGGCCGTCAGTATACTTTTGAAATGGAAATTACACCGGGACGAGGGATGAAGTAAGTATTCAATGAGGTTCTTATCGGCGATGTATAAACTATTTGTATAAAGCACGTCGGCAGCAGCTGCCGCATAACCGGGGGTATCCGGTGCGGGCGCGGCGATGGATCAGGGCATCGCATGATCGTGTAGGACCTGCCGTTCTTTTTTATGGTGGAGTTTATGGACGGTTTTCCGGATATGAATGTTAGCACACATTCCATTCCATCATATATTATTCGCCTAGCATATTATTTTTATGTTCTTCAACGGATAGGGTAGGATATGTGACAGTGCCCGTTTACGGATTTGGCTACTGGAAACAAACCAACAAGAGTCGGCAAGATCTATATATTTTACGTACGTACTATTATACTAACCATAAGTACTTCTATACATCGTACGAGTATATAGATACAGAAAATATAGATATATATAGATATATAGATAGAGATATATATATGTATATAGATATATATCTATATACATACATATGTTTTTTGCCTTTACATATCTGTACAGTCCTGGCCTTATCATGGCAAATGGACAGTGGATACTGTAATTATTGTGGATGGAGGTATTACTCGGAATTCGTTGTCAGTGGTACAAAGAAGATCGGTAAAACCGTAAAGGGCACAACTACACAATTAAACCAATTATGTCAGGTGCATCAGAATGGTATCCGGACACTGTTCTGTTTTATCCTTGAGCTGATCGCGCAGGCAGGCACAAAACATTTAGCCTTCCCGATTTGCCACGAATTACAAAACTGATTTCCATCCAAACCCAAATATATTAAGGATGTACCGTAATTACATCCATGATCCATCCAACGCATGAGCATAAAGCAATCATTATTGTTTTTATGAACCAAAACCGCTTGGTCAGAGCAAAAACGCACATCCGGTTCTGTGGTCAATTAATTTATTCTTTCTGTATCACCCTGTCCGGCCTGTCGCCAGATCATATTGTCTGAAGCAAAATGCTTCCTAAAAAGCACATCAGCAGGCCTGTTCATCTTGGCTGCCTTTTTAATCGTTTTCGAATACCCGGACACAATCCTGTATAGGCTGTATTTTAAAAATTCAGCATTCTCCTAACTTCCCCATCCGAAATTTACTAGAATGCTGGCTCTCATCAAGGTGATCTTCTTGATCTTTTACATATATCCCGGACAGGTTATGACTTCCAAACAGCCAGCAAAATCTCCAGCTCACCCTGAAAATCATGTCCCCGTAGTACCGCGATCGCGACAGTTAAATTCTGGCTCCAGCATTAATCCTGATGTTACCGTTGTCCGCGGCAAAGACGACATCATACGCATCCAGGTAACCAACATCGTCTCACCGCAGATCAACAGCAGCAGCGCCAGCCAAGCGCTGTCCACCAGCAACGCTCAACCAGCACATATTGCTGCTGCTGGTCCTCATGACGTAATTCCCTTTAAAACCGCCGTGTCTCCCGACGGCTTCAAAGGGGACTGGAGCGCCATGCGTTTGATTTATCTACCGGTTCTTGTGTCAGCGGAGGAACTGAAGGCGTCAAAAAATTGGTATGGAGCACTGGATGGTCCAAATTACGCGCCACCCGCCCGCGGAAACGGCGAGAGATTGCACGCCATGGATAACACCCACCCTGTGCCGCTATCTGATCGCAATCACACCAAGGCGATGCAGGGATGGAGATTCCCCGAAGCAAGGCGTCTGATGACGTAACAACATACAACCTGATAAAACATTCAAGCACAACATCTTTTGTAATATTCCCGGGATACGAATTATTAGATGTACAGACTGTACTGTTTAAAGTGCTTACCATCTTCCTTACCGGAGTTCAGCATGTACTTACGTATGACCAGATACACACGAGCTGTTAGGATTTTGAAGTTATCTTCGCCCAAATAAACTCAGCATAATGATTATTGAAAATGGCTTTGTTTCACTTTCTTTTGTAAATTCATTGGTCCAGCTTATTAGAAGACAGTATGGCTGACAGGCTGAGTATGCTGTGCATCCGGTTTGGCGTTGTTATCTTCGGCTGACTTGTTAGCAATAATATTATTTTTCGATAAGCAGTTTTTTTTTCGCGTTTTGGGAGGTCACTGGCAAGTGGCATCCCAGTAAAAACTGAAGTTTGTACTTGACAGCTGCAGTTTCTTAGATCGATCCGAAGAAACTGACCATTTTTTGAAGAAATGTGCATCTCTATTAAACAGCTACAGTTTCTTAGATTGATCCGAAGAAACTGACCATTTTTTGAAGAAATGTGCATCTCTATTAAACAGCTACAGTTTCTTAGATTGATCCGAAGAAATTGACCATTTTTTGAAGCTCTGTTTATACATATGTCGGCGCGGCAGATCTTTTATACAGATGCGTTTATACAGATACAGGCTGAGCGGCAGGCAGAGCGTTTATACAGATGCGGCAACAAAGACGATCAGTTTATATATAATTAATACGACAAACAATTCAAACTTACGTACTGATGACAGCTTTCACTATAAACCACTACGAAAGGTGAATAATGACTATCCAGTTTTGAGAAACGGTTAGCATGACGGTTAATAATTGCAGAAGCATGGTACTCGTATGTATAAGCCACTCAACGCTGATTCTTACAGCGGTAAAATAACAAAATGAGGTAGCCCAAATTTAGGTTAACTAACACTGGCAAAATTAATCATCCAGCATGTTGTTGACGATCATACCACGTTTGCCTTTAACTTTCGCTGCAACAAAAACCCGGGTGTACAGTTTCGTTATGGTACTCACTACCCGTAAGAAGGATGACTTACGCGTCATTCCGCAGGTGAAGACCAGTGTCAGCGGCCGATTACCGCACTCCTCAACGGGATCATGCGCGTCCACTTCGCATACTTGTTGGCGGGCATCAATGCAGTATTTCGTTTTCAGGTTTTTTACAATGGATGATTCGCGGCAGGAACCGCTGCCGCTGCCATGGTACTTGGCTTCCTGCAGGACGATACCGTAGACCATCTGCAATGAGTTGAAGACTAAAGTATTAATTAACACTGCAAAATTGAGTGCACAACATATAACCGCTCGGCTGCAGGGCTCGCAAAATATCAGCTAAGCACAGAAATTTTATTTCGGTGTTCTCAGGTACGTCATTTGACCTTTTAAAGGGAAGTGACATGGTACTAAATTAATATGATACGGCACATGATGCTAAATTCGTGTATTAATCCTTGTATACGCATCAAAACTTTCGTTTGTGTATACTTCCAAACACTTTTTTGCCTTTTTAATGATACTTTGTAGTCAAATGACGTGTATGCATAAGCGTGAAAATCGTTTTTGGTTCGCGGGTTATGGCTGGCAGAAAATTCCAAAAAGTTTCAATGCATTAGGCGTACCAAAAGTCTTATTATTCACCGATCTTCTTTGAATTTTGCAAATAAACACGTCGCGCACAAACGGTTTTCGCGCCAATGTGTAAAAATCATTTGGCTACAGAATGTCCTAAAATACAGCAAAAAAGTGTTCGGGAGTTGGGCGATTGTGAAAGTTTTCGTGCTCGTACGCGAATTTGGTACAATGGACCGGGTCACTTCTCTTATTAAGTACTCGTTCAGTGTAATATACTATATTCTATATAGATATAAACAGCGCAGTATAGCATTTAGTACCGGCACGTACTTCGCGTTCTGCCGCTCGACGTCGACGGGTTTCGGGTTCGGGCGTGGCGTTGGGGTCAATGCATCGCATGGTGTACGACTCACCGTCCTTTACGGTGACACGCTGCACATCACCGCCACTGGACGCGGTCGTTGTTGTTGTTGTTGGAGGAGCGGACTTGTTGCCGCTGCCGAAGAGCCAGCCAGAAATGGTACCCAGAATATCAGCCGACTGCAACAATCAGAATCAATAATTATAATATTTGTACCGTGCATACAGTAAAACATATGATTAAATCGTATTAATAATAAAGCGAAATACTTGTCTAAATTATTAAGCAAATACCGATCAAAAACAATTACATCTCTAAGGCTGCTTAAAAAAGAGTAATAAAGTTAACTTGAATACTGTTTGAAATTACTGTCTCTCTGCGCAAAGAAAATTCAGAAAAAAGAACAAGCAAATTAAATAAGCGACGCGGCAGGAGTTTCCAACTTACAGCATGGCCGGCTAAAAGCAAACATACGATCCCAATCGTAATCGCAAAACGAGCCATTTTTTTGCAAATTTCAGGCAACTGTTGCAACTGAATAATTGCTGCAGCTCGCAATATTGTCCGTCAAGTGCAGTTGTTTCCACTTCGAAGTAAACATTTCGTTTTTAACTCCGTGATCATAACAAATTCATACTGTAACAAGAATTTGCAATTAATTATGTGCATAAATTATTGTTTTATGCAGTGAAAATAGATAAACGATGTTCTGTCTTTGGTAAACCGGCTTTCATGTGAAGAAACGCATTATCTGACAGTTATTAAGGCGTTATTTTTATTACACTACTTCGACAAAACCAACCACCCGTAGCGAAATTTTAATATTTACTTCCGGGTTTGTAGCTTGGTATTAGTTTATTGGGAGCTTCAGCTGCGCGGTTGGCTACGGTTACACCGTCACAGAATAACACATGATCAGTTTTGTATACAGGTAAATGCAGTATACAGGGTGGTATTTCCAAATGCCACAGCAAAAAGGAACATTGCAGGTGTGGTATGCCGGATAATTATGCAGTAACCTCGTTAAATTCTTAAACGTACTGATACAGTATAAACGCTAAAGCCTAACGAAATTTTCACAGGTGTATTGAGACTCAGCCATGTGAACGTGCGTATTCCTACCAAAACTTTAATCATAATTATTAAATTTAATGCAAACAACTACCATGTGCCTTTCCAGCTTTTCGAGTTTGCTGGTTATCGCTACACTGTTTACATTAGCCAAGGACCTGACAAGCGATTGTGCCACATAGACACTGCATTTTGCAGATACATACTTACACTAATTGTAAGACAGTATAGATGATTACAGACGAAGTCCATAATGTCAACAAAGACCAGAACACTTCCGTTTCTTCACATTCCGTACACCCACAGTACTGTACTGTACCGTACACCCGCAGCACTTGTACACTTCGTTAACAAGTCGTAGCAGATTAGCAGGTGGAGAAATTTCTCTTTATCAGTATCATTGTAGCTTCACAGATTGTCGCTTACAAATAGTCAAATTATGTTCATAATAGGCCATGAAAACTTTTATGTCAATTAATATCAGGTACAGTCAGTGAATTTTTTCTACTCTTAAATTAAGTTTTTTTATTCATTAATTATTAGTTCAAATACAACAGATAGATCGGACTACACTTTCGAGTTGGAAAATGCAGTCAGGTATATATGTACAATACAGCTGTAGCATTGATGTAATTATTAAATTCTTAAGCACATGATACTCTGGACGGAAAGCGCTGTACAAGTATGCATGATGGACGTAATACAATATACGCCAAATTTTAGGTGCATTTACGACGCTCGTGTTTGCCAGTTTGATCGCGTGCTCTTTCACCGCAACCCTATACTCGTCCAACCGCGATGTGACTTACACCGCGCTCATGCGCATTACCGATGCCGCGTTCCAAAACGACTACAGCCGACCACCCTACCCCGGTCCCTTCCAACCGGACGACCGCGAGTACGCTGACGCCCTTTTCCGTACAAATCAAAATAACAACGGTGCACCACAATCCTACTTTCTTGCCGTCCATGAGATCTGCGATGCTAGCGAATACATCGCCAGCCGGCCGAGCAGCCGGCAAGACAACCGTTTCTGGCATCGATACGCCGAGGACGGTTCCCTGGCTATTGCCGATCGTCTCTCCGCTGAGTACATGGAAATCGCCGGGGTTACTCGCATTCGGCAGGGATATCATTATGAAGCCCGCAAACTGATTGGTCAAGCGCTCCATATGGCGCAGGATGCGTACCGCAACGCTAACGGGACATTCGGCGCGGGCGCCGTCCAGGCATCGGTCGACTGGTGGAACCGAATGTTTCGGGATTTACCACAAACCGATCACAGAAGCCTATTGCATTTGGGCAGAGATCGCGGACGGTGGATGCTGCTACTACTGGACAATGGGCCCAACCACCAGGATGGGCTGCTGCCGCGCCTGAACGCTCTCGCACGCTGGACGGCGGAATTCGTCAGTCGGCTCAATAATTATCCCTGGGACAACTCACATATACCGTCAAGATTTACCGTGAGAATCGGATCCAGGAATCAGCTCGACATGTACTTGGGTAATTATCCACAGACAGTTCTGGATAGCGTCAGTACTTTGGTGAGACGATGTACCCAGAACATAACGTCATGTCTTGAAGACTACGATGGCAACCTCTTAGGCTCGTTAGACGAATTACTCCGGGAGTACAAAGTACCACCCCGAGCTCCCGTTGTTCTCTTCTCGGATCGACGTTTTAGCGCTGATCCAAGATTACATCTGCCATGGCTACAGGCTCGCCAGCATCTCTTGACCATAATCGGTAACCCACCCACCGACTATCAATCAGTCTACGCTGATTTCGCGCAAAAGACAGGAGGCGGCGCTGTCTTCGCTAGCAACAACGCGGACGATCTGTTCCAGAATATGGGATTTTTGCACCACATCTACAAAGAGAATCTAGTAGCTGCTGCTTGCATAGACGGTTCCAAAGACACAGAAAAGGAAATAGAAATTGAAGTTCGATTACCTCGTGATGCACCAGCCGGTATATTGATCGGCAACCAGGATATTTCCCTAGATCTTGCTTCAAACGGCAGTTATCGGTCCTACCGCCGCGGGCAATGGCTAGAAGCTCCTGAAAATATTAGAACCGTCAACGGAACATGGAAAGTAAAAGCGAAAGGTCAAACTCCAGGGTGGTCTTTGCAAGCGTTCGTCCAGTCTGAAGTATTTCACGATATTGCTCTGTACCGGTTGGAGGACTCTACGGGAAATACCTCACGGCCCTGGACGCACCGTGGATACGTCCGGATCGAAGGCAATCCGGTTGTCAACGAAAGCGTCAGCATTCTAATCAGTCGGTTAGCGTGTATCGGTTGTGAAGCCGGGTTTCCCGAAGTACAATTGATCACGGCAACAAGCGACATTCTCGCAAAGGTCACCGCCCAACCAATCAGCAACCAGTTTTTTGTGGTGGATATTGTCGTGCCCGCTCAACCGTTTCGCATCGAAATAAGTGGGGATTCCGAAGGCAGGCCGTACAAGCGCTACAGCGAAACGCTAATTACACCAACACGTTTCGCCATGGATCTCGTTACGAATCGAGCTATCGATATTCTCTACAGTACATCCACCACCGGCGCCAAACTGTCATACACAACCGGTAGTTTATCTCCACAACTGCAAATCAGGGAAACTTGGGAGCTTTTATCACCCATTATGGAAGCCGGTCTCAACACGCACGAATTTAATATCACTTCGGATGAGCGTCTTGGCACCGGAGTCGGTGTGATGTATCTCTTCTTTGTTCTGCTCAGCGACAACCAGCAGTTAAGTGGCGATAACTTTATTCTCCGGGAGACTAACATCCTCGATGGTAACGCAGTTCCACCACAATGTACCATCCGCCAGTCAACACATCTTCTTTGCAAAGGCTTCACAACCTGTGTCAACGCCACTTACAACGCCCAGGTGGAAATAACCGATGATATTGACGATTTCCAGTACGCTGTCCATCCGGTGGATTTCCGTGGCGACTGGTCGAATGCCAATGGGGCGGTTGTCACCAGTCAGCTGGTGCGGGTCAACGGGAAGCTGGTGATGCGCAAGCAGGTCACCGGTGCGTCATGCTGTGAGACCGTCAGACTGTATGCCACGGATGTCAACGGGGAACCTGGAGAACCCTGCGTATTTACCAGTCCGATCGTGGACGAGACCAGTGGTTCGGGTGGACTGTCGGTGGGAGCCGTGGTGGGGATAGTACTGCTTGTATCGCTGGGATGGCAATGATTAATATTAACGGCTTCATAGTTTCTTGCTGCCAGAAAGTGGAGATGATTATTTTTACCTGTGATATATGTGTGGTTCTGTTGACCATCATGTATTCGGTTAAGAGTCCAGTTTCCACAGCTGAGTTATGGCTTCATGGCCAAAGAATGTACTTGTACTCTGATTTAATAATTATCATACTTCTACCCCTGCGGTAGATTCAGTACTGCTGCCCGTTGAAAAGGGCAAAAGAGATTTGGTAATTACACGAAGTTTCAATGAAATTGCATCAGCGTTTATTGTCTTCCCTTCTTTGATCGGAATTATTACCGACATTGAATGGTTGGAAGCAGAAATGATAACAACATTAATTATTTTGGTATTAGTCAATCAAAGTGCGGAAGTGGACAAAGGCACAAGATGGACTTCGTCTTGTCACCCAAGCGGTGAAACTGACAGTAATGTAAAGTGTATACAGACATAATACAGTAGAAGCAGGGCAACTGCACACTTTTTTCAGTACTTCTAGATTGCGTAAAATAATAATCAAACAAATGAAAATCGCTTAAGGTGAAATTTTTAGCTGCAACTCTTAGCTGCCGTACGTGGTGGCAGGATCACAGCTGACGGAAATTAAGTATCGCCGCAGCGCATAAAAAATTAGCAGCTTTAAGTATCACTAAAAATGTCGATGAGATTTTGCTACAGCGATTCTCGTTTGGTCATCCCTGTACAACTTTGAGGCGTTTTACGTTAACGTTTTCAAGTATTGTACTTGTCCCAGGCCCACAGCTGCATCAAAATGAAATAATTAATAACTATTATATATCTGCATGGTGCATATTTATCTGACCATGTAACGTCAACTTTTTCAGTCATCCAGCATGTTGTTGACGATCATACCACGGACGCCCATGACTGCCGCTATAAAAAAAAGAAAGAAAAACTATGGATGTAAGTTGCAACTAATGTACGCTGGCTTTAATGCATACGAATATTCTTAAAGTAGTCTTAAATGAATCACCCTAATGCGGGGGGCATCCATCGCAATTCAAAATTTTACGACATTCCGAGCTACGATGGCAGTACCACGCAAGAAACACCTGGCCCACAGTATATGGCACATTTTTACCGTGTTTTAGCCTGTTTGAGTTCACCCACTTCGGTGGCGGTGAAGGTTCCGCAAAACAGGTAAGGTACTACGGGTACTGATTGTACTCCAAAATGCAACCTAGTAACTATTTGTTCAAATAGGAAACTAAAACTGCGCGGTCCTCGGCGCTTTAAACATGCAACTTTCTGATCAACAAGCAATAGCCCTTCGAATTACTGCAGTATCCCTTTATCCCAACATAAGCCTAAAACTTCAGAAAACTCCTGTGGCGTTTGACACTTGTCACGAACACTGGCGACGATTATGTCCACACTCTGCTTTGAAAGGTCATTCATCGTCATATTGTGTGTATGTACTGTACATGTATCTTGAATCTTGAAATGTGTGTATGTATGTGTATGTATGTATCTTGAAAACAAACTACTTTAGAAAAATGACCTTTGAAAAATGCCGATATTGAACAAAATGACAAAATGATAAAAAACTGTTGAATTTCGACGCTCTTGGCATGCCCTCACGGTAACTTTAAATTCGTTGCATCCATCTTAACGTCAGCGGTTCCTTATTAGACTTAAAGCTTGCTAGGACCATGTCGACCCTGGTATTGTTTGGTACTTTGTACTTACGCGTCATTCCGCAAGAGAATACCAATTTCAGCGGCCGTTTGCTGCATTCTTTGACAGGATCTTTCGCTGTTACTTCGCATGTTTTCTGACGCCAGCCAGCGCAGTAGTTTTTCTTTAAGTTTTTCACAATGGAAGATTCTCGACAGGGTCCGCTGCCGACATACTTGGCCTCTTCAAGGATGATACCGTAGATCATCTGCAACACCATGCGATATTCACCCAAATTACAAATCTGTTAGATATCTGAATCTGTTAGTTATTGGTAATAACTAACAGATTCAGATAACTAACAGACTAATATTGCACATACTGTAATAACTTATTACAGTATGTACAGACTTACAGTATGGGCGAGTTTTTCAAAACCCGTACCGTAATTCTTCAGAATTTTCTAATGTTAAGAATATGGGGCCGGGTAGCAAAGCACATCACTTTATCTTTTAAAAATTTTAATTTTCTTACAAAAAAGGGGTATAAAATAACGCCATATATCGCCTACAGAGCAATACACCGTATAACGAGCAATACACCGCTATGTATTGCCTACGCTAGTGCGCACGTGCTTTGGGTTTCTTCTTCGTCTCTCGGCGTCGACGGGCATCCGGAGCCGGTGTGGCGTTGGGGTCACGGCAGACCATCGTGTAAGAGTCTCCATCTTGCACGGTGACACGCTGTACTGCGCCTCCATTCGTTGAGTTCGTTAGTGTCGTTGTTTGCAGATCCGCCTTTTTGTGGGTGTCCGGGACATCTTTAGACTGGATCGTACATACCGTTTGATTACACACTAGATCGTCTGCTTTTAATATTTTTTGATTTTGTTTTGGATTCTGAAACTGTTGACTTACAGCGAGCACGGATAAGATAAAGGATAGAATCCAAACTGTAGCCGTAAAACGAGCCATTTCCAAAAAGCTGTGAACAACCAGGCTGTCAGCGTCAGCCGATAACTTGGAAAGAAGGGCGTCTACCACAAGAAAGGTTCAGTCAGTATTTCGACTCCTAAGGGCGGACAATTAAATTTCAATAAAATACATACATTCGAAACGTTGTTCTTGCGGAGTTCACTTATGTACCCGCTCTACACAGGATAACATAATATTTAATTATGTACATAATTAAAATGTGTTGGCGCAGTCAATAAAAATCATAAAAAAATTTTCCGCATCGATAAACCGGCTTTCTTTACTGTGAACAAAGAAGCCGAATAAATAGGCTGGCTGTCGTGTGAGGCAGACTGATAACTTGTTCAAAATTTCATTATTTGCTGTACGACTACTTGTTAAAAATTGACAAAACACCGTGCTTGATGGAGAAACGCCTTTCGTTGGAAGTGGTCCTGCAGCGCGAGCTGTCTTGCTGGTTGCGTAAGTGACAATGTAGAACAGTTTACAGTCGGAAGATAATTAAAATTAATGGCAAGCTGTGAGATGTATAATGTCTGCAGGACAATATCGTGCGATAATAAACTTAGATTTATTCTAGGAAAATACCTCAATGGGTGCGCTTATCATTGATAGACCGAAGTGTTACAGTCTGGATTTTTGAAAAGGGCGAGTTACTTTACACGTAAATTGTAAGCATGTAAAACTTTGTGTTGTATTATGTAAGAAAATCAAGAGACTTGTAATATTATAATATCAAGAGACTTGTAATCCAGTCGCACAGTCATGGCAAAATTGTGGGTAGATTGTAATATCTACCCACAATTTTGCCACGACTGTGCGACTGGATATCTTAATGCAAAACACAGTAGAAGTTTCTTCTCACGTTTAAAGCAAATCGAAATTATTCTAATTCTCCGTAAACTGTTTTTGTGGTCAAAAAGTCGGTTAAAAGCAGGCCCGTGTCGAGGCCCTCCCTGTATTTTTCAACTTGAAAGTATCCGTCTCGTTTCACAATAATTGTATGCAAAACTCACTGTATAATTATTCTACTGACGCGAATAAAAAAAGATGCTGGGACTGTATAATTTTGTACCTGCATGTATGTTTTAGTGGTGAACCAATGCCGATCTACAATACGGTAGTACAATTACAACAGTACAGATTGCTCAGGCTCTACTATTGTAGAGCGGCACTGGCTGAAGTTCAGAACTTAACGATTTGGAAAAATTTTTAACTTCTCAGTGTAAAAGCGGCACATTTTATTGATTCTGATTAAAAGCATATTCATTCTGACCTAAAACTAAGGGTCATTGCTATGCGCCCCGACAATCGGGGCGCAAAATAAATTGGCTGTGAGCCCCGTGACGCGAAGTTATTTGGCTATGCCGTCCCGAATTTTCAGCGGAAGATGCTTATTTCACTTTTTCTACTTACTACTTGAAGTACGCACAAAACAGCAAGCTGTTGGAAGTTATTTAGAACCACATTTTGACAGAGACGGATGTGCCTTAAAGAAAATACGTAGGTACAGTACCGTATATGGCCTTCAGGACACATTAAAAATTTATAAGTAATAACCTTACGGTGAAAAAAAACTGTGAATGAGCTGCAATTTTTTGGCGATTTGCATTATGGACCCAGGCCCCGAAATGCAATTCGAAAGCCTTCAAGATTTAGAAACCTACAGGGAAGCGTACTTCAGTACAGATATATGACCAGAACACACCAGCTGTGCATAACACGTGTGGCCACATTTTATGACTCGCTGGGCTGGACACCTACGGACTACAGTAGTCAGTGGATATTCCTCCAAATATGGACGCTGTGTGGCGACAACGAGGACATCAGTATCGCGATGCCGCCGGTTCCAAAACAAACGCCCCGATCGTCGGGGTGCACAACCATTTCGAAAATTTAAACTGCTAGAATACGTAATAATTGTCTTGACTGCTGCGCGCGATGCGCAAATATGAGCAGTGCAACACGAACATTGACTAGTAACTGGTTGATATTCTCAGTGACCACGAAATTAACTGTACATTCGACGTGCCTTATGTCGTGCTCATGCACATCAACGATGCGGCACTACAAGAAGACTGGAATCATGACCGTGACGTATCGTAGCATTAGTTTGCGACCGGATGATGGGAAATAGTTGCCAATTTCCGAATTTTTATAACGTTCAAAGAACATTATCAATAATAATTATTTAGCCGCACAGTAGCACTACTAGCACTGTATTACGGGTATGCAATTATGCATTGTACTCTATACGTAATAATTATAAATTTTTTGAAATCAGTGAGTACATACGGTATGCGTAGATGTATTACTCCGACGCGGCGGCAATTACAGCGGTTTTTGAGCCTAATTTGCACATAATAAACATGCGCCAGAACACGTTAAGTCAGTTCAAAATACCAAGGTGTCAGTTTTACGTTTTTGTTGCTATTAGTTTTTGACAGGGCAGAACTTCAAGCTTTTGGGCACAAGTTAACTGAAACCGTTAATCATCTACATTATTACGGTGTCTCACTCTCGCTCATGTAATCTCATACTCGTACGGAAGTTTAGTTCTCGCGCCACACCACACTTCTATTTTTCGTATTCACAATAAAGCATCTTTCTGCGCTAGTCAAGTATAACGTCCATTCCGACAAGTGTGCCTCGGTGGTTGTTTCCTTTGATCCATTCTATATTGCGAATACAAGAACAGTAAATGCTATGCCCACGCGTACTTGTACAACCCGAAAAAATGTATCTGGCATGCGCTCGCTTACCTATCATACCGCACTTGTAGACCAGCGACAGCGGCCGGTTTCCACACTCCTTCAAGGGATCAGGGGCAGTGATCGGACAGCCCTGCTGTCGCGATCCAGTACAGAATTTGGTGCGCAAAAAGTTCTTAATGGATGACTCCCGGCAGGTGGCATTGCCGGTGCCGATGAATTTCGCTTCTAGAAAGTCGATGCCATATGTCATCCGTGGTTTACTCGGGGTCGTCTCACTGGATCGGCGCCGACGACTGCCTTGTGATGGTGGATGCATGCACTCTGCGATGTATTTATCGCCGCTCTTAATTGTTACTCGTGTGACGTCGGCATCCGTGGTCGCGGAGTCGCCATTCTACGCACAACAACTAATTTTCCAATTCAGTATTATGTAGTAACGGTGCGCCTACTTTTAGAACTGGCTAGAAAAGAAAAAAGCTATTTATTAAAGCATAGTAGGACAAAGCTGGAGATCGCATAAATTACAGAAATGAAATAAAAATTAGTAAAAAGGAGGAGCGCAACGTACAGAGTAATGTCGTTGTATAAGTGATACGGGATTGTCGGGGTGTATATACTAGTATACGGAGTCAAGAACTTACGGTTGTGTATGAAATTGATAGAATTATATAGAATTTCCTACGGTTCAGTTGACACTTTACAATTTATATTAAGATAAGCGTCGTATGTCACCGGTGCGATACACTTACTGTTTGTACTGCGAAATTTATACATGCAAGTGAGATTCCAACAATTGTCCACTGCATATTCGCCATTTTTACTAAAATGGTGATTCTGAATTAGCTGATGTCGAATTTCGAATAAAAGCGGAAGGAGGGCACACCGAAAAAGCTCTGATTACTGTTGGGTGAATTAATAATTAATGCGCTTTTTAGTGTACAGATAAGGTTTCAGTTTACCGAAAAGCCTTCTGGCAAGTTTGACCGGTACTCGGTATAATTGCAAGTACAATATGTATGTATGTACAACTAGCAGAGTGGATTATGATGTTGCAAGTTTAATTTTTGCACACATATCGAGCGGCAAATTCGATTTTCCGCTTGTCGAACTCTATTACTCAGTTTCTCACCATCAGAATAATGATTTGGGTGCAGCACTTCTAAAGAAGACATGTTCTTGTTCGCGAAATTTCTTACAGTGTAACAGTTCAAGATTAATTTTGTCGGATAGCAAATTGGCAATTAAGATATCGTAAATCACAGCCTGAGCCTACAGGCACTACACATATTCACCTAAGTGGATTTTCTTGATAACGATTTTATGTAATGTGGCTGCGGTTCTTCAACCGCGGCTTTATTTGGCGTCTGATTGCATTTTGTCGTTGCGAGCGGTTAACAAAAATAGAATAAGGACCTTTAATAAGTATCATGTTACGAGTACAAACTATGCACCATAACAAAACGGCATTTACAAAAGAAACACTTCCTCTATGCTATCCTGATCGGGGATAGTACCCATTACACAAATCGCGTTTCCCCGTTGTATTTGCATAGATATTCGCTGTTTAAAAAAATAGAATGAACGGCTTTCATTAAGTGTACCGTGTACTGTGCGCTTTTAGGTTCTCGACCCATAGTAAAACTATCTGTCAAAAACCTAAAAGAGCATTTACGTATGTACGGAAGTCAGTAGAGAATAGAGATACTTGGGTTCTACATATTTCATATAGAGATACTTGGGTTCAAGATATCTTTGTGGAGAATAGGGATCACCTGAGCCATATGGCTACGTTTAACTTCCTTGCTACTGATTTCGTTAAGATTTACTGCTATTTAGCGAGCAATAGCAAAACAAATATTTTATAAAAATCATCCATTACTTTACTAACTCTTTCGTAAGAAAGAAGTCATGCACGTCGCTGCTGCAGGCTTGCAGTTAATTATCGCGACGAGAGACACCAATGCAAAATGCAAATGGCACGGTCAGACAGTCAGAGTGACGGTCATCTCTGACTCGGACCAATCAGCCCCTAAATTTTCGTGGCGAGCATCGTTGCTCCCAATACTTCCCATGCGGTCGGTTTGCATATAGCTTGACTATTAGCGGCAATGCAAAAGACATACCATTAACGATTAACCTTCTAGTAATACTATATAAGAAATTTTCCAATCGGTTCGTAACAACAGAGCGAACAAGTGCCGGTAATCAAGTAATAAATTCCGATAAAACCCGCAGAATTTTGGATTTTTTCCGTCCATGGCGATGCACTGACTTATTTAATCAACTGTGACGATCCCATCGTCAATCACACCGTTCTTGCTTTTTCCTGGGATGAATTCTATTAATTCTATAATATTACGAACAACATACCTACATGTAATACTGCGTCAAAAATCAACCTGTACTGACTACTGACCGGTACAAAATTCTCGTTCGTTACTGATATAGTGCGCCCACTTACCAGTCATTCCACATTTGTACACCGGGGCCAGCGATCGTTTTCCACATTCGTTAACAGGATCATCGGCTGTGATATGACACACATGATGCCGCGATCCAGTGCACAGCTGGGTTTGTAGATAGTCTTTATGGATGACTCCTGGCAGGTGGCATTGCCGGTTTCCCGATGTATTTCGCTTCTTGAATGATGATACCGTATTTCTGATGTGGTTGATTGGAGCTGTTCCCGGTGGATCGACGCCGGCGAACTCCTTTGTGCATCGGACCCTGACACCGCACGACGTAGCGGTCGCCAGGGTTAATAGTTACTCGCGTTACACCGGCCTCCGTGGTTGGTGTCACTGAATCTCCATTCTACGTGCAGCAATACAAGATTCGACACCCTGTTAATGTTAAATGTTAAATTAAGCAATAAAAGCCACTGGTTGGTAGTAACTAAAATGAAGACGATAAGAAGAAAACAGCAACCTTTTCCTTAAAGCATCAAAGAAAATTTATTTATTATGTCGACAGTGCGCATCTCTTCCTAGTACTGATATAGCAGTGTACATAAACAGAGATTATACTGTAAATACCACTAATGTAATTTAGCTCATGATGTTTTGGCTACTAAAATGATAATCAACTCAGTTAGGATTCTTGGTTATTAAAATTCTGACACGCGTTTTCCTACAGTTGCAACGACACACATAAGTGCAGATGTGCTGTGTTTTCACCGTGAAAATTATGCCGGCAACTATGATTCCAGTGACGATGAACCGCAGACCAGTCATTTCCGCCAAAATACTGAATATGTAATGTAATTATTGTAATAACAAGACGTCCAACGCCAATGTAGCCGCGGCTACTCGGTGTGTGAAAATCAACATAATTCTACGTAACTTCATTTTGTACTCGTAGAATACTGTGTACATTTTATAAACCTTCGGGTGATTTCGATCACTATCGATGCAAAGATAATTATCGCTATGGGACATTTCGTTCACTGTAAAATTGTGAAATTGGATCGTTTACTTCCGGTTAAGCAACATACTCTCATATTCATAATGTATAAACACCAGCTTTTGTGTTGCATTTACGACAAGAATCATGTCCACTGTCCTTGCGGTGCGTGCTATGCTTATGCCTTACGTTGCCTTCTTGTGCCTTTGAACTGGCATTCTGATGAAAAGTTTTGACCATTCGATGGTCAAAAAATAAAATTTTTTCCTTCTTTTCCCATGACAAAATTTTGTCGGCTTTAATTCAACCGTTGACCTTTAACTTAACTTAACTTTATCTAGTTCTAGGCAACAAACCAGTCACACAGATTGTTGGTAAGGTTAGCTCACAAAACTGATAGGAACAGAAATACAAACACATATTGGCAAACAATACTTATTTAAGCTGAAAGGCAGGTGCATAATAATAAATCGCACACTTGTATATCGCAATTTTTTGGGTTGTTTTCAGGACAAGTGCGCGCTAACGACGCCGCAGAGTACAAATTTGTAGTAAAATATAATTACGTAATAAGTACAAATAAACAGAACTGAATTACTGACATTCGTAAATGTACGTTCGTAAAACGAATAATTAATGTTATGCAGTCGGTTGGTGACAGATTCATCTATATCTCGATCCCGACGAAGACGGCCATACATACATTTAATATACTACGTATATGGATAATGGATGGCACTTTTTAACCATAATTATAACGCTTCAACTTATCGGGCGACGATTCAGTAATCGCGAAACGAAATTATTAGAGCTCTTGCCATCAGAGTACTTCTTGCAGTATCACGTAAATGTTCATCGATTGTGGTAGGAGAACTGAAGTCCCGTTCACATCCATTACTAAAGCATCTACCACGCTAGTCCAGCATTATGTCGCCACCAATAATCAAAGTTCTCTGGTGCTTTCCTTTGATATATTCTACATTGAAAACATAATACAGTGCGTAAGGCGCCACGATATACATTTTGACCAAGTACAGGTTCGAAGTGAGCTAGCCCACCTGTCATGCCGCATTTGTACACGAGCGACAGAGGTCGTTTGCCACACTCTTTGACAGGATCCGATGCTCTTATGGCACACCCTTGCTGCTTCTCACCAACACATAGTTTGGTGCGCAGATAGTTCTTCACGGACGATTCGCGACAAGTGGCGTTGCCGGTTCCGATGAATTTTGCTTCAAGGAAAATGATGCCGTATTTCATAATTGGTTGATTTGTGAATGGCTCGCTGGATCGGCGCTGGCGGGCCTCTTGCGCCTTGGGAGGGAAGCATTCCGCGATGTACCTTTCGCCGTCTTTTATATTGACCCGCGTCACGTTGTCGGCGTCAGCGGAAGCTGTCGTTGAGTCGCCAGTCTACGCGCAACGCTTTGCTTTACTGTATTATTTAATTTTAATAAGTACTTTAACCTATATAACCATTGTACTGTAAACTTTGATGCAATATATCGGACATCTGCAGTTGTCACAATACGCATTAAACACCGTGTTGTCTCGCATATGTACATGTTATGTACAACGAATTTCGTCAACGAATTTCGTCAACGATGTAAAGTAAAATTGTATGTCGTGTACTGACTGTATGATGATCGTGTAAGAACAGTAAACTAAAACATTTTAAAAATTAAAACAATTTTGGGACAGGTACTCGTAAAGAAGATCATAAAACAACATTGATAAAGGATTACACTCACTACAGCGCACCGGTACCGGTTACACCAATTTTGCAAATCATGTACACAAGGAAAAAATGCGAGACGTAGAAAAGTCGATCAGTCAGATGAATGTCGTTAATTATTAATGAGAAGGGCACACGTTTCGATACTGATTCTACTGAACGGACTTACTGTTGGTACTGCGAAAAGTATACCGCCAAATGCGACCCCCACAACTAAAAACTGCACACCGGCCATCTGCGCTATTGTATACTGCTGATAAATTGATTAACTGTAGAGAAACTGTACACACGCATATGCCCACAAACTGAATGACAATCTGAAAAATAATAAAAGTGTGGCAAACACATGAATGCATACACAGTGCATACACACGTGATAAATATTCCCAAAAGTCGTCTGGCATACTGGCAATTTTTATCCGTAACATTGTTATTGGCGTTGTACTTGTACATAGCCTTACTTTGCTTGCCCTTACCCTGCTTAATCGTTATTAAAAAGGAGTAGAAGTATTGCAGAACTGGATCTTTTCCTTACCATTAGCGGCAGTATGTACCTACACGCGGAACCTACTGCAGCGTTTTGGTGCACTATGTTCCGCGTTCGCCGTCCAGGACGTACTTACCTCGTGAATAGATTCGTGACTGATGCCAATTGAGAGAATCGTCGGATGTGACTCACAAACAGGTACAGACTGTACAGTAATAAATTAAGTAATGGTTACAAATTTATGCGTGTGCAGTATATGAAAACTCTCTGCTAACCAGTAAGACGAAAAGAAAACGTATGTATTGTAGTTGGGCGGCTTCTAGGCTGGGACGCTATGCGCAATAATGCTTAGCATTCTGTCACGACAACACTACTATCTTCAGTGAAATTAATTATTGCAATTAATTCAACCTAATATGATTGATTTTTTTAAAATCTACTCAGTAGTTGTAAGTTTGTACGAATGTTACAACAGTTTTCAGGTTTTACCTCCTGATACACATCCCGTACGGTAGATGTTACAACAATAAATCAAACGAGACATGTTTGTGAGTGCCGCAGTCTGTTGGAAATATACATTAAATATTTTTACGAGTATTACGAGTACCGTAGTAATGCAAAAATAATCACTCAATACACGGCTATACACCGGCAGAGAACACATTGCTGCTGAAAAATCACGAAGATCGTAAGATAATTTATTAGAAATGCTTATGTTCGCAAAAATTAACAAACCGCAACTATCATGGCATTGTGTAAAACACTTTTAGAACAAAGTGGTCAGTTAAAACGCACCGCGACTCGAACACTAAAATTACCATAGCCAAATGCAATAAATACTGTGAGCAAATTTCGGACGGGTTAGGATCGTCGGCATGCGACGAAAACTGGAAACACGTAAGAACATTAATGGTAAAGAAAAAACAGCTATCCCCGTTTGTCAACGAATAAACGATTGTCAACGTTAACAACAAACGGATGTCAACATGAAAATGAGATAACTATAAGATTTGCTACTTCGTTTTGCGAGTGAACACCACATCCTTCGTCAGCATGGAGACGATGGAGGGAATCTGCTTCTTCCGGTGCCATTTGGTATCACTGGGCACATTGGATTCATGCCCAAATGCCACCTACCAATCAGATGCAAACGCTAAGAAAAAAACTAAGAAAAATTCGCCGCAAAAGTTCGAACAAAAATTCACACAATGATAAAACGAAGAGATCACAGAAAACGTTGACATAGTCAATGTCAAATCGCAGAATTACTTAAATATTCACCGAAAGCAGATTTACGGCAAGATAGCTTCGATATATTTTTCAATAAACATAGAGGTTAAAATATTTTGAAGGAATATTTCGTCAAATATTCTCTCAAGAGCAAACTTTACGAGACTTGCCTGATGGCTGACACGCGTGAGGAGCTTGAGGATGTCCATGTCGGGATCGAGGGCGTGCTGGTCCAGCATATGGCAGAGCGCCTGGATGAACCACGATCCCAGTTCCGTGTTGCGCCACGAGAAGTATCCCGGCACCGTGGAGAAGGCGTACAAAAAGTCCGCTTCAGCCGGAATACGGAAGGTGGACGGAGCATCCGCCTCAATCAGGTCCACACCGGCGTCCAACCGGTCGCCACGGCACGCCTACACATGAAAAACTCTTCGTTGAATTACTGAATAGACAAAAATACAGTACTAAACACTGTTCTGTTGCAAACGACCGAAAAAGTAAAAAAAACAAGAACAAACCAAACCGGAGAAAGCGACGACGACAGTATACTCTGTACAACGCTACCCAATACAACGCTGATACAATCAACTACATATTTACTTGATAATTTTCAAAATTCAAGCCATGTAAATTTCAAAACAAAACGACACTTACCTTACGTTTAATCAAACAAAATAAAACTCAAACAGAATTCTAAATTACGAGCACTTATTTGCTGTGGGAAATTGAAAAGTTAAGTACTACTATTGCGAGGTGTAAAAATATTGGAAATTTGGAAAACATCGACATTGGAAAAACGCAATATTCGCAAAACACACCGGAAACTTCTATTAACAACGCAACAGGTAAAATTCTTCTTCAAAATCGGCACTTAAAAACAATCTTACAGCAGTCATAAAATCAGGCATTATAGTGTCAAGAATTAAATTCAGCGAAAACAACAGTTCAAATCATACTAAACATCCTACGCTTTATGCAGTACCTGAACGACAAAAATCTTGGGTTTTCCCGCCAACGTCGTGCACTTATCCCCGCGGAACTGTATGGTCAGCTCGCTGAGATTCAGCTTCCCATCCGTCCCGTAGATAATCCCCTGCTCCTCTCCATGCGTGAAGACGGCACAGAAGAAGCAGTCGTAGTTCGTATGATCCTGATTGCTGTAGTAGCGGAAGCAGTCCTGCATGACCCGCACACTCAGATCCGTGAAGACCGCCACCTCAAAGTCCAGCCGCTTGAGGGTGGCCTCCAGCATTCGGGCGTCATTGTCACTGCCCTTCCGGGAGGGAGTGTTGGCCATGGTGAAGTGCTGGTTGTTAATGATGATAGCCATACCGCGGCGCATGTTGTCCATGGAGTAGCGGTAGGAGGACAGGAGATCTTTGGGTGCCGGCGCCAGTGGGACGCCGGTGCGCGGATGGACGATGGGGAAGGCGTCCATGCGGTCGCCAACGCCGCTCTGGCCGAATACCTGGTTCAAAATCTGCACAATTGCACTTTAATCGAATCTTGCACGATTCGATAATTACAAGCGCAACAAAAAACACAACTATCTATTCTGCAAAAGACAGCTGGACAACGAAATATTAAAAATACAAAACGTCGGACTTACAGCATCCAAAAATAAAAACAATAATATTTTTTATATATTATACAGATGAGCGGATTGGCACTCTGCAACAAATCAACTTTTTGGAGCACATTTCAAAATAATTAATACTATCACCACTCAGACAGAATTTAACTTTAAAACCGCTGAATATGCATTTAATACAGTTCACACAATCTTATTATGCAAAAAAAGTTTTCTAACCGTTTCAAGTTAGGAACTGTTTTACTTATTCTCTAATTACTGCTTCATAAATAATTCAAAAATAAATAAATTTATAAAAACGGAAAACTGTAACCCAGATAAATACACGCAATTTTCCCTTCGATGTTCACTCACACAGTAAGCGCATTTTCTACCAACTGAAGTCATTGCACTACAATGCGATGCGATATCGTACGCGTGCAAATTGTGCATTCTGCATCGTTGCTACACTGGTCACTGGATAATGCACACACATTTTAACTTTACATACGAGTTACTCACCATCAGTTACACCATTAACACACTTTACTGCAGCACACACCTTTTCCGCAGACCCACTCCCATTCTTCATCGTCCCATTCCCATTCTTCGCCCCATGGACAATGAGGGGCAGCTCCTTCTTTTTCTTGGGCTTACTCCACAACAGCCCGTCGGGAAAAATCCGCTCACCACCCCCCATCTCTCCTGCCAGCTCCTCCTCTTCCTCCAGCTTTTTTTCCTCGTCTTCCGAGGAGAAACTGCGATTGAGGAGGTTGTCCTCCGGATCCTGGAAGCTGAGGCGCGGTACGATGTCAGGTTCCGTGGTGGGGGCCGCGGGGGCGGTCCCCGGAGGGTGCGCGGGGGTGGACAGCATGTCCATACTGGGATGGTTGCCTACGGTCAGCAGATGCAATGCAGCAGTAATTTCTGCAGGAGGAGGATGGAGATCTGTACCGTTCTGGGATTGTACACCATTCCCGTTGCTGCTGGCTGTCGCATCCATCATCGTAGCTGCATCCATAGCGATCAGATAAAAACCATGAAACTCCGATAAAAGTTCCAGATCACAAAAGTTCCAACTGGCAACTATCGACCCCTTCGTGTCAGAAAGGATCCTGCAAGAATAAATAAAACTGGAACGAAATAAAACAGGTGCACTTGGATAAGAAAGTTGTAAAATATTTCGTCAAGTTTGGAAAGCAAAATAAAAACGGACAAAGGATACTGCAGTGGAGTTTTACGGTGCGTCAATCAGCAACATCTGTATGCATTTGGCAGAGCAATGCAGAAATGCAAACGGTCAACGCTCTGGTGCGGTTGCACCGACTGGCCAGGGCAGCAACTTGTGACGTCATGACAAGCTCAACCTTATATCACAGTCACGGGCCCTCACGGCATGAGTCAACCGAAGTGACTCACGTACGAACACGAATCTGTCAGCAGTACGTACGTTGCACACTCACCATCAGCATTGCTGATGTACAGGGTGTACGAAACGACAGCCTCATTTTCCCAGGCACCGGAAATAGTCAACGGCGGTTGCTTACACTGTCAGTTTTATAGTTTTTATTTCGCTTTGCAGAAGCGATAAATACGAAAATTTAGGCCAAGGAAGGTTTATGATAACAACCTTATTATTACCGGCATGTTCTCACTGTAAGTTAGATATGCCTCGGTTACTACTACGGATTTCAAACAGAAAAATCATCGCTCATGTTCCGGCCGCAGTTCCGCAAAGAAGAAACAATTTAACAAAGGCAAGTTACAAAGTAGACTAAAGAATTATGATTAAACACCAGCAGATTAAAACAGCAGAGAAATACGTAGAAGGCAGTGTCTTAATTAAAACTTGTGAATCTTGTGAACGCAAAAACGTTATCATTTTATTAATTTTTACACCTTCAATTAACTTTCGGGTTCATTGGCTTCTTCTCTCTGGTTGAAACAGCCTGTAGCAGAACCTTTCAAATTTCCTAATTAAAACCGTACTGAAAAACGTTCAAACGCGCGCCGCATGACACCGGAATTTCAAAGCCGATAAAATTATTCACAGCGCATAAAAATCATAAAAACTAACATTTGATAGTGCTTGCGTTTTAAACTGTAAGATGTTAAAAGGCGAAGCTATCGTCAGGCAAACCGAGATTTTCGTAAAGGACAAACTATCTACTATCCATCCGACCCGGTTTCGGCATATTGTAAGATGTCGACGAACTCAACCAGCTTACACATCAAGAAGGATGAATAGTTGCCCAATTGCAGATCTCCCAGCGCATCGCGACAGTCAGGATCCGAAGCCAGCTCGAGAATCGTCTGCAAAAAACAATTAGCCGGAAACTTATTTTCCTAAACAATTAACCCACTGGTTAAGTAAATTTTAATTAAATTTTACCGCTTTTACACTTCACTGCATTTTCATGACTATGACGTATAAAAATGTCGAATTTTACTATAAACAGTTAAGCCGTGTGAGAGCAGCATGTACTCCACCGCACATGTGTAGTAACGTACCTCACACAACGGGTCTATATTCTGAAGCCGTTGCCACTCGGTTTGGATTCGCGCCAAACTCGCGCAGCCTTTCTCCCGGTCATCGCAGCCCTCCGAGCACACAGTATGCATTTTCACGAGATTCCACAAATCCGTTGCCACATCAGCGACATCACCACCGCTCCCAGCCACACGGTCCGACCGAGCCAGTGTTAATCTTTTGGGAATTTTCATTTCCCAGCGCTGCACTTCACTGGGACCGGCGCCTAGCCAGCGGATGCCATATCGATATGGATCCAACAACAGGGTGTATCCTGGGCGGACGAAAGAGATAGCCTTTAAGCGGAGCGCTCCGCAGCGGTATGCCAGGAATCTCATGACATGGCTCGCCTCCTTTACGCGGTTCTTATCGCCTCCAAGAATCATGATGCGCTGGATGGACGAATTCAACAGGTGAACCAGGCACGCGGTGAGGGGATAGTCAGCACGGTTTTCGCTTGGACGGGGAATGATGAGGAAGGAAGTCAACACCGGCGACTGCAGGATGACCGCCCAGCTGCTGCACACACGATGCATCCGCGTCTGTTGCATAGTGTCCATGTGCGAGAAGACTTCCAGCAGCAATTCTACCGGCAGCCACATTAGGCTTTCATCATTCGCCGGATCGGTGTCCGTGGCCAGGCGCAGCGTTTTATAAATCATCCCAGGAAGAGCCTTCCCTAAGCGGCTAGCAAATTGATAGAAGCGCGCCTGCACAACCACCAAACACGAGTGAGCAAATTCGCTACAACAAATGATAAAATAAACCAGTAAAATAAACTAACATCAAATACAACTAATAAAAAAAATGACAAATGCTAACCAAAAGAAAATAAACTAATGGAGAAAAAATAAATTATACTGCACACATTTTACGTCTGCCGCTCTTACCTGGCGGCGGTCCGTGCGTTCAATGTACGTCCAGGTGCAGCCGTCATCCATACGTTGGACAAACTCAAAAGGAATTAACGGATGATCGATGGAACAGTCCGGCACCAATGCTTTATCCCGCCACTCGTCCAGTAGATGGCGCTGCATTTCCTCCGATAAGAGCGCCAGCTGTGCCGTCAAGCGCACCTGTCCCTTGAAAAACGTCCCCGGATGGATGACACAAGATTTGAATTCATGTCCGTAGTACGCACGCAGCTCGGCATCACTCCGTGGCCCGCTGGCGCTGACCAGGTCGCAGAAGGGTTGGCGCAGCCGTTGGGGCGGGACCACATGAAGGGGCCCCTCAGCCACGCTCTCGGCGGTCAGCAGATGCACCACACCTACCTCCCCGGGCCAGTCGCATTCCTGACGCTGTTTAAGGGACAAGTGGGCGGGCATCCAAGTCCATGGGCCGCGGGGACTGGGACGCAGCAGCACCTCCACCGACTGAGGCTTATACGGTCGCCAGTCTCGCCACTCATGCAGCGGCGCGAGCATTTTGAAGACACGGTGGAAGGGCGTCAATTCACGTCGGCGATCGGGACAGAGGAAGTCGATAAAGAGTCCATTATCCGCGACGTCCACCACGCGGCCATAGTGCAGGTGACCGCTAGTATCCCAGACGTCCACACTGTCTCTTCGCAAGTACATCTCGTAGCATTCCATTTTGTCTTCCAAAAGCGATGCGTACTTACGGGTACACAGCTAGAAACGAACGGTAAAGACAATGTCAACATTCAAAAAGAGCGGACGCGGCCTGCTGCATGCGGGAAAGCAATGCTGATATACAATTTAAAATTTATGTTCTATTTCTGAATTACTGGAAGTCCCAAAGAAATAAAAGTCTCGCCGATGAATGACGGGACTGAGGGGACTCGCACCCGTGCCCTCTGTGCTCTTAAGCCGTGCGGCAAACCGCTGACCACTAAACTACATTGACTGCATTATACTGAAAATTAAATAAAACAACAATTGTTAAAACTGATTTAATTAAATCTAACACTTTTAAAATTAATTATTAAATTTTCAATACTTAGTATTCATTTCACGATTCATGCGACCAGTCTATCAACATCACAAAGAGCTATTCACAGAAGACGGCTACCAATCAAGATTCAAGGTCCTGCCATCTGCGGTAGTAAACTGTAAATCCACACTATTTAACATGTTTATAATTTTATTATAATTAATAACTTGCATCACAGTCGATTAACCGTTATCTACGAGTAGCACTGCGCTTGCATTGTACAGGGCAAGGCGGCAAACAGTAAAGCGCACAGAAAGAACCACCTGTTGCAGTGTTGCTACCAGATTTTTTACAATTCAAGCGAGAACCTGCGTGGAGACACGCAGTTGATACGTCCACAGACTCCACAGTGGCCCACACAGTAGTGACAGTACTACACTGTATTACCAATAATTATAATTTATAAGCAATAAGGGATCAAATTAAGGATAGGTAAAAGGATGAAAATAAGTCGCATCCTTCCTGAACACAAAAAGATCATAGAATGACACAGAAAACATCTTCTGTTTTTGAGTCCTTCACGACAGAACCGCGAGACGGATAAAAGTCGTATGCGAGAAACGTCATTGCGGACGGCATGGAGCATTGGAACAATTACTAGCCTACCTGTTTTCTATCCATTTTATCGAGGTTGCACAATAATCAATGAAACCGAAGCTGGTAGAAATTCCCCATATGGTACCACAAAAACGAAAATGAAAACTAAAAGGATCCTAACTAAATCAGAGAGTGAAAAAAACAAAGCAATGTTGCATTTTCTACAGATGGACAAATTCCGTCAATGACGGACAGAGTCAGAATGACAGTGTAACGGCTTGCGCCCTCCTATGAGAGCTACGTGAGTAAGTACATTATCGAAACTTTCATCACATTCACGCCATTTCACGGCACAATCGAGTTTTAAACTGAAAATAAGTAAAGTCGCGGAATAAACGCACATAATAAATAATACGTACTATGTACCAAAAAGAAACAACAGGAAGTAGAAAATGAAATTATTTATAATCGATGCACACTGTTGCAGAGGCGCGCTCTGCACCACAATGGGATATGGTACAGATGATATTTACAAGCCGGTTGACTCATTTCTTGAAATAAGGATGCACTGATGCAGGTTAGAAAGAAGCAACTACTCTACAAAAATCGCAAGTTCGCAACCATAAATCTGCTTCTACGAAGAATTATTATGATAAATAAATTCGATTGATATAGTCTTTTATTATCGAATAAATAATTAAAGGCATGCCAAACGCACGTAACGCGTAAAAAGTATGGCGCGGCGGGTCGTATGGAGCTTATATATGGTAAAATTAAGGTTAGCGTAATCCATGAATATAATACAGTAATATGTAAGTATTACTCGCTGTGCGATCTAAAAACACTATCTGAAAGCACTAGGCAATTTACTCGTATTTATTACACGATGTTTCACGTGTTTGTCGAAGTCGAACAATTAATTGCAAGCTCAAAGCAACAAACTTGCTTCAGCAAAAGTCTATGCTGTGGCACTCTGTGCAGCTGATATTAGTTGAATTAGTTCTATTAATTTTCAGCTTTTCGTAATGCGGACATTTTTGTTACTCGCCAGTCGATTCATTATTTGAACTAGGAAGGAAATATCCGAAACTAGTGAACATGGAACAAGGACAACCTATAACGGTGTAATTTCATTCTTTTTTGGACTCTTCCTACGGTATTTTTACAAGAATGCGTACGTATAGGAATCAACGTAAAACACATAAACTTTAATCAATAGTGTGCATTTCAAAACCGGTGCAAAAAACCATCATGATGTGACTGGTACAACGACCAACAAATCCATACAGTAAAACTTTAAATTACAAAATCCTTCACATAGAATTGGAATTGTTGCCAGTGGTGTTGTTGAGGCGACGTCCGGTCTGCGTGGACGCATCGGAAATGGAATGATTGGATTCGTAGACCGAGTGCAGACTGCCGCTGGACGGCATATACTGCGCCCGGTCGAACAACCGTGCCGAGGAGCGTTCCGTCATCAGATTATGCGGACTGTTGCCGCTGTGCAGAGAGTACAAAGTGGGAGAAATCGCAACCGGCACGCTTTCTCGCTTCCTCGTCAGCCTAACACAGTAAAGCCAATGAAGACAAATTCGCCGAAAAATCGTCAAATTAAGTAAACAATTCAAACGCCAAAATTCTGGTGCATGTACAGAAATATTACTGACCATCGGCACGTAAACACCGCTCCCAGTACAACCAGCACGCCGCCCACGGTTCCCACAACTCCGATGACGACGATCATCCAGTTACTCATGCCTTGTTGCACTAAAATCCGCCGAAAACATGTAAAAATTTGTACGAAAATAACCATGAAATTATTTGATAACTATTGTGTTATTGCTTTATTTAGAAAATATTTATATAATTTACAAAATAATTATATCCGCTTTGATTTGACCGCTCTCGTAAGTCGGTTACCTAGCTGTCGACTTTCCGCGGGGAGAACAACCGGACCGTCAGCGGCACACTGGGGAACATCGCCCTCCCACTGACCTTCCTCCCCACATACTCGCAAATACGGTGCTTGCGATGGACTGGCGTCGCTGCAGCTGTATGCCGCCACGCTTCCCAGCCGACTGGTTCCGTTTAATAAAATAGCCACTCCGTTTTTCAGTTTCTCCGGCAGGCCACAATCCACAGCTAACCAAATAAAAATTTAAGCCATGAACACAGACAAACGAAAAATTAGAAAACTCAAGAATTCGGTGGGCCAAATGACCACCAAGAGCAATAACAAATCATCAATTATCAAATAATTTTGCTTCAAATAAAATTTATAACAAAGCATAAATGACTTAAGATAACAGCACGATTCAGCGAAATCGAACATTTTAAATCGAGCAAAACTTTCTCAAACGTGATTTCCATAGAGTTATCGGGGCTATGACATACGGCACCTAGCTAATTTACAATGCCAAATACTCGTAAGTTGAAATTAAGCCTACCAATGCATTCCGGTGGCGCCTCCCATTCACCGTTTTCCATGCAGTGCGTGACATTCTCCCCGACCATAGTATACCCCGGCAGACACCGATAAATTCCGGCATTCCGATGCAACAATGATTCCGCATTTGCCACCGTCGGCAGCGCACCACAACTGCTTTTCACGGATGAGGTCGTCCCGAAAACGCTCCAAGGCGCTTTCTTCGTTGTCCTGGTCGTATTCGCACTACTCCTCGTAGATTCCGTACTAGAAGCGCTCTGAACCGTAGTACTAGCCGCTTCCTTTGGAACACTTGTGGATATTGTAGATGGCATGGTGCTGGCCAGTACTTTCATCGCCGCAGTGGACGCAATCGTTCGTTCGGTGCTTTTTATAACTTCCGGCGTGGAGGTTTGTATTTGGCGCGTCGTTGTCTGTACCGCTTCGGTAGGCAGCGGAATGGTTGCGGGAACAGTCGAAAGTGTGGACGTGGATGCTGTTGTTGTGGCTGTCGTTTTATCCGCTTCGTTTGCATATCCAGGAACACACAAGGGCATCACACCCCTCCACGATCCATCGCTACACATTAAAAACGGGAGCCCCACCAAATTGTATCCCTGATTGCAGGTGTACCGCGCCACCACAGTCAAACCCATGACTTCCGTTGTGGACTGAGCGTTAAATACAATCGGGATGTTACGGCAGCGAAACATGGCTAAAGTATCCAGAAGCGGCAAGGATTTCGGCGATGTCGACGGAGATTCGGTCGGAATCAAGATGTGATGAACAAGCACCGAAGTCGTGGAAATCGGAGCGTTTGTTGTTGCTAATGGCTCCATCACTTCGACAGCTAACGGAACAAATTCAGCGGAATCTGTTTCGTTGAATGTGACATTGCTCAGCGTGTCAAAAGAATACTCCGTTCTCGCCGGCACCGCGACGGTCGTATTATACATATCATGATCACTATTCGATAAATCACTCATGAAATAATCCAGCTCCGTGGAGATCTCCACCGTATACGGCGATTCCGTGGTTGTTGCGGTTTGTGTGGTGGTTCCCGCGTTCTCGGCAAATGTGCTGAGGAATTGCGTTACCGGCGTGTGCGGTGACGTCGTTGTTGGTGGTGATTCGCTCCGTAACGGCGTGGTTGTTGTAGATGTTTCGCTCGATGACGTCGTGGTTGGTGGCGGCGTTTCGCTCGGAAGGATGACAGTGGGGGGCGTTAGCCTCGTTGCGGCTGTTGTGCGGCTTTCGACGGCCGGTTGAGTGGCGGTTGTGCAGTGCGGAAGTGTCCCACTCCAGGCGCCACTTGACAGACAGCTGCGCGTACCCATGCCCAACATCTCGAAGCCTTCCTCGCATTTGTAGTGCACAAAGCCGCCAAGACGCCGGTCCAGCAGGGTGATAATGCCGTTGGAGGGCTGCTCGGGAATGGGGCAGGATGTAAAATCTAAAAACATCAAATCGACAAAGTAATAACTGTATCTAAACTCTTCCATGTGCTGTACTTTCGGGCATACTCGTACCAGGTTCAAAAGGCATAATAAATGTAATAATTTTGCGTTAAAACGTTCGATACATTCAATATAATGCCAATCTACGCCGTGGTCAGAAACAGTAAAAAAACACAACCCAAGTAAACTTCAACTTAATACTAACATCGATTAACTTTGCAGCGCATTCTTCAACCCATCACTTACAGTTGCTGCCACTTTACTACAATTACCGATACAATCATATGACGGTTTACCACTAAGCGTAAAACAAGTCGATTTTGGACCGTTTTTATGATGCAGTTTTTGATCGAATCTGATTCATCAGTACACATTATGAAAACTAGTTTAGCTTTTCCAAATTCTTCAAAAAAAGGATTATTTTAATATCACAGTTAATTTTGATATTCAAAACTGAAAACAGTAAATAAGAATGACACTGAAAATTTTAGCATTCTTGTTGCGCCTCCGTTGAGCAGATCGCATTGAGAAAACCGTTTCATGTTTTCTGTAATTCACTGTTTTATTTTTCGGCCGGAAAGCACGTTGAGGATTACTGGATGTTAGTCTTGACAATATCTGTCAAGTATGAAAATGAGGCCAGGGAAATGTGTCTAATTATCGGAATCAAGTGGTGTCAAGTATACAGTGCGGCCGGCGGTATGAATTTGTTTTTATGAAAAATAATAATGAAGAAAGCGTCGATAATGAGTGACAAGGACCCACTTGTACGGCAGATCCAGAAGCCTTGACCAGATTCACAGTTGAGATCATTCCACAGCCAAGATGTCCGACCGGACATGCCGCCGCAGTACTGCCGCTTCGACACGTGATCCGGCTGGTTGGGTGCCCAGAAATACGATTTCGGAGTGGACCCTACAGGCAAAAAATTGTACTTTAGCACCATAGTATGAAATTTCAATAGTCTGGCAAAATGCGAGCCAACTTGTAAGTTCTGGTTTACCGCTTCACTACGATTTACATACCGTTTCTCAGGAACTGCCTATGTGTCATTAATCATACGCAATTGACTAGTCAATCACTACTTATGTCCGTTTTTCGCATTCTTATTAATTACTGGTGTGCCCGTTATGCCGCTTTTTGCCTTTTTATGCCGTTTAGAATGCAAGATACCAAATATGCCAGAAGAAAATCATAATTCCTAGGCACCAAATAAATAAACTGTGCGGATGTTATTTTTACCATCGATCCACTGCCACGTATCCTCCATCGTGGACATATTAACGGACCGAAATAACCCAAGCCAATAAAATGCATCGGTTGCCTGAAACCGGTGCAGATACTGCAGTTTGGCTTGAAGAAACTTTTGCGCGTCTTCGTCGATGTCCTGGATTAGAGTTCCTCCCAATCTCCGGCATGTTTGCAACGCTCCGCCTGAAAATCATGACATCGGCTCCAAATACAGGCATCAAAGCAAAAAACGTCTGTTATAGGTGCACAAACACCAGGAAAACTCACGCATTTTACAAATTAAAAAATTATTCAATGACCATTAAATTATCCCATTAAAAACAAAAATTAATAAGTCTTTACATTTCCAGCAAATTTAAACGAAGCATGCATAAGGCGTTTGTGTTTCCTTCGTTTCATAGTTAGTTAAATTTGTAACAGAAATTTGAATGACAATTGTACTAGCTTTACAATCTTGTTGTTGATTAGCTTTCTATTATTATAATTATCGTTACTGCAATTATACAATTAAATTACCCCAAGTGGCCCGGCCATGACTGTGGAAACTGAGACAGGCGCCCTGATTGACGGCTTTGGCCGATGCTTCATGCGGACAGAAATCGGAAGTGAGCGCTACAACACAAACGGAGAAAAGGTGTAAAGGGTGTTTCCGGTTTAAGAGAGCTCTCGGACATGAGAGATAATTAAGTGCGGATCAGACCGTGTGCCGGGGCACATTCAATGCGCCATATTCCCTTACCATCGACAGCCAAGACGTTGACTTCGCACACGCGCAGACGACCAGCGTCCAGCAAGGAGAAATCAATCTGCACGTAGCGGACACCGGAAACAATGGATGCACAGGGAATGGATACCGCGGCAGTCTGATCTATAAAATATGAAGTAGTCCATTTTATGTATAAGACAAATCACCTATCATTCTATCGGCGGACATTCTAAGTTTCTAATTTTAATGAAGAATTCTTCTTAACAACAACAGCCTCAACGAATTTCCGCTACGTACTGTTAAATAACTCACAATTTGAAAAACCGTTAAAACCAACAATCTTGTATTAATCATCCCATTTCCACTGCCCAAAACGAATTACGCGCACTAGCAAAATAACAAAAAAAATTTCTGATTTGTCAGTTAATAACTACCAATTTTATAAAGAAATTAAAGTGCAGAGCGCAGACAAATTAATTTGGGCAATTTTTTTACAGGTGCAAATTTAAGGAGTCGGTATAATTTAGTAAGCAATGATATAGGAAATTTTCACATCTAGTCAGCTTAATCACTTTCACTACTCGGCGGAGTACTCGCTAATAATTTAGCGGTGGTAAGTCTGAGGTTCAAACCTAACGACAAACAATGGTCTTTACCGTCAACACACTACAAAATTAACAAAGCGAGCCTTGTTCAGGATGATCAAGACAATTAAATCGTTTAACAAACCAATTTTTCTGGCATTTGCCGTCAATCAACGCGACCGGAAGTGTAGCAAGCAGGAAGGCCGATTACCTGGTAAGTAGCGCTATAGCTCACCTAATCCGCTGTAATCGATCCTTCCACATGTCACATTGGTCAGCGGATCACTGAATAGGGTCACGTTAGCCGACCACGGCGAGTCCGCTACACAACGAACCGTTACCGAAGAGCACCAGCCATAATTATGCTAATTTACGTGTGATGCGTGTGATGTGTTAAACGCGTACGGGTGACATAAACTTGGCGCGTTTTGCAAATTTACATCCAAATTTGCCCAGTTTTCCTACCGAGTGCGAGTATGCGGATGCTGTGCACGTCGAACTTCTCCGTTAAATCCATTTTCCACGACAGCTTCTCACCGCGTTGCAGATCGTGGGAAAAACAGTCGCGGGCGCGCGTTGATATTATGCCATCGTTTGTGAGCCAAATATTCCGCAAATTCGGAAATACTAATGGTTTATGCATAGCCACGTTGAGACCTGTTAGAGAAAATGTAAAGCTCCAGAAATAAAACCATTTTTTTTTAAAATATAAAAAATAAGTAAATAAAAAAGGTCTGAATATTAACATCTACATACTTCTCGCTACGTATCGACAAACAAAAGGAATGTCTCCTTTTATTTCAGTTTACCGGTTACAAGCTTTTGTTATTTAATAACAAAATTGAAAAGGGAAATACAAAGGAGAAAGTATCAATAATTTAGCAAAAACCTCCCCATACACCGCTCCCATTAAAGTATAAAATCAAAATAACAGGGTTACATAATAAATTTGTTTGATGACCAGCTGCTAACAAGTTGAATCAATGACCGTGATCGCATACTTCACATTTTACGCAACACGCATCAGGTACAATTTTTGATACTCTATGAATGGATACTAACTGCAGCTGCAACACAAATTCTACTCACAATGCTTATACCGTTCAGCCGATCGGTTTCGGATTACGGCAAAAAGTTACAACCACATTGTTTAAACAGATGTATTGAATATCTCACTTCCTCACACGTATGAAATGATACTGTGGTTTAATTCCTTATTCCGTGATGAATTTTGAATTAATTATAACGAACAACAAACAAACAACACCACAAAACACAATCAAAACCAAATAATTCAAAACTATTTCAAAAAAGCGAATTAAAAATTTCATTCGAATTTCGTTTTTTATCGGATCAACAATAAGTTTTCGGCAATTCGCTTCAAAGCATAAAAGTGGTACTATTTTTCGCAGCTATTATTCTGATGTAAAAATTTATGAGAATAAAAATCAAAGATTAGAAAATGCTCGCAGTAGCAGAACAGCAAATTAACAACTCTACAAAGCTAAAAAAACAAAAAATTAGTCCACTAACCATAAGCCTTGTTTTGAGAATTTTTGATTTTGTACGATTAAATTAATTAACCAACGCGTACTAAAACTTACCACAGAACGGCACCGTCCCGCTCCAGGTGGCATCCGGCCGGCATGTCCGCCGCGTCTCGCCCAGCGTAATATACGGCGGCTCACAGGAGTACACCGCCGTGGTGCCCACCGGGATGGGGAAATGGATGGCCCCGTTGGCCGGCACGGTGGGCGGGGCTTTGAGGAAGACCTTGCTGCTGGTCAGTGAACCGGGATACCCGCATCCCGTGCCCAATACGGCCGGTTGCGGAGGTCGGAGAGGAAGCGGTGGTCCATGGGGACCGGCGCCCACGGGAGGCGGTACCAGGGGGAAAGGCGGCGGGGGTTTCTGGGCTGCAAGAAAGGGCGAGATGAGGACGATCAGGATGCCACAACAGCAGATCACATATTCCAACACAGTATGAGATGGGATCATTTTCACAAGCACGATCGTCGTTCACATAGTGCGGACGATGCGTTTGCCCGAGGCTAAGCAAATTATAAAAGATTTTTAAACGAAAAAAATTAACACTGAACTTGGATAATGCACATTTCAATGTCGAAGATGGCTTTTAAAGAAAAATCTTTTCGACTTCTCAGTAAGGATATGAGAAGACTGACAACAAGTCTCATATCGATGCTATCATAGTGGTAACGAAAATCACTGTTGATGAGGAAATTGTCAAAATCAAGGTACCGTAGCGAAAGGTTAGGAAAGACAGTAAGGCGAAAATAAAAACATGAGATGATTTTAGCAACACTGACTGAAATACAGCGCAACTGACCGTGCTGGACAGGCTGCACCTGCCGAAGTTGAGAATCCCAGCACGGCGCATGTCATCATGATTCTGTATAGACGTGGATTTACTGGAAGCAGGTAAACAGGGAATCACGAATCAGCGAATACTGAACGATAACGTGCAAACTGTTGTGGCTGTCGTACGTCGCAGCCGCTCAATGGATAGTTTTATTGAGAATCAAGTGCCACTTCAGGACAGACAAACAAATCAGCCAATGCACCGAATGTTTCGCCAATGCAGTTTACGAAATTTATTTAACTAAACATGCACGGTCTTCAGTTTGTAAACCAAACATTGTTGACTCCTGGATAAGCGCTGCACGAACGGATTCTGTGCAGTTTGCTGAAAATTCCCACAAAGAAAAATCAGACGAGCTCCGACCATACGATACCAATGCAACAATACGGTGCAGACAACATTGTAAGCAATTATATGGGCAAGAAACCGAAAGAAAATCTCAAAAGTCCAAATTTCCAACTTTTATGTGAATCGACAATGAATCATAGGACTTAGTTCATTAAAAACTAAAAAGCATAAGCTTAAACAGTGAGTTAAACTTCGAATGCTTCGAACTTCGATGTTCCAAGATTATGAATGGACGGGTGGAGGGGAATATTTCCCTAAAAACACCTTATATACGTTACCCCACAACTAGATAGCCTCGGCACGCGGCATGCCGGAACTTTTTACTGCCTGTTCGAGATGCAGCGATGATTTAAATGCTGCAGTAATTTTTGCAGGAAGATTTCATCATCTTTCTTCCCGTCTTCCCTTGCGTTTCTTCATTCCATTCTTCGTCTCCGATGAAGAATGGCGGGATTCAGTGGCCTTGATCTGGATTATCTCAATGTGGGCGCCGTGGTGTCAGTGCGCACCATGCTGGATAAAGACATCGAAGGCGAAGTGATTGCCTGTGATGGAAACTCACGAATGTTGCTGCTTCGTACGTATTCCTGCAAATCAGCTGTCGCTTTCCTTTTTGTATTTCCATCTGGCTACTCGTGATGCCAACCAGCAAATATTGTGCATTTAGGTTCGCATCGTCCGGAACAGGACGTGGAGCTGGATGATCTGCACATCATTAATATGGATCATGTCAAAAATGTGAAGGTGCTCCGCGAAGTACCTGATAATTTCGTTCCTTCTGATGCTTCCGATCTACCGCATGTTGATCTAGCTGAAGTAAGTGCGACATGTAATGCGGTGGGATAGTTTTTAAATTTCCATAAGATCTGAAATTAAGAGTGCTGGTATTGTTTTAGTTAAAATTAAAATTTAAAATCCTGAGGTGGTGCTAAACGTGCATTTTAACAACTACTATTATACTTATATTACAGTACATTCTTTACGATTATTACTGTAATAATAATTTTATAATCTATACCAGTTCAGCGTTAAAAATCTGAACTGAAGCCTAATCTACGTATAATCACAGTCACTCTCTACAAAACTCATACACATACGCCCAGAATTACCAAGCTTGCCAAAAGTGGCTTTTCCCTAATACCGTATCTACAGTCACAGTATTCTTTTTTTAATCGTTAGTAATTTTAAAACCTACTACTTCGCGCATGCACTGGGTTTTAACGTCCACAAGTTTTGCATTTGCATTTTGATTATGTTGGAATGCCAGAAATGGTTTATTTTATTTAATAGGATAGCCATTAACGTTCGATGATCTTCATTAGATCCTTCATTAGATCGAGAATTCTTAAATTCATCGTAACAGATTCTCATTTTTAATTCAAATGAGTTGCTAATACATGGTATTGGAACGTACTACTCAGTAGGATTTTAAATTTTGATTTCAATTATGAGAACAACGAATAATTATTATGTTTATGATCGTATAATCGCACGTTTTATTAGTAATGAAGCGTGGAACTTATACAAATTCCGATTTTTTTACATTTTACTGTACCAGAGTGGCAATGTTAAAATCTCTATGTGTTTTGAGTGGTAATATTTAAGAACAAGCAAAACAGTGATTGTCATCATCGAACAGTGGGTTTTTTGCCTGTCCAGAAGAGCACGCATCGTGTTTTAATAGTAATTCAAGTTTTCTGGCCCGGATTTAAAAAAAGTATATCTTTGGCTTGCTTCTTTGTGGTGGTTTTCTTTTTTCCCAGTAAATATTTTGTTAAGAATATTTGATATTCGTTTGCGTATATGCTGTGGATACGGTTGGAGAGTTCCTGATAACTTACGTGGTATTTGTATTCTTGCAGATTTCAAACCGTTTGAACGAAAAACTTGCCCTCCGAGCCAAAGAAAAAGCGTCCAGTTCTTCCCAGAACAAGGCCAGCTGAAAGCGGCGACTGAATCCTCAAATGACTTTGTTACATTGTTGTGCGTCGTATCCGGCGATTTTTGCTGTTAATTGTTTTATTATTCGGTGTTTTGTTGGGATTGCTAACTGGGTGGGAATGTGCGGATGATGTGCACGGTATGCCGTTGTAACTTGTACGGTGCGAAGAATTGTTTCAATCAAATCTAACTGACTGCCCTTTGATAGAATCTTCTTTAATATTGACCGCTACGAGCGAAAAGACGTTTGAACAATATGGTGAACGTTTGGGGTGCTTGGGTGATTTTGAGTTGTGGTTACGTACTGTTAAGGATTCTTCTTAATTCTTCGGACATAATGTTAGCGTTCAAAATGTTTCGGTTGGTTTCCTAATTGGTTTCCTAATTGGTTTCCTAATGTTCATGGAACGATGCAGACCGGCACGAGGCGTGTGGTCATTTACGTAGAGTGACGGACTAGAGTCTTATTACCAACTTCAACCAAGCAAAACGCATGTACAGTAAACTAGAACTGCTAACAAATCGTAGTAGAATGCCGAAACTACTGTGCACGTATCCAAAAAAGTGCTGATAGATATCGAATAACATAATGGCATCCAGTTGATTAATTCTTACAATATTTGGTTTCCCTAATGCAGCGGATACTTGTACTCGTAATTTTTACCACCTTGTTATTTTATCGTTTTGCATCCGTGATTCTGTACAATGTATATTAAAATTATTTGGATTATGGCCGAAATTAAACAGAACCAGAATCAGTATAATCAAAGCAATTTATAACTTCTCAAGACTGCCAAACCTATTGTACTGTATTTTGTCAATAAAAAATTCAGGAAGCTTACCAGTAGTTATTATAAACGTTAAAAATATCTTATGTGTTAAGAGAAAAGCCAATAATAAGTAAGTTCCAGAATGACGGATAACAGATTCTTGCACTGCCCTACAATTCACAGAAAAATATACAAATGCACAATGAGAAAACCTAAGAAAACTCAAACCCAATAAATAAATGAATAAATCAGGATCAGATTTAAAAAGCATAAGAACACTCGTAGCAGAAGTTACAGAACAGAGAACGACAAGAAAAATAAATTATAAGCCCAAACTAACTACGAAATAAAAGTCCGTCGGACGGCATTAAAAACTGCGATGCGGCGCTTTGGGAACGGAGTCTTTGGGGAAGGATTTGAGGTACTGATGGGACGCGCGCGGTAAATGCCGGGTGGGCTGCGATGCCGACGGTGGAATGAGCGGTAGCGGTGCCAGCTGGGTCATGGGCGGGGAGGGCGCTTTGAAAGAGAAGTCCTGGGTGATGCTGGTGCCGCGGGATGAGCCGGTCAGGTGGGTGCGTGTCAAAGTGTACCTATCATCCGCAACAGCTGCACCTTCGTTACAAAGACTACTATGAAATAAGGTATAAATCGGCAGATTACCTCCATAAAAGCAAAATTCCCGCGATAACACTCAGGATCACCAGGATGGCGATGGCCGCACCGGAAAATACCACTAAAATGGAAATTAACAAGTGGCAATGCTGTATATGAAGAACGTAAATTACCTTGCATCTGTTAAGTAAACTGCACTCGAGTCAACTGATAGCAGTAAAACGAAAAGGAAACTGATCTAATCATACCAACGGAAGCAAGCAACAAGTGTGAATGTAATGCTCGTACTAATGTTTCGGAGATCAATAATTCCCACAAACGGCAAACGAACATAAACTGCATATACAGTACGAACTGCGAATGTACATGTTTGTTGAAATTAGCAGCAATGGTAGTGAAGTGGCATCACTGCGTGAAAACTTGCTATGGTGACATTCATTTAATTGCAGTAGTGTATGTTTCCTTATACGCAGAACGATTAGACTGTGTTACTGTTAGCGCGAACGGTTAGTTTTTTCGAGATTGTTGTCTGCATGTATCGACTGGAAAAACAAAATAAGGAAAATGTAAAAAAGCACAATAAAAACCGCGAAAACTTTTAAACTGGCGCAGCTAGACCACATCCTTTCGCAGCGCCGAAATACCTGGCGGCAAGGCCGTACGCAAACTACGCACTTCCCACCCAAAGTTAGGTGGAAGTACTCACTACTCACCGACTACGGGGAACCTCACAATCAAGCAAACATTTTAGGACAAAAAATTCGTTAGAAAGCAACCTGATGGTAAAAAATTAGGAAAGTAAGCAAATCAATTTTGAGTAAACAGACAGAAATTAAAATTGATACACTTTGTACAATATGCATATATAAGTGTACACACTGCAGTCTGCATCTAAAACATTGCCGCACTGATCGAAATCATCCCCACAGATTTTGCAGGTGGTGTCAAGTAGAACAAAAAACCTGAAAACTGCGCATTCTTACCGTAGTTATAAATAGAGATCAATTTGCCGGTGACATCCTGCCGTATGGACTGCAGCTGGTATAAAATCTCATCTGCAACAGCAACAAAAACAAAAAAATTTTAATTATCCTGTCCAGCAATGATAAAAATTCAGCAGTTACTGAATCTTTATACGCGAAAGATCTGCGCACAAAAGTGTCAGAAGACAAATCTTTAATGTGAACTGGACAAAATTAATACAGCCGATATACGAAGAAAAGTGTCACAATTATTTTTATTTTCAATTATTGCTACTATACAGCGAAATAACATTATTAAAACTTAGAATATATTGGTAGGGTACTCGTAGTACTCTGTACAGTAAATGAAAACGAACCATCCGTCTCGGCTTGTTTATTCCGCTCAACCGGCAAATCCTCCATCATCACCACACTCTCCGTGGTCGTATTTACCGGTAGCGTGGTAGTGGTTAGCATGATCAGCCGCTTCCGAGTGGTACTTTGTGCCGGCATCTTCTGCAGAATCTTCCCAAACCGTCCCGCCGGTGACGCCGTTGGCTCCTTCAGTAATCGTCGCTGTGTCCGGTTGACTTGGTTGGTGGGTGTGGCATTTGCCAGCGGGAACGGCGTATTGGTAGCGAACAGCAACACTTCCGGTGCACCCCCCGCCGTCGCCACTGTCTCGCTCTTCAGGACGTTCTCCGTCAGACTGGACGCCGCGGCGATGTTGTCGGCGGTGGTGGCGTTAATGATGCTGAAGATCTGCACGTCGCACAGCGTCAGCTGCGGACTGCCGGTGGACACCGTGCCGGCGTAGTGCGGCTCGATGTTGATGGTAACGAACCGGCCCGGTGTGATGCGCTCGCAGATGATTTCAACCGGAAAGTTATCCGCTCGATCTGCAAAATACCGGGACTGTTACAATCCACACACTGAATACACATCACCCGGAGAACAATAAACAGATCAAATTGTAATTTTCACAAGGTAATGTGCTTTCTTCTCACTTTCGTTCAGCATACCCTCGCATAAACATTTATAGTCATTCTAATTACTGGATTATACAGATATCTGTATTCTTAAAATTATAACTAATTCATAAACTGCATTTACCGCCAGGAGTTTTAGAGGATCGCGTCAATGTACAGACGCTTAAACTTAAATAATGTTGAATATAAAGTTATTCATAGTATAGTGGCAAGATGGAGTCCGCAAAATCTTCAACACTCTGTCTAGTGCCTATATAAAAATAGTACTTGAAAACAAATCTCTAATTAACCGGTAATTTTTAAGTCAGCAATTCGATTGCTTTAATAAGTACGAGTAATAGTGACGGTAATACACATTTTTACTGGGACCGAACAAAATACCACAGTCCGTAGACCACAAGTTAGCCAGCAATAATTACAAAACATTTACAGTACCCACTAGCACGCTTTTTTTAAAAAAAAATCTAATGTACGTAATTTAAGGAAAATGTAAATGTTTACGGTTGGGTTAAAGTAAAAACCTGGAAAAAAACTTTGATTAGTCAAGAAAGTGACCTACCCAAAAGTACAGTGGCGACACCGCAGCTGGGCGTAGCGGGGACATTTTCTTGGCCTACTTGCAGCTGGATCCGGTAGAGAAATCTGTCTGGGATGAAAAACAATCTTTCTTAGTCGCCATTACGACTAACATTCGGTTAAATACATGGACAAAGGGGAATTAAAGGGTTCGCGTACTCTCTCTACCAAAATACTCCCATCGCACAGTAAAATTCGCTCCACCGATTGGCAGCATTTCCTGCAAGCAACAAAATTTGTTTTTTTTGCGCCGGTTACCTATACACAGCCCGGCATACTTCTCGTTCAATCACTAACTATTAACTAATAATGGCCAGTGGGAGGTATGGACTACAGTAGGGACAATAGTCTTTACGCAGAGGGAAAAAAACCAATTCCATCAGAAAGTATAAACTGCGTAAACAGTGTTCGAATAATCTGTTAAACTATTATTAATTTTGATGTTTACAGCTACGAAGCTTTAGTTATGAAATAAAAAAGCCTGGCTATAATTAACGATTTTATTAGTTCCAAATTCATGACATTGTATCTTTCACGCAGGGATATCCAAATTAAAGTTGATGCCATGCATCTTGAATACCATACACTACATTTTCAGTTCGTACTGATGGTGAGTCGGTGCCTACTTTTACTGTAAGAATAGTAGTGGTCAGAAATTCTGATTCAGAATTTCTGAACACCCTCCTCTAAGTAAGTACAAGTAGTAGGTAATAAAATAATAAGTATACACTATACACAGTTTTAAATTACGTACTAGCAAAAAAATAAAGAATTCGAAACTGTAATAAAACACACAATACCTATAGTAGTACAGACAAACAGTTATTAATCCAATAAATCTAACGAAACAAATGATAAACCGTCAAGCTGATTCACGAGTCACGACTAAATTACATGCAACATTGTCGACTGCAGAGAGGTAACAACATTGTTACACAAAAGGAACGGAAAAGGCAAAACAACATTCTACAAATACAGGAATACTTTAAAAACAGAAGCATCTGACTATCCGGAAAAATACAGGAAAGCAAAACAGTTTTAACTGCAACAACCATGAAAAGCAAACAGTTTTAACTACAACAGTTTCAATTGCAACTTGTAACCTGACCCCAGGGAATGATTTACTTTACCTGTAGATCGACTCTCCAGAACAGTGTCCATGACCACTTGGTTTTGGAGCATGTCAACGGGGAATCGTCGTTGGCCAGACGCGCGCCAAACATCACCGCACTATCGCGAAATGTCGAGCTCTGAATAGCCGGCTTCCGTAGCGCCACATTCCGGACAAAACTCACATCTCCTGACAAACAGAATAAACTCCATTTGAAAATGCTTCCCGACAAAATCAGATAAATCTGCGTTCTACCCGAATTTAATCCAACGACGCTCCCGCTCAACAGCAGCAGTATGATTCGCCACATGTCGGTGCAATTTGCATATGATCAACAAATAATTAGCCGTCGGTATGGCAGCATGATTGACGCCGGCTGTCTTCGGTCGTCGTTAGAGAGCAATTAAAAAATTGCTTCCCGGTCGGCGATGGACGCCGACGTCGTGATTACCGGCTTGCATTTGATCTTACAATCCACTGCTTCCGGTGTGTCGTGCATTCAAGACGGCAACTGATCTAGTCACTTGATCGTTCGCTATCAACTCAATTGGATTCTATTCCTATCATTGGTGTGCTCAGTTTTACCACGCGCACATAATGGCAAAATAAATGCCATCATTTCATGATCGAACAAAATAACTACCATCGTTCACCACACTATTTCACTAACGACAGTTATTAAATTTTACAAGTTACTACCATAATTAAGTAGTTTTCGTGCTTCTCTAATATTCTATATTACAGTATGTTAGCGACTGCCGATTGTGCATATGGGTGTTGTGATCGTAGCGTTGTGGCTTTGTAGAATTATAATGGACCATTGCTGCATTAGCCAAAAAAAAGTGATATGTAAAACCCAATTGTTTTTTAAATGAAGAAATTTGCCAGAACTACGAATAGTTTTGGAAAATTTTTGATTCGAAAAAAATTATTATTGAACTTTGCAGATCACTTTTAGCTGCCCGAGGCATCATTAAGATTTGTTAAGATTAAACGACCTTCATCTCAAAGAGCCACAACACTACGATCACCACGTAATCAATTATATTCGGTTATACTGCAGTTTACGACAAGTGGTGTTCCAAAATGAGGAATCTGCTGTCAACGCAGTTTTTGCTTTATTTTCTGTGTTTTAATACCAGAACTTCTCGCTGCACACAATCTGGGTAGACTTTAGAGTCAACACATTCGATCAGGTTTTCTTTGGTAATTTCTTGTCGAAATTCCTCTGTCCCACCGTTCAGGCCAAAATATATGGATTTTCCAGCCAAATATCTATAAAGATGAATAATTCCCCAGTTAAACGTTAACCACATGAACGTTTCGCCAGATCGTTGCCCTTACAAATTTTTAAACGTTTGCTTGCCCACTCCTTTTCAGTTTTCAGAGCTACAAGGTGATCACTCACAATCAGTACTCGTACACTACCTTCCACTGCCGTTTTATTCGTCTCCGCACGCTACCTTTTCAATCGGTAAAATATTTTTTTATAAAATACGGATAAGAATGGGTGAATGGGAGGGAAAGCAGCTACTGATAGGGAATAAAATTATAAAAGCAGCAAACGTAGTGTACGGGGCGAGAGCGTTACTAACTAACCAATGATCAAAAGCTTTACAGTGTGTTCCAGTTCACTCATAGTCTGATACCATGAAAAGAAATTAAAAACAGTTAACGGGTTTTTTTTAGTTTTATTACCGCTACGTAACCTCCATAAAAAAACAATAACATTTGACAAAGAATAACGTAGCTTTAATTCAGCTTCTGTATGAAACAGGAACCAGGAAGATCCGTAACTAGAGATTTTCGTCAAACCCATCATTTACAACTTACACTGTTCCTTCCTTCCGGAGCAATCGCGGCAAAGCGAACGCCAAGCTGGATAGGACATCTTGGCGATACACGGTGTCACCAGTCAGAATAACATCATATCTACAAATTAGAAAATTAATTTGCAACCTAATTTTAAAGTCGAACTCTCCTAAAATGAATGCCGCTAATAAATCGAACTCGTACTAAAGAAAGTGTCGTTATTTATTTTGTCAACTGCAAACACTTAGTAGACGTATGCAACAAATTCAGAAAAATGCGCCGTGGGGAACGGTTATAAATAGCTCAAAACATTTTCAATAGTGACTTCAGCTGCGACGGATTATCATATTCATAAACGTATCAAAGCGCGATTAAAAATCGGTTACCTATTGTCCTCCGCGAGGGGATCGTCATCCAATTTTTCCACACGAAGGAAACGCACAAACGACAACCAGTCTCCGCTGAACAGCCGTACGCGGGACTCGTCCACGCCATCAGCAATCGGCTTGAGATTTTTCAGAATGTTCGGTAGCGTTGCACACTCTATAACGTCGGCGTTCTGAAAGGAAAGACCCAAAATAACTGCAACGCGTTTCCTATTTTACTACAGCAGATAAAGAAAGAAACAGAAGAGCCGTGTCAGATCGCAAATCACTCACATAATCATGGAAATGCACCGTGGCGCCTTTGGTCAAAGCATAGATTCCCGGTAAACCAGCACCACAGCCCAACTGTGAATCAAACACGAAAAACATTTAAATATTAATCAAAATCATTCCGATAACAACAGTAGCAAAAAAGATTATGCCGTCAAAAGAAATCTGAGAAACGAGACCTATACGATTGTGGTACACTTAAACCAGTTACCTTTGACAACAGTGTGTAATACGCTGTTCAACTGCAAAATTGCAATGAAAAATAAAATACCTCTAATACTTTCTTGCCTTGAAAATCAACAGGAGATTCCGAAATCAAATACACCAGTAAATCACAAGCACCATCCCATACACGAAATCCTCCTGCAACATCATTAAAATATTTTAATAATTACATAAAGTTTAAAAAAAAAAATAAAAGTCAAAATAACAAAAACTTTCGATGCAATATAATAGTATGTACGAGTACATCAAGTTTTCTGGGACAATTATGAATAATTATGCTAAAATAATCATTATTTTTCTAAATTATTATTATTCATCGTGGAGCAGGTAGCCCATTTCCGGCTAGGGTGACACACTAGCTGGGATTTTAAACCGGGCCAAACAGTAAAATCTAAAAGTACGAGTACGAGTGCCGATAGATAGAAAAAGACTCCTTAAGCGAAATTGACACGGTCCATCGTTATTCGAATGATAAAAACCCCACAGAGTACTTGGTAAACAAATGAAAAAACACAAAAGACATACGTAGATTAGTACATAAATAATGATGTTAATTGTAAAATTCACCTTCGTACACTTTGGGAACAATATCGGATTTCACCACATCACCGTTTTGCGACGGCTGCGATCCCAGGAGATTTGGCAGAGAAGTGGCGAGGATATTCCGATCGATCCACTGTGGGCACAGAAAAAACAGGCCCACATTGTCCATGGCAAAGTTATTCCATTTGTTTTCTAACGAACACGAATGTCTTTTTCACTGCATTCCAGTACCATCACAGCGACTTTACTGCATCAAACTTGGCGAACGCTGACGGCTCAGAGATGTTGCGGAAAAACTCGAAAACACAGGGAATGTTCACGAACCTGCAGATTTATCATCGGGGTTTTCCGATGGTGCAGATTCAATGGTACACTGAAAAACATGCTCCTTCGTCGGAGCATGTGCTGCCTGAGAACTTGGGGCAGGCGTATCTTTCTCCGCGGCAGGTACTTCGTCTGCCGAACTGCTTGCCGAGTTGGGGATTGGAGAGAAACTGAATGTGAACGGCTGCGACGCCGTGGATGTATCCTCGTCAGGAGAAGGGAAATTGAACAAAAACGACATTGTAGGTTTAGTCTAATTCTAACACGTGGAAGTCATAACTGGTAATTCTTAAAATAACGCAACAAATCATAAATCTAAAGGGACTGGATCAGCTGTCGACAAGGCAATGGGTCCAGAATCAAAATAGACGAATGCGCTGCAAGCTGTGATCTGTTCTTCCACGGCGCCCTGGGGTGGTTGACAACTTGACACCCAGCAGCCTTACCTCATACCTGTTAAAATTGTTATTAAGAGAATTCAGAAGGAAGTCTTGGCTGTCATTCTTGGATTGTTATTTCTCATCTACAAGTTTTTTTGCGAGTAACAGTTAATTAACAATTGTAAGTACAGTAAGTACGAGTAGGGCGCTCTCAGTTGAGCGATTCGGGTTCCGTTACCGCGTTACGCAACCTTCCAAACGTTACTGAACAGATGTTATGCTGCTGCGACTGCTGCTGGTCGTGCTGAAGTACGGCATCATGGTCTATCATTCTGAATCTTGTTGTTTGCGTGCTTTAGTACAGTAGTTTAGTCCGACTGTGAACCGAATATTATTGCGTCCTTCGTACCGCGCACCCCCGCAGCTGCACACCGTGAACGCAACAGCAGGAACATGTCTCGGGCAGAAACTAGCCTGGAAGTGCCGCCTGGTCTTCCTAATGATCAGCTGCGCCGAGAACTGAATGTACGTCGAGTCACTTGAGTGTGGCTAATGCTGTGCACGGTGATTCGGTCAACTCACAGTTTGCGCGATGCAGTTGCCATTTACTTCTTAATTGTTGCTGCAGTAGTAACAGTACCGTAATAATACATTGGAATCTGAATCATTGCTGGTGATGCTCTTCAATTCACAGAAGGTTTTCAACACACTCCGTGAGGTTCACAACCGAGCCAGCAGCCATGGCATATCCAAGCGGCTGGCCGAGCACTACGCACAAGAAGCTTTTCTCCATCATGCGGACGGCGAAGTGCGCGTGCTGGTGGCCGCATGCCTCGCGGAATTGTTCCGGATCTTCGTGGGCACCGCAGATGATGAGATGTCCAGTCAGGGTGCTCCCGTGCATCCCGGTCCGTTTCCCGATCTGCATTTGCTGAAGGTACGGAAGTCGCTATGCAAATCTGTGGTTCTGTAAATGGCGTTTTCCTCATAGTGTTCTACTGTTCGTATTGCGAGTCAACGACAATATAAATGTTTCGTTTTCCATGGTAGCGAATGGTAGCCGGCGTTTTCTTTGCAGAATGTCCTTATCTTTTTCATTGAGACCTTGCAAAAGTTCCTCTTTCGCTCCAGCCGGTTGTATGCATTGGCCTTCCACGTAGCGCAGGTCTGTGCTGAAGACAGTGTAATAATATGATGGTGGCTGTAATCGTGTTCTTGTGGTATCGATGTTGTATCTGCAGACCATGGCAGGAACGAAGGCGTTTATGCTGATGTTGAATCTGGATCCGGAAGATCAGGAGTTTCTGCTGGAAGATCTGGTGCAAATGTTTTTCCATGTCATCGGGTGAGTTTATCAAGTCTGTTCAAAGCATTTGCAGAATTGGCTAAGTTTAGCTATGTAATCGAAATTTAATCACTACTCAAATCCAGGAATTCGGCGTCCCTTTATTACGCTGAATTTGGTTTTCTTTAGAGACCAGCATCGGCCCGTCGATCGAATGACATTCCTGGATATAATGAGCTCCCTCCTTGGCGATTCAGGGCTAATGATATCTCGCAAATTATTACGAATAATTTTGCAGCCATTGACACCTGATGCTAAAGTATGTGCGTAGTATAAATTTGTAACCGTAAAACGAGGAAAACGCATTTTTGATCGATTATCGTCTTTTGCAGCGGCAAAAGCCCAGCGCTTACGCATTGGCCAAGGAGCTACTGAAGCGCATCCAAAAAGCAGTTGAACCATGCATTGGCAGTGTGCGTCGTAATCCCTTACTGCAATAATGAAGGGGAAGCTTGTGCTTAACATAAATACATTTTCCAGTATTTCACCCGGTTGACTACATTTGACGATGCTTCGGACGCTGATGACATCGTGGACAGTGTATCCAGTGTCGTGCTGGAGCTGTTTAACATTTCTCCAGTCTTGGTTACATCGGCGTATCGATATGTGGAACTGCAGATTACTGTAGCTCAGCGATTTTCTGCGCTCTATTGACCAATGTTTCTATGCCTGGATTTTTGCTATTTAGTCTGATGAGATGGAAGAGCGATTGGAAGGTCTCCGTTTGGTGGGAGAAATGTTTGCTTCGCCAAACTTTACGGAACTGGCATCCGGCGAGAGAGATTTGCTGTTTTGTTTGGCATCTGCACGGTAAGGCGATATCGTATGAGCGTTTTGCGCAGTTAGTTGGTCATCGGTATTTCATTTTCAGGCTTCATGACATTGATGAGAAAGTTCGTCTGCAGGCTGTCGAAACGGCCGTTAAGTACATTTGCAATGCTAAGGATGTGGACGATGAACCGCGCTTAAAGGAGTATATCGGTACATGGCAGCGGAAATTTTGCTGTATTGAAGAGACAGTAAGCACACTTTCTCTTTCGGAACTTAGAACTCCTTGGGAAATCGTTGATGGATCCCAGTACCCGAGTTCGCGCGGAAGCAGTAACAGCAGTTTGTGAAGTGTGCCTTCAGGCTGTGGATTTGATTCCCAGTAGCGTCATCGAAGACCTGGGGGCAACGATTATTGACAAAGAAGTAGGTTGAGCGAATAGGTCTATAATAAATACATTTTTTACATTTTTGGTAAAACTCAATGTTCTGCAGCGCACTGTTCGGGATCAGGCTTTAACCGCCATATGCAGCATGATTGGAAAGCTGATGTATGGCACGAAAACGCTGCCTAGTGCCGTTGATCCGGTTCCTTCGGCAATTAGTTCGTTGTTGCCAGAATTATTTAATCGCGTTGGGATGATTCCTGAGAGGTATGCTGTCTGTGTTGTATGATGTACAATGTTGTTTGATGTAGGATGTTGTATGTTGTATCTATCGCGTACTGCATTCTCTGATCGAACACCAGGGCACACTTATAGTCTGTTATCCTTTTACTGGATTACAGAATCACAGCAGGAACGAAGATACGCTCGATTCTGCTACCACCGACTGCTAGCAGACCGGTCTTGGCCAATCACCTATTGTATATTTATTGTTCTGCTGGTGACCCAGGAATGAGGTACCGCTTGCGAGAAAAAATCACTTTGAAAAGATTACTGACTTTATTATTTCTTGCAGGTTCATTGAAGATGTTTTCGAGCGAGGATTAAAGTATGGAAATTGTTTTTCATTTTTTATTTCTTTCTTCTGTATTACGATGGGCTGTGTTGCAGAGCTCGTCGATATGTGGCGGCTTTTGTGGTGGCAGGACGCCATGACGATGAAACGCGGAAGAAGAATAAGATCCTACTGATAAGTATGTCCTTTGAAGCGTTGTACAGTTTCAACTGCAACATAGTTCATAAATCATAGCGTCTTTTTTCTTAGATTCGTTTCCTGAACTGGCTTCCGGTTTTGATGACCTTGCACTGCGTTTGGCAAACGACGCCGCATTCCGAATGTCGGCGATAGACGTTGTAAACTTGCAACACGAAGATTTGAAGCTAGCCATGGTGCGTCAGTAATTGCTTGCTTTTATTACCAGTTAATTGTTGACTTCATGTAGTTGATACGGTTATATGGAATTGAAGCCTTTTGAAATCGACAAATTGTATAGGTGTGTACAGATGTGGTAGCCGCTGGCTTTAGAAATTACTGTATTGGTACCTAACAATACAATAAATAAATATATCAAACCGATTCAAACGTTACCGGTAACGGTCAACCTGATGCTAACATTGTTTTTACAGGATGCGATGCTGGAAATGTGCGGCAAAAATACTGCTGTGCAGTCCGCAACCAGGCGATTATTCGAAATCATATCGCCATTTGGATTGTCTGCGAAATTATGCGAATGTCTGCATAGCACTCTCGTGGACATTTTAGACGGCAACATAACCGCTGCGGAATTAATTTGCCGTTCCGTTGCTCTGCCGATTCCACAAGAAGTCCTGCGACAGAAGAGTGCCAAATTGATCCAGGTTGGCGCACCTTTGAGTTTGTTGGTTATCGTTTCTGGATGTTTTCCTTGCTAATGGTTTTAGTTTATTGCCAAACGTTTTCCTGATGGGTTTGCACGACCAGCAGTTTTGGAACGCGCTCTGGAACACTGGAGTGATCAGGACCCGGTGGTGTCCCTCCACATACATCGTTTATTTGCAAACTGCGCGTCGGAACTGCAGCTTTTTGATCTGTCGTCAGATTCCAGATTCAATAGGTAAGTGCTGGTGTAAATTCGCTTCTGCTGTAATATTTGCTGGTTTTAAAATCCACTTTTTTTGTGATGAAAACTTATGCCGCATGAAATCAAATAAGAAATTTCAAAATAAAATTTTTTTAATAACCTGGTAAGGTTTTCCGATAAATGGAGTTTTGGCTAAAAGATAATAATAATATTGATAAGTATGGCGAGAATTTTAAGCTGTGTGTTATTGTTTTAGGAATGTTTTGGGAAAAGCCATGGAACTGACTGCGCAGTCAACAGTCTCCTAGTTCCTCTCCAAGGAAAATATAACGTCCGATGTGTTGAAGGACTGTCTCGTGATAAATTCGAACTCTTCACAGATATTTTGACGGTAATACTTATCTCATTCTGTTACGCTTCCGTGGATTGAAATTTCACCTACGGATTCATCTTCATGGTCTGCTGGATATAAGTTTCTAATTTTGTACAGTGCTGATCATATTTTTCAGTGGGCCACAACCGTGCTCCAGAGTGATGACCTTTCCGACACGGACCGCAGTGTCGCAGTTTGTGCTTTGGGAGAATTGGCTAAAGTGACCGGTCGACAAAACAAAAACAAAGAAAACGGGCGAAGCTCTCCTAGTCAAAGTGAGACGCAGGTGCTGAATCAGTTCAAGGAGGACCTTCTCAGTGTTTTCCAACATACCGTGCTACCGCAGATCAAGTTTGACCAGGTGAGCACTGGTTTTAGCGGGTATTATATCGCTTTAGACTTCTCAACATTTACGCTGCAGTTTTGTAGCTGGAGCCGGCGACCGTTGCCGACAAGGATGTGTGGTTGGAGCGGGACGGTTTATCGGGAAGCGTGGCGTTTGTTGTGTATGCCATGAAAGTGTTTGGAAAGTTTTGTCGGGGTTACCAAAGTTGCCTACCGATGGAGGAAGATGACATGTATCCACCGTTACTGCGAGAATTTGTTGACAAACTCCGAGAGGGCGTCTTGGAAACATCTCGGCATTTGGAAGATCTGGAGTACGTTAGTAAATCTTATTAGTGGTAAAAATTTCTAAGAGCATCCAGTTGCTGGTGATTTGTTAACCATAAACGTGGATAGCGAACGATGTGCAAAAGGATGCGTGGCTTCGTATCGCAGTTAAGATCCGCTTATGCGTATCACCTATTTCATGTAATCATAATCACGCGTCAAGAAATTTACTTACAGTGTGGTAATTTGATTATTTATTGCAGTCGCGCATCACAGGATCACATTCTGTTGACAGCTTCCATTCAGCTGTTGGAAACTCTCCCACTCTTCAGTCAGGAACACTGCGCGATTGATTTGGCTCATGTACTGCAAGTTCTTCCCCAGGTACCGTGCTTTTTCATAGCTCGGTCACTTTGAATTTGAGCATGCGTTTTCATATACCGGTTACCGAATTTCACCGTGCATGCTGATTTCCGAACAAATACAGTCGTCCTGTTTATTTAGAAAAAATTCCTATGCTGAAACAGATTATCAATAGGTTTATTAAAGAACAAATTAAATTTGACAAATTTCAGATCAGCTGCCGAAGCGTCATGCGATAGCAGCCATTCATGTTGCGCGCCGCATCGCGGGTGACCGGTTGATGCAAACGAATAACAAAATGATATAGCTATGACAGAAATCGGGCTACGCTTCTCTGCAGACGTTTCTAACGTTCTTTGGGTTGCAGCTGTTTTACAAAGAATCTCAGAAGCAGTTGGTTCAATATCTGCTGGAGAGAGCCCTTGGTCACCCTTTATCCGGGTTGTTTTTGGCTATTGTGGCTACCGGTGCTATGCATCCAGATCCTGATGCTCTACGCTTTCGCGAACTGATCCAGACTCCGATGATTGATGTTTTCAGCAGCTGCGCAAACGAGTTCAGCAGTTTGGTGACAGTAAGCGTGACGCGGCTGCTGCTCCAAATAGATAAGATACCGGCACGAACTTCCGATTGTGTCTTGCAGAGTTTCGTTGTTTTCAACCCGAACTATCGGTTTTATTTCTGCTGCACATGCTACTCAGCTGTAAAGAATTTAAGGATCCGGACGATGTGTCCGAATGCCTTCCCTGGCTGGAGAAAATTGGACCGTAAGAGCTGACACAAATCTCTACGTATATTGCTTGAACGAATGCTAAAAGCTCGGAGTTCTTAGAGCGATTTATTGCCTTGTCGATGCGCTGGTGGCCGAATGTCAGCAGTTTTCTCCTGGGATCCTAGCACACCTGATTACTACCGCAAAGCATGCGCATGTTAAAGGCCGAACTGGAGCTAAACTTGACCAGGTGTGCAATTTGCTGTTTAATTTCTTTAACAGTGTGTTATATAAAACTTTAATTGGCATCTTAATCTCCATGAAGAAATTGTACGTTCTTTGCGACTTTACGATGACACTCCTGAGAAATCGCTACCGTAGCCGCAGTGCATCACCTCAGAGCGTAACTGCGGGACAACTCCCCGAAGCGCTGTTCGAAATCGATCAGGTTCGATTTGAAAAGCACAAATAACGATTTGATTTGGTATATATTGATAACTTTTTTTGCAGAAAATGTACGACCACGAAGTTCAAACATATTTCTCAACCCCACTGACTGTTAATCGTAAAGTAAGCGGTTTTTTTTAAAAAATGGATTTCTTTAGTGTATGAAAATTGTCCTTAGGAGACTGGAATTAAGCTTGACGGTTATTTATGTGGGGTATAGGCTGATGGAACGGTACGAGTGTGGATAGAATCAGAAGAGCGGAGTGTGTCTGGAGAATCGCAAGTTCCGGGCAGCAATAAGAAGCGTGCGAAACGGTCACGCGCACGGACCTCTGGCCGTACGTATAGAATTCACTGCTCTCTCGCTGCGATTCAACGCTGGCGAGTACTTGACATGACTTGTTATAAATGGGAAATCTAATTTTTCGACTTTTTCGTTTAGGTAAGCGACTATCGAATGCATCTCGCTCGGGAGATTCCACTCCGGAAAAAGAGGAGACTGACGGTGAATAATTTTCTTTATTTCCTCTTAACTGTTTTTATTTGCTGATTGTTTGTTTGTCATCATTAACCGTGCTTTCTAATTTGAATGTTGCTCATTAAAGGTTAACTGATGTTTTGTCTAGACTGGTTATTGAACTGATCACGGTTTGACGCATGCATGATATCTAATCCGGTTTTATTGAACTTTCTGTATTCTGTGCACGTCCAGTGCGGTTTAGCATAATTGAAATGAGCTTAAAAAAGTTTCTTTTCTTGAGTGGATAATAAATAATAAATACAAAACTTCGTTTCATGCATCCGATTTACGCAGCTTACAAAGGGTTTGTCATAAAAATGATGATGTTCGATAAAAGAAGCGAGTTTAAATGCAAAAACAGTCCCAGAAAGATTACGGAAAGCACAGAAATATCGTTTGGTTATCAAAGCTACAGTAATTATAAACTTCAACAGATCTACTCTTACATATGCTCGTAATATACTCTGTATAATTTTTATGTATTTTACTGTGTTGGACACGTAGTGTTTTGAGTGGTAAGCGTTACGCATGGCAATTACCATAGCGAACATAACGCTCCCTCATGCATATTTAGTTAATACGCCGCGGCACAATACGTGCGATTACGTGCGCATGTGTGCAGTTGTCAATCAAGGTCAATCAGCAAAATCATCCTCATCCAGTTTCCATCATCCTTGATCCTCGCTCATATACACCACCTCCAGATCCCGGTTATTGTCCCTTAGCTGTAACCGATTTTATATATGCTCGCGATCCGCTGTATGCTTTCTTGTTTTCCTGCATAATGCGCAACATTTTTCTGTTCTCCGTTGGATTTGCTTTTTTGTTTACCGTTCACCATCTGACCGATGCCAAACTCAACGTCGTATTCGTGTCGATGCAGCCGTACACCACCATGGTGTACAGTTTGGAATATGTCGGACCAGCTGTGGATTTGGCACTGCTTGAAGTACAGCGCCGCTTTGGACATACGTTGTCCACGTCGCTTGTCACCTTGAACGGGACCACGCTGACGACATGCCCGGCGTTACAAGCTGAGATCCTGCCGTTTTTCACGAATTTCTATTTTAATCATATGGACAAGCATCCGCATGACATTGTCGTCATGATTGCTCCCGGTATGCAAAATAACTACTTAATATAATAACATTTATTTCTGATTGCTTGGTACTTTGCAAAGTTTCTTTATTTTGTCGCAATATTCCGGTCTGGTCAGGAAAGCTACTCGTATACTTACATAATCTTTCTGGTCGACCAGCTGTTTTACGATTATGCGATACGTAGCTTAATTAATGTTAACGTATCCGATTCAACGCACGCATATACAGTACAGACTGTAAAGTTACGTAAGTATGATTAAAATACGCGACTGATTTTTGTTAACTTGCTACGACGTATACCAGTTCGTTGGTTTTACTGCTTTCTTAAATTTCAGCAGTGAATCGCACAAATGTTTTTTCAGTTTGTAGTGAAGCTGTCGGTATGCTTAGCGATCTGGGAAGAGGTCAGTCGGCAATCATAAAACAAGACTTAATGGACAAAAAGAAGCGAAAGCGAATAATGAGACAATACAACATCGGTGTCTTGATATTGCAGAATGGAACATTCCCGTCATGACTGCGTAAGGCATCTTCTTTTGGTTGTAACTATTGCAGTCGCATCTTTATCTTGTTGTATTCATGTTGTGTTCATGTTGCATTTATGGCAGCTTCGTTTTCTCGGAAAATTGTACTGCCCCGCGCAACATTAACGAAAACCATACAGCAACAAAACTATTTGAATACATACTTTTTATTTAATTACAGTATGATCCCATACATTATTACCAATTACCATACATTCACGGTAATCTAATTCGAGAACGCTGTAGTCGCTGATTTGCGTTACATAACCTACCCTAAAGTAGACACCCTGTATACTCGTAGAAATTGTCTAGAAGAACGAGTAAAAATTAATATACACTTGTTTACTCAGTGGCGGCAGTGACGGGAATTTAGACACCCGTGTACGCTATCCAACGCTGTTACGCTTTCACCCCTATCACCAGAAAGAAATTGCCGACGTAACAGTCGGTCTGTTATTGCATTACCACTGGACCAATGTGGCCATCATCTGCGATGATGGTGCCCGGGAGATTAACTTTCATCAGCTGCAGTGCACCTTTCTGAAGAAGCGCCTCAAGCACATGCATAGCATATTCCACTGTACATGGATCCGCTACAATTTCCTCACCAACCCCGACCACGAACGCTTCTTGCTGGAAGCCACTCGAACCAGTCGAGGTACGAGTACAGTACGTAATGTCGTTGCACAATTTTCTTGCACTGACATCACTTTCCAGAAACAATGGCAAACAGATAAATAATTTACGGACGTATTAATATCAGATGGTTTTTTGCTAGTTGTCGTTGTAATCACACATGCGTCACGACTTCGCGATCTACTGGTAAGAGCTAAACTGTCATACATTTCTGCTGCTAAAAAGTCAAAATGTTTCGAGGCACAGGTATAAAAGAAAATGCTGTGATTCTTCACGTAATAGGGTTAAGATACTTTCGGATTTGTTAAATTCGTACATATTGCAGTAGAAATAAGACGATTCAATATTGGTAGTATTGCCGTATTGGTAGAAATTGGTAACCTGTCCATTTTATCCGTAGGTAGTGGCCCAGAAACTTGGAATGGCAAATGGAGACTACGTATGTTGAACTATGCTCGCATATATTACGCACCAGACCGAAAATCTCAAGCGCCTATATACTGTAGTATCCGACTATCCGTGTTATATAAAGTTTACCTCGTTTAGGTATTTATTTCCCATGAAATTTTCAAATCAACTCTGGCGTTCGGACCCATGGAGTGGAAAGCTGGCAAAGACGACGACGAGGTAGAAAAAAAATGGTCACCGTGTCTGTTGTCACTGTTTGCGCACGTTATACGCAACAACCATCGCTCCAAAATCCAGATATGGTCGACCATGCGTTCATGCTTTCGCAGGCTGCTCAACAAGCTTTTCAGTATTTACTGCTTATTAGCGGCCACTATGTCTACTTACATCGTGATCCTGATCGGGATCGTATCAATTCAACGATACTGGATGAACTGCGTGAAAGATCCAAAAAATATTATGGCCACACCTACAGCAGCAACGAAGAGGTTAGGAAACTGGTTTCCGCGATCAGTGCACGTAATTTAAAAATACTTTTTGTTTCCTTTGTTCTGATCCTGGATGATGAGCAGGTGACCCTTTTCACTACTGGATACTATGAAGCCATCGTCACCATATCCCAGGTACGATGAATGACCTTTGACAGAAAACCCGTCTCTGTGTATGTATGTGTCAAAGCGTATGTTTATCCTGAAGAGGCTAATTAGGAAAGCACAGATCTCATAATAACTGTATTTTTCGTATTAGATTCTGACTGAAAAGGCATGGTACCTTCATGCGCACACGCTACATGATAAAATACTGGAGAAATTAGCGTGGGGACGGATGTTCTGCTCGGATCTGGGCTGTGTTAAGCTGAATAACAATGGCGACAAGGATAATAATTACAGTGTGAAAAGCTTACCGGAAGATGCAGAAGCGTTTCAGGTTAGCCATCAATTTCCTGTAACCCTGATATACGTAACTGTAATAACAAATTGTCAGGTTCTGTTTTGTGAATTGTCAGGAGGTGTATTTATGGGACAAATCTGACTTTCAATTGGTTCCTTTCCTGGGTCGCTCCGTGTATTGGCCGGGAAATCGTTCGGCACCGGCCAATGTTCCACTGTGTGGATTTTTTGGTGAAGTTCCACAATGTCAGCGTAAGTTAATTTTGTAAAATATCCTGACGTTGTACTAACTAATCTGCCATAGTCCTGCTTAATTTTATTTGATTTCAGAAACAAATATCCTGCCGTACGCTGTTGCTGCCGGCTCGCTAGTGGCCATTATCTCCATTGCTGCAACGGTTGCCGGCATGCGGCGATACCAGTAAGAACAAGTAGTACCCACGCATAAAACTTTAAATTGCTGCAGTCGTGTTAGTCGTGTTAATTCTAGATAATAGTGATATGAACTAGATGGAATTAATTTCATGGCTACTTTGTACAGGAATCAAGCCAGACGAGAATCAGCTTGGGAAATTTCAGTTTACGAAATTATTTTTCCACTCCGATCGAATAGCAGCGATATTCTTCCTGACGTAAGCAGATCGTTTTCCAAGCATAATGAATTAACAATCCATAGATGTTGTTAAACACTGCAGAAAACATTAATCCAGTCGTTGTTTCGGGTAGATAATGCAGCATTATATGGAAGGTAAGACGTCGTATTTTCTAAACGAATTTCTGACATTCATTATAAATGTCGCGTGGACATAATCGTTGACATGTGAAACTTTCAGGTCGAGCAGTGTACAAAGAAACCACTGTTTGGGCCAGGCGTTGCGCAAATGTCCAGCGCGGCCAGATGAGATCGGATTGGATTGATTTGATTAATGCAGTACGAGTTGGCTACCACTGACGTCAAGTGCATAAATATTTAATCACTTTACCAGTTGTTTATTGGTTAACAGCGCCTCAATGCCAAACATGAAAACATTGCAATATTTATCGGTTGCGCGTTTACTCCGAGCTGCGCTTACGTCGTCACCGAGTACTTCGCCAAAGGATCGCTCGATGAGCTGCTGGCACACAAAAAGAAATGGATGGATATGACGTTGCAAATGTCACTATTGTTCGATATCGCTGAGGTGCATAAAAATTTTAATTTGTGGTTTGCATAATATTTTTTTTCATAATACATTTTCATGATAGTATGGCATCGTATAAGGAGCATTACACGTACAATTATAATGTTTAGGGATTGTCGTTTATTCACACGACGGTGTTTAAGTGTCACGGCCTGTTAAAATCAACAAACTGCATGGTGACCGATCGTTTTGGTATTCGTTTAACCGATTTCGGAATTCCGTTTCTGTCGGCTAAGTGGATGCAGAAGACGTCGGCTGGCAGTCAACGAGCACTGCTACAAAAAGCAGCCGACGCTGCAAGAGAAGAGCCCAGCAAGGAAGCGGATATTCACCGGCTGGGCCTTATTATGCTAGAGGTCAGCAGTCAGACCGGAGACGTTTTTCATGGCAGGGAATTCATCAACAATATGTCCGAAGCCTCGGGTACTGTCACTAAAATAACTAGTACACACTCGATTTGTCACAAAATCATAATAAGTATTATTATTTTTATGATCCAGGTAATATGTATGCTGCCTAATACCAACTCACGTACAACATTGAAACTGCTAGGATTTTGCAAGAACTAGGTTTACGTTCCACAAATTATAGAATGATTGCACAGCCTTACCTATCGTCCACAAAATGACGTCCTGCTGCTCTTCAGCATACAGCATTGCATTAACTGTACCGTACTTTTACATTTCTGTGTCCTTAATGAGAGTAATGCTGTTTTTGTGTAACAGGATAAATTAAGAGAGAGATTCAAAGTTGCACGTTCTTGTATAGCCATCTTTGGTCACTTGTTAGTTCTTACGAGGTATTACTGTTTTTTTCCCCAGTCTTGTCTTTAGAAAATAGAAAGTATTGTGGCGCTTGACTTTGTCAAATTTGTGTCGTTTAATCCCAGCACGTGCGTTATTGCAGCATATGTCAACAAGGAAATTAGAGGCCATCCCCATACAACGCCTCGCCCACGCTCGTCGACGTGTTGTACAATGTCATTAGCGGCACGATGCTGCGAGCAAGACGCGGCCAGACGGCCGTCGATTACCGTCATCCGCAGAATTCTGGAGAAAGTATCCCATCGCAGCGGCAATAAGTCGTATTTCGACCTGCTCCTAGACAACATTAACAGCTATGCCAACAAACTGGAGATTCGTTTCCACGAGCAGAATGGATTCCTTGTCGAGGAGATGGCAAAGTCCGCAGCTTTACTGAAGGAAATATTTCCTCCGTATGTAATTCGAAACTTTTAACAACTGGGTTGGTAATACTATAGTATATTTTTGTGATAGCGATATTTATGATTTTAGAACCATAGCGGAAGCGTTAAGATTCGGAAAATCTATACCTCCCGAGTCGTTCGAAAGCGCGACAGTGATATTTACCAAGATTTGCGACATTGGTTTCATCACCACCGAAGGTCATCCCGAGACGCTGTTCAACATCTTGAACGAAATTTATATTGTCATGGATCGGATTTTGTCGCGCTTTGACGTATACAAAGTGGAAACGATTTCAGAAAATTACATGGTGCGAAACTAGACAACTAAATTAAGTGATCAGCAATTCCGTGCACAGATATGTAATTACCGGTATTACAAGCATAAGAAATCAGCGCACTGAATTAAGTAAACCAGCGATCAGATAAATTACTTCGTGGTTTATAGTTTGTGTACTTGTACGTATTGATTAGGTTGTCAGCGGCGTTCCCGTGCGCTGTGCGGGCAGCCAGCATGCCGGTCAAGCGCTGCAGTTCGGATGCGCCGTTGTGCAGTCAATGTCCAGCACGCTATTCGGTGGACAAGAAATCCGAGTTTGTGTCGGCATCCATAGCGGTACGCCTATGGTTTGCCTTTAATCCCGATCAACGCTTTTTGACATCTATGTAAGAATGAAATCGCACTGTGGTTGCGTTGCAGGACCTCTGGTTGCCGGGATCGTTGGTATTCGCATGCAGAGATACTGCTTGTAAGCTCTGCGAATTTGCAGTCATTTATTAACTCTATTCTCAATCAGCGGTATTACTGCAGATTCGGCGATACTGTGAATGTTACCTCACGTCTTTCGACAACGTGTGAAGGTACCAAAAAGTCGAATTATTTGTGGATAATTCACTTATAGACAAGTGATATGTTCGTTCTTTTAAAGGTCAAAAGGTTCAGGCCAGTCCAGATACAAAGCTCCTTGTGGATACCTTGCCAATCTTTCGCTTCCAGTGTCGAGGAACGATCTCGCTCAAAGTACAGTATAGATTTACGATGTATTAAAGCGACTTAGTAAACAAATCTGTACAGCTAACGTAATTCATTCTAAAATGGAATACTGTAATATTGTAAGCCATTGTATGGCAGTAATTAGATTAGGGCGATGAACAAATGAGTTATCAATTATTTCAGGGAAGAGGATTAATGAAGACCTACTGGGTATTCATAACAGAACCCGCAAAGCTACTGTCTGCAAGCTCATGAAGAAGATGGATGGAAAAGGGATCTATTCTGGTGTTATGGCTTTGTGAAAGAAATCGAGAACACGAGTCCTACAGACAGCAGAAACTGCAAACACGTTTCCCTTATCTTAAGCTGGCGAATACAGTACATTACAGTATTACGTACGATGCATGCGTAATGGAAGTAATCACAGTACAAATAAAATATGAATCACAATGGATCTGAAAGGGCAGTAGAAACTGAAACCGTGGCTAAAAATAAAACATTGTGAATGAGAAACTGACTTTATTCAATACGTTTAACAAAAGGCAACGTCTTCCAGTGACATCTTCTAAATGAAAAATCCATTCCAATTAACGGTAAAGGATCGACGACAAAGGTGACAACAAGCAAAACAGAAGCTAGAATAGCTGCCACTTCGTTTAATTAATCGAACAGTTTACTGTAACCAACTTTACAAGCGTACTGTGAACGGATATAATTAAGCCACGTGCCTTAAATTGTTGATTAATCACGAGCGAACAAATCTATCCGAGTTTACTTAGTGGTTCCGACTACTATCAATTCTAAGAAATAAACCGTACTGCTAAATGCTCCACTTTCCCAGGAAACTAAGCGGAGCAAAAGGACGCATTGCTTCCGGTGCCAGCAAAACTGTCATGGACATATGGTTACCTAACCGAAACGCCAAGATTGTCATTTTAAAGTGCTTAACAGTAGAAAGCTTACCTCATATCTGCAAAATTTTTCGGTGACATAGCAGCAATTTCAAAAGCGAGGACATGCACTTAGATTTTGGATATTTAGGGGGATGATTTGGGGTGTACGATCCATGGCAACTGTAAACTCCACCAAATATTTCGCGTTCATACAAATCTCTCTTGTCCATAATGTAAGATGTGGTGCATTTGTGTTTGAAAGTAGAAAATACGAATGACCAATGGAGTTGCAGTTTAATACAAGTGCTAATTCTTCTAATATATCCTCGCTCTTTCATAACCCGCAATCTGCGTACAGTCTCCAGTCAACCACAGCCAACTGGATCAAGTTGATCATGACTGTTGTGGCCATCGGGCTGAATGCCGGTGTCGTCGTCTACCACATTATTCGTCCTAAGCAAATTACGCCCTTTACTATCTACTTACTAGCGCTATATATTGCCAACATAGTGTTTTTCTTCACCGCCTGGCCCCTCACCCTTATTCGGGAGTGGATTGGAAAATGGACAATGGGGAGATCGACGTGTATTTTCAATCTGTACCTCGGTAAAGTGATTACCGTGGTGCCGGTTCCATTGCACACCTTGATTGCGATTAACCGCTGGTGGGCCATTCAACATCCAATATCGTACCGCAATCGCCACAATAAGGTCACCGCTACCTGCATGTGTGTCGCAGCAGTAGGTTGGTCTCATTTATTCCCGATGGCGGGATTAGTCGTCGAAGTGCTGTATTATTATCGACCGGAATCGAATCCTGACTGCCGGATGTTTTATGGTACGTATAGTTAGTCGTCAAACTGTTGCTTTTCTAAAAAAGTTAAAAAATAAAGCCGTAGCGCTCTGCATGCCGCTGTTGCAAATGACATGTGGTTGGAAATCGTTTTTAGTACTTAAAAATTGTGTTGCGTAATAGTAATCACTGGCCGGGCCCAGCCGAATGCGCGTTTACGCTGCTTCATAGTGCCGGTTTCAGCAATATCGTACGTCCATGCCCTACGAGTGACCTTTAGAGTTAAGGTGGTTTAAAACATTAACTCTCAAAATTTGAAAAAAGAATTAAAATACGTATCAAAATATGATGAGAGTACATGAAGGAGGTGATATTTCCGTAGTCGTGAATCTTGATTGACTTAAATTAATTTAAAAGTGAAGATTTATATAGGCTGTGTTACTGTTCTGCACACAGGCGTCATGCTAGGCTGGAGCCGCGCGGAAAACATCGTCGATCGTCACATCCCCATATTGCTCATCACTGTCATATACGCAATCCTGGCACGAAAGCGATGGTATAGCAAAAAAGTCGGAAAGCCTAATGGAGGCGCAGTGATTGCAAATCAAGTCACCGCAAACTCTCCCGCTAATGCTCTTTATCGGTCTACCCCGGGTAGAAGCCAGGCATCCAAGGACCGAGTGAAGCCTTTTCTTGTGTTGACGCTGACCAGCGTCAGTATCGTCGTGTGTTGGCTTCCTTTAGAGATATGTTTTCTCATGTGGTTTTTCAATGCACGACCGTCGACAATTGTTTTTGAAACGTGTGCGTACTTGTACGCAGTTCAGTCGCTCTTCGATCCGTTAGTATACATTTTCTGTTTGCGCCGAAACAGAAAATCATCACCACCGGAATCGTCATAATCAGCAATGAAAAGGATTACGCATGTTCATTTTATAGTGGGAACGAAATTATTAGTTTTAATGGTTTTAAAATGTTCTGGCTAATTCTAACTAGTTTGCAAAGAATGCACTGTGGCGACGCAGATTAGATTAAGAAGCTAATTATGGAATTTAACTTTCTTCAGCATCATATAAAGTTGTGTAACGTTTAAAAAACTTAGCCCTGTGATCTGTAAATAACTTTGCAACGATCATAACTTGAAGCGAATTGGTGACCTGCCAGAGCATTTCAGTTTTCACAGTTAGGAATTCCGTCAAACAGTTAGTTGTTACAGTCACGGACAAAAAGATGTTGCTCAATGAATTTTGAGTTAACAGCAGCGCTACGTCGTTCCCGGTCAATTTCAGTTTTTCGAACTAGTCAATTAGCAATGTTGGGCTGCCATTTTATGTGCTGTAAGAAATTAGGACGTTAATACAGAAACTAAACAGTACAGAACAACAGAATACAGAACAGCAATAATTTTATAGAACTCATATCTGGTACAGAATAATTACAGAGAGTGCAGTCTGAATTTATGGCCAATGATCTGACGGTTTCCAATGGTCTCATTTCACTCGCGCTGGATCCAATAGTCTCGTTTCACAGCTTACAGCAACGCGCATACTATACTGTATGTTACGGTGACAGTTACTTTTTATCCATTTCCCAAAGAAGTGTTATGTATGTCAACATAACGCCGATGACCTAAACAGGAAAGTGGAGAGAAACTACAGTACTTAGAATAAAATCCCATGACGCGCCCATCGCATGTGCAATAACAAAAGCGCATTAACTGCATAAAATAATTAAATAAAACGAATAAAGGTTATATGCTACACTGTACATATCTGTATGCGTTACGTTTTTCAAATGAAAAATCGGCCTAGTCAGGAGAGTTTGCTTACTGTTGCAACAAAGCTTTTGTCCAAGTGGCACAGCTCGTAAAGGGTAAACGTTCCCGTTACCCTTTCTAACCGAGTGTTGACTGTTTGAACATAGCCTGCGTAATTGCCACCACAGCGATCGGCAATTCTATGACGTTCCATGAGGATGGCAAATGTGGTGCTAAAGGCTCCGCTCTACGTAATAAATTTTAATGTGATTAGTAATCGATTGCATAAATTTTCAGAACTCTGACCCGAGCAAAATATTGCAAGTCTTTTCCAACAAAACAATTTCGAAGACATGCTAAAAAAGTAATATGAGCACGGGTCAGCTTCCAATACATGTACGATCTGTCACAATTCAAACCACTGCATCCAAAATGAGATAGTCACATGTTTATCATCAGTTAAACCGTTTACCTGTTCCTCAACACGAACAGCGCAAAATATTCGGAGAACAAGCAGTATCAGTCCCAAACAAATACTTCCAACGAATTTATCCGGAGTGTATTCCTGCGAAAACAAGCCTCCGGAATCGACCACTGAGCCTTTGATGATGCCTAATCCCGTTACAATAACGTACAGATCCGACACAAATAGCCACAATAACATCGGACCAAAGACATTATCCAATTCGCTAATCCGCACTGTTAATTCCAGATGTTGCGTGGAAAGGTCACTAAGCCTGGTAAAAAAGCTCTTATCGTAAGAACCAGCAGAATTTTGAAAAAGACTTTTCAACTGCCGGTTTAAAGAAACTAAACCGCTATGTAACGGGAGCGTTATTAGCATGAAAAGGATCTGCACACCAAATAAAGCCATGGCGCACAGTAAACTGCTCAGGCTGCCTACAAGTGCTCCAAAAATTAAAAAATTAACTAAGGTTGGCACAGTGTCCGGCAAGTCCGTTGTTTGATTATTTATCGACCCCCCATACGCCCCATAATCAGACATCATAGCAGTGCTGGTAAGAGACATATTGCCGCTTATTGTTCGGAGAACGAGTAGAACTCCTGCCGACTTCGCCTTGGAGCTGAGGGGTGATACAATGGCGATCATCCAGATTAACGATAAACCAGCCGAGAAAACTGTTCCCACACCAACAATAATGTTAAAAATTGTGCCACTACGGCTGATAACCGTAGGGAAATCTAATGACGACATCCGCCGGATATCGTTCAAATTAATATCCAGCTGATCCATGACCTTTGTTAACCTGATACTCTTGACGAAAAAAAAGAGACTTATGAGTAGCGCAATAATTATCCACTGCGAAAGAAACGCTTTTAACAAGATCTCGCTCATTTTGTCATCTTTTTCGAACGACCGGCAAAATATATAAAGCTGAATGAAGCCACTGAGAAACAAAAACAAGAGGAATGCAGCTGACCATATGTACAGGAGCAAAGAACATAGTTGTAAACAATAGTAGGATAATGTCCCGAATTGATTTTTAGGTTTCCTGTCGAGTATGATCTGTCGCACTAAATGTGGAAAAAGTCCAACAGCAGACAGTAAAATGAAAAACAGCGTAAAACGTCTAAACATGGATCCCATTATCAAAAGAACAGGCGATAACTCTATTCGAAAAAGAATTCCTGTTAGCGAAAAAACATCATGCAGGAAGCAATTGGCTAACAACGTTAACAGAAGAATTGAATTTTGATGGAAAGGTTATTCACGGGTCAAGCTTAGCACAAGTCTAAAGACTCGTACTCTGTATCTCATCAAATACTCCTTACTAATGGCTAATAGTGTATGTGTAACTGCAGTTAATAATTATTTTGTAAATACAAGTATTCAGTCGAATGGTGATACAGTGCAAACACTCTTCTTTGCAAATAAAAGAATGCAGAGTTATTTCATACACTAAAACTGCTTAGTTAGCAAAGTGTCTCCAAACAGATTACGACCCCCATAATATAAGTATTTGAAAGCAATATATAGATAACGGTGCTGCACTTGTTTCACGTTTTACGCGTATTACAGTGTTGCGTTTCCAACAAATGCAGCTACCGCGCTGTCAAAGATTGGATTCTGCTGATGACAGCGGGTATGGTATTGTAGCCGTACAAATTAAAATAATGATATCCGTAGCGAAGTGCGTCTCGTCGATGCTAGTTGAACCGGAAACATCCGAACGAGAACTTGTACAAATTGTGCAGCTGTAACATAGACTGATTTGCGAAAATATTGAAAATGTTTGAATGTTCTGAAATCATTTGGTGACTTATTAATTTATTAAAAATCTGTGTATTGTACACGTTGACGATTGCCCCAGTAGTTCGTAGTTGCATAAATGGTTTTTGGGTGATTCCTTAAATTCATCTACATCGGCAGCGTAGATGTTGCCGTTGAAGTATGTGCAGCGTATTTTGCTCCTTAATAATGACAGATAGTTCAAGGCGAATTTCGATTGACAAGCACTTCTAGCAAAGCCGTCAAACACACCTTAAAAATCACGCATCGGGAATCCCATAGAATGTACTTAGAACAAGGGTGGTTGCTCACTGCATAGTATTTACAGTTAATTCTATCTGTAAGGCAAAACTGTCATGAGCTGCGGTAGCTTTGTCTGATCAACTGTTCGCCGGACCGAACAATAATCAGCAAACGTCCCGGAAAAAAATCACAAAGCTGCCTTGACAAAGGTGTGCTACATCCTGCTATACTTATGGAGTTAATAACGGTAATACGTATAAATTAAAGGTCGTTTATAATTGTTTCCGGTAGATGGTTACATCGATTGATTAAACATTATGAGCCTTAAAAAAGAGCAGCAACAGGAAGCTGTAGGTAGACTTTCTTAGGAATTTTAATTTCTTCCAGAAAGGTTCAACCTCCAGACGCCAATACTTCTCGCCTTTTTAATTTTGCTCGCCAAGCATGAACCGTGAAATGCTCGCTTTCGATTTCACTTTTTCAATATATAAGAGTGCTTGCGCAAATCTGCCGGCACGAGTACTCACTCCTAAGCGGAATTTTTGAGGCAGACGCCCGCTGTCGCATACAATTCTTTTGGAGATTTTGACATCTCACTTGCAATTTACGTACTTCAGTGATTTCTCTATATCGACTGATGGTTTTGCTTTAAATTTTCAAGACAGCGACTGTATGATGCCTTCTTCCTCTCACTAATTAAATTTCTCATCGACAATGTACAACCTCGTGACCGTTTATCTGTAAAGGTTACCCGAAGCATGGATCTTCAAAATTTAAATACCAGTTTTTCCAATTTCTCAATTCCTTTCCGCAGCCCACAATACAACAATACAGTCCACAACATCGAGTCACTCACAGCCAACTGGATCAAGTTAATCATGACTGTTGTGTCCATCGGGCTGAACGCCGGTGTCATCATCTACCACATTATCCGTCCTAAACAAATTACACCCTTCACTACCTACTTAGTAGCGCTGTATATTGCTAATCTGGTATTTTTGTTCACCACTTGGCCCCTCTCGCTTCTGCGCGAATGGAATGGAAAGTGGATAATGAGAAGTCCGGTGTGCATTTTCAATCTGTATGCCACTAAAGTGTTCTGCGTGGTGCCCGTTCCGCTGCACGTTCTGATTGCGGTTAACCGCTGGTGGGCCATCCAACATCCGATATCATATCGCAGCCGACACAACAAGGTCGTGGCGGCGTGCCTATGTTTTGTCGCTTTCTTTTGGGCGCACACCTTTGCAATGGCGGGGTTTATTGTGGAAGTGCTGTATTATTACCGACCGGAAGTGAATCCTGAGTGCAGACTGTTTTACGGTATGTAAAATGTGTTATACAATGCCAGCCATTATTAAATCAGCAGGTTTATAAATGAGCACCTATCGAAAACGATTTCAGCAGCGATCAAGAGGTTGTACTGTAGCTTACCGTATTGTCAGAAGCATTGGTGATATTTGCTGTTATGGCGTCTCATAATTAGTTATTGTAATTAGACTATTTTCAATTAAAAACTGCTTTTATGGATAGCAATTAAGCGGACAGGATTTGTATATTTTACAGTAAAGCGAAATTCAAGGGCAAAAGCAATATTACGCACTGTAGCATAGTTGTAAGTACTCGTATATACAGGTGTCATGCCGGACTGGAACCGGGCGAAAAACATCATTGATCGTCACATACCCTTATTAATCATCGTTGTGGTGTACGTCATTCTGGCAAAAAAGCGATGGTACAAAAAGAAAGTCGGAATGCCTGGAATTTCTACCCTGCCTGACCCAGCAAACGCCCACGCATGTGCCCGTTATCGGACAGATGCCAGTACACATAGAAGTTATCCAATCAAGGACAGAGTGAAGCCGTTCCTTGTGCTGACACTAACGTGTATCAGTGTCGTAATATGCTGGCTACCGTTACAGATATGTTTCCTAACTTGGCATTTCAGTGTTCGACCGGCAAATATTGTTATTGAAACTTGTACCTTTTTGTACGCAGCACAGTCCCTTTTCGATCCATTAGTGTTTATTTTCAGCTTACGGAGAGTTGTCAGGATACCTTTACCGGAATCATCGTAGCTCACAAATTTCGCATTCATTACTTTTGTCTATCTGCAAACATATGTACTCGAACCAACTGTAAGCCCAAAAATTCTGACACCAGACAGAAAAGCGCTGTGCACGTTGAAGTCCACGAAAACCTTCGGCATTACTTCTGAACCGTAAAATATTATCAAAACTTAACTTTTATCAGTACTATTGATTAATTTTGTCCTTTCCGATTCTTCGGCAAATGTTATAACTCACTGCATTGGTGTGGTTGTTAATAATCTGATACGTATTTTATAGAAAAATATGTGAATTGAGTCGTCCATTTTAACTTATATAAGCAAACGTCGCTATTATCGCAACGACAATACTGTAGGTTATGTAAGCAGTCCGAATATCTTGCTGCCGTATTTGTGCGGAACTAAGCGCGATACGAACACAATGCGCTTACTTAACAGTGGAAACGGTAAATATTTGTTGTAGTATACGAGTACCGTATATGGTTATCACCGATTTCGCTGTTGCAGACGACTCACCGTATCACAGTCTGCAATTAAACTTGCAATAGTTCTCCAAACTTGCATATATTTGCTGCATAACTTGAAACATTTTGTTGCGTAATAAAGTAAGTTTGCGCTTATTAATTAATGGCCTGCTTCTGGTGGTTTTGATCGCAAGTACCGTGGAGAGAATCTTGCGCATTGATGCTACTGCTTGTTAATGGGGAAGAAGAAAGGCTGTTTCCGTATAAAGCGAAATAAATCAACAGCTAGTCAAAGATCGCACAATAACCAGCCGGCTTCGTCAACAGTTGGCGTGGAAAGGGAACCGCAAAGTGAGCAAACCATCCAGTCAGTAGAATCCGACCCGGATTTTATGATCCCTCCGATTACCGTAACCACCGCAAGGAATCTGCAGTTAGAAACCCTTCCCAAGATGCGATCATTCTTCAACGGTAAGTGCAACTTGGAAGAGCACAAATACGTCGTCATACTTCGTGTTCTTTGAGAATAAGCAAGCTATATCTAAGAACCAAATACAGGGAGAACATTCGCATTTATCAGCCGGTAAATAAGAATGTCCGGCTGTTGAATAAAATTTCGTATTTGCCCAAAAGAATAATTGAGCGTTTGTGGGGTAACCATGAAATGCGTTTGCGGGGTAACTAATAGTACCTGCAAGTATTCGTATTGGAAAAATATACCAACCCACAGCTTTGTAGCGAGCGATGCTCCAATTAGCGCAGTGACCGTATACCTTGATCGTGCCGAGATTTCCCGCATCTTGCGCTTCAAAGCCGAACCGGGAGAATACGAAGTGGTTATACAACAAATCCGTAGTCCCGTTGATCTAGCTTCGTTAAGGTATGAAGGGTAAACCGCATGATTGCAGTACCACAGCATTACATAGCTGAACTAAAAAACCATTGCATATTAATATCTTCCTTTAAAACTTCGTAAGTTTGTGATAAACAAGGTCTAGTAGATCAAAGTTTTGGAACCGTTCACTTAATGAACTACAATTTCGATTTCGTTAGAATTGCTTTAGTGCTAGTGTCATCCGAATTTTGTTTTTAGAGTGGAAGGTCACGGACCAGCTGTAATTACCGATGTGAATTTATCCAATAACTACATTGAAAAATCGCAAACCTCAGACACTAATCAAAAAGAAAAAAGACTGCGTGACGAATTGCAGCGGCTAAATGAGCAGAAGTGTATCGAGGAGTCAGAAGAGGCTAGACTGAAAAAGCATTTAGAATTTTGGAAAGAATGCATGGAGTCACTTGCTTCGGTAAACAAGGCCAGTTACTAACTGGGGGAGCTGAGTATTATGCATTCTATATATGTCCTAAAGACGCTAAAAATTCCCTGACGCACTGTAAAATTAATAATCGACCGAAGCGAAGCGAAGGTCCTCTATGTTCAAGAAAACGGGAATTTTTGTGCGTCGGTCACGCACGTCGGTCACGCACTAAGTTGTCGGTCACGCCCTAAGTAGTTAGGGCGTGACCGACACTTAGGGGCACTTAGATGAGACTGCTAGGCGCTCAATAACATTTAGGCACTACAACGTAGGGGAACCTGTAACCGCGCATTAAACCAAAACACTAATGTGCTTACTAACGTGTTTTGTCAGTCCTAAGAGCAAATTTTACTAAACACGGTACTAACAGAATGTCCTTAGACTAACTACCAAGAAACAGCGCACAGCTGACTGATTTAGCAGCTGAAGTGATAGTAGACCCTCTATATTCAAAAAAGCAACCCCTATCCTTTTTTCCTGTATCATTTATTACTGACATAGAAGTAGCACCGTTCTATGCTAGCATATAAGACCGAAGCTAAGCTAGGGAGTCGGAACAGTAAAATGGGAATGTAGTCCAGCAAATTCCTAGATTCAGCTTGATTCAATTCTATCTGCTAAGAAACAGTGGATTGGCAGGGGCGCAGACATTAAGAAACTGCAGAACGGTAAACGAGATGTCGTAGCAACCGTAACCTTTGTTGTATTTATGACCTCTGTCCATTGTGATATCTATTGACCTACGTTTGCATTGTTAGTCAATCAGTTAGCAGACAAATCTTGAGCGGCAACTCGTGAAAACGCGTAACAGGGCATTCTGCCGCAAGGTTGTAATGAGGGACCACGCCCCTATCGCGGGCAACTTTTTTCTTATTTGGCGCCCAAAACTTGCTCGTATCACTTGCAGTACGTATAAAGAGTTCGGTAAGCACGTTTCCACTTAAAAAGAAAAGCGTCACTTACTCGTACTTTTAGCAGTAAGCGGCATTAATATTCCGTGCATCTTGTACTAATGGTGAGTAATGAACGTTAATCTGTAGTATACGAATGTTATGGAAACACATACAGTCTTGTAATCAATATCGTACTCAAGGACTTTGTTGTATTACTTACATTATACAGAATGGTGAGTCTTAGTACGAAAGTCTTGGCAAGCAGATATGAACGTATGACCTCGTTGGGTCGTGTCCCTTCATTTGGTCCACCACTCATTTTGTCCACCACTCATTTCGTCCACCATTCATTTTGTCCACTGTACATTATGTCCACCATACAGTTCGATGCACACTACCGAGTTCGATTTATACTTTACTGCACCTACGCAAACGCTAACTCTGTGCTGAAACGATTACAGTGGTTTAGGTTAAACGATATACAACACCTCGCAACCCTCAACACTATGCTGAGAAGTGAGAACGATTACTGTGCTTTAGGTTATCTTAGGATTTCTTAGATTCATTAGGTAATTCTACCCTAGGTTTTCTTAGGTAGTAATTCTTTTCGGCTTTAACGGTATTCATCGGTTTGAACTTTAAACGGTTCTCTGTAGTTTAAAGGAGTAAATAATTAGTGGACAAAGTAATTGGTGGACAAAATGAATGGTGGATAAAATGAATGATGGACAAAATGAATGGTGGACGAAATAATAGGAAGCCCGTTAGGTTATGTTTCCCTTTACTGTTTCTAGCAGTAGCTTCGCTTCGGTCTTATAGTGCTAGCCTAAAGCGGTGCACTTTCCTAGTATTTTCTATTCCGCGTCCATTGTTTATAGAACGCTTTTGCGGCAAAGAAAAAGACAATGTCGCCAGCCATATCCGACACGGGAAACAGCATGATCGAGTTCTTGGGATTGCAAACAAATGAGACACGTAAACTGGACGAAAAACTACTTCAACAGCGCCGCGTTTTGAACACGCTGAACGAAAGTATTGAGACAGCCAAGAAAAATCTTAACGAATATACCAGCACAAGCAGCCAGAATACATGGTAAGAAAGCGTACATCAATGACATAAAACCTTCAGTAAGGCTTAATCTCTTAAATGATAACTCAGTCCGCACAGTCTTCTTTCCGAGTGGCGTCCGTTGTGTATCGACTATGTAGGATTTTATATCGTTTTTTCATTTGTGCATTCTATTACCTAACAATTGTTTTTAGGAATATTTTAATAACGCTAATAGCCGAGGCAAAAGGCGAACTGGAGCTTAATGTTAAATACATTGTGCACAATGCCAGCTGGAGTCCAAAGTATGATGTCAGAGTGGCTTCAGACACAAAGAAATTGTCGGTGCGTGAGTATTAACAAATATACCGTCTGCTTAACATACTGTCAGCCTACACTACCTGTTACGTTGTAAAGGTCACATATTATGGGCTCATTTCGCAACGCACAAATGAAGACTGGTCCGACGTCCAAATCTGCTTGTCAACGGCTTTGCCGGCAGTTGGTGCTAATGTTCCGGAGTTGGGAACCAAGCAGGTAACGAAGTCTTTTCATTAAATAAAACGAGTGACTTCATGGAATATGGGAATTCCACTGAAGCGCTTCTGTTTGCTTCTAAATTTGGTCGGATCTGCAGTTGAAGTTACCACGACGCCCGTATTCTTTTAGCTCTCGTTTGCGTCACCATACACTAACAGTATCCCACCACCAGGGAGTAGCAGATCGATGTTAAGGTACTGTAGAAACTTTGTTGTTTTGTGCAGGTCCTTTTGCGAATAACCAGATTTTTGCAAGAATAGCCGTTTTATTTCCATTTCACGTTTACCTTAGGGGAGCCGTCAACTTTCTGCACAAGAGAGAAGCCAGTGAGTACTTTGATGTGGGAGAGGAAATTGCAGAGCATGCTGACGGCGTTTCTTGGGCTCGACCTATGCATACAGCCGTGGCTAAAGTGGTGCGTGCGAGTACATTATTATACCGGTATATACGGTAGCTACATACAATAGATCACTAATTCAGAGCCTACACTGTAGTGTATTTGTATACTTCTATCTTAATTAATCGGGATTTATGCTTGCTTGCTCGGTCTTATTGCCCCGAAACGCTAAAAATGAATTAACCCTCCAGCGGGCGGTACCCGAAGGAATGCGAGTTTTCTTTTTGAAAATCGGGATTTCCCGATGAAAAAAATCAATTAAGAACGGGAATTTTTTGTAAGCTTGTGCTGACCATAGGTCAGCCGTGGTGACTAGGGTGTTTGCCAACGCCAATGCCCATGGACGGTCTACAGCATAAAAACGTTTAATTTTGTGATAATTAGACGAACGGGAATTACATAAAAGCAATAATTCCATTAAATAGTACAAAAAAGTACTTCCAAACAAGAGCATAGCAGTGGTCAACAAGTTGACCACTGGTCAGCAAAAAATTAAAAACTACCATATCCCGTTGCCATGTATTTGACCACTATTTGCAGACGGAATACAGAAAATAAACTATGCTAACGATACTCCTCTCCCATAACTTTCATCATGCTCTCATACGAGACTGCACGGAGCAATATTTCTGAAGTTTAACAATGCATTTCTTGAATATCTGGCACGCCTAGCCGCCTTTATACTGCCCGCATTGTACACGTTTGCATTTTTCCTTGGTATGGCCGCAAGTGCCACTGTCCAAAAAGGCGGCGCGGATAGTCCAGCTACAGTGGTCATTGGCGCAAAATGGGATATTAGACACCGGTAACTAGCACCTTCTGGAACGCGTTAGCGACCGGAAGAAACTACTGTAGCTAGGCTGCCGCAAAGGTCAAGATCCCCAATGTGCACGCGTACAGTGTGCACTGTGCAGTTACTCTAGTTTTCAACCGCCCGAGACTGATCGAACAAAACTCATGTTTCTGAAAGGCTGTGCAGCTCTCGCTTAGCTTGCCCAAGCGATGTGTCAATATGTAGAAACGGGGCAAAGCGCGTGGTGTTGTGCCGCCATTCACAGTGTTACTGCACCGACGGTAGAATTACAATTAGGACTATCATGTTCGGTTCCTGTAAGCGTTCTGTTTTCCGGAAGCCGAAAAATTTACAGACGATTTTGTCTTTTCGCCGACCGCCCGGGGTGTTGATACGCAAAAGCGTTTTCTGCCAGCTTCCGACCAACAGAACCGCGTGACGCATGTTTTGCGTACGAACCGACAGTAACTTGATCTGATTATGACATTGTGATAAAGAGAAACAGTCGAAATTGCACCCGCCCGTGTATTCGAGACCGTTCATGGGCAATGGTGTTGGCACGCAACACAAATTTTTGACGGACTGTGGTCTTCTACAGTTCAACTTACGAGACCCGTGTTAATCGATTTTGGATAGAACGATGTTAGCTGTACTTTGTTGATTTATCTCTGGTTTAACTATTCATGCACTAATTAGTTAATTAGTAAGATCTGCGAGAGCTTGAAAAGTCCGAAATTAACCATTTTGGGGCAACGGTCATTTGTAAATAACTTGAGATATAAGTCTGAATTATGTTTTTACTGCTGCTTTAAAGTCTCTTATTGCTAATTATGCTAAGTGGTATTCATTAACTGTTCCCAATCATTGGGAAAAAAATTCAGAAGACCATGTTGCGTCCTGACGCCAATGCCCGTCAACGGGTTAAAAGCCGCTGATTGACTACGTACGGCATACCGCTTCTCAAACTGTCCTTTTAAGACGCCGTTTCATTTCCCGAGAAGGGTCTTTTCATACAAATATAATATTATATAATAAAAATTTTGTAATATTTGTAAAATAAAAACGCTGTAATATAAAAACTTTGTAATATAAAAACTTTGTAAATAAAAAGTAAATAAAAACTTTGTAATATAATAAAAATTTCACTCTGTTGCAAGTGCAACAGAGTGAAATTTTTGAAGCTACTGACCTATTCTTGAATTAATTAAGAATCTCAAGGCGCAATAGCGCATTACCCTTCACTGTGCAGTTTAAATGTCAGTTAAGAATTAGCGGAAATTAAATTACCGCGTAATTCTGTCTTTTCCCTGTACTTACATCCCTGTACCTGCCGGCGCTGTTCGGGCCGTGTGCATCTTGCCTGTGCGCATCGCACATCGCTATCGTTTTGCCATAACGGTTTTCACCTGTTGCTAACTGCAGAATTTTCAATAATTCCGAAAAGCTCTCCGAAAATTCTCGACTCCCTAAGTCACAAAATCGTTGAGTTTTTCTTTTACCGCTAAGATTATGGCTGGAAAAAAGAGAACCGCGCCAAGCACCCGCGTGGCAAGCCCGCGGAGAACACGTTCTGCCCGGGATGTCGCCAGCAGCAACACGCAGCAACAGCCAAAATCGAGACCGGGTCGAAAGCGCCGCCGATCCCGATCGCCTGGTCCCACTGTTCGGTCCGAAGTGGTCGTTGTGGACCAAGCGCAGCCCGACTGGAAGATGCTGATGGATCGCCAGAACGAGAAAATACAGCAGTTTATCGACATCGTAACGCCGATAGCAGCCAAGGGGACCGGGGAACCTCGCGTTACTTCGCCCGCGACCGGGGACGCCGGCCTCGAAATTGAGTCTCTGGCAGACGGCAATAGAAATATGCGTTACCGAGAGGATAGCTCATCACGGAGACCATCGTAGAGGTAAGCACAGCAGCAGCAGCCGCTCATCGTCATCCCGCAGCCGCTCACTGGTCCGCCGCGATGTTTTCGATCGCCTGGGTCCACACCCCCGTCAGCGACAATTTGGGGATGGCCAAACTGCGTCGACGTCTGCAGGAGAACGGCACAGCGCTCAAGCAGAGCACTTACCTGCAGTTCCGAGCCGGATTCGTAGGCGACTGCTCGATCCGTCGCGCTACGTCGACTTCGACTGCCTGCTGCCCAAGAACCGAGTTGAAAGGCCTAAACATGGAGGCTCTAAAATGGTGATCTCGAAGGGGAATGTGGTGCTTAAGCCTAACGAAACCAGATCCGTCGTTGATTCTTTTCCATCATGGATCCGAGCGTTCTCCGTCTTTTTGGCCTACCGCGTCACGGTAACTCCACAACTGGCAACAGCGTTGGCAAAGTACCAAGACCTTATTGCGGCTTATGTCGAGCGGGGGGTCCCGACCGCCCATTGGCTCGAATACGACCGGCAGTTCCGGTCCCTCATGACCAGTCACCCGCACGAATACGATATGTGGGCTCGCCGGCACGACGACACGTATGCGGACTACATACAGAACGCCGTCCCGGAGGAAGGCCACAGCGACGCTCCAGCTGAACCGCGTCCGAAGAAAGGTGCTGCTCCAACGGACAGATGTCGCAACTGTGGGGAGCTTGGGCACTTCATCGCACAATGCCCGCTTCCGCACAAGGGACAGACGGGACGCCATCAGCCCTTTCGACCAGCCCCAGCTGCGAAGGGCGAAGTCTGCCGCAACTATAACCAGTTCCGGTGTAGCGATCCATGCAGTCAAGGACGCCTGCACGTCTGCGCAAAGTGCCGCGACAAAGACCACCGGGCGCTGCAGTGCAAGTCGGACTCACACTGAGTTCACGGTAGTGCCTGCAAATGCTCAGACGCCACTGCGTGCTGATGCGTTTGAGAGCATGCTCGCCGAACACCCAGACGATAGCCTCCGCCGATTCATCTCCACGACAATTCGCACTGGAGCTGACATCCGGTACAGAGGACCCCAGTTCACACGCCACACCAAGAATTCGCTTTCTGCGCGGATCAACCACGACGCTTTGCAGCGGAACATACAAAAGGAAGTTGCCGCGGGACACTCTGTGGGACCGTTTCTGACTTCTCCGCTGCCGTGCTTTGTGGTAAACGCGCTCGGATGCCGACCGAAGAAGGACGGCGGCTATCGCACGATTCTGGACCTGTCACAGCCATCCGGAATCAGCGTGAACGACTACATAGACGGTCGCGAAATGCCACTCCAGTACTGCTCCGTCGACGACGCAGTGAAGCTGCTCACAGTCGCTGGGAAGGGAGCAATGATGGGGAAAATGGACATCAAGTCCGCATTCCGGCTGATACCCGTAAGAAAGGCTGATTGGAATCTCCTGGGTTACCAATTTAACGGTAAGTACTACTTCGACGTAGTGTTACTGTTTGGCTGCCGCTCCGCCCCATACATCTTTGAGTTTTTCTCAACGGCGGTTCATTGGTGCGTACAAAGGCGCGCCGGCATCAAGTCTCTCCTCCACTACGTGGATGACTTCCTGTTCATTGGCAACCCCAGAAGCAGGCAGTGCCAAGTTCTGATGACTTCGATGCGGGAAGTGTGCAACGAGCTCGGGGTTCCCTTGGCGGTTGACAAGACCGAAGGACCCGCGACCCGTCTGACTTTTCTCGGCATCGAGCTGGACTCGTGCGCACAGACCTTGAGTCTGCCGGACGGCAAACTAGCGGAGATCATGGATAACCTCAACAACTGGCAGGAAAAAACCACCTGTACAGTCACCGAGCTGCAGAGTTTGATCGGCACGTTGACGTTTGCCTCCAAATGCATCCCCTCGAGTCGTCTGTTTACCCGCAGAACGATACGGCTCTTGGCAGACTTCCACGGCCAACGTGAAATCCCTATCAGCCTGGACTTCCGCTCCGATCTCGACTGGTGGAGGGACTTCCTGCCACAGTGGAACGGGACAGCCTCCTTCCTGCAGCCAGACTGGACCACTTCTGACATACTGCATCTCTACACCGACGCGTCCGCCACGCTGGGATTGGGAGCATTCTTTAACAATGAGTGGTTCCAGTCCAGGTGGCCGGAGTGGGTGCTGCGGGCCAGACTCTCGATAGAGTACATGGAGATGGTGCCCATCCTGCTCGCCATAATTGTTTGGGGGCATAAGCTGCGGCTGAAGAGAGTGATCTTCCACACCGATAACGCCGGCGCTGTGGAGGCATGGGCACACCTGCGCTCCAGCAGCCCGGGTGTACTCGATCTGATGCGAAGAATGACGTGGGCGGCGGCCACTAATAATTTCACGCTAACGCTCAAACACATACCGGGCGTGGACAACGGCATTGCTGACGCATTGTCTCGGTTTCAGATGTCACGGTTCCGATCGCTCGCACCGGCAGCGCTCAGTACGCCCACACCTCACCCGGACCTTTTCCCCAGCCTGCAGATTACGTACCACGGAGCGCCACCCTGCGGCGGCTCCTCAACGCCCACATCTCTGACTCCTCCAGAGCTACGTACAGGGCATCGATGACACATTTTGTACGGTTCTGCGCCGCAAAGGGTCACATGTCTCTGCCAGCCACTCCCTCTACCGTTGCTGCGTACGTCGCCTCCTTATAAGAAGAGAACGCAGCCTACCGGACCATGAAAGTCTACCTCGCAGCGGTACACAACAGTCACCGGGAAGCCGGCCTGCTTAACCCTACTGCCGACGACCTGGTCGTGCGTGCGGTGAGCGGTTTCAAGAGGCTGCGCGGACCGAGACCGGACAAGCGGCTGCCCATCACGCTGGACATCATGCGCACGCTGAAATCGCGCATCTCAGTGCACGGCAACGCCGAAGAAGCAGTCATGGTGTGGTGCGCCTTTTGTGTAGCGTTCTTTGGTTTCCTGCGCATCAGCGAGTTAGCGTCCAAGTCCAGCTGCAAGTTTGACGACGCCTCTACTCTCCTTCTCCAAGACGTGGTGATTGCAGGAAATACGGTTTCGATCTCCCTTAAACGTACCAAAACCGATCAGAGCGCTGCGGGCGCAAAGATAACGCTGACCGCCACCAACCGGTCTATCTGCCCAGTGCTCGCCATCACCGACTACCACCGCGTTAGAATCAAGCAAGGCGGCACCACCACCCCTTTCTTCTGTTATCAGAGCGGAAAGTACCTAACGCGCGCGACGGTTGACCGAATTCTAAAGGCGCTATTGCACGATCACCCAGACTGCGCCCGGATCAGCACACACAGCTTCCGCATCGGAGCGGCAACCGAGGCCGCGGCGCAATCCCTACCGAAGGAGCAGATCCAGCGCGCCGGAAGGTGGAAGAGTGACTGCGTGGAGCGCTATATCCGACCTACCACTTTGACCGGACCGAATTTTTACAAGAAGGTTTGTTTGGGGGCGAAGAAATCGGGCACAGGCGGAGGGTGCCGGCAGTGAGCAGTCTGTACCGACAGGTAAGACTCTCAGCTGCAATTGTGCACCTCCGGCCATGCCGGTGACTTTTAACTCCACAAACCGCACGTCGCGTTGCCTCACACATCGGAATGCCGGATCAGAATTCGCGGATAATTTAACGTCCGTTTCTGTAGACTGCAAGATCGGCAAGTACGAGCAGTAGTGCAATTTAAAATTACGACTTTTTCCCGCCTAAATCATGGCTGAGACGCCTGAGAGCAGAAAGCACGAAAGCATACGGTGGTACGCTGTTAATACTGTGTTAGTACCGTCATGTGAGACATGACTAACCTACCGTTCATCGGGTTAATGTGCAGGTGCAAGGTTCCGCTATTACAACCTCATTCGAAATATCTAAAGCGACAACGGTTCCCAGTGATGGGTCGCAGCATAAAGTGACCGTGGGAGCGCTGGAGATGCAACCGCAAATTCAGTACAAGATCGTACCAAAGAAGGCAGAACTGGCGTTCCTGGAGGCCAAGGCTGTCAACACCAGTTCCTATCCGATTTTACCGGGTCCAGCAAGCATCTTTTTCGGAGCCAATTTTGTTGCAACGGTAATTATTAATCTTGTACTTAATGCAAAACTACATAGATATTGCGTAAAATTTAATTTTATGAAAGTAATGATATTGGCATGTTGTTGTCCTGATCCAGTACATGTTTTTTCTAGACGGATATAAAAGCAATCAGTCCGCAGGAAACATTCTCCTGCTCCTTGGGTGTGGATCCAGCCGTTAAGGTCAAGTACCGACCTGTGCGTCGTTTCAACGAGCAAAGTGGAATGCTCAATAAAACCAAAGTAGTGACTTTTGTGCAAGAAATTCAGGTGACAAATACCCGCCCTGATCCGATACATGTTGTAATTATGGAACAAGTCCCCCGCAGTACGGAAGAAAAACTTAAGGTACCAATAAACATCAACCCACGCGTAAATAAGTAGTAAGTTATCGCCTTTATTGCTTTAGGTCACGTTGATCGATCCACCGCTAACGCGTGAGCGCCCTGAAGCAAAAGGACTGGTACTGAATAACGAAAGCAATATCGAGCACACGCTGAGCATTAAAGAACATTCATCCTACACTTGGACGGTTAAACATCGGCTGGAATATCCGTCAGACAAGAATATTTACGAAACCGAAGTTAAAAACAGCAGTTCAGATTAAAACGAAATGTTTCCGATTTTTTTAATACTTTCAGAGTTTTTTTAATAAAAAACTCTGAAAGCAAAAGCATAATTTGTCTAAGTGAGTCCGAAAATTAGTACTTGTATCTGTACACACGGTAAAGATGTTGTAGCAGGGAAAGTAATATTACTGTATATGCTAAAGCGGAGGGCAACAATTGTCGCTTGCTTCGTAATTGTTTATAGTAATGGACGCTATTAATTGTTTTTTTCCAGTACAAAATTGATTTTTATAATAAAATATCTTTATCTTCACATGTATTTCAAAATATAAAAAAAAGATCAAATTTTGATTTTTTTTATTTTGTTGCAAAATGTAAGACGGCGATCATGATTTCTGTTATATTTCCGCTTGGCTTTACTTGTTCTACATGCCGTACTAATTGATTTAAACAGCAGGTAGGGCTCAGTTATCATTTCATCAAGTGCGCATGTAGTAGTGCCTTTTAACTGCGCATTTTCATTTGAATAAGCCTTCAAACGGAGAAATGCACCATTTCTGTCTGTATTAATAATCATCTCATGACTAAATGTTTTGAAGGGTCTGCATTAAGGCTTAAGCGTGGTGATGCAGCTTATGAATTTTCCACCCACAAGATAATACTCCACCTGCTTTTCTTCGGATTTATGGATCATTGCTTACGGGTCTTCTAATCAAGACGAATGATTAGGCATCGTAAGAATTCCCTGTGGCTTGCCACCCGGGTGACCTTTTCATGGTAACCGCTGCGATGTTGCACTACTGTCTCTTCAAAAGCACGTACACCCATCATGTGGCTCCGGGCTGACGTTAATACTTCTTTTGAACGTGAATAATTATAAAATCGAGGAAAGCAATCGGCAACACTACATTTTCTCAGTGTGAATTCTTATGTCTAATCTTTCTTTAACAAAAGCGTTATGTAATGTAATGTATGTATGTATCTGCTGTATACGTAGCGTTTTGCAGAAGCGAAACACATTTTCCATTCTTAAGCGGATAAAAATAGTAATTCATTTTACCAAGGCTGCCAAAAAATGATCAACGTAACAACCGTCCAGGGTAATTTATCTCAGACCTTCGACCGGCGCCGCAATGAACTGATCACCTTAATCTCCACATTCAGCCTGATTTCCGTAACCGGCGTGGTGCTCTCCTTGACCTTATTCTTTACATTGATCCTTCGTTCGCATCTGCGCACGCGTTCCGGCGTCCTTCTGGCCCATCAACAACTACTCCACGCCCTGGAAATCGGGGTCAGCAATCCCTTGTACATTATCACCGGCTGGGCAGTGTGGCTGGGCGTGCCCATTACAACCTTCAACTGCACCACCATGTACTTCTTCGGACAGTGGTTCATCTGCGCGGAATCCTGGGCATCCCTCTTTCTTGCCTTTAACCGTTTCGTTGCGTTGATCTTTCCCCATCAGTACGGTCGTGTCACCTCCAATCTGGCGACCATGGTCTTTTTAGTTAGTGCGTGGGGCATCGGTTTGGCCGTGAACCTCCCCGGATTGTGGGGTATCGGCGGTGTATTTGGCAAACGGGATTTCGGGGGACGGTACGATTGCGGACGCATTAGCATTACGTCGCAGGAAATTAGTAACGCTGTCGCCACCCTGGGTGGTTATTTACCGCTGGCATTGCAAGGCATCATATACCTGGCAGTAATCGTCGGTTATCAAATTGAGGGACGAAGGCAAGGCAACAGTTTGCAGCGGAAGCGGATGCATTTGTTTCGTTTACTTTTCGCATCGTATTTGTGGTATTTGTTGTGGTATTTGCCGGTTCTGGTTGTGGCGTATGGGTTTCCTTACTACTGGTATTCGGATAAAATCAGAGCTGGATGGTTTATCGTCCTGCAACAAATCGGATATGTCGGAAGTCCGGTAAGGAAATATGTTAACCGGCTTAAGTGCATCTTTAACATCATGAGCTCATGCCTATAAAAGTTTTTGTTACTGAACCTAATGGGAACGCCGCTATGTAGCAAGTCAAACAAAACAAACAGACACAAAGCTTACATAACGTTCTCCAAATTAAATATATAAGGTGCTCGCCCACATAAAATGCCGTATATTATCTGAACCAAGAAGCTTTCGTTAAGCATTGATGAATTCATATGTTGCTCTTATTGCACAGGTATTCTTGCTGCTTATGAATCGGGACATTGTCAGCAATACTAAGAATGGGATACGACGCATTTTCTGCCGTACCACATTTCGCTCAGTCCAACCCAGTAGTGGTGAATTACCTGCATCTTCGAAATTTGGATTACATCGCCTTCGAAGCCGTTAACGCGGTTTGCTTATGGAGTTTGGTTTTAACGACTTTAATGTGTATCAAAATCTGTACTGTTTTAAGATGCGGTTTTTATCATTACAGCAATCCATGCGGCATCTACAGTAATGGTTTTGATTGATGTAATAATGCATGTCGCCACACAGAAGGTTTCGCGTATTTACTATAAGAGTCTACATTTAAATTATTAAAACTTAGAAAGTCGTTATTCATTATGTAAATTCTCCGCTATAGAAAGGGCATTATGGAATTTTGAAGTACAGGAAACTACGAGAGTTAGATATACGCAGAGGTAGATGCACCAATGTTTTAAAACAGTGGTGCACGACTTGCTGCGCATATTTAACTCTCGTAATTTTCTGCATACGCATAACGCGGTTTGGCGTTGACCGCAATTTTTATATGTTGTTGATTTGAGTAGAATGGAAGATTTGCATCAAGATACTGTAGAATGACCGGCATGGGTTTTCGTACTGCATTTTTAAAGCTGATTTTAATTCGAATCAACGACAATAAACTATCCGCCATAAAATGTGGCACATGCAAAACGCATACAAAAGACAAGGTGCGAAGTTTTTTGTATGCACGAACATGTAGAGACTAGGGTAGAGATCGGCTTATCACGAGTAGACTAGAGAGAGATCGGCAGAGACTACTTAGAGATCGGCTTATGTCGAGACCAGAGATCGGCTTTTTTTAAAGTTTAAAACTTATTTTAATGTCGGTGTTTTCGAAGGCGTTACGCCGTATCATAGACACGTCTGTGGAGCCGACGACGATCACTGTATGGTGCCACTTGATTCGGTGACAACAATTACACAAATTTACGGCCCATTACTTCTTCTGTAATCTATTGACTAACTATATGCAACGAATCTAAAAGAATCCATGTAAGGATGCATCTGAATTTGCAACATCCATTAAACTGCGCCACAAAAAGGGCAGTCAAATAGAAAACAAAGAATCCAGTGCACACGGTTTTCAAATTCACAAGTTGAGAGATGCATTGAGCTGAACATTAACATTAGTCAATAGAGTCGAATGTTACTCGGAAGTCGGAACTAAGCATAATGTCTACAGTCGCAATGAGTGGCGCCGGTTTTGCTGTTTATTTTTACCAAGCAGTCAGAAACGATAACTGCACTGGCCATAGTATCGTTTCTTAACAATTATTTCCATTCTGCTACCTTAGACTTTGACGTTTACCTTTGGCTTTGACGTGGCACGGCAAAAGCGGCACTTGCAAAAACGGTAAAACTGATTTCAGGCACATGCGCCCTATCTTTTTTATTGTGTTGGATAGCGTTTTAGGTTTCAGGGCGTCCAAATGTTTCCACGGACCCTTGTTGTCTAGTTTGTTACGGCAGCTCATCATTCTGCCAAACTTACAGCAGGCTGCTTTTAAAGTCAGAGAATCCACAAGACCTTGACGTAACTTACATTATCAACCCTGTCACCAAAAACGCCAAAATTTTTTTATGTTTCCATCAACTATAAGGAGCGCTTGCGCTTAGTAGTGAGCGTGATGAGGCTCCAGACGGGAAACTCGTCTGACTGGTCATCTCCAGCAACCCTACACTTTTGCTTAAACCTTTCTTGGTGTTTGTACATGGCTGTCAGTGGGTTGCTTTTCAAAAAAATACGCCCCTATTCGTCAGCATACTGGATTAAGAAGCTGTTCTCATTGCTGTTTCGATAGCAGACTGTCTCCATCAGGAAAGTGTTGTTGATACAAAATGATATCGATGGTTGATCATGGTTCTAATCGAGTCACAGGTCCGGGACATTGGAATCGTAGGTGCTGCAGGAATCCTTTTTTATTGTAATTCCTCAGTGGCAGTACAATTTTACGGAAGCAGCGGCAAAATATTTCAGGCTGCCTTCGAGTCGCCACTGTAAGACCGGTCCGGTCTCCTACGTAAAGGCCAGCCAATTTCTTTAATTTACTGTCTCATAACCGGCATGCATTATACGTGCTTTGAAGATGGGACAAAAACCACCCCAGGACTTGGATGATGAATGGCGTTAAAGAAGACATTACCTAGATCCTCTTTGATGAGCAGTGTCATGCAGTGTGTTATTTATCAGTGGTAGTTTCTGCTTTGGCGCTTATGCAGTCGTTGCCCACGAAGTAAGCGTTTTCGAAATGCGTGGGTGCGAGATAATTACACCATGACAGACTGTTTTAGCGGTAACCAACCAAGTCTGGTTGGTTACCGCTAAAACAGTCTCATTTAGATGCATAACCGTTGTTTATCTGGTTGAACCAGATAAACAACGCTTATGCATACAACGTTGTATACAGACTACAGAGTTATAGCGCCCTGTACGGTTCAAGCACGTGCACCAGTAGGAGCAACGCTGAATTTCAGCAGAATTATCTCATGCTTTATAAAATTGAATAAATGAACTTCTTTGATGATTTTAGCAATTTCTCTGCTTGATTAATGATTACACAGTGGGCTGTATGCTTTGACGTGCAGTAAAGTAATGATAAAAGCCATGCACTTAATACTGCGTTACTATGAACGGTATCATGTACTGTATATGCATTATTACTTAAGAAGCAGGTAAAACGGAAGCGATATTTCTGTGTGGTAGGAATAACATATATATACAATATCCGCTATTATACAGTGCCGTCGAACCGGCTATATTTATGGCCCCTTTGCGTCATCCAGGCAGTCGTCCTTACGCTGTCACCCAGACGCAAGACAGGTTGAGAGCAAGCAGAATTAGGTATTACGCTGTCATGTCATCAGTGCATTTCCTGTGCATTGTTGTCATTCCGTCCGCAAGAGGAAAGCTTGAAACAACGAACCCCTCTTCCAGAGACACTGTTGACGGTTAAACACAGAAGTCCGATGTACGGTACAAAATACAGCGTGCGTAAAACGTCGAGGGAATTTAACTGCAAGTTGGAATTAACAATCTCCCCATGATTTTGTTGGCCATTCCAGCCATTCCAGTTAATGATTCAGAACCATGTTTTTGTACGGATTGGTCGTTTGTTGCTTTGTATCGCTGCTGATGACCACGACACTAACCCATGACCTTAACAACACCGTAAATGTGGTATTCGTATCCATTCATGCTGAATCGCACTTGCCGTACAGCCTGGACTATATCGGTGCCGCTATTGATATGGCGCTGGAAGAAGTCAGTTCTCGTTATTCTCAGATAAACTCCTCATTGATCACCTTGAGAAGCCACAATGTGACAAATTGTCCGGCCATGGAAACACGCGCTGCGCATTTATTTGCGCAATTCTATTACAACTACACCGTGATGTATCCTACCGATAGAATTGTCCTTCTTGCTTCTGGTAAGTGAGACTTATGACTGATAAATCCAACTGATGTTACTGATACATCACGTTTCTTGTCTTGAATTATGGGAAGTACCAAAATCAGAAAACTGATTTATTTCTAGCTTGCAGCGAAGCCGCTGTTGCCTTGAGTGATTTATCCCGAGGTCAGATATTTACCGTAAATAACCGGAAATAAACTGGCAATTTACCAGCGCTTTATTTGCATTTGTAGAATGGAACATCCTCACTGTCACTTCGTACGTAATCGCTTGTTATTGTCGTAACGATTCTCTTGAGCAAATACTGCATGACCTCCTTAAATATAGCGGTGGCACGGATCCCGTGTTAGATTCACGCATTCGCTTTCCCTCGCTCCTTCGATTCATCCCATATCGCCAGCTGGAAGTGTCGGCTTTGATGCTCGATGTGCTGCGCTATTTCAACTGGACGAGCATCACTCTCATCTGTGATGAAGCGGCAGTGGAGATTAATTTTCTGCAACTGCAATGCCGTTCTCTGCTCCGTCTTCTGGAAAAAACTCCGCAGATTAGCTATACACATTTGCATTACAATTTTATCACAAATCCACAACATGGACAGTTTTTGCTTCAGGCTGCCAAGTCTAGTAGAAGTAAGTTCCTGCCAAGGTTTTTTTAAGATCAAGTATGACTCCGCACTGAATTTGTCGTCTTTAAATTACTACCGCACTTTTGCAGTTTTTATATTCCTGACGCATGGTTCTCGTCTTCGTTCCGTGATGGTAAAATTATTTCTGACGCTTCTAACTGTAAGCTAAATTAATTCGATTCCAAACTAATTTTCTCATAGAAAGCCGCGCAGAAACTGGGGATGGCTAAAGGTGACTATGTACGTATCACAACGTTTAGATATCCAAGTTGTTATCGGCAGCTCTCCTGATTTACCTTTTGAACTCAAGATGTTGTCAACCAGCAGTACTCTCCGCACAGGTTTTTATTGGGTACGAGCCCTTTCGATCCACAGCCGCCTTTGGAATTTACCCGGATCTGGGCTACCCCGATGATGATGTACACAGACAACCTTTGAGAGAATTTTTTTAGATTTGATGCGAGCGTTTTTCCCTATCTCCTACAAGATTATGAATCTATTTGCAGGATGTACGAGACGCATACCAGTATCTCTTGCTAGTCACCCGGCATCAAGAATGGAGTGCGGTAAAAGCACCGGTCTTGTCAGAAATCAAGAACCGTTCTTGGTCAGATTATGGCTTACGATATCCAAAGAATGATGAAGTACAGTAATTTAATCTAGTTAATAAAGATGAATTTCTAATTAACAAGATGAACTTCTCGCAGGTTACTGCTTTAGTTACCGGCTTCTATGAAGGCATTATGGTTGCTGCGGAGGTTAGTCACAGTTACTACAATTTATATAGCGGTTCTGGCAAATTGTGCACAACGAAGCCAATTTTCACAAACGAAATTCAAATGATATTCAGGTTATTGTATTTCGCAGCTGATCGCAGAAGATACTCGTCGGGCTTCAAGAGATTTAGCACGCAGAGCATGGAACCGGACATTCTGCTCGCTGATTGGCTGTGTTAAACTAAACGATCAGGGTGATAAGGATAATGAGTACGGGATCAAAAAACTCCCGGATAATAGCTCTAGTCATTTCCAAGTAAACGGAATTCCCTTTAATACAACAGAGAAACCTCAACATTCCGGTAACTGACACTCCGTGCAGGAAACACTCTTCTTCTAACAGGAAATTCTGAGATGGAATAAAACCACCAGCCAGATGGAACAATTAGTCGACCGTATTTACTGGCCAGGAAATGCATCTGCTCCATTAAACCGGCCCCCTTGTGGATACACCGGAAACGCTGAAGAATGTCAAGGTGACAACTAGACAAATCATCTGGCTGTTGCCCTTTTTGCTACAAGGACAACTTGTTTTATAAATTATCGATCCGAAACGTTGCAGATAACTACCGACCGAAAATCCTGTCAACCGGAGTGCTACTAATCGTTTTGATAATTTTAATTACGATCGGCGCTATATACTGGCATAGGTTGGTGCTTGGAGGCATTTATTTATTACAACTTATTTTGCGCATAATTATATTTTTAAATTCCAGGAAGCACAGAGGAAGACAATCCTGGATCATACCGTTTAACGAGCTGGAATTTTCCCGCCCTTTATCTCAACTTCCCGATGTGAGGCTGGGCATTGTATTGATCTTCTCCACAATGTTAATAAAACCATATAGTGCCATAATATATGCAGTTTTCCTGTTTTACTGCAGATTGTCCCACGAAGCAGTCGTGGCCGTAAGTAATCAATTTTTACCGATAAATTGCGTAAAATTATGATAACTATGAAGCCATGCAGTGCAAAATGTATCATAGGATATAGCCGGAAGCAAGTTTTAAAAACTTAGATAAATATTTTTAGAGAAAGCCACGTATCGCGGAAAAACAGTTTGGTGTCGGAATGCTTCGTGGCCCGAGCGTAGCAGTTTGCTGTCACAAAAACAGTTGACTATTTTAACTGCGGTGAGTGTATACGTTTTTACCGTAGTTTAGAGTAGGTGAGAAGCCCGCTTGGTGCAACTAGATACGCGAATTTCCTGATGGTATCACTAGTCACTACTACCGTATAATACTCCTGACTGTACTAGTCGTCGCACAAATATGGTCTTTCATAGCGGATAAACATGAAAACCGAACATGTCGCCCTACTGTACGGAGTGACCTTTCTACCAGACGCCTTGTGGATAATCAGCGAATACTTTCCAAAGGGTTCTCTACGAGATGTGCTAACGTGCGACATCAAGTGGATCGACAGCATGCTGCACCTCTCAATGTTACTCGACATCGTTGAGGTAAAACACATTTTGATGTTCACGTAATTTTCAGAAAGCCAGCAGCCGCTGAGATCTCATAAGAACTTGATCTCATAAGAACTTGATCATTAAAAATAATTTTCTACTTCAATATTATTAGAACAATGCCGCTTGTTGTACCAAAGGTAAAATATTCTTAGGGCCTCATAGCTATACACGCTTCGATTATCGGTCACCATGGTGCATTGACCACCACCAACTGCATGGTGGCATCACACTACGCCATTCGCCTCACCGATTTCGGGATAAATTTCCACGAAACGGAACTTCATAGTGCGACTAACAGACTGCAGTCGGAAGACGTGGCGGCATTTGGACGTTTAACGTGTGAAGTGATGCAGCGGGCGTATCATGACCATCAGCATGAGAGGCTCGCTTGCATTGGCGCTACTGGTATGCTGACGATTGCTTACAGGATATCACCATGTGGGCATATTATACTTTTTATTAGGAACGGGAAATACACCGTCGAAAGCGTTTTTCGATTGTATCCAACAGTGCAACCGCCCTGACGCGGCGTTACGACCCAGTTTAGCCACCGTACAGCACATACTTCAGAACATATCTGGACGACATGGTCATAAATCGTATTTTGACGTATTGGTGAAAAAACTCGATTCGTACTCCAGCGAACTAGAAAAACGATTTTATGAACAGAACAGCTTGCTTCTCGAAGAAATGGAACGATCGGCATTCATAATCCAGGAAATTCTACCCAGGTTGCTCACTTTTGTCTACCGTATTAACGTACAAGCTTTTGTCTACCGTATTAACGTAAACACTAAAAGTATAGCAAAGGTCAACAGCCACAGCAACCATGCATGACAAGCGCGGACTAACTTTTTTAGAAGAAACAAATTAATAAAATTGGCATTTTCTTAGAACGGTTGCTCAACGATTGCTCAGACAAGAGTTTATAGCACCGGAGCTATTCGAATGTGTCACCGTGTCCTTTAACAAAATCCATAATATCAACGCGTTAACTAGTAGCAGTGATCCAAAAACTATCTTCAACGTCCTCAATGATCTGTACTTGGAACTGGATCATTGTCTGGCGCAGTACAATATTTCTAAAGTGGAATCTGTTATGGACGATTATATGGTATGGTAATACTGTAGTAATGAGGCTTGAGAACATTGAAAATTAAAAGACAGCAAGAACAATAGATTACACAAATGCTCCATACGTAGAAACGCTTTGCAGAACCACTGAATTTGCACCGGTCATCGGATACACGATTGTTGCACTAATAATTGCAGGTTGTCGGTGGAATTCCGGCGCAAAACAACGGAAATGCCCATGCTGTGGAGGTGGCGCTATTTGCGCTGCAAGCGCAAGTGACGGTTGCCAGTAACATGTTCGGTGGGCAACGTATTGCATTATGTACAGGAATACACACCGGTTAGTTAATTACTTACGTTAATATTAATCTGTTGTACAAAGTACAATTGAAAATTAAGAGTCCTGTGTTGTGGACGGTCCATAAGGTATGAACCGTATAATTATCTTTCATATAGGCACCGTCGTAGCCGGCATTGTGGGCACGAAGACCAAACATTACTGTCTGTGAGTAAAGTGATTGATGCCAGTCAGGCACATTAAAAGATATCGATAAGAATTTAAGCGAATCCGTCGAAGTAACAATCACTGATAACGAGAGCTATGAAACTTTTGTTGTACAATGCATGTTATTACAGTTTTGGAGACACAGTGAATCTGGCATCCCGCCTCGCTAGTTCGTCACCAGGTGCAGTAAACGAAGAGTACCGTAAGAAGAGTACAGTTATACAGTACTCGTAATACGCAATGCATAGAGGTACCAATTTTCTCGTTATGATCAGCTGGTAGCGTCCAAATTAGCACAAGAGTGGAAGCAGTGCTACACGGTCATCAGCCACCATTTTCGCTAATATTTCGGGGGCTTGTTAATCTCAAGGTAATATAACTGTGACCTGAGAACACAAATCTGTGCTAAAAGCTCGCTTGTTTCGTTTATTATCGTTGCCTGTTAATTTTACGATCGCTTGTAATCGTTTTCGTTTTCGACTCGAACGTCTTTAGAGTTATGGATTAGTTCCAACTTTTTGGCTGCTTGCGTCGGACGACTGAAGAACGAAATACCAGACCACCTCGCCCCCTGGAATAGGTCACCTTAAGTTCGTATGACTGAAAATAAGTTTTGTTGTTCTGTTGGGTTTTCTTTGGAATATTAAGGCAATCCTTGACGACAACCGAAGGCATGTGGAAGCACATTTCACCAACGCTTTACTGTTGCATCCTTTTGCGAGATGTTTTGGGGATACTTTGCGCAATAGTTTGTCGACTCGGCTTAAATGAAAATTAGGATAAAACAAGAAACTGCAAATATATTTGTTTATAATCAAACAATTCTGCCACATTCTGTTAGAAAGAATCCTGTCGGGTTATAGTAAAAAACCAACATAAAAATTATATCGTTTCGGGACAAGTGCAACGTGCGATGTTACGAAAATGCTTAATTGAAACGTACACAACTAGTACAGCTAATAATACAGCCACTTCCGTACAGACTTCGGCATCAGGACCGTGTCAATGGAATGCACGACGCCGTTCGTTGCCGGCAGATCAGTGATAACTAAATTCCCTTTGTCCACCTGGATGCCATCTGTAAGCAAATACGATAAATTTTGAATGAAGTGCAATGACAACAACAATCAGAAATGGTTTTGGAACAACACATGCGCCGGCTGATGTGGTAACTAACCGTCGGTGACCCGAATGGTCCAGTTGCCTTTCTTGCTCAGCGTCGGCACCGACATCCCGTCCACAGCCAAACCGGCGGAATACCAGGAACCCAGAGGTGAAATGTGATACAACAGGACTTCTGCGTATGAAAGAAAGCAAAAACAACCGATCCACACCGTAACCGTGAGAGTAAATAAAAAAACCATGCATTTACCGGTAAGGGCAGCAGGATTGCTAACTAATTTTTCCCATGCTCCGTCCGGTAATTTGCTAATTGCATCATCAGAGGGTGCCAAAAATGTCCGGGGAGGATCGTCCGCTAAATGTTTGCCGCATTTAACAGATTCAAAGGTCATGTTCATGCAGCTGATTGTTTAGATAAGCGGCTTAATTTTAAGCACTGATGCTCTTTACAGTTACGCACATCTTGGGTGAAAATTTAAAAAAAAACTACAACTAATATTGTGGTAAATTATTTTTCAGCTTTTCGAAATGGCAGCTCGCCTTTTGATCATGGTCTGATAATGAGATAATTACAATCTAGTGGTTACTGTTTTGCTTTTTCTTAGTGCGCCATAATCGGAAAGTTTGAACTCTTGTTTCACAACAGATTACGAGTCGACGAGTTCATGCAGTGCGCATGTATAATCCGTAGCGATGCGTTTACCTGATAAGCGATCATTCAAATCGACACTTTTGACCGCTTCCAGAACTTTAGAGAATTGGCTGTGTTTTTGAATGACTTTGAGTATGGTTTCATTCATCATCAGTTTGACCACGTCGTCCAAAATGTGGATCACTCCGTTTGATCCTTGATGATTGGTGGAATTGATCACCGCGCCCATATACACGCTGATCTAATGGCACAATAGATACGAAGCAATGAGTTTCAGCACGAATTACCAAGCCTGCATCAAATGACTTTGGAAAAAGCATCCTGCAGTGAAAGTAGCACCTTGAAAGTAGCACCTTGTGACATATTCTTACGTTTTTGCTAAAACCATCGAAATTAACGTAACGAGCGCGAGTGCCGCATGGTTCAGCGTAGGTGTCGTAGCTCTCCACATCGTTGACTAAATCTTGCACGTTATAGCGACCCTTAATGACGTGATATCTATAATAAATACAATTATGCACCATGCATATTGTCTTGGCACTTCCTGCCTATTCAGTTTTATAAAATGACGTATATTGTTTTAATTAAGAATTTCTTAATCGAAAATTAAAACGGAATTACAAATTCTACATGTAGTATTATTCCACGGAAAGGCTAAGCGCACAAAAGTTTTGTTTTCAAAAATTAACACTTCGCCGCCGGCGCCAAAATCCATAGACATACTTCGAGTGTATTTCCGCTTTACCTTACAAACAGATGGGAACAGAAAAACTTTGTGAAATCTCAAGCACCGGCACATTTTAAACATTCTGTATCTCGAAATCCTTTGCACAGGATGTTAAAAAATAATTGTAGATTGCTTTCTATCTGTTCGATCAAGTTCAATGGATGCAAATGAGCCTGCATCCGATGAGCAGCTTACTTCATCAAGTTCTTGTAGTACGATTTGTGATGATGCCAGAAATCGCGTGTGGCCGTACTGATTTTCGCAAACGCATCATTGGTAGGAATCCATGCAGTAATACCTGAAAACAACATTGCTCCCTAAGCTGAACGCCCCTCTGTAATCTGCCCCCGCTACAACTAAACAGGAACGCGTAATTCCGGAACGCAGCAGTGATACCTTTATTGAGCAGGATATGCAGGCTGCCGGTTTCCTCCAACGCCTCCAGATAACTGGTATGCCCCATACAGGTCGCCATTTCCAGTACATTGTGCTTACTATCAGCATACCGCGGCCGTCCTGTACGCGGATCATAACGGCAGTCCAACTGCAAATTGGCTGCTGACAGTCCGCATAATACTGCTATGATTGGGATAAAGGTGTACATTTTTGACGATGAATGGATCAGACTCCTGCTTCGAGAACACCGTACTACGAGTAGGAAATTAATCGTGGAGATTCCAGCCGGTTAAAATACTATCTTGTGTGTGTAGGACGACCTGAAGCGCCCAGCTGTTTACAACGTGCGATGTAGACTGGAAGTACTGCCACAGGCAGATTTAGCTTACCCAGCAAGTTTCTATTTATACGCTGGATGTTATGTTTAATCGCGATATGCACGTTCTGTGGCTCACGCGCCATGTTGACATGTGATCACAATCATCGTCTGCCGCCTGTACGACGGGTTGATAAATAATTGTATTACGCGATAGCATCGGTTGTTCCTCAGGTATCAGAATAAACTTCGACTGGACTTTGTATTATAAGCAAAGTAGAAGGAATTTACCGGCAGATGTGTAAGTTTGTTTCTGGCATTTATTGAGTATTTTAAAATAATTTGCATCAGGCAGTATTAGGCGCATCCTGATTTCGTACGAGAGCAACAAAGCCAAGTGAATACAAAAACTGTACAAAAGAACGCCACAGACACCACACAGAAGACAGTGCTGTCATCATAGAGCTGTACTATCGAATCCATCATTAACATAGGCTTTGGTGACCTGGACGTGAGCTTTGGGTTTGAAGGAGAAATTAGGATCCACATAGGTGGTCCGTCCGATGGGCAGATCCACCAGATGACTCTTTCGACCGCGTCTGCAAAATGTTAGGTTCGATGTTTTAGTTTGTAGGTACTAGAAATAAAATGACTGAGAGTTATTCTATACGGTTTGAAAAAGGCAAAAACACAGGGAAACAAAAACGAATTCATATTCCCATATAAATTTTTGGAAAACTGAAGAACGCACACATAATATGTACCTACACTCTTATCCAGATAACGCTGCCGACAAAGGTCAATATCACCAGTAAACAGGCGACGGCAATGCCGATGCCCATCCCCAATTGGCTGGCGTGACTCGTGGCCCCGCCTTCAGCGGCCTTCTTCGGGCTGCTGACGTTAGCTTCATCATCAAGCAGTCGTCCTGTAAATTAAAACAAAATTTAGAACACGTAACTCCTTTCCAGTTATGTCCATGCTCGCTGCATACCTGCTTGCACTTTTTCTTCTGCAGGTGGAAGGGCTACGATCACAGAATTATCAAGTAGGTGAAATTTTCTATCAAAAGAAGTTCAAGGGTTCTTACTGCTGCATTCCGGTAATGGATCCCAGTGCCCGTTTTCGGCACAGAAGATCTCCGATTTTCCATGGAGGAAGTATGTTTCTTTACAAATGTATTTGACGTAACTTCCGTATTCTGTGCCGTTGTAATGCGCTTTAGCATGTTTCACTTCCATCGGCTTTCCGCACATGACATCTGGGTAAAGGTCACAATAATTAAGCTTTTTCGGATATACGGGTATCTGCTACAGTAAATTTAGCTCTACCATTGTTTTGTTACGTAAATATGTATCTACATTCGTGACTGTGTACATACATTTACAAGTGGGAGCATCGACATTCCATGATCCGTCCAGCGCACAAGTGGCTTCGGATGGGCCGATGACGACATTTCCGGGATTGCAGAGGAACTTAACGGCTGATCCCACCTTAACCGGCTTCCGACTGCTCAGCGTTCCGTTGACCGGGGCGGGTGGAAGCGGACAGGTGATCTCTGTGCAACATACCGAAATACTGAGCCTGACCGTTTACGCATTACGCCTGAAAGGGTCATTACGCAAGTACACAATGTTACGTCGGCCGTGCATTTACCTGTGCAGACCGGTGGCAGACCGGTCCAGTTTCCGGGGAAAAGGCACGTTCGTTTCGTGAGCCCGATTAGCTTGTAACCCGGTTCGCAAGCGTAGTCGAGCGTTCCGTTTAGGCTGTAGTCGTCTCCGCGGATGACGGCTTTGTTGACGAACTCCGGTGGACCGCAACCTTTATAATAAACAGCAAATTAATAATTTGCGGAATCATTGCCCAAAACATTTGTGTGCAAACAGGTATAGGTAAATATAAAAAGTCTTTAAAGTACTCGCTCCAGGTTCGGAGCTTTTTGCAGCTCATTTTATCAGGTAAACCCTCGGTTTAAATTGTAAAAAGTACAAAATTAAGTATGTACGTAAAAATATTTTTCAAAGTCAGTCTACATTTAAACGCTTTTTATTGCAAACTCAGTCAAATGTTTTGTACAGTTTTCTTGCTTGCAGATTAGCAACTGCAAACGGAGAGTGGTATAAGGATGCCCTTTCTCTACGACTTTCTACACTTTTCTCGTGTAAACGTCAAGCGCTTTCGCGTTACGAATGTACGGAATTCGGATAACTTAAAATTAAATACGTCATTCTGATTCTTCTGTGATCGAAAACGCTATCATACGAAAGCTAACCCAATGATGCTCCGTTGATAATTACCAGCTTTAAAATCTACTCGTACTAACATCGGTCTGATTGCTACATTAACCGTTTCGTTTCAGTGGTAATACTGCTTACCAACACATGTCGGTGGATATCCGCTCCAAGTCTCCGTCTCCGTGCAATAAATTACGGAGTCACCCAGTAGTGTCGTGTTGCTGTCACAGCTGTACGTCACAATGGTGCCCAGCCCGTGGTCGGGGCCGGAGGAGCGGTAGGATCCGTGTTTCACGACCGGCGGTGGTCCACAGTCCAGGAAATGGCAAATAGGCTTGTTGCCGATCCAGTAGCCATCCGGATGGCACGTATAGTTCTGGACACCTTGCACCCGGTAGCCAGCTTTACAGCCAAACTGCACAATATTCCCCACGCTAAAATTCGCCGTGATGAAGCTCTGATTATCATCCAGATCGGGTGCTTTACAGCTGGACACTACAAAATATTTGCAGAAATCACCAACTATAATAATTTAATCTCGGACAGTATATCCAGAAAAAAACTATAAGAGCTATCGAATTAATTTTACTATCGCATTCATAAAACAATTTCAAAATGGCTGTACGCAGTCTATGCATGCGTCTACTATTTATTGCAATAAAACCATTACGCTCCAGTTAAGTGAGTTCTTGCTAATGCAATTGTACCGATGCATTTGGGTGCGGTACCACTCCATACGGACGCCAGCGTGCAGATCCTTTGCTGATCACCATGCAGGGCGAAATTGCTCTCGCATCCGTAAATAACCGTTTTATTGTACGTTGTCCCGTCGTTTAACAATGAGAACGTCCCGTTCGCTAACTGCTCCGGCATGCCGCAATCGATCGCTGCAAAAAGGGGAATGAACTGTGAATGACCTTTTGGTCAAATCCAGGACACGACACAAATGTTGCCGAATCCGGGCGTGCATGCATTTGCACGTGTTCTAATATTCACATCCGATACCCAGCTGCGATTATCGCGGTCACATAAAATTAACGTGAACCAAATTTTAGTCGAAAGGCAGTTCAGCAAAAGTGCAGCAAACGAGTACCAAAGAGTAGCAAAGTTGAATAATTTAACAAAACAGGGAGCTACTAGCTAGGCTAAAACAGCTAGATTAAAAAAAGAGCAACTCCATGAAATTTAATAAGATCGTTGAATGAATATTTCTGTGTCAAACAAAATGCAGATACAGCAACACAATAAAATCTTTGCCGCTTACTACACAACACAGTCAATATATATCTGTAGTACAGTGTCACAAATCGTACAGTTCTACAATCTACAGTAGTGCGCAATGTTGTGACACTGTCATTATAATTTATTTCGGCGACTTAATTTAGCTTTCTTGACTGTCAGTTTATTTTTATATGCACTGGCAACTGAAAAAAGCAGCGTACGTAAAGCAATTCAATTTGTTCCTTAAAGTGGCATTCCAGATTTGCAAGCTTTCTCAAGATTTTCGAGCTTCATGCAAAGTTTTCAAACTATAGTACATGAAATACTTAATTTTTCAATTCTTCTTACGTATGCATGTCGGTGCTTCCGTGCTCCACTGCTGATTCATCAGACACAGACGCGTACTGGGCACGTCACTCGACAAGTAATATCCTTCGTTGCAGGCATAGGTCAACTGATTGCCCAGGGAGTAATTGGAGCCGCTGATTTGGCCGTTGATTAACGGCGGCACCGGCGGGCATTCCTTTAATTTGCACAGGGGAATACTGTCGTTCCAGGAGCTGTTTTCGTTGCAGGTCAACATGGTTGTTCCAATCAGCGTGTAGTTTTCCGTACATTCATATCTTGCGCGAGCTTTATAGTAAGTACCACTGTCCAGTAACAGTGCGGCACCGTTGGCAATGGCCGGGAGGAATCCGCAATTCACATCTATTTAATATTCGAAAATTTAAATTATTAATATCATTCATGTTAAATTGATTGAGAAAATGGCTTTGAAAATGAAACCGTTCAATATGTTGATGGAATCAACTTTTTTATCTCGAAAGAAAAGAAATAAGCATCTTCGTTTTTTATAGTTTAAGCTCTTACAATATTTGCTGCAGTAAATTGACAACGAATCAGTTAAATTATTAAATTAAGTGATAAAATAATTATTGCATGACAGGCAAAGATAAATGGATTAGTCTTACAGCGGCATTCCGGTGGCGCACCGGACCATCCATCCCCGGTACAGTACGCTCGGGAGCTGCCAATTAACGACAGATTTCCGGCGCACGCGTATTCTCCCCCTGCGCCGTACGTGGTGCGGCCTTGTAGTAAGAAGGTCACGGCATCCTTAACCTTGGGTAGTTCGCCACAATCCACGTATCGGCAGACTGCCGCTTCCGTGGGTCCCCAATTGCCATCGCGGAGACAGGTCCGGTTAGGACTGCCAATCATCTGATTACCCACTTCGCAGTGATATTCAATGGTCTCGCCAATTTTGGAGCCGGGTTTTTTGCCGGTTATCGTGGAATTCGGCCGAATTTCTGGGCTTCCACAGCTGACGGGATCTATGTATAATTTGAGATTTTGAAAATGGAAGTATAGCACGCGTACGTGCGAGCACAAAATCTGGAAAATGGTGTACATTGTGAAATTACCCATATCGAACAAAAATTGTTATAAAAAGTAAGCAGAAGCTAAACAACAAAATTTTAATAATCTAATTTTGCTAATGAATTTTTTTACATCTTCACAGTTAATGCGAATACCAAAATTATATCAGCAAGTCGGGAATCAGCATTTAAAAAAATCTCAACATTTCGCAGATAAACTGAAAACCTGGTTTTTTTGTATTCTGATCGTAGAAAATCTGTGCGCTGATACGAACGCAGAATCATTATTTTTAGTCATAAACTGTTTGATTGTCCATTACCATATTGACATATCCAATTGGCTTCCACATTGCACAGCTGATCGTTCCATTTATAGTCCATTTCGCTACTGAATGCTGTACAAACTTGAGCGCGACTATCAAACCTGTTGCAAGAAAAATATTGCGGTCGTGTCTTATTTGGATTTATTATCCCGTATATAGCGTCTTACTCATTAGGTTGCCCGTCTCCCCAGAATGTTTCGTTGAGCGAAGCATCTGCAGATACAGCAACATAATAAAACCTTCGCCGCTTACTGAGCAACACAGTAATTTTAATGTAGTACAGTGTCACAAAGTCGTATACATCAATAGTGAACAGTGCATGCTGTCTTTACAATTTATTTTGGCGACTTAAATTAGTACTCTTGATTATTAGTTTATTTTTATATACACTGCCAACTGAAAAAAGCAGCATACTGTTAGGCCAGTGCCAGAACCACGGCTGCGCTCCCAGATTCCGTGATAAGCCCATCCAGACATTGGCCGGTGTCGAAAGGAGTTTGCTGTTCTCTAACCGTTTGAGTATTCCGGCTAAAAACTGCTGCGATGCAGCGGTGACCTTTGTGACGAGAGTCCCGCTGTTATCCTGGCAGTTCTTGCCGGCTTTAGCCTGATTGGTTCGCGCTTCCACATGGACATCGTAGCAACGCTGCTGAAAGACGTAGGTCTGTGCCGACTGCACTGGACACTTGAGACTTGGCAATTCTAGAGAAACACAAAGAAGAAAAGCAGATGTAATGATCAGTTATATGACATAAACTCTTTCGGTGGGAATTTTTTTATGGAAAACAGTTAATTCTATTACTGCTTAACACTGGCATTTACTCCTTTGACTGTAGTCTCTCGTGATAGATCTGTACCTTGCGAGGAAAATATCTGGGCTTCGCAGAAAGAGAGAACGGTATCCGCGTCCCCGGAATGAATACTGACAAAACGTCCACGTAATGGCACTGCACACTGTATTTCCCGCGGTGCGGACGGGTCTGTAAAAAGAAACTTTTCAATATTCTGTACCGGTAGCTGGAAGAGTTTTCTTTTTCTGATATAAGAAATATGAGCAGATTTTTTATGGAATTCGGCATATATGCATTTACAGCAATAAAAGTGATAATTTGACAATACTTGGTGATTTATGTGGAACGATTACGCTGCATTCGAACACAGAGCACAATGCAGTCTGTGCTGTGTTCGTGAGAAAATTCTCTGACCCTGCGAACTTGGAACACATCGCACACTGCATTTAAAGAACTGATAGTTTGAAATTTTTATAGCTACCGCTTGGGTCTTAAAATTAAAATGCATGAAAATTATGAGCAACTTTCCAATAAAAATTAAATTAAGTAGCTGGACTGGTTGCTAAATTACACCGTGTTAGGTTAAGTCGAAGGTAAAACCACAAGAGAGTCAAAATAGTTCAGCTAATAAAGCGATTACATAATTTCAAAGACAAATATCCGGACTGTTCGAAAACTCAAGTGGCTGCTTTATAATGTAAAGAAAACTGCTTTGACATGCACGTTTACCATTGTTGAAGTGACAGAAAAATTTTATTTTTGTGGATAACTGGTGATCATGCTTTTGTTATTCATTAATTTTCTATCTTGTTGCATAATAATTTCATTTGGGATTTTATTCTAACTGAACTGACAAAAGTAGTTATCGATATCAGCACTGTACGGAATAAAATGGTGAATTAATGTACTGCTGCAAGCACAGTGAAAAATAAGTTCCAGCATAAATAAGAAATTAAAAACTATAGCTTGTACAACTTTAAGCATAGGAAAGCGGAGCGCGATCGCTTTATCAATGGAATTGTCAACAAAAGTAGTGTTGATATTACTGGCTTTCGGGTGAAGCATCCTTGACGCTAATGCATATATCCTAACTTTACCTAGGGCTTCCGGTATCCAGGCGCAGAGCTTATTCTCCGCAGCATATGTACTGTTTCCCACTCTAATCTGAATATTCCCCACCGTTCGACCGGCATCTGCAACACAGTTACAAGGAAAATCAAATACAATAGCTCCGGCTTAATACAGGGCCACCGATCAATAGATTGTGGAAAATGTTTATGTTCCGCACGGAAATATAATCTCCTAAAACCATATATGTATAGGTGTATGGAACCGATTATCAGCGCCACTCACAGTCGGTATATATTCGCGTAATAATGTGGGGCCGGTATCGATCGTTTTGCAGTCATATTCAGTAGCCCCCAGTGCGACTGACCTCTATACACGCGCGCAGGTAAAATGAGCTGAGAACTGTTACGCATCACCTGCTACCGCGGTGCACTATACAACCAAACAACACCAGCAGAATCCTCGTTGGCTTCATAATAGTCACAGTTGCATTCATGTTTACTCGGAGATGAAAAATTTCATAATAATGGGGACAATATATCTGAATTTTATGCTCGATAATAGTCCAATTCAAACTGAAAACATCTTCTAATCCGTACCTACTGCAGTTACATACGACAGTGAAAAATTTAATTTTTTATTCATACACTACTTTTGTACTCATTAGAGAAGGCATAACAATGCAATTTCTTTGCTTAATTTTTTATACCTGTATCTATCAATTACTAAAATTAGTGTAATAAGGAAAATTTGCACTCGGTAGAAAATATTTTGTTGCGATTGAGCTTAATGATAAAATTTTTCTCATGGAAATTTAAATTTTGTTTGAAAATATGTTTTATACCGCGTTGGCAGAAAAACCGTAAAATTATAAGCTCTTTATTTATTGCTTAAATTGCAAAAATAATATACAAAATTACAAAAATTCACATCAGTTTTGTTTTCTTTTTATTTTTGTATGTTTTTATTAATTTTTTCATTTTCTTAATGAAATATTATAAGGCGCTTACCGGCATCGGCGTTGCCAATAATGTGCAGTCCGTAAATGTCATAGAAGCCGAGCAGATCCACCTGCCACCAGGGATGATCCTCCCGCTGCGTCTCCACGCAGAACTGCTTTCTGTGCCGATTATCCACATTTCCGTCATTGCCATGCTCCGCGGCACCGCCATCCGCTGAACTGGATGCGTTAACCGGTTTATTTAACGCTACATTCACCACTGCAATACAGACACGTTATACATAAAAAACGTATATACAGGTACACACAACGCCATTGTGGTTGGCAACTGTAGCTGAGCATATTATTGGTTTACGATTAATCGATTAATTCATCACTGACGACCTTCATCAGAGCAGAAATTTACTCTTTTATTCATGCAACAAAAACTGTTGTCAAAACTCTTTCATTTTCGGACAAATATTTGGATAAGGATTTATGTAGGCGATCAGCAGACTAAAACGTATTCAGCAGACTGAAAGTAATATGTAGATCGAAAGCGCTATTTAACAAAATTAATCAGAACAATATCAATCCATAAACGTACAAATACTGCTTAATAGAAGATAGAAGATTGCGCTCCTGGCCCACGAGCCTGCAGCCTATCTGTATTATACCAACAAATGCGACAAATAAAATTAACATTAATTAAAATTTATAACATGAAAGCCTAAGTCAGAACAAACTTCACCATGGTCTTTATCAACCTTTGAAACTTAAAGTTCTAAAGAAAAACATATAAAATATAATTTTCCATTTTATCCTGCTTTTATTTTCACAAGAATGGCCCATATAACATTACGTCGGAAGCTCCTTCGCTGGTAAACTAAAAGCTTTCTAATTATGTACGTGTGTTATTGAGGTCCTTATTATTCGCAGTGAGGCTCTCATTATTTTCGGAGATATTCCAAATTTCTTTTCAGTTTTATGTAATCGTAATTTTGAATTGTTCTTGATCGAAAACTACGGTGAATGCGAATATAATCGCAGCGAATTTTTAAAATTTTATTTTATGGTTTAGATGTACTCGCATCTTCGCGTTTACGCCTTTTATCGCACCAATGCGGTTTGATCTTTTTATGCAAACGCGTATAAGATATTTGTTGGTCCACTTGAGCGTTCGTGTTAGCAATAGAACTGGCCATTCTTTGTCAAATAACCGTTTTTTAACGAGCAAACAAGTACTGTGCGCCGTGTGTGATGAAATAAGTATCCAACATATACGGCACAGTGTTGCGCATATATGTGACAAAAATGCACTACTTGAGGCAACAGTTCCGGAACTGACTTAAAAAACATAAGTGACCCTGAAGTAGCGTCAGTTACATAAACCAGCGCAGACTGAATGCAATGCGCAGTCGCCTGATATTATATCTGTTTAAGCATAATTTTCATCGCCGGCATTGTTGATCCAATCGGGCCGGGATAAACACGATCGGTCATGCGGATTAGAAAATAAAAATATAAACACTAAAAATAGATCTGACCTCAATAATGATTACTTAACCGCATACTTACTTGTCTAAGACTTGATCGGGAAAAATTTGATTTTCATTTATCGCTCATTGTTATTGAAACACATTTCCCATCACCTTTTAATTATACCTCTCTTATTGTAATTTTTTCCAAGAATTATCATTATCTGTTACAACATTTTTTATATTATGATAGTTTTTTAAATTTTCACTCTAAGTATTATTAAATAATTATTAATTTTATCCTCCTTTGAAAAATTTAATACTGTTACAAAAGTTTGTCAAAACATCGAGAAGAAGGATACCAATAATGAGAAGTAGTAGGGTCTATTTACCACAAACAGGAAGAGATCCGCTCCATTTGCCCTCATCCAGGCAGTAACGCGATTTGCTGCCTAACAGCGTGTATCCATCATCACAGGAATATGCGGCAAAGGTGCCGGAACTGAGTGTATCAGACGAGAATCCCACCCGCCCGTTCACCGCTGTCCCGGGGAAACCACAATATGCCGCTGAAAAATATTTAAATAATTATCCTGTAACACCTCGTTCGCATATTACAATATAAAGAAATCCTCCAAGGTGCAGACGGTTTCCATGATTGTTGTCTAAGGAAATATGATAATTTCACCAGCATTTAATTAAAACGGAAATAAATTATCAAATTTTGAAAAACACATGTACGTAAGCATGCGCGAGGATTAACAAATAAACTGCAGTAAAACAATCAATACAGGCCACTTGAAATGTACCGGAAGAGCACTTACTATGGCAAACATGTATCCGACTGAATATTAATATGATGAACGTTGATAAAACTTTCCAAAAAATCATGGTTAAAAGTTTGTGCGGGGTTGGGAGGTGCGATATTCCCAGGGGCAACGCCCCCACTCAATAAACAACCTATATTATTTTTGTCATTGTGCCCGCAGCGGTCGACGATGCCGGAAAATATTAATAATCCTAATTAACATCATCCAATATTAACATGCAAAAAATGTCCGACAAATTGGCCAAATTATTCACTCCAGATTAATTCCATATAAAATAGGAATGCCGCATAATGTGTAATCCGTAAAAATTTAGCAACAGGGATGGAATCTGCTGTCGGCGGTGTGCGATAACGGGTCAAAATAATGCTTTTGTTACAGGTTAGAAGACGGATGAGATGGTGTCAGTGAAGCGCATCCGGTAAAAATGCTTCTTCAGTTTCTCTTCTAATGTCTTCGCGCGCGCGACACTACCGAGCAAAACGAAAAACTCATGGTCTAGCGTTATTTTGCCTGCCGGATATGAATTTGGTCAGGTAGGAAAGTGTGTCTTGCGTAGAATGGTCAGCCCCATGCACTGTGATTGGCCAACGTTACCAACTGACACTTTCAGCGATGCGGCATATATTGTACGATGCACAATGTACATACGAATCGATCGATAATACTCGTAATTGCCGGTGAAAATTTACCGCCTTGCTCATTTAGCCTACATTCCATCGGAACTGGTCGCATTTTTTTGTCAGCATTTGGCAAAATGCGGAAACATGTGCACTCCATAATTTGTTAATTAGATCTTGTTGCACGCTGCAATTATCTCGACAAAAAATTTTGCAATACTGTCGAAAATTGGTATTAGTTTGAAAATACTTAGTTTAAAATGCGGTTCACTCCTAAAATAACGTGAATTAATAACATCATTTAATAACATTATAAGTAAAAGGTTTTTAACGTAAAAAATACATAATCATTCAAGTCCATAAAAAATTTGTTGATAAAAAATTATAATTCTTGGTAAATACCACGAAATATTTTTAGGCGGAAGCACAATGGTTGAATTACATATAATAATCACTAGAACCAGTTTGGTAAATTGATTTTGTTCTTCGAACTTTAATAACATAGCAAAACAATGAATAGTCGAATTTATTTTGTAAAAGCGGCCAATCCGATTTCTAACCGGCAGTTTCATCATGCATGCATCTTAACCTTTTCATCCGATAATGTTCCGGCATTTCATAAATAACCGTCCATTTGCTAACAATCGGAATGTGGTGTGGCTTTAAAAAGCTCTAAAAGGAGTTAAAGCCGTGATTGCCATCGCAGCCAATCAAACTGTTTGAGATGTTGGACAGAACATCACTTCGATCAGTTCTAACCATATAGCCCGGCCAGGAATGTTTTACGCCAAGTTGCCAAACAATACGTGAGTGATGGCCGGCAAATGAATCTGGTGTAACGTGTTTCGCTAATGTGTAATTCGCCTTCCGGCACTGCGTAGTTTTACGGCGCTGCAAGGTGCCACAACTTTTCGTGACCGTGTATTTTTCTAACAGCTGCTTTCTGTGCACTTACTGCAGTGTATGTCAGGAAGTGCTAAAATGCTTCAAAAAACTTTTATCGCTCTCTAATCCAGATTTATAGACTTTTTGTTGGCATAAAATTAAATTTTGATAAGGCAAATTTTTAGGTAGTCCCATAGCTTTTCGTACCGGCGAAGTTTTTTGTTAGCTAATAATGTCGGTTTCGGTTTACCATTGCAGTTTACCATTTTTACTTATTTACAATTTTTGCAACCGCAGGATGGTCTGCTAGTTTTTCGTACACTTCTTAGAAAAAACTGCAATTAATTAATTAGTTAAAACTCATAAACATGAGTTTCTTAAAACGTGCAGCTTACTTGTAAATGAAATATATGCCCGATTATTATATGGAAATAATTTGACTGTTTGGTATAATTGTAATATACATATTGTAATTCGATGAGCTAGACAAGTTTTACAAAACCATAATTATTTACCAATCTTACTTTTAATATCATGGTATTCTGGCATTTCTAATTAGTTTTCACAAATCCCTGTCCGAACTGTACTCGTATACTGTTTGTCGAAAATCGGTAGAACCTTTTTTCATGCGTTTTACGCATTTAAATGTATTGTACACGCAATCCACCGAGAGTTTTTGTTTGTTCTCTTTCGCTCGAGTGTCGTCGTGCAATTTGTCGTCGGCAACATTGTACGTTATGCTTTAATGCATAAATCCGGTTATTCTGTATCATTGACACATAAGCTTAATCTTTAAATTCGCCGGCTAATCTGCGTACAGCGATACTGTCACAGACCATATTACGTTGTGTTATTGTCGGTATAATTTAATTCCAACCAATTCAACCGCGACAAGGTTGCCGGTGCACGGCGGGATTTCTAAGCTGGCATCCTTTGTGTAATGCCGCTACAATCCGGCTGATTGTGGATCAAATCTCCTACTGTAACGCTGCAGTACTTTGTCCAAATCAGTCAAATCTTTTAAATACACCGTGCGTAATCACAACAACATACTGTGACTGCCGTACATATATACGGCATGGGCCACGCCCACTGAAGGCCAATTAAGAAAGATTCGCGTTGGATACTCGGCAGCACAGAAAAAAACCAGCAGCAGTAGAACAGTCAACTGGAACCGGCGTGGGAAACGGACGCAGATAATTTGCGCGCAATCAGAACACCGACACTGATTAATCGCTCTGCGGTTGCGGCGGTGTTCTAATCGATTGTCTTAATTGGGAAAGCGCAAAATATTTGCGCTTGCGCTTCAGCCACAGATGTCATCGACGACGTAATTATATTGCACCGTTACATTCTTAATAGTTTCATAATTTCATACTCGCAATATGTAAAAAATTAGTGTCAAATCTGTAAAAATATTTTAATTCATTATTTTTTCTTACCTTTTGCATTTTAAATTTTATACATTGTTTACGAATAATGCACTTACTCATTCATTTGGTTTTTACCATACGAAAATTTAGTTTTTATATTTTTGCGTTTAAGTAGATGATTGGTTTTATTTTTCGTGCGATACACGAAGAACCTAGAAATTTTGGTTCATTTTTGTAATGCCACCGTATCTCACCCAACGTTTGTCGTAAAAACAGTGAATTCAGTGCTGATTTATTTACAGGCAGTTTTTGACTAGGTACGTACACAGTACGTTTTGAAAGAAACTCAAAACAATAAAACATGCAGTAAACCAAAAAAATCATTTTGTGCTAAATTGCAAATTCTCGTTGAATAAGCAAGAAAAATCAGAAGAAAGCGGAGCCAGAAAGAGCAGCATGCGATGACGGCTAGTATCATAAACGCTAAGAAAATTGGCAAAAAAAACATACAATCTCTTTTCGAAGATAAAGAGAGAAAAAACAAGAGAACGTGAAATAATACTGTAAAAACACTGTAAAAAAGTGTAATGGACTTGTCTTTGACGTGTTTTGCGGATATAAAGACAATTCAATAAAACAGGGCTTTCTTTCAAAAGAAATAAAAATCAAAAAAATTCCATTTCAATCTTTGTATAGTCGCATCTGGTTAGAAAATTTGATTAGATATCTCTGTTTTGGTGAAAATTGATCGGTCACTTGTCCTGATCCATGGGTTCCTCCTCGCGAGTGGTACTTCCCACAATAGCGGCCACAGATAGTGAAGCCATGGCGCCCGTGGGCGGTTCCGGCTGAGACTGCATGGCGCGTTCACGCTGCTGCGCTTCCAATAAAGACCAACCGACTGTGCCGGCAGTCCGCTTCAGACAGGGCCAAAATCGCACTGCAAAAAAATTTACAGTTCCAACTCGCAATAAACTCATATTAATCCGTATCGGTTATTAATCATCCCATGCATGATACGGTAGAAATTATGCATGACAGAAAAAATATGCTCTGCTTTTTTGAGGATTAAAAATCCAGTAAACACAAGGTAAGCAAAATCTCACCTACGACTGATACGAGTATTCTGTATTAGGTAAAATTGCTAATACTCGTATATAGTAAAATAAAGCACTAAAAGTATTAGATATGTTAAAAAATTAATTGTAATTTAATCGTTTGACTTACTTTGGATTCGTATGACTTCCTCGAGGCTTTCCACACAATTGACATTGGGCTTGCTAACGAGGACTTCCTCCCGGATGGGTGGTGCCGGATCCCCTAACAACGCCTTGACACATTCCTCGGCTGAATCACAAATGGCCGCCAAATCATAACCGCCTTCCAACACCATGGCCACTTTGCCGCCCGCTAACGTTCCCAGTAACCGCGTTATTTGGCCGAAACCTACAACAAAAATGCCGGTTACAGATGCCGCCGAGTAACTAGTTCTTCCCTAAAATGCAGATAATTTTGGTATACGCTTACAGGCCGGGGAAACTTGGTAACCGCCCAAGGGCGGGGGATGTCCCGCAGCGGCATCAAACCCGGCGGAGACCATGACCAGATCCGGCGAGAATTCCTCGGCAATGGGCATGATGACGGTGCGGAAGGCGGCCAGATACTCGACATCCGTCATACCCGGCACGAGACCGCCCGAGAAGGCCACGTTGACGTTGAAGCCGGTGCCGGCATCGGTGCCGACTTCCTCTGGTCCGCCGGTGCCGGGAAAGAAGTTACCCTTGTCGTGCCGGTGGATGGACATGTACAGGACGTTGGGATCGCTGTAGAACATCTGCTGGGTGCCGTTGCCGTGGTGCACGTCAAAGTCCACGATGAGGATCCGCTGAATGTGCAGACGGTGGCGGGCAAGTTTGGTGGCGATGGCGATGGAGTTGAAGAAGCAGAAACCCCTGCACAAATAACGAGAATTAGTTAGCGTAATTTTTTATAGATAAGAATTTTCTTACATGGCTAGTTGATGCTCGGCATGGTGACCTGGAGGCCGGACAATGGCAAATCCGTTCTGCAAGTAAAACATTTTATTTTTCACTATAGTAGCTATTAATCCAAATTATTTGTCGATATTTTCGCTAATTTTTTGTTCGTGATGGCAGTTTACAAGGAAAATTACACTGCTTCGATATTAGAGTAAACAATAAAAAGCGAACACATACTTATAGTAATGCTGTTTCATGTCGATTGCGGCAGAAACCCGATGGATCGCAGAAAATTCATTTATTCATAATACTGACAGTAATACTAACATAAATACTAATATCGATGATAATATTCATCCATTTTTGCTGACAACTTTATCAATTCGGAACTTTTTCAATGAAAATTTAATTTTACTACACCGAAAAAACATGTCGATCGCGAAAAAAGGCAAGGCTTTTCTGCGGCAGTTACCTTAATTTCACCGGTGGCAATGCGAAATACCAGCTCAATGACACACCCGACGGCCATGCGAGCGGCACTGGCTGTGTGCAGCTCATTCCAAGTTGTGTCCGAATCCACGCCGACGCCGCCACATGGCAGCAAGACAAAGCTTTTGAGCGGCAACTCACCTATATAAAACAGAGTACATCCTTTCTGCGTTTCTAGTGCCAAACACTGATTTCTGGGGTGTTCACGTACAGAGTTTATTGGGGTCCAGTCGTGAGCGATTCGTGGGATTCGATCCGAAGAGCATAGTGTAGGCTTCTGAATGGCAGGTCTGGATTTCCTCCAGCGTGGCTTTGCGGGAGCGTAACCGCTCGCAGCGGTTTAAGAGGCCGGTTTCCTGGAGGCGGGCAAAGATACTCTGCAGGCGGCCGCTGTGCTCGGGATGCAAGGAATTATCGCCACAGATACACTGATGTTTCAGCATGACCGAATCATACACAACGCCTACAAAAAATAAGTTCATATTAATTGTGGTTCTCAACTATTTCAAAGGCAATGATTTTTTGTGTTTCAGATATTTATATAAGTACACGTTGAAACAATTTACGTATCAACATTTTTTTGGTACGGTTGCTCAGTTAAATAGTATAAACTGCAAAAAATCAGATTATAAAAGGTCACGGATGTCATGGTTTTACATTCTGAGAACGTATTTGCTGCAGCATTCAACATACCTGTGGCGCAACCTGGTCGTGGAGGCGTAGCCTGCCTCGTAATGGCATTCAGTACCAAGGGACTGGAGAAGGCCCTGCCCAGCGGCCGCGGACTATGCCGCCGACTGTGATGCTCCCGAATCAGCTCCCCTTTGGAATCCCGCTTCAGATCGCCCAACCGATCTTCATCCTTGCACGACAAATCCACCACCTCCTGTTGCTGCTGCTGTTGTTGTACCGGTTGTATCGTCGACGAGCCTGGACCTTTGGTATCCCCATTGAGCAGACCCTGATCCATGGCCTCCCCAGCACTCTCGTCCGGCTCTTCGGCCATCTCCGCCACCTGGTTCTTACTGCTGGCCCGACTGAGCACCGTCTGTCGGATGTGCTGTTTGAGGAGCTGATGTTGGTGCTGTTCCAGCAGCTGTTTGTATTCGGGCTGCTGGAGGAGAAGGCTCTGGGCCTGCAACAGCGGGTGGCCGAGGGGCAGCGGGGCGGAGTGGGTGCGGCTGAGGGGACGGGGCGTAGTGCGGTTGAGACGGGCCTGGGCCACCTGGGCGTCGGTCAGGGCACCGTGGCCACGCGGAACGTACACGCCGGGAATGAATGCGTGGGCGGCCTGCTGTTCCAAGATCTTCATCTGGTGGTGGATATCCGAAGGACTGTTGCTGTTCGATGTCGTCGTCTGGAGGGCTTCGTTGTCCAAGACTACAACCAAATAAATTTGAAATCAATTGCACTATATAAAATTAAAGATAAGAAACATATTATGCATTTGGATTACGTACAGCATTAAATAAAATAAAGAGCTTTATGAAATATTAAACCGTAAAATAAAAATTTAATATACGGTAAATTATAATATTAAAAAATAATAAGAGCGTCAGAAAAAGAAATGCCGCACATTAAAAAACTGTAAACTATGGCTCCCAAGGAATAAAATTCAAACAGAATTCGAGTTAAGTAGAACAGCTGCGTAAGCGTATGCGTAATGTAGTCCAGTTACAGAAAGAGCAAGTTAAGTAACCGACAGCAACTGGAAAAAGCCGAGAGTGAAAAGTTCGGCAACCAGAAATCAGTCAATATACAGTACACTGATTCCGGCAGCACTGTCAATTCTCCTAATTGACCACAAAATGTAGGCGACTACGCCTATGCAACTAAGGCGTTAAATGTCAACAGGAAGCTAAAGATGCCACAAATAATTCGCTATACGAACATGCTGCCCACTGGGGGGCTATTACGACGTGCGCGCTCTGCGCGCGCGGTGCTTTTTTACTTACTGGGCGGCAGCATGCCGGGCAGATTGAAGACGCCATAGCCGGGCAGGGAGAGCCGGGCGGCTGCCGCGGCAGCGGCCGCCAACCGCAGCTGGACTTCACCGTTCAGTAGGTCGGATGCGGTGCCGTTCAGCATGGGACGTCCTTGTGTAATACTGGCTAATGAGGGCGTACTGCCCGGGAAAAAACTGAGATCCTGAATGCTTGACAGGGGGAAACGGAACGGCGCCACTGGCTGGGCGGGCAGCTAAAAATACACCAGAACGTATTGTTGAAAATTGAGGCGCGCGCGCTGCACTGCATGTTCATCCATGCAGGAAATAATCCAATAAACATTGTTACTTGCGTTTACTATAGAGTCTCCTTACAGCGAACGGTAATTTAATTTCTCTACAGTCAGATAATTTAATTTTGCTTGTAATGCAATTACAAAAATGCAATATAATGTTAACGGGAAATTTTCGAATTATTTTCGGCTTTACTGTTATTATCCAACTGATATTATTCGTGAAAGCAAATGCTGTCGTACAGAGGCGTACTAAATAAGCACTTTTGCAACAATGATCAGGGCAAAATTTACAATCAACATATATTGTGTTGGCTCGCTTAAACGGTCGCTATACAATCGGCAGAGCGCAGGAAAGGGATGCACTTGACTTTGTCCGTCATTTTGCGAGCTACACAACACTGGACCATGGCAGTCCGCCAGCGGAGACGTGACGCAGAGGAAACCTGATTACTCACGTTGAGCCTATCGGCCGCATACATTTCCCGCATCACGAGAATGTACATGCACAGAACAGGCCGGGAAGACAAAACTTGGCACTGATCCGTGCTAGCTCCATTAAGGTTCTTATAATAAATTTGTCAACAAAATGTACCGTTTTTCACAACGGCCGGCCGGTCGCGCGTTCGGGCGCGGCGACAGCACATATGCCCGGGGATTATTTTTCTGTCAGAGAGATGCGCTTCCGCCGACTGCAGACTGTTCTCGCGATCTTTCGCATGCCAAAATCGTGATTAAGAGGAAACATCCAGAACAACATGAATCAGAGGAAAGCCAGACGGAAGAGAATTCTGACAACATTTGCTTGAATCGTTCAACTAGTTCACCCGCAAAAATTCTTTTTGACGATTTTTTTGTATTTATTGGTAGCTAAAGCGGCCTTATCAGACAAAAACCTGTTTAAATATCTTAGTGCAAAGTAAATAGTAAGACTTCAATTTTATGCATGCTTCTGTTTTTTGGGTCCGATTATTGCAGAAGCATGAACGATGGTTCTGCGTTACTGCCATTGGACACCTTCAAAAAATTTTCGTTTTCTTTTAAAATTCAAAATATTTTTATTAAAAATAATACTTACCCTTTAATGCCACGATTACATGTACAAGTACACAGTATGATGAGTGTTTTTTTTGTAAACTCGAGATTATAAGAATTTTATTAATGTTGTGCGAATAATTTACTAATATTTTAAAAATCTAATTAGAAAATAACTGGGCAGTGTGTGTATACCTCGCCGCCGGTTAGTGATGATAAACTGCCATGATGCGAGGGGACACCAGTGGAGCTGGCAGGAGCACCCGGTGAATCAGGCCCGGAATCCGAGTTACTCGATGAACCATCTGCAAGAAATTACACTGCAGTGTGGCTATAAATACCGCAGTCATCCTCTGCTACCACCGTTTGCGCTGGCGTTCGCGCCAAACATATGCAGGGAAAACGGATGAGCAAGCTGCAGCGCCATCATCACAGATTGGACAGATTAGAGAATTACGAATTCTTCTCAACTACATAAATTACTGTAAATAAACAAAGACTACAGTTTACGCAACCAAACGATACACGGTTATGCACATGAAGATAATTTTGGACTTCCTCAATCATAAGCGCACATGGCGGATGTTGCGGTATAAATAAAGTCTTTCTTAACAGTAGGAATATTTTAATCTTTCGTAAATTTATTTTTTGAAATAGCTCTCAATTCGAAAATAAACAATACTTAAATTTAAGAAAATCAAATTTTTTAGTGTTCAACCGGCATTCAAAAATGAAAAAGGGATAGATTAGCGTAATAAAAATGAGTGAAATATTTATAAGAAATACGTAACCTAAAACTCAGTTTATGATGAATTGTACATACTTTATTTCGAAAACCGGTTTATTGCTTATGTTTAACATGACAATCATTTTTTACTAAATGTGTTTATTTTGATACAGTACTACATACTTGTAATTATGTAATTTCATGCGAAGGAGTTTTATCATACACCACAAATGCACGTGCATATGGTTGTTTAATTATATCGTCATGCTCATCCTCGTAATTAATCACTGTATATGCTAAGGTACAATTATAGAAGACATAACAGGGAAAAGGTTAGTTTGCGCATACTTGGATTATGGGAGTTCCTACGGGATGCGGAGGCCGCGGCCGCTGCTGCCGCCGCGGCATGAGCACTGGAGGTTAGGAGTTTATCGATGGGCTTCATTAGCGGACTAACACGGCGCTCTAAGACCCGCTGCTTCAAGGCGGAGCGGATTTTCAGGTTGGGTTCAGAGGCTGCAACAATCACACAGCACACATAGCACCACAGATACCACATCATGCAGCTATATCAGCATACGCCGCTGACGTCATTAGTCCAAAGGTCACCGTGCACGTCATGCGGTTAGAGTGATATATATTGATCACCGTGCCTCGTGGACAAACAGGCTCAATTATGTATGTAGCTCTTCCATGAAAATTACACCTAGGTTAGACAGAGTTTACCGATTACTGGCGTAAATTGGGTCAGTACGTAAAGCGAGTTTACATTTGGATCGAAAAATGGGTAATCATCCGGCAAGACAGCCATAAATTGCCCGTTATAAATACGTATTTTGATTTGTGCGATAACAATAAGTCATTACCCTAAAGCAAATTGCAGAAATTGTAAAGACACTAGTTTAGTACGGTTTGCGTAAACGATTTTTAGCGGAACAATTATTCATATTAAATTTTGATGTTAACATGCTTGGATAATAATTATACGTATTTCAAAAGGCCCCGCACAAGTTCGGAAAACCTAATTTTCTTGGGAAAAAAACACGAAAATATAAATTAAAAATTATTTATTGGGCGAGAAACTAAAAATCCCAATATTTCAACACTTAGTTAAAAGTATCAAGTTTATACTGAATTAACTATTCTAAAAATAGTAATATTTATTAATTAATACCTGTTTTTCGCAGTGGGAAATCCTCCCGGACCACACGATGCACCATTGCCGGGGGCATCTGCGGCGGCGGTTGCGGCTGGGCCGCGGCGGCATTGTCCAGGGTTGACCTGCAGGAGACTGGCCTGTATATTACAACCTGTCTGCGTGGGCAATAGTATTAAAAATAATTTCGCGCAGCGTGTTTACCAGTCGCGGCTGGCCGTATTATTAATGGGGGACGTGGCATTCTGGTAGCCGCCGTTTGTCATGGATTCGCGCTGTTTCTTCTGTAGGACAAATTCGTGGAGGCGTTGCTTGACTTCTGAGGATGCCACAGCGCCTGTTGAGGACAAAACAACACAAACGTCAATTATTCACATAAAAAAACACCAAAGCAACATTTCAAAAAATTGTGTAATGGTTGACGTCGTTACTATTTACTAATAGCTATTACAATTTAAAAAAATTTAGGCATAAATCTGAAAATTAATATGAGCTATGAAACCATGAAGGTGTCCATTTTAAATTGATACAAAGAATTTTTTACAAAGGTTTGTTTATTTGTCGGCAGGGTCACATTGAAAGAGCCCTCTCTGATCGACTTAATAAAAATATTATCGTTATTGCCCGATGAGGCAGTGTTAGTGCGGCATCACGTGCCGGTAACGAGGCCACAGGAAGAAACCGCAGTGGACGCACTCAGCGCCATACCGCACACATAGTGTTGACGCTTGATCGCCGTGCAGCAACACTTGAGCATGTTTATTGGCATATTGTCCTAACCGGTGCGCTGCTGTGGCTGCCTGCGTCATTCCCTGTGCAACTGCGACCCTGACAATCTAATCAACGCAAACCCCGGCTTCCGACCACTTCCGCTCGACTGCACTACCGCGCTGTGTGTGCACCCCCACGGCTGCATGGTGCCCGTTGTGTTCAATTTGGCAAATGCCGGTTTATATTGATTTACGATAGATATATCTATCGTATATTTGCCGGGTTGGCACGGCGCACATGCTACCTCGCTTAGTGGGACGCAGATTTTCTCTGCTCTCCTCCACCTTTTCAGCTACTTATCGCATTAAAGATTTTTGATACCCGCTTGCTAAGATGATTTTTGCAGAAGAGGATAAGGTGATTGAATATGATTTCGTATGTAAATTAATGCTGCGGTGGCCGTTTGAAAAATTGGGAAACAAGATTACACACTAATACACAGCTTACCAGCTTTCAGAATCTACACGTTAGCAGCAGCGATTTTTTTCTTATCTGCTTTTACATATCAAAAAATAAAACAAAATATTTTTGTGAGGATGATTATCAGATAAAGCTGCTATAAATCTAAATGCAATGCGAAAACGTTTCACATACGTCAAGTCAAATCTTGGGAAAGGTCAGCGCTAATGAAAATTACACGCAGACTGCGTGGTGCTGGTGTTTAATAACTATTTTAATCTCTACGAAGGCAAGAGAATGCCGGGCCACGCGCCCAACGGATGACCGGCATTTTTGTCGTGCATACGCGACGCGAGGCGCTCCCTGATTTTTAGAAAAAAAATCTTTTGCCACACTGTTGAAAATATAAATGTCCGAACGTGCCAGAAAGCTCTCCTTGATTTCCATCTGTCAACACGCGACATTGTGTCCAGAATTATCGACCCTGGGAAAATGGATGGTACATGTTTAGAGCGTTCTGAGTGGCGGCTTGGGATGTGTGTTTTTTTCTATTCCTCAACAACCGCTCATGCTTCAATAGCGCGAGTTATGACGCATGTGCACCGGTGTTATGTGTCCGCCGTGCGCGCGCGGCAGACATGTCTATTGATGATGCGCCGCACAAGTGCATCAACCCAACCGAGAAGTCTGCCAACTTTTTCTTTTCATGACCGTTTGGGCACACCGTGACCTTGATCAGTTAACACCCGGACAGTTGTAGAAAAACTGTTTTCCTTTTCTTTTTTTGTAGGCCTGTGATATCAAAACCGCAAAAAAAGAAAAACAACTTAAAGGGAACGGATTTTCCAAATTTAAAAGCAAATATTACTCTCAAATATTCTGGATAAGAAATTTATGTGTACCAGTATAAGAACGAAATATAGTACGCAGTATGCAACCCGAATGGGATTTACCCGGCAAATTTTTGCTTTGCAACGCTATTTGGAAGACACGAGGTAATTTAAAATAAAGTATAACATCATATATAGTAATAATTATACTAATATAATTTTACGTGCATGTTCTACTTACTCTGTTCGTGTTTTTCCTTATGGCGCAACGCTTCCAGTCGATCGGCTTCCTGCTTTTCCCGTTCAGCGCGCTCCTGCTCATCCAGCCGTTGACGGTGGTGGAAGTAGACGCGCATGTGCTCCTCCAGCTGTTTATTGTGCTGTGCTACCAGCTGCTGTTGCTGCTGCTGGAACTGCTGATAGAGGAGATGCTGCTGAATCTGCTGTTGTTGCTTAAGGAAATATAACTGCTGATGGAATTCGGGATTGTTTGCCTGTGCTCCGTGCTCCCCGTTCACCGGCACAATCATATCCTCCGTCTCACACTCACCACCGGCTGACGGCTTGCCGCCCTCTGCAGTAGTAATAAGTATAATTTTAGTAATATGTTAAGAAAGACTGGAAACGTCATTATGTCATTGTTCTAATACCATTGTCCAGTGCAGTAAAAAAATTAAAAAATGTAATTAAAGTAACGACTTATAAATGTGAAACACAAAATAAATATCAGCACTGTACTTTTTTGTTATGATAATTCACAAAAAGTATTTTTATATTGCTGTGATTGTGTAAACGTAAAATATCTTGATATGTAATTGCGTTCACTTTAAGAATTCCAAACTAATAAAAACGAAAACTCTAGAATATGCAAATAACAGAAAATACACTATTAAATTGCAAAAAAATACAGAACAGAAATTTAAAAAACCACGGATTCTAACCTTTAGGTGATGCCTGACGAAAGTGCGAGTTAACTTCCATCGTGACCGAAATCCTGCAATAAAAATGCAGTTATTACGTATATTCCATACAACATACCATGCACATGAAGTATACCGTTCGTGGATAAAAACAGCTCGTCGGAACACAAATTACTAAATTTTTAAAAACGGCACAAAACTGCAACGTAGCTATAGTAGTGTTGAAAAGGTTCATAACGAGGTATCAATCGAACAAGATTAATAAATCCAGTGACTGACTTGGGTATGAATTGTCCTGACCACATCCTGAAGCTATGGATAGCCTTTTCGAAGCAAAACCAAAAAAATTCCCATGAACGCTGACTCGTTTAAAATTGGATATTTAAGTGTATCGTTTTCTCGCTTTGCGGATTATGACAAGAGTAAAAAAACTCGTGCCAACTTCAGCCTCTTTTTCAATCAGCAAAACGTTACACCCTTTTCTGCGCTGTATAGTACAGTACGTACAGAACGTACACACACACGCGGTTGCATTAGACTTTCACATTAGCCAACTCGGTTTCACACCATCCTGTTGGTCGTGGGAACGCTGTGCCGCTAGAGCGCTTGTTTACTTCCATTAAACAATCTAATCCGCCTTATACTATCCGTGCCGTACAATAAAACCCAATCGTGCTCATCGCGTGCACATACATATTTTGGATAACAAAATAACATCATCAGGTGTTCCACCCGCATATCCAGTGTGCGCGCGTCGGTTCAAGTTTAACGCCTATTAGAAAAAACGAACCAGGCGATACTTTACACATGGCAGGTGACAATGCCACTTGTGACCCAATACTACTTCCAATTGCCGCTGTTTTAACGTTATTGTTGTGCTGGGTGGAAATGGCTCATACAGAACTTTACATTTTATAGGGCTCGGTAGTGCGCACACGTGAAAGTTGGCTTGTTGATCAACAATATGCTTTCCACGAAAATATACCGTATTTAAATGTTTTATTTACTGGTTACGCGCGCACACAGAATGCGACTTACTCCTGTGTTGTCACCGTTACGTAAACATGTTGATTACGCAGAGATGTACAGAGTACACGATCCTGCCGCTACATATGTGTTTGTGTTCCATATCCGAATTCATTCATTCATTTCGTCGCTAAATATTATCTTCTTGGAAGAGGCAACGTATTTGAAAAGATCCAGATAATTATATATTTTATCAATTTACGTAAATACAAAAAAGTAAGCTATAACTGGAGGAGCATAATTATACTCTGTACAGATATATACCGTATGTAAGCTAAATCCAACCAAGTCGATTACTTGACAGAAACCAGCAAAAAAACCAAAATACGAAAACCGAAGTCAACGAAAAAACATTTTGTAAATATGTAGATGCACACTCACGAAATACAGTGTGGCATTCTTTTTAAGTTTAAAATGTATACTTGAATGTTGTGCAAGGAAAGAAAAACATTTAATGTGAGCAACTTTTATTGTGATTTTGATTTGATTTTAATTAGAAAAATTGTGGTTCTGCTAAATTTAGTTCGCAAATTAAATGCACGGAAAAAAATTGTGGTTGTTGAAATTAATTAAGGATTTGCTTACTTTGATAGCGTCGACATCTGTACACAACCTCGTGATATGGTACAGATACACTAAAAATCTGTTTGCTAACTCTGTATTCAAAAAATACGCTTTTTGTTTTTGTCTTAAGAATACTCTTATGGCTAAGAAAATGTTACTATAATAAAAAGTGTTTGTCTACACCGTACACATGTGTTTGGAAAGAACAACAATTACCTCGATCGCGGCGATGCACGCACTACGGCAGATGGCGCTGTTGCCTGCAGTTATCACGCCAGTTTTACATGAAACTCAAATATAGAATGAAGTAGCACATGAAAACATCCAATCCTTCAACAACGTCCTCAAGGCCACCAATATTCCTGGTACTGACTTAATTGAGGACAAAAGGCGGCTATTTCAGTTGTCTGTGGAGAGAGTCGGCGCTTTTGTTCGAGGCGGGGATCGTCAGGGATTTATCCCCCAAAGGTCACCTCTCGCTGCGCTCATCCTAATCAGGCAACTGAAGGCGTCCGGCAACGTGATTCTAATGCCGGGTCGCTTTTGTCTTCGTTCTCGATCAGTTTTATATGCCTGTCTTTATGATAATACCAAAGCTGTAGCTGTAGATGATGGAACTCTTTGTCCAGCTTTTTATGCGTCGCAATGTTGTGCGCCATATTATAACTTAAAAAATGTATTCAAATCAGGTGATGCTGCAAGGTACCTGCAGACCGTACGCGTAGTCCATTAAAAAAAGATCAGTGGTTATATTCGTTTTGGATTACTTAGTAAAAATAGAAGCAAAACGATTAAAGCAATGCCTAAAATATATTTTACACATATTTTACGGAAAATGATTTTCTAATTAACAAAACTGTAGAAATGCTGTACAAATTTTTTGAAAATCGCTTAGTCAAAGAGAAACCAAAAGAATGATCAAACAGCCGGCCGGTTGTAAATAAATGTCTTTACTCTGCTGATGATGTACTCGTGTCCCTCGTCGTTACGGATATGAATTGCAGTGAGGAATGTGTACGCATGTATAAATAGAACTTCCAGCCTGAAATTTATTAGTATTTTAAAAATAGCCCTTGCGTGCGTCCTACTAGTCAAAGTGGCGCAGCGCAGAATACAAGCACATCATTACTCGATGTGCAAAACGAGAGATTTACGTTAATTGCAACCGGCGCAATCGGTAAGTCCCCCTAATAATCAAAAGCACCAAATTATACACTGGAAATAGACAGCTGTGCGTCATGTAGATTAAGGATGAAAAATTGCCGATTATTGTACTAAAATGCCGGATTCCTGGGATTTTTCATTAGAAGAATACAGGAACAGCTAAAACCTGGGATGGATTAGATTGTCAAAACTCCGAAATAGTTTATCAAGTTCCTAAGAAAAGCAAAGGCGTTAGAAGTACTCAACACCCCACGAGTCTTAAAATCACATTTTAAACGACTACATTGGCATATGCTTTCCCCAGGATGAACTAATCGTAAGAGGATTTTATTGGATGATTGAAATCTTCCGCCAAGTCTTGACACATAAAACGAGATCGAACCGGCTCCGAGCAGGCATTAATTTTTAGCGGATTGATGATAAACTGCTTATCTACTGCTTATGCAAAATGATAACAAATTATTCATGACGTAACCCGAAATCTTACCACACAAGAAATGGTAAAAGCAGAAAAAAATTAGGAATTGTATGCAAAAAAATTTTATCACACTGCATGATATCCTTGTGACGCATTCCTTTTCCCAGTTTGTCGGCGCTGTTTACTACACAGATCAGAGAAATTTAAGTACACCTAACAGCACTGTCGTTTACCCGGAAAAATACGAACACAAAAACTATTAAATTTTAAGTCAAGCCATTAACTAACTAATAGCAGGTTTAATAATATCCAGTATTCTTCTATACTAAACTGGTTGGCAGTTCTGCCGGGTGCATGATTGTTTGTCCCTTTACATGTTGACTTCACAAAGCGCCAAAATTTCGGGAGATACACAACGGCACATACACATACGCCTCTATCACTCCGACCAGATGTCAGCTTACTTTCAAACAAGATGAAAGTTTGCCGGCTATTTTTAGAAGTAATCTCATTTATTTTTAACGACAGCTTGGTACAGAGTTTGCACGAGAACCGCACAGAATTATATATGCCGTATAAAGGGCTAGCTGACAAAGTACGCATAAATATAATACCATCTCCAAACCAATTTCCGCTAACGATAGTGCATGACAGCATAATATAGCTTAGATCATTTAATTATTGCAAAAAAACCAAAAAGAGACAGGTTATCTTATGTGTACATGTACAGCAATATAAAGACGAGAAAAATAAGGGGCATAACAGCGAGACGGTCGAAAGTATTTGACTTCGGCTTCCGGAAAACAAGTTGCCGAATATTTTGAACCTCTGCGTACAAATCCATGTACGGCACAGTACAGGTAACTTACCGATAAGCGTCTCAGGTGACTGAAAGAATTATTAATGTTTCCCTTCGAAAAACGATGATGGTGTTCGCCTGGCTAAATAATCCTCGTTGACGACCCGCTCCTCCAGCCGGCCATTTGTCCGCAACCGGAAGTACCCGCTGGACACTCAGGAACGGGACGAAGAAATCCCTCCCAAACCTTGATCACACGCCGTTACACGTACGGTTTGGATGGATAATTTACAAAGTTTTATTTATAGCGCGCGCGAGTAGATGTTTGGATGTAACATACGCACATAACTGAGCCCCGTGTAGCTGCGTCGAAATTGCTGACTATACACTTGTGTGGTGTGTGTGCAGCAGCAGCAGTGCGCGGCGCTACGGCTTGATGCCACACCAAAGCGACGGGGGTATCGAGAGAAGAAAAGGCGGGCTATTTTTAGAACATATTTACACCCCAACCCGCTTGAAATTGAGGTTGAAAGGCCGGCTACAGCAGTACATCATTGCGTATACATACATATGTACCAGCATGTTGGTTTTATACGAGCTACACGCGACATCTGCAGATTTCCTCGTCGTACAAAACGGTGGCTCGCGCGCGCGCGCTCTCGCGCTGGATCTATTTATAAGCATCACAAGTAGCCAATTATAGAGCGGATCAGTTGGGGCCACAGATCGCGCGTCGATCTCCACGGCGGGAACCAGGATACCCGGTACACATACACACATACGTTATATCTATATACACGATCCCACCTCAGACTATTTGCCGCTATAAAGTGGTATATGTACAGTGTGTGTAATGAAATGTACAGTATATACGGGAAGGCCGAGATGTGTTCGTCCAGTGTATATTCCGCATGTATATGTAATCGATAGGCTATTTTTAAATTAATTTCTCCTGGAAAGATGCAACAGAGAAAACGGCGCGTATGCTTTGCATGCATATATGCGCTGGTATTGTGTGCGTGTAGTATGAGCAATTATCCCAAGAAGCAAAACCGGACCGAGCTATACGTGATCACCAATCAATGTTACATCGCAATAATCAATGATAATCTGCTCAATACAGAATGATCTTGCATTCTACGAACTAGGATAATCTTTTGCTTTGGCTCGTCTGTAAATCAGCACTAGAATAATCAATGCAGTGCGTTCGTTTTTGTTGAATCTGTGAATAACATGATTGCGTTATGTCGGTTCTTGTACCTACCTAATTTTATCAAAATAATAATTAATACTGAATGTTAAATAAGTTAGTAGTAATTATAGAATTAGGAACGCAGTTTAATTGGGCAGCAGAAATAACATGTCCCAGTTATCAAATAAGATTTCGCAGTACGCCTATCGTACAAATTACTGAACAAATTACTGAAGGTCGGAAGTATTTAAAAATATATGCCGCGACCCATCAGACAAAGGTTCCATCGGTTGCGAACTTCGAACGCCTCGTATGTATGTACACCAGGACTGCTTACCTATGCGTGCCAATGCAAGGAGAAATCCAGAATGGGCTACAAGGATCACGCACGTGGAAACGAAATTACAGTGATTTGAACATAAAAGGGCTAATTCCTGGCGTTTCATAATCATTACACTAACTACCTTCACCGGAAGGGCATCAGATTTCTTCCTGAATACACCCACCTACTGTTACGACAGAGACCTTAGTCGCTAAGCGTGCAGATCAAGATACACATCACCACCTTGTATGCGGCATATGAGATGAAATTATTCAAATTATGCTCGCTTCATTAGAAACAGCATAAGAACTTGTATAGGTTGACCGATTTTTCAACGTCCGTATAGTCGGTATATATAGAGCTATCTTTCCTCCCAAAAACGTATTTTCAGAAGCGACCAAACTAATGGAATCACTTCCGAGCGGACTTGCGAAAATATCGCAATCCGGACACAATTAATTCAGGAAATCCAGTTTTTGCTAATTTAATTTACAAAATAGCACTGCTCGGATGAGCCAAAATCGCAAATTTTGGTGTACGAGTTGCGCAACGTTTAGGATGACCCTTCAGACGATAATTATATTGTATAGCGTTACCTGTAAAGTGCCCCGAGCCTTACGCAACAGGAAGTGAGCTGAAACCGAGGTATGAGTAACAAGCTCCATTTGACTACACTTTCCAGTTGGTGATAATCCAGTGACTAACGACGGAATACATAAATTCAGAACCCATAAGAATAAAACACAAAATAAAATAGTTGCAATCGCGCTATTCTGATTAGTTGCCGGCTAAAAAAACTCAAAACGAACCAAGTATCCCCCACTACAGATACAAGGCCGCGCAACAACATCTGAAGACCCTGGTGACCTTGAAAATACTGATCTTATGTATAGAAGTACATATGATGTGGAAATGCAACCTTGATTTTGCAGTTATTCGTTGACCTCCTAATCTCGGATCTGTACAATACACCAGCAACCTAGGATTTTCATGAAGCAGGAGTTCAAACTGTACAGCAGGTCCTGGAAATATCAGCTACTCGGTAGGGAAGCTTTCGACTTGACAGTGAATACCGGTAGCCACTTATGTTTATAAATTATGTAATAAGTAAGCCGTACGATATGGCATGCGCATAGGTACATATACTTAATTGTGCAAAACATACACCAGAGTTAATTGCACTTTGGAACCCCTTGTCGTTGCTGATGTTTTCAATCATGCTATAAGAGATTTTAAAAGCTATAAGAGATCTTGTGCGGCATTACCATATATTTAGTAAAACCGATACGTTAGTTATCATATTAACTCAAAATCTGAGATACCATGTGGGACCTTTGACTGGCACATAAAGCATCATAAAACTCCCCGATAACCGCTATACAATTGTGGTTATACTATGAAAAGTGCTCTATCATTTATCATGCAAACCGATTTCCGTTCTATCGCTGCACCAAACCAATCTCCAGTCTAGATTATGTACGTATCACGTGCATTATTTTTCCGTGGTGCGCAGCCGATAAGTTAGGGAACACGCACACTGCCCTACATAAAGAAGACCATTGTGCCAGTTTCTCCACCGGATGACCATCCAGTTTGTACACCGCCATAATTCGGCTATTTTCTGGACCTTCACGAAATAGTTCAACGAATTCATTGCGGTATCAAAATGCATCGGAGTAGTGCGGTACTTTTGGCCGTCATGGCCGGCGTAGGCTTGTACTTCCACCATGCCACGGCTGCTCCGGTTGCGGGACTGGATTCCGGCTCCGGCGAATACGATATTGTCGCTGCTCCGGAGATGTTCGAGGGTGATATTGCCGGATTTCCCATCGAGAAGCGAGTCACAAGTGGCTCCCAGGTAAGATTCTCAAAGCCTACGTAAAGGAATATTTTTACACTAAGTCCGTATACTCATACGATTAAAATATAATTTGATCGGTATGTTAGTAAATCTTATAAACGATATACTTGTCGCTCTGCCGCTATTGGTTTGATGCATAAAATTTAATATTGTCGAATTCGACAGTAACAAGCAAGTGCTACTTATAGAAGGGATATTCCATCCGCGACTATCCTCGAAACGCGGTATTGGACATGTTAGGCCGATGGGCCAATGGCGTGGTCCCTTACGTTATCTCCGAGCGCTTCAGTAAGTCCCGTTCCCAGCTCGACCTTAAGTTATTACTCAGTATCTCGCAAGCCCAGTCTGTCCTACGGTAGCAGAAAATTTTGTACAGAAGGAGAAAATTTGACACCTTCTTTTTATTTTGGGAATGTTTTGGAAATGTATTGGGAATGAATTTAATTAAAATTTTTACCATATTGAAATAAACACAATGAATGAGGTATCAAGCCTCTCAAAATTATCGGTAATACGTAGTGTTTGTAAGTACATCATTCGAAATTTCAAATGATAAAAAGTCGTGTAGTTTGTCCAACACAATGATAGATTACATTGTTCGTTGAACAAAGAATATTTTTGTCACTGCTGTTGTTTCAGCTTTGATACTCGTATGTTTGTTCTTTTGCAGCCGAGTCAGAGGTCGCGCAAATTGAGCGCGCCATCGAGGAAATCAACAACATAACTGCTGGACTGTTCCTGGTTCACAAGGAGGATCAACATGAGAACTCCGTATTTGTAGCTCGCGGTGGACCCAACACAGGGTAAGGCCATTACTAATCAACTAATCACGTTATTTATATACAATCGGTTGTTATACGTACCTTTGCGTACTGATAGCGTTTTTTATAAACAGATGCTGGAGCTACGTCGGTGTTATCGGCGGTCAGCAGACGCTCAATCTGGAAGTGGCGGTCAATCAAGGCGATCCCCGTACGTCATAGCTTTCCATGCATTTACCGCTATTCGCAAAGAATTCTGGTAGTAACTTGATTTTTCTGACAGACTGCATGCACCACGGTATCATCGAACATGAGTTCCTCCACGCTATCGGTAAGCATTAAGCAACGACCTTTAGGCTTAACTTATCGTAGAGTACACCAAATGAATGCGCAAGGTCAGACAATTGTTGGGGGTATCTTGGATTCTCAAACGAAATGCTTTCCACCACGTTTTTAGCTGATTGTTTTGACCGCAGGTTTATGGCACGAACAATCTCGCACCGATCGTAACGATCATGTGGAAATCAACTGGGACAATATCCACAAAAGTACGAACACAATTATTAATTATTTGCAGTGTGCTGATAAGAGCCGACATTTTGTAGATCAACAACACAACTTTGCGTTTTACACCGACGACGAGATAACACATTTTGATCAGCCATACGACTATGATTCGCTGATGCATTACGGCAAGTACGACTTTGCCATTGACCGCAGCGAATGGACCATCCGACCTAAGGAGCCCCATCACGACACACCCATCGGGCAGCGACGCGGACTTAGTCCAGTGGACATTGCCAAACTCGATCTCATGTATCCTGCGCCGACTGCACCCGATGCGCAACAAAATTAAAACTGACTAATCTCACATACGAGCTGGCTGGAGTTTTGGGTCTTTCTTACGTAAACCGAACTCAACGTTCATGTACAGACAAAAAAACTAAGGTCGACAGTGACATCGGCATTCTAGCGAATCCAATAAAATGATCGTCGCAGAACCATGTTGTCTGCAAAATGTACGTATTCCAGAATTCAAAAGCAAGTACGATTTCGCACTTTTTTTGGTTAACGATAAAGACAAACAAAACCAAAGAGTCACAGAGCCAATGGAGAAAATTAATTTACGGAAGTTGAGTTATGTCTCGTTTGACGGCAAAAAATCTGCAGTGCCGTAAACAGGGCCATGAGGCAAAGCTAACAGAAAACTGAGTAATATGTACATGTACCAGATTTAAAGGTTCAGATTTCGCTTTAACTGTTTTCTCATTTAAATAATTTTTGTTTTTTAATGTCTGTCCATCCCACTTCTGATTATACTGACATAATATATAATTATGTGTATTTTTAAGAAATTTTAGCAAAACTAGGAAGAATTTCAAGTACAGTGAGTACGAAAATACTTAACATGTGCAGAATTTCGACATGTACATAATGTAACACATTATGTGTTCCGCATAAAGTGCATATTTTATTTGTACCCAAGACGCGCAAAGCCGGAAACTGCACAAATTCGCAAAGTATTGTGTGCATGCAATACGGTATATACACACTCGATTACGGAAAATGCTGAATTTATAACGATTCAGATGCACTTTGCTTTATGGGAGAGAATGCGCGAATAGTGCTTTTCCATTTTTCCGCTCTTCTTGTTCTTTCCGACGAGCGAATTCTTTCTGCCCCATCCAGGTGGCTATGTAGATAGATGTCTGTATCATTAGTAGATGTAGATGTCTGTTTCTAAAACTCGTTTCATTGTTTCCTTCGGTTTGGCGATGACTAAAGTGGAGAAGTATACGCCCTGTGTGCACACGATGCCCGAATGCAGTGACCTTGCTTACACCTGCCTGTCTACGTCAATGCGTTCTAAATTGAAATCCAAAGGCCTAACCCGCTAGCATTGTTCCCTGACGATGTAGTGCCAGACGAACTTCAGGATGCAAAATTCCTATACAGACAGCGCAACCAGTTCCCTTACAACCTGGCTGCAGCCCACATGCAAGGTTATACTGTAGTAAGGCGATTGCTGGTGGATCGGGCATAAAGCGTTCGGCAGTGTTCCAGTCAAACAGTCATCGACAGCACTCACAGAAGTATGGGTAACGTCTCGTATAGGTGCAGTTTCGGTTTGTCAAAGACCAATCAGCAGGTGACATTTGAATTAGCCTGCGCGAGTCGATACCCAATTACCCATTCATGATTCACCCGTTTAAAAACTGCAGGTGTGGGAGGTGATTATAAACTACGAATTATGATCATCTGCAGGAAATAATGTTTATGGAACGTGACAAGACGAAATGCATAACATTATAAGGGTTTGCCTGATGACTGTTATTGATCTGATAAATTCAGATCGCACATTAATTTTTAACGGGCTTGGCACAATTATCAACGATCGATACTCCGTTGATTAAGTTATCACAAGGCCGCAACCTGACATTGTTTTATGCAAATGATATCGATCACACAGTAACCCAGTGCACAGCCATAATATGGTAATTTTAATAACAAAGGTCAACATAACCCTACCCATGTAATATATTGACGGTTTGCAATCAGCCCTTCCCGCTTTTTGCACTTAGAGTAGAATTGTAGAAGCACCGTTTACAATAAGTAAATGCCAAATGTGTCAGTAGCAACAAATAGCGCCCTGCATTCGCCTAATACGCAGCGGACGTCCGTCCACACTTCCGACTGTCAAAACAACAGCTACCTTTTTCATGGCATGACTATCCAGTCAAGCATCAAAAGAACGCTTATCTGCCACGAAGAATAAAAGAGACAATCGCTCATGCATAGTACAGCACAATAATGTCGTCTCCATTTTTAGCACTGCACATCATTTCCTTTATACATCGTATCATTTGCTCGTCAAACCTTCAATGACATTGCCAGCGTCTCTTGAGCTCGACGGGCCAAATACAATACCAGCTTTCCTAAAATACACACTCTTCTGGGCATCGACGTCCGCGGTCATTCTCCACTTATACCGCGCAGTCAACCGCGACTGGGAAAACTTAGCCTGGCAGATGCTGGATGATCGCGGCGCGGTCATAAGCTGTAATTTTTTATTACCGCATTCCTATAAAAATCCCCGGCTGGCGCATCAGTACCGGTAAATGTTGAATGTCACAGCGCCAACCCCTGTACCGTACTACTCTAGAGTAGTGATCATGCTTTCAGCATCTCTCATTGGGCTCACTTCTCACACATTACCACTTTGCGGGATGTTCTTAGTCGGTGTGCTCATCGCGTCGTTGTAGACGGTTATTTTTAAAATCTCACTGTATACATGCGTGCTGGTTAACATATGCGCGAAAGATGTGTGGTTAATAAAGTGGTAATTAGAGCTGACGCTGATCTGTGATCTTTTCTTCCTCATACTGTATCGTGTGACGGTTTGATATCATTCCGGCGTGCTGCCGCGATCCGGTTGTGTTCGGCTGTGCATTCCGGCATTTAATGGGATTTTATTTGCCAATGCTGCAGCCGTGAAATTTCTTGGCACTCCTATAATTTTGCTCTCACTTTAACCATAAAAAATCATGATGGAATTTGTCAGTTAGCGTTGTGTTTTTATACGACTATTCTAATCGATGCATACAACAACCGCTTTGTCTCCTTTATTCCTGGCATTGTTATGCTGCGAATTGACACCACTCGCGGCGGGATTAGCGCAACACCGGAAACCCGAAAACCTCCCCGTAATGATCCGCAAATTGGTGTCGTCCAGTACACAACTGGTAGTGACAAATACCAACAACTCCTCTTCCCCGTCCACCGGTTCTTCAGGCGGACAACGCGGAGATTCCTCCAAGGAGAGCTCCTCGTTGGCCTTCATTCAGGTCATTGTTCTGGGATGTGTTGTGGCCTTGCTGTTGGTTTTAAGTTTCAAGATTCTCTTTGAAGTAACGCTACGACTGCCTCTTCCCTCCAAGTCTTACTACTGAGTTATGGAAAAATAAATTGTTTTCCCTGGAAATGTACATATTTATTCCTGCTCTTCGTTTCACAATAAATTGTGCAGCTGCAGTAATGGTACCTTTTTCCATGTTAACCCATTATCACATACATTGACAAATCAGGAATGCATCATTCTTTTGTTTGTTTTTCATAATTTCATTGATAACCGTTCCTTGTATACAGCCTGGTTGTTGTTAATGATTTCGTAATAGATCTTTTGTACAATTATCACAAATTTGGAGTAATTGCCAAAATAAATAATACAATTATACAAGCATATAAAAATACGTACTTGTATTGCTATATTAGTAAATTTATCCACATACGCGTCTGATGAACAATAATTTAACAGTAATTCACCTTCGTAAGTACTGAAACTGTGGAAGTAAGTACTGTATGGACGCTTTTATTCACATAGATTTCATTCTGCTAGGCTACTCCAGTATGTACATCTACCGTAGCTCACACACACAGGATGTGCAGGCAACAATTTATTATCCCGCAACCCAACTACCAATGATTTAGTTGCTAGCATATTTTAAGGAGTATTGCAGTTATGCGCATGTTTGTTTATCTGTATGTGACAGACAATAATTTGTTTTAATTGTCGATTTGAAATACCTTATTCATAGAGCTCTCGCATGCTGGATTAGCAACGTGAACCATGCAAGCTGCATACAAAATTACACAGTACAATCTAACATAAATCCTCTTCAGTGTAACGAGCTCGTATACCATCGAATACTGGTAATTTCAGTATCTACCGTAGATCTGTTTGACGGTCAAACAAACATTATTATTGTCATCTTTCAAAAATGGGAGAGTGTATGAAGCCAGGCAGTTCCAGTTGGACCTCCGTAGTAATTACTGTATATATGGAATCTACAAATAATATGTTGACAGTTCTCACAAAACAAAATGACCACAAGAAATTAGATAAACAGAAATTGTAATAATATGTCGATAGAAATTATACGGATAGGTAACATGCAGCCAATCGCGAATATAAAAAACGGGCACGACCAAGAAAAACTATTGTCTTACGCTAAAGGGCAGGCAAATGATGCTGACGTATTTTAAGATCTTTCCCGGAACATGGCACTGCCACTTGTGGAACCATGATCTGACAGGTTTGTAAACCAGTGCGCATTCGCAAATTCTCAGTTACTCATTCGATTATCCTGGTTGCTGTATTCCTTACCGTTTTCCTGTGGCACGAATACCACGTATACATATTAATATTCTTTGAGGTTGCAGACAGATATGCAGACACATGTACGTAGTTCAGCAACTATTTCAGTTAAAGCTTAAGAACCGGCCGGTCTTTCCTTAATTTTGGGGCACTTTTCATACCACCCTCCGGCTTCTTGGCTGATCAGACGGTTTTGGTGGCTTTGCACAATTTAGCAAGTTTATATAATTCAATCAAAGCAAAAATTATGCGTTATTAATGGCGGATGAGATTTCGCGGCTGCTGCTCATAATTAACCTAGTAATCACATTTCCAAGCCATTCCTTATTTTCTGTTATAATCTTGCTGATATGAGAGTCCAGTACCATTAATTTTTTGATGATTACACAATTTTTAAAGCTAGAGTAATTCACGATGCTTTTGAAATTTTTGCTGGTATTGGCCATCTCCGTCGGCTACACCGTGAGTGTCGATGAGGGATGGATGAATTACCTTATTATCGGGCCCAAAACCTTACATTCCAATAGCACGTTTCCTGTTTCCATAATGTGCCGCAGTGCCAGATCGGACATCAATGTGGATATCAATCTGCGACCATCCGGTTTGGATATGTGGCAGGATGTGGGACCGGATAAATTCGCATCGCTAAAATCCTTCGAAATCAAATCAGATACGCTGAGCAAATTGGAATTAAGTGTGAGTTTGTCGGTTTACGAAAAATTATGCACATATAAGTATTGTGTTGTCGAGTCCATTTGGCACTTCTTTATTTTTTTGCGGTGAGTTGTATCCGCTTAGCGTATAACTCACTGAACGAAAAGGTGCTAAGTTGACTCGACAACATATTACTTGAATCTGCCCTCACTATGACAAGCGTTGATAATGTTATCGATTTTGTTACCAAATCCCTGATTTATCAAAATATCCCGGAACTGGAAACGAATTGCAACTGTCAATTAACGGGACTAGTTTAAATGGCCGATTTTATACAACTTACGACTGGCCAGTATACGTGCGTGAGCAAACTGAAACAACCAACAAACGGTTGGCCTTTATCCAGACTAACCAGCCATTATACAAAGCCAAAGATAGTATGCGGTTCCGTATTGTCACTGTGAACCAACAGGTTTTGCCTATTGGCATTCCGCTCACCGTGCAGATAATGGTACGATAATTTTGCAGTTAACTGAAAATTTCGATATTTGCAATTTACTGATTGACTCTTCGCACAGGATCCTCAAAACAATGTTGTTAAACAGTACACTAACGCGACGGATCCCAATGGTAAGCGAGCGAAAGAGTTTTTTAAGCAGCGGATATCTATGCAAATACAACGGCGAAACGCGATTTGTGTAATGGGTACGCTCCCCTATCAGGATAGCATAGAGGAGGTTTTTCTGTTATAATGACGTTCTGCTTTGGTACTAAGTTTGTACTTGTACTACGATACTTATTAAAGGTTATGCCCCAATGGTAACAACATTCATCGATCACTTCCAGTGTTGATCACGCTTTCGCATGGTGAATTTTGCAACGTGATGGTTTGGAATTTTAGTGAAGGAGTATTTTGCTGGTGATTTCTTGCTGTCATCGGACCCACTTCTGGGTGCCTGGACCATCGAGGTGCGCGCATCGGATTCACAAGAAATTCTTGGGACTAAGCAGTTTTCCGTTGATGAGTACGGTAAGTGCAGCATATTTGCGTTAATTTTGTAACAGAATCGTCTGTCGTACACTTTGTGCGTGTGTACTTGCAGTTTTGCCAAGGTTTGATGTGAAAATAGTGTCACTGCCAAATTTTATGACCCCTGCCGATTCTACTTTGACATTTTTCGTTGAAGCAAAGTAAGAAAAAAATCTCGGGCATCTTGGGCATGAGGTATATGCAATTTCTGAGCATTTATTTTCACTCACGTTTTTAGTTACACATTCGGTGAACCTGTAAAGGGCAAAGTGGAAGCAACCTGGAAGAAAACTTATTCGGAAAATGCTGTAAACCAAAGCTCATCAATCGCGGTATGTGAACATTCATTGTTATAAAAGTAGCTGAAACCGGTTTTAACAGATGAGGCAGCCTTACACAGACATGCAAACGATTGACCTTTGCCGATCTCTGTATTGTTGTCCCATGTATTCTACAGGATTTTAACGGACGATCTATTGTTACTCTGCCGATTGATTCCGCCGTTAGCTCCGATGAAAGCTACGGTGAGGATGCCAAGCTGGAAGTCAAGGTCAACTTCACAGAAGCATTAACAGGTCAATCAAAGATTGCCGTTGGCTACGTTTCCGTCAGCAATAAAGCGTATAAAGTGGATTTATTGGATAGCGCCGACAAGTTTTGCCTGGACAAGATTATCAATTTCGCATCCGCATTAGCGACTTGGATGGACGACCGCTTCCCCCAAGCACAAAGGAAATCCGTATCCAGTATTCATTTTATGATAAACGTGGAAGTTCTGGAGAAAAAATCGTTGTCAACAATGGTTCACAGTTTGACCAAGTTTTCGGTCTTAAAGTCCCAGCAAATGGTCTCGTCGATGTGCGCATCCCAACGACAAAAAATGCCCGCAGAATCAGCCTTACTATAAAATACACTGATGCGGAAAAGGAAGTAACGGTTAAAGGAAGAGAATCCTCAAGCGGCAGTTTTTTGGACATCAAACAACTTTCCGCAGAACTTCAAAGCGGGAAAACGGCAGCGTTCGGAATTAACTTGACAACTAGAACTGACGAAATAGTACAGTTTTTGGTATTCTTGTACACATTTTTCCGTTAGTTTTTCTTTGGGTCACATTTTAGTCACATGACAATCGAAACCAAAACCAGCCCAGCACAAAATTTGTCTAGGTCCAATCAAAGTCGAACGACAGTTTTCTGTGGAGTAATTCAACCTCGGAACCTGGTTCATATATCGTGATTTCCGTGCCTTTGATGGAGGCAATGGGTCCTGACGGCCTTCTATCGGTCTATTACGAGTATATTCGTGATGACGGTGAAGTTGTTGGAAAGATTCACTGGTTTTCACTTGACACACGCGCGACTAAAACTGAGGTACAAACGTGTTTTCAGATCACGTAATAGAACGCTGGTGGAAGTACTGTACTTATGCAGCTCTCACCATCAGGTTTAATGTTGAACTTTATTGGTTAAATCATACTTAGTGGCAAAATAAGGAAAGAAACACAAAAACTGTTAAGGTTTAATTGTGTGCACTGTGCGGTATAGGTCGCAGTTTCTGTGGAAGCAAAAAGTGGATTAGCGTACGCTCAACCCGGTGAAGAAGCGCTGTACAAAGCCAAAACCAGCCCATCATCATTTGTAGCCTTTCTTGCTATGGACTAAAGTCTGCTGTTGATGAAAACAGAAAATGACCTTTCATGGAACGAAGTATGTTACCATTTAAATTACAACAGAACGATCAAACGAATGCAATGAGTGCACCGGTTTACGCAAGTGCAAAGTAATAAATTTCATGTCAAATTTTTCACGATTTTTTGCAGGTAACTGCGGCTATTGGCAAAGCGAAATTGCCTCCAACAGACATGTACTCCGTCAAAGACTTCTTTGAGGTAACTTTGAAGTTTTTGCTTCAGTGCGTCTTATTAACCCCCGCAAGCTGCACTTTCAGAACATGTATCCTGGACAGTTCATAATGACCAGTGAACACCTTCCGTCATCAGAAGAGGACCCACTATGGTTGCAAGTGAGGGGGAGTGGATGGGCTTCGAAGGAGAAAGCGTAACGGCTGCTGCAGGTGAGGACACCTCTCCGCCGGAATCGGAATCATTAACAACAACGGAGACCGTTGAGGTGACTTCAGTTGCTGGCTCTAGCGCCAGCACGGAAATACCAGCCGAAAGCCTGCAATCGCCCACCCAGAGTCGAAAAGACTTTAGACAGAGTTTCCTTTTCGAAACAGCAATGTCCAAGTAAGTGTTAAACGTGCTGCATCAACAAATTATGGGTTTTGACACTGCAGTGAAATGGAAGAGCAGTTATCCCATAACCGAACTTTTCTTTGTAGCCCCGAAGGTTTTGCGGAAATACAATCCAAAGTTCCGGATTCGGTAACTACCTGGAAAATAACCGCCATCAGCCTCAGCAATACCAGTGGACTGGGATTGACGTCCATTCCGGCTAAAGTAGGCACTAGGCGTATTCGTGGTGCACGTCAGTTTGAGGATATGCATTAAGTTACTGACTATTAATTTTATTGTAACTTAAGGTTTTCCAATCCTTTTTCGCTGTCCTAAATTTGCCCTTCAGCATAGTGCGGTACGAAAACTTAACTGTGGAAGTCCTTGTCTTCAACTACATGTCCCAACAACAAGATGTCCGAGTTCAGTTAGAAGTACGCAATCCTGATAACACAACGGTGCACCTGAACAAGAACATCGTTGCTAAACGCAATGAAGGAGTGACGGCTGCATTCGCCATAATTCCGAAACAAATCGGAGGCTTGGTTCTGAAGGTGACTGTACAATCTGTGTTTGCCGCAGATCAGTTGGAAAAGTCGCTTCCAGTCAAACCGGAAGGCGTGAAGCAATATTATAGCCGACCAGTTTTTATTGACCTCCGCCAGTCATCGAATCTTAATATCCCGCTGACATTGCCCTCCGACCCGGTTGGAAAAGTTGTCGGATCAGACAAAGTGGAGGTTCGCGTTATCGGAGATATCTTAGGTGCAGCTATGAATAATCTGGATAAATTAATTCGACTGCCTTTTGGATGCGGCGAACAGAACATGGCCACAACGACACCGAATCTTGTAGTAGCAAAATATTTGAAACAACTCAATCAACTTGCCGAGCCCCAGAAATCAAAACTGATATCCAACATTCAACTGGGATATCAACGAGAATTGACTTACCGGCATACCGATGATTCGTATAGTGCTTGGGGGAATTCTGATCCAATTGGCTCAACATGGCTCACCGCCTACGTTGCCCGAGTATTTTTGGAAGCAACGGAATTTGTCCCGATTATCGAAGATAATGTTATTGAATCTGCTGTGCGCTTTCTAATAACTAATAAGCCACCAAAAAGAGGATGATGGTTCTTTTGAGGAGAACGGAAAGGTCATCGACAAGCAGCACCAAGGAGGAGCATCCTCCGGTGTTGCTTTGACAGCATTCACTCTTCTCTCACTCTTGCAGTATCAACAGTCCCACGATAAATTCTGGGGTCAGCTGGTTTCTTCAAAAGATAAAACCGTCGTGTTTCTGGAATCAGAGCTCTCCACAATAGCAAACGATTCGTACACCTTGGCCATCACGGCTTACGCACTGGTGAAGTCTCAGAGCGCAAAGAGCGCGACTGCTCTGGACTTGCTGGAGCAGAGAATGATTAAGAATACTTCGGCCGCGTACTGGGCAACTGTTGCTTCACTCTCCGACCAGGGGGCTGACGCTGAACACTCGTATCCAACCAATGCCAAAGATGTCGAAGCTACCGACTATGCTCTACTGGCATTCTTGGCTAACAACAAGTTCTCATCCTGCCTTCCTATAGTTTCGTGGCTAATCTCCAAACAAAATGCTGAAGGGGGATTTGTTTCGACACAGGTACCGGTGCAGTACTCGTAATTACGCGGCAAACGTTCACGCTAATTAGATCTTGTAAAGGTAGTACAACAATGGAAATTTTAAAAGCCACATCGACAGATACTCGTAACTAGGTATGTAGCAAGAATGAAGAATGCGACATACACGCGTAGCCTACTAGCCGGTGACCACGTGCACCTTTGGTAAATTTGCTAAATGTTATGGAAAACTGGTCTTCAGCACTTTTCAACGCTATCCATAGGCCGGCGGTTATGTCCGAGCGGTAAAATGTGTGATACATATGTTAATTTGATGTGAAGATGTGAGCTCAAACTTTAATTTTTCCCTGAGAAAAAATGCCTTCGCGATAATACTGTACGTATACACGATCATATGCGCGATCACCAGGCTCCAAAATATTCAGAGTTCTTGCGTGACCTCAAAAGTGAGTTTCCCTAATTTCTATATGTAAAGATTAACAGTACATGTGTCGAAATGAAATAGCACAACTTGAATTTAATTTATACGTATTAGATTAACTGGATTGTTTACGCAGTAACACAATAAATTCGTGATTGCAGGATACTGTTGTCGGGCTGTCCGCTCTTGCAAAATTTGCCAAAGCTTTTATTAATCCACCATCGATGCAGATCGAACTCGGCTATGGCCAAAATAAACAAAGCCTAACTCTTACTCCGGACACTTCTGTCGTCCTGCAGACGATGGAGCTGCAAAGCAAACCAGTAGAGATGAATTTAATGGCTCAAGGAAAAGGTGTCGCGATAGCGTACTTAAGCTGGACATACAATGTCGCCAAACCAGCTGAGGATGTTGCGTTTGATCTTAACATTACCAAGACAACTTCCACAGCTGATTTGAGAATGGGTATCTGCAGCAGGTAAAACTAACAATATTTCGTGGAATTTTTTCGCGCTCTAACAACAGCGCTTATCCTACTTCTCTTGCAGATATATTCGCGAAGGCCAAAGTAGCATGGCCGTCATCGAGGTAAATTCCCTTTCCGGTTACCAGTTTGATGAAGATGAGATTCGCAGGCTGGTCAAAACTGTTCCCACTCTGCGGAAAACTGAAATGGAAAACAGGGAGACAAAGTTAAATCTATACTTTGATCAGGTGCGTATACAGCAAATGTAAAAATGTTCATATGGCAAGAGCTACTCCTGTTAGGAATTCTGCAGCCTGGTGTTGTTTTATAAGGTTTGGTAATGACTTTATTTTCTTCCAGCTGGAGCAATTGCCAACGTGTTTTAAGCTAGCCATGTACAGGATTTATAAAGTGAAGGACCTCAAAGATCAGAGCGTTGCAGTATATGATTACTACAACCCTAAAGAAAGACGGACAGTATCCTACAACCTTTTTTAAGGCGGAGAGGTCAACTCCGCGCTTAACTAAAACGGAGAGGTCAAGTGCTGAATCCTCGAACAGTTTGATGCATTGTTGGTATTTGGTACCCTTGTCATTCCTTAAAATCTGACAATAAAGTTCACTGCAGGAAAGACACACTGTTTGTTTGTTTTTAAATGTAAGCGCTTTAGCTACTTGTGCACTTACCACTATATTCTTTATTGCCTTATTTAGAAATAGTTATTGCAGTAAAATTGGAAATGCCGATTGTTTTTTATGCTCCTATGGAGCTGAAAAAGTCTATTTTGTCGGCATTCGTATACGACGAATTTCAATCAATGTGCTTCTGCCTCTGCATTAAGTGCCTTTGCCTAAGCCATAATATGATTACATACAACTTGCATACCATGTGCAAAATTATATACAGTATTTGTAGCTTAAAGCTGTAGGTAGAAAAGTAGACGATTGTGCATACACGATTTGTATTAAACATCAAGTATGGTTATGCCTAGTATTGACTACTTTGTCTTTTCGAATTTTTTAAATAATTTTCCTGTAGTCCAGAGCAGCCTTGGGGCTTTTCGGCTAATTAGGTGGTTCTACCGGCTAATTAGGTGGTTCTACCGGCTAATTAGGTGGTTCTACCGGCTACCGGTTCTACCGGCTAATTAGGTGGTTCTACCGGTTCTACCGCCAGAAGTTTTACATAAGCCGCTATATAGATATACGAGAAAGCAACGTGCAATATTACGACTGCGCAAATGTTGCTGCTACTCATATTTTATTTTTAAATCAGACGGTCGAACCGCACCTTTTTTCCTCACTTGCTAGGGCGTATATAAGGTTCCGGTACTTGTACCGTGTTTGCTGACAGTACAAAATTTTTCAAACGGGTAAAATACATGATGCATCTACATTTTCTCGCAATATTGCCAGTATTCGCCGGGTTGGCGAATGCAGATCTAAGTTATTTTATTATCGGGCCTAAAACTATATATTCCAACAGCACATTTCCTATTTCCATATTGTGCCGGAATGCCTCGTCTGATGTTAAGGTGGATGTCACTATCCGACCATGGGATGTGCGCGCGTCAGAAGACGACGAACCACACCAATCGACCGAGCCTGCTTTGATCAAATCCTTTGCAATTAAACCAAACGAATTCAGCAAACTGGAAATTAGTGTGAGTCTAACTTTTTGAAGATTACACTTATGTTTTTGTTACATGTCAGCGAATAAATCCAGAACTTGAACCTTGCATTAAAACAATTCGAGAACAAAATTTCCATCCCTGTTACAGTACAAACACTTTTAACTGCTAGTGCTAAGCAATCTTACGATTTTTCTTTCAGGTCCCTGATTTATCCCAATATGCGACGAACAAAAAAGGATTCGCATTGTCCATTAATGGAACAGACTCCAAGGAGCACTTCAGTTTAAATTATGCTCGGCCAGTATCAATTGGAGCACAACCTGCCACAACCAATAAAATATTTGCTTTTATTCAAACTGATCAGCCGTTGTACAAAGCCAAAGATACAGTGCTCTTCCGCATTGTTACTGTGGATCGGCAGCTTTTGCCGTTTCGCTTTCCGCTTACCGTACGAATACTGGTAAGTCTGGTATGAGCTTTTTTATACAAACAGTATATCTTATTTTTCGATTTTAACTTATAATTACTCGTGCAGGATCCCCAACACAACATCGTCAAGCAATACAGCAACGCCACCGATCCAAATGGTACCGCCCCGGTTTTCTCCATAAAATTTCGAAATAAAGCAGCCATGCTGCAAGGTGCAGTGCCATGTTGATGGTGTGCGGTTTCAGTGGCGGGTTATTTTGCCGGAGATTTTCTGCTGTCAGCCGAGCCATTGTTGGGCTCGTGGACCATTCAAGCGCGCACTTTGGATTCCCAGGTTCTCGTCGGGACCACACAATTTTCTGTTGATGAATACGGTAAAGCATGTGTTTCTGTGGGTATTTATATTTTTTTTGTTTTCTGCAGTCTGAATGTGTTTGCAGTGCTGCCACGATTCGACGTGAAAATTCTGTCACTTCCAAGTTTTGTGACCTCTGGCGATGCTACGCTCAACTTTTTTGTCGAAGCAAAGTAAGGCGAAAGCTATGCGCGCGCACTGAGAGTGCAGCAACAAATGCAACAACATTAACGTTTTTTAGTTACACATTTGGTGAGCCTGTAAAAGGTAAACTGGAAGTCACGTGGACAAAATCTTATTCTACCAATGCAGTGAACCAAAGCACGTCAATTATGGTATGAACTATTGCTACTGCTGCTGTTCTACGTCATTCTTAAAGGGTCCCGCTAAAATACCACATTTATAATATTATTTCTTAGTATATGGCAGGTTGGGGCCTTGTGACTTTTGAATTTTTTTAAGTTGGTTAAGGTGACTTCATATCAACGTTCTGAAACGCTGTTTGTGAAAACAGGATTTCAACGGGCGTTCACTCGTAACGCTGCCGCTCAGCGGTGCAGTCAGCCCGGATGGAGATTACAGTGCTAACGATAAACTGGAGATCAAAGTGAACTTCACGGAAGCGCTAACCGGACAGACGAAGGCTGCCGTGGGCTCTGTTTCCGTTAGGAGCAGCGTACCAAAATACAAGATCACATTACTCGACAACGCTTACAATACCATATTTACCCCCGGAAAGCCTTTCCACTTTCGCATCCGCATTAGCGATCAGGACGGACGTCCGCCTCCTCCAAACACAAAGCAGATGAAACTTCAGTACTTACTCTATGATAAACGCTTACCGGGTGCGGGAGAGATGATCGTGGTCAATGACAGCGCAAGCCGGAACATCAGCTTGGAAAGCGATGAAGATCAATACTTGTCGCCACTGGAAACCGTTTTCTATCTTAATATTCCAGCCAGTGGTATTGTCGATGTGGATATCCCAACGCCTACAAATGCCCGTCGGATACAGCTTCGGGTGGAATACATGGATGATCAAGAGCGATGGGCGGTCCTGGGAAGGGAATCTCCAAGCATCAGCTTTCTTGATATCAAACCGTTGTCGGAAGAACTTCGACGCGGAGAAATGGCCACATTTGGAATCAACATGACAACCCGAACAAACGAGACAATTCATTTCATGGTAAGATGAAATCGCGATTGCCCTGAATGCACGCCTTACCGTGAGAACCTCCTTGCAAATAAATTATTTATACTCATTATACTTTATTTACTTAAAATACATTTACACCTATTCAACGAAATATCTGTAGTTTAGGCTGCGCCATTTTGGTTTCTTTAACAGCACTGGCGCCGCTTCGCGAAGCGGGTCCAAATATTTTCTCTCCTTTGGTCGATACAATGATATCTCCTCTACGACTCATCAATAGTTAAGCCAAGCAAAGTTACTAGTATTATATTTAATTAAATAGCTTAACTATTTCGTATAACATAACGACAACCATGAAAATATGCGAAAATATAGATACGTCATAAGCATACATATCTATTGTACCAGGAAATTCAACCTTTATAGATCCTTTATAGATCCCTCCAGATCCTTTATAGTCATTACTTAAGCTGTTTTAACTGCAATAAAAGTAACAGTAAAAGTGCGCTTTCAGGTTCAGTCCAATTCAAACGACAGTTTTCTGTGGATTAATTCTACTTCCGAACCCGGTGCGTACATCGTGATTTCCGTGCCCTTGCTGGATTCCGTGGGTCTCGTCGGACGATTAACGGTTTTCTATATTCGCAATGATGGGGAAATAGTTGGGAACGTCTTCCGGTTTTTAATCAATTTGCCAGTGGCAAAAACCGAGGTATACGCACTTAGTGAAGCATCAGAAGGAAAATCCGGTAGTATCTCCCAACAGAATTTTAGCAGGCATTTATTTCTTCTGAACTGCATAGGTCACTGTTTCTGCCGAAGCAAAAAGCGGACTGGCGTACGCTCAACCCGGGGAAGAAGCGCTGTTCAAAGCCAGAACCAGCCCATCCTCATTTGTTGCCTTTCTGGCTGTGGATGAAAGTATGCTGTTACTTAAAAGCGGGAACGACCTTTCTTTGGAGGAAGTACGTCCGCAATGTGTTTACTGTAATACAGAGAGCAAAGAAGCATTAATATTTATAACAACGAGTCACTCTAACAATACCCTTTTTATTCTTAACAATGTTTAATTTCAAATTTCCTCATCCCGCAATTTTTTTGCAGATGACTGAGGCTATCAAAGTGAAACCGGATCCGCTCCCATCCGACATGTATTCCGTCAAAGATTATTTCGAGGTTAATACCGCGCAAGTCTGGTTGTGGTTCGCATTATTAATTAATTTTAATTATGATAAATTTCAGAGAATTTACACCGGCCAGTTCGTACTGACAAATGAAAAGCTGCTTCGGACAGAATTCAGGACCATACATTATGACGATGATGAAGAAGACGAAGAAGACCGAGTGTTTTTAGTTGGAGCACCTAATTTTATGGGCCTACGGAAAGCAACTGTCGTGGACGTAATTGCAGATGAAAGCGAAGAAGTGATCACCGATAACTTGCAATCTCCAGCACAAAGTCGAAAGGATTTTCGGTCGAGTTTTCTTTTTGAAACAGCTGTTTCAAGGTACCTTTTGTTTGATTTTTCGAACACAAATTTTAAAAACCTTCAGATGCCTTATAAACCGTTGTAATGCCATAGCAAAGCTCTGTATTGATTAGGAGATGCGCTTTAAATGAAAGCAAGCTGCTTTACTTCTAGTTCCGATGGCGTTGCGGAAATACAATCCAAAGTTCCGGATTCGATAACCACTTGGAGAATAACCGCGTTCAGTTTGAGTAATTCTAGCGGGTTGGGACTGACTTCGGTTCCGGCAAAAGTAAGCACGTTAGGTACCTTCCAGTAAAAACAACCAAATCAAATCGCAAATGATATAAGCGTTAGTAGTATTTTTATATTGGATTGCTTTACTCTAAATAGAGGAAATCTGAAAAAGATTGTTTATAACGCCCTCGTATACAGATTACAGAGTAGAATAGTAATTAATAATAGTTAGTAACGACTTCTTTTGCAGCTTAAGGTTTTCCAACCCTTTTTTGCTGTGCTCAATTTGCCCTTCAGCATAGTGCGGTATGAAAACCTAACTGCCGAAGTCCTTGTCTTCAACTACATGTCACAGCAACAGGATGTCAGAGTTCAGTTGGAAATCCGCAATCCTGATAAGACAACTGTGCACTTAAATAAGAACATCGTTGCAAAACGAAATGAAGGAGTGACCGTTGCTTTCACCATAGTACCACAACAAATTGGGGATTTAATTCTAGAAGTGACTGTCCAATCTGCGTTTGCCGCTGATCAGATGGAAAAAATGTTGCCGGTTAAACCGGAAGGCGTGAAGCAATATTACAGTCGACCCGTTTTTATTGATCTGCGCCAGTCACTAAATTTTGATCTTCCGGTAACACTGCCTCCCGACCCAATTGGGAAAGTTGCAGGATCAGACCGAGTGGAAATTCGATTCGTTGGTGATATTTTGGGTGCAGCCATGAATAATTTGGACAAACTGATTCGTTTGCCATTTGGATGTGGAGAACAGAACATGGCTACAACGACACCGAATCTCGTTGTTGCAAAATATTTGAAGCAGCTCAGTCAGCTTGCCGAACCCCAGAAATCAAAACTGATATCCAACATTCAACTGGGATATCAGCGAGAACTAACCTACCGTCACACTGATGATTCGTATAGTGCTTGGGGAAATGCCGATCGAATTGGGTCAACTTGGCTCACGGCCTATGTTGCCCGAGTGTTTTCGGAAGCGAAGGAATTTGTTACGAGCATTGATGACACCGTTGCTAAGTCTGCATTGCGCTTCCTAATGAAGCAACAAGATCAGGATGGGTCCTTCGTAGAACACGGAAAGGTCATCGATAAACAGCATCAGGGTGGAGCTTCTGCGGGGGTTGCATTGACAGCGTTCACCCTCTTATCATTTTTGGAACATGAAAACTCTGGTGATGCTTCGATTATTTCTGCAAAAGAAAATGCTGTCGCATTTTTGGAGTCCCGTGTCTCAACTCTGGCCAACGATTCTTACACTTTGGCTATCACAGCATACGCACTGGGAATGGCCAAGAGCACGAAAAGCGCCATTGTTTTGGACCTGTTAGAACAGCGAATGATCAAAAATACTTCTGTCGCATACTGGACTACTGTCGCTTCGCTCTCCGATCAGGGAGCAGATGACACGCATTCTTATCCAACAAATGCTAAAGACGTTGAAGCAACGGCATATGCATTGTTAGCTTTCTTAGCTAACAATAAGTTCTCGTCTTCCCTACCTATTGTCTCCTGGTTGATATCCAAACAAAATGCTGAAGGTGGTTTCGTTTCGACACAGGTACGTAGACTGTCTACAGATAAATCGACGCACATAAAATCATAAAGCGAATAAACCGAAGCATAAGTGTAATATGCAGGCATACATATGTAGTACTGCACTAGTACTGCGGCAGTAAAATTTCATATGCTGGCTGTATAACATTCGTGTTCTATGAAAAATTTAATACAGAACAAGTTAAATAACTGACTTTAATTGTAATTCCTAAAATTAATCAGATACGTCAAGGTTGTACATATGCTACTATCATTCAGATATGCTGCGTGGTATATTACTAATTCCGGAAGTTCCACAACCACATCGTTGCAGAATTTTTAGAAATTATGTAAACAGTTATATTGTTTGTTTCCCACCAAAGTAGCATTATGTCCATGCGGTTGCAAAAATAATCATAATCCTATTAAATTATAATCTTAGTCATATTAAATTTTGTATTTCAGGATACTGTTGTCGGACTAACCGCATTGGCTGAATTTGCAAAAGCTTTCATTAATCCGCCATCGATGCGTATCGACGCTGAATACGAGCAAAATACACAGAGCATGTCGCTCACTCCTGAAACATCAGTTGTTCTGCAAAGTATCGAGCTACCGAACAAACCGCAGACCGTTAATATAAAAGGTCAGGGCAAAGGTGTTGCCATTGCTTATCTGAGCTGGACGTACCACATTGCTAAACCGGCTGAGGATGTCGCGTTCGACCTAAATGTTAGCACGACGACCTCTGTAGCTGATATGCGAATGCGAATCTGCAGCAGGTACGAATAAACCGTTGCAGAATAACTCTTCACATCGCAAATCAGCGTTTACAGTAAGCAGCTCTCATAGACTCATCTTGCAGATATATTCGCGAGGGACAAAGCAGCATGGCGGTCATTGAAGTAAATGCGCTTTCCGGCTACCAGTTCGACGAAGATGAAGTTCGCAGACTAGTTCAAACTGGTCACTCTCTGCGAAAAACTGAGTTGGAAAACAAGGAAACCAAGTTGAATTTGTATTTTGATCAGGTGCGTTGGAAAGGTAGACTTCTTTGGTATTATTTGCACTTTCATTTCCAGGCAGCTTATATAACCGGGGTCCTGGGTTACGTTGCCTCTATGGCCCTAATATTGTTTTTATTGCAGCTGAAGCAGTCAGCAACGTGTTTCAAGCTGACACTGTACAGAGTCTACAAAGTAAAAGACCTCAAAGATCAAAGCATTGTAGTATACGACTACTACAATCCTAAGGAGAGGCAAACAGTCTCATTCAATCTCTAAAGCCATCTACTACAGACAGGAATCATGTATTTCCAACAAATTTATCTGGATGGCAAACTTCTGTAAACTACTTGGATTCCTGTGAAGCACTGTTTGCGCTTTCTCGCACGTTAAACATCTATCCCCAGATGCAACTGTTTTGTTCTGTGCTCTTGGTATATTCTGTGCACTAGTGCAGAATTGCAAATATTTCTTTCATACGAGTTTCGATTTTAGGGTTCCACACACAGAAATCAACGGTTCAAAAAGCGTACGCAATTTTTCTGGGCAGATGTACAGAAACATATCGGTTAATAACTTGATCGGGACATATGAGAGAAATGTTACATGCTTTCACCTTGTGCAGATACTGTAGCTGTATTACTAATGCTTCACTGTCAACTGCAGTACAAGGAGTTATAACAATACGTTTTCACAACTTTGTTTTGTACTGTTTGGCTCAGTGTTGAGTATTTATTTCGCACTGTATGCAGTAAGGCCTTACGTACCCACTGAAACTGTAACCGGCAGTTCCTTGCTCATGTTGCTGGTGCCTGGTACGAGGTATTCTGCTTGCGCCTTGCGGTAAGGCGGACGCCGGACGGTTATCAACAGCTGCTTCCGTGTTCTTTTTACTTAGTTTCGGAGTCCCATCTCTGGATGGTGGCTGTAGTTGCTCTAATGCTTAAATACCTATTATCCCCGCCTGAAGGGAGCTGGGTTTTATTGTTAGAGGAAGTAATATAGAGAAAGAATTTTGAAATTCAGTCGAATGGGCCGGTAAGCCGCTACTGTCCGATACCTATCAGAAGCGCCGAACTGTTTTCATTCCGTCCACCTAGCCAAATATATGCAGACAAAAATGAAATATTCCTGGCACACAGATTGATTGATACCCAGTTATTCTGATGATTAGTCAACTTTGAGTGTTTGGTTAACAACAAAAGGCCGCAAAAAAGCGCGGAAGACAGAAGTGAAGTCCTAGCCCTTTTTTCTATTCTATCGTTTTTTATCACTTCGTCTATAGCACGGTTACTCACACCAGAAGTGACCTAATTAAATTAAGTACAAACAAATTTCAAAAATATAACTTCTCAACAAAACCTTTTGACTATGTGACTAAAAAGAGGTCTAGTTTTTGATGCGATTGCTTATAACCCACTCAGTGCAACCGGAAGTCCAAAACTGGGAGGGTGTGAATCACCATCCTTTTGGGACATGCACATTCAAAGGGTCACACTGTCCTGCTGCGTGAACGAAAGCTTTGAGAGAATCAGGCCTTGTACGGTACCAAACAGTATGTATGCTATTCGTATGCAACTGATAAATTTTCAGCGATATACGAGTATGTTATGCTGTAGACAAAGCATTGGGAAGTTGAGAAGACCGCCCAATGATTCCCTTGCTCAACAAAACGACATACCGTACATGCAAGACAACGAAGCAGAGGAGAAGACGTAGCGCAGGCGAGCATACCGCAAGACGGTGCTCTCATATTATACGGGTCAGTTGGGCTTGATCCGGGTCAATTGGGCTGATCAATGAGATATGTAGCACTGCCTCCTCTCACATCCCAAGTAAATCTGGCGCACCTGGCTTACTATGTTCCTTTTGTTCTCTCACCTCATGAAGTTGGTCAAGCATCATTAAAACAAAAGCACCATTGGGCAGAAAAAGTTAATTACCAATCGTGTGCTTTGGCTTACACCATGAAAGTAGACCAAGTGGACATCGTTGCACAAAACTTCCAGTCGACGAAGACAATTATTAAGGCCAGGTTGAACTGTCGTTTGACCTGCGCTTTCAGCAAGCTGTGGTTGGCAGACCTACGTACAGTGTATTATATGACAAATTAAAGCGGATGCTTTGGTTTAACATATACAGCGCAAACAAGCGCTTATCTAACTGAATTCAGCGCTAACGATATGATGCGCAGTGGTTCTGCTCATTTTTTCCCGCGGTTTATTGATTTAATTTTGAACCGCAGATTGACAGCCCGATTTCTACTTTTTTTTCAAAAACATTGTATGTCTATGTAATCGATGCAACCTCAGTATTAGAGTTGAAGGACACAAACGACGTCACAAACATAATAGTACTTTCTATGCATTACAAATACAAATGACGTATTCAAAATTGCTTTTGTATAATACGCGGATTGATCGGCGGTCCGGAATCATGATCTAGTGGAATGCCGGTATTCGGAAACATTGGCATAATATTACTCATAGTGTTTTATATGTTCTGCTCAGTGGCTCCCCCAATGCTCTTTTTTTACTGTACAGCACAATAATATTACGTACTATCGTACACGGGCTAGTGCCGTAAAACTACTGCCGTTTCTACTACTGCCGTTTTCGAATGTGTCGGGACCGGACATAACGTATTGTACATGTCACAGCAACTTCCCTTTACACTTCCTTATAAACGGCTTGTCGCAATTTTTGTGGACATTTTCAGCAGCGTTTGGTGCGGCTGAACGTTTTGAAGGAATGTTTTCGCGTGACTCGTAATTGAATATTTAATTTTAACTATGTACTCAATGACCTTAAGGTTCTAAGATTTGGTGTAAATTATTCGCCAACCAATTTTACCGGTAGGACAACCAAGGTGGAACGGTCAGTGTTATCCGTTTATTTGCATAATTTTCTGGCTTCGCTATCACGACGAAACTCCCGTTTGGACCAGCAAGAAAGATGACGCAGTTGGTGATTCTGTTAACATTGCTCGCATTCCGTACCGGCTACGGGCATGCCTCCACTAGTTACAAATACATCATTATTGGACCACAGAGCTTGCAGTCCAACTCAACATTTCCCCTTTCTATCCTTTGTCGGAGTACAACCGGGGACGTCAAAATGGATGTATCTCTTTTACCAGACAACCCAGACAATAGGCCCCTTATTGGATGGGACAAAACTCCCCAAATCGATAAGTTCACTTGGACCCAGTCTCTTGTACTCAAATCCGACGAACTAAGCAAACTGGAAATAGAGGTGAACGATCCAAGACAGCACCGACTGAATATGTTAGATCGTATAATATTCAGATTACTTATTTATTGCAGCTGCGCCATCCAGCAGCTCTCCTTACTTTAGTCTACGCATTTTAGCAATTACATATACACTAGCGCAGGTATTTTTAGTTAATTAAAACAAATTTTTACGTCGAATAAGAGAATTAACAGTTAATTGTAAAAGCTACAATGAATTAAGTTTTCATTACGAGCCATATTAAATTTTCCAGCGATCTATAACAATCATCCTAACGATATGACCCATGTATCAATTACGTCTTCAGATTCCGGACTTATCCAAATTTCCAAAAACAGGAGATAGGCTGGTGCTGTTGATCCATGGATCGGATCCCGTTCACGCTTATAGTCAGATTTACGAACAGCGGGTAATTTCGGTTCGTGAACAGCCTGACAAAATCGACAAACACTACGCTTTCGTACAAACTGACCAGCCCTTGTACAAAGCAAAAGACACGGTCCGTTTCCGTATCGTCACCGTGGATCAGAAACTTCTGCCAAATCGAATTCCGCTCAACGTGCGAATATTGGTGCGTAAGTGTATTCACTGCAGACAGCTCTGGTGCTGTGAAAGTACCTTTTACAATTCCGATGTGTAAAAACTGCCCAATCGCATTTTGAAGTTAATGAGCGCCGGCACTACCTGTGTTTGTTCGTTTTATTTCACCGCTTTGATCAACAGATACAGAATTGCTTAACGTTACACAAGTACAAGAAGTCCAGCGTTGGTCTGAATTGCTAACGGCAGTGAGCCGCACGTCAGTGTCGTTAACGTGCAGTGTTTTGGAAATGTTCGCTTTCTTCAGGACCCGCAGAACAATATTGTCAAGCTGTACGCCAATGTGACTGGACATGACGGTAATGACCTTTAATTACAGAGTAATGTTTCTATATAGCAATGGTTTATGCGCAATATCTGGAGCAGTAATGCACGCTTTTTGCGGGGCAGGATATTTTGCCGGAGATCACTTGCTGTCGTCGGAGCCAATACTGGGCGCCTGGACGATCGAAGCGCGCAGTTATGGTTCGCAGAATCTCGTCGGAAGAAAACAGTTTTTCGTTGAGGAGTACGGTACGGCTGAACTTATTTACTGCATAATGTCGTCACGAATTTTGACCCATTGCTTACTGTCCGGTTGATGATCGTGATCGATGCGTATCTGTATAGTTCTGCCAAGATTTGATATAAAGATCTTGTCACTTCCACGATATGTGACGCCTATTGACTCTGAACTGAGGTTCCTTGTGGAGGCAAAGTAAGATCGAATTAAAACTTCTAAAGTGCATTTTTAAATTAAAATCATCTTTATTAATAAAGCATTCTGTTGCAGCTACACATTTGGTGAGCCTGTAAAAGGCACACTGAAAGCCACTTGGAAAATGGTTCGCAATAACGAAGACCAAGAGAATAATGGAAACACAATAACTGCGGTATGCAAATACTCATAAAAACGTTTTTGATCAATCTCGATGCGTTTTGCAAATCGGTGCAACACATTTTAAATTATAAGGTGGGTTTCGTAAAATAATGTTCGAATGTCCGTAATATTCAGGACTTCAATGGGCGATCATCTGTTAGCCTGCCAATTAGATCTGCGGTTAGCCGCGATGTAGATTACAGTGCTGACGACAAACTAGAGATCAAAGTAAATTTTACGGAAGCGCTAACCGGACAATCAAAGATTACCATCGGCTACGTTTCCGTCAGCAACATAGCGTACAAAGTGGAGCTGCTGGGCAACGCCGATAAGTTTACGCCCGGTCTACCTTACCGGTTTCGTGCTCGTGTTAGCGATCTAGACGGACGTCCACTTCCACTAACGAGAAAAAAGATAACTATCGACTACTCGTTTTATGACAAACGCGCTAGTTGGGGAAACCGAGTTGTAGTTAAGAGTATGAGATTTAACGACTACAACTTGGACGAAAACGATGAGGACTATTTTACACTGGAGTACCCGGAGCGCCGACCGGTATTTAATTACTAAAGCTAGCTCTCAGTTTCACGAAACTCTAATTATTATCGGTAGCAGTCGGGAGAGATCCTGCAACTTGGCATTCCTGCTAACGGCATCGTTGACGTCAGTATCCCCACAACAAGGTACGCCCGCCGAATTGAGTTAAACGTAAAGTACCTGGACGATCAAAAGAGATACACCGTCAAGGGAAAAGAATCCCCGAGCAGCAGCTTCTTGGAGATCGAGCCGTTATCAGGGGATTTGCATATGGGAGATATGACATCTTTTGGAATTAACACGACAACCAGAACAGACGAAACCATCCATTTCATTGTACGGTATAGCCAGTCATGACCTTTTGCCCTTTTAACTGTTTTTCCATTGAATACAATCATGTACTTTGTATTGTTGGAATTACTTATAATCAAACGTTTTTTTCACGCAGAGCAAATTGTGATTCTGCATATAAGCAGTTCATAAAACGAAGTTTAGATAGATCGATCCTTTGCTTTATGAAAATTTTTGTTCTAAGCTTTATGCTAATTACCAATTTTATATTTTTTTCAGGTTCAATCCAACTCGAACGATAGCTTCCTGTGGAGTAATTCGACATCGGCAGCTGGTTCTTACGTCACAATATCTGTGCAATTTCTCGAAGCGATGGGCTTTGATGTACGTCTCACGGTTTATTATATCAGAAGCGATGATGAAATCGTCGGCAATATTCTTCCTTTAACCCTCACGCGATCTCCGGCCAAAAATGATGTAAGTACAGGCGTATAATAATCGAGCGTTATGTATCTTGCAAAATCATTAACAGAGCTTGTCCAGGTGGTTGTGTCTGTGGACGCTACGAACGGGTTGGAGCATGTACATCCCGGTCAAAAAGTTGTTTTGAAAGCTAAAACATCTCCTTCATCGTTTGTTGCCTTTTTGGCCATGGATGAAAGTCTGCTTTTGCTGAAAACCGGAAACGACCTTTCCTATGGGGAGGTATGCTTGCAAATCTGGATTGCACATATAACTTGCATTGCGTCTTGCATCTGGAGAGCAGAAAAAATTTTTAAACTGGACATATAAACTGCATTAAATTAGTACGGTCGATCGGTTTGCGTAAAGCTTTTGTACCTCACCGGTCAGTTAGTAATCGCTCAATGACAGTAAAAAAGTTAACACACTTGCACGAAAGCTTTTAAAAAATATTTTAACATGTAAGAATTTAATTTTGCTATCTTTTCTGCTTTGAGTGTCAGCCGCTCTGTGCTCATAAAATGAGGTTTAATAAGCCATGATTTGCCCATATATTCTGATCTACTGTATTCTTGCGCCAATGTAGATCAACGCTGCGACTGACAGAAAAGTATCAGCAATCCCTTTGTCCGATCTGTACTCTGTGAAAGACTATTTTAAGGTACAAATAAATTTCCTTCCCTTCGACGTGGACTATCGTGTGCTATACAAACTGTACTAATATTCCATACTTTTTTTCGTAGAAAGCGTATACCGAACAGTTTGTGTTGACCAATTACGAGCTGCCTTCTTCGGACGAAATGCCCATGTATTTCAGCTCTGCCTCTAATCCGTCCCATTATCGGCAGGCCCGTATTCTCAGTGGCGCTCCGATGTTCAGTGAGGCCATCGGGGATTATGCGGATGACACTCTAATTGCTGGTGATTATGATGACATGCAAAGGGCCAACAGAATAAGCGGTAGGCATCGGCATAACCAACAACCGTCAGCGTCGGCGGAATCTTTTGATCGGACGACACATCCCAGAGATAAAAATCCTACCGACAAATTACAAAGTCCTACCCAAAACCGTAACAACTTTCGGCAGAGCTTTCTTTTTGAAACCGCGGTGTCGAAGTAAGTTTGCAAACTACAGTAATTGTAGGCCGTTGTTTTCTAACCGAAACACGAAAAGGTCAGCAGGTCGAACACGGCATATTTTGAGTCACTAAGCCTGTAATAAGAACAATATTTTTAGCTCGGACGGATTTGCATTAATACAGTCCAAAGTCCCTGATTCGATAACCACATGGAAAGTAACGGCTTTCAGTATAAACAACGCCACTGGATTGGGATTAACTTCGGTTCCGACTAGAGTAAGTACGAGTAAATACGTACTTTATATTCACAAGTTCAACTAAATATTTCTTTTTGGCCACCGTTAACTCAATATTTTTGTGCAGCTTAAGGTTTTCCAACCATTTTTTGCTGTGCTCAATCTTCCATTCAGTATAGTCCGGTATGAAAACCTAACCGCCGAAATCCTGATTTTCAACTACATGTCTCAGGAGCAAGATGTGAAAGTTAAACTCGAAATCCGCAATCCTGATAATTCAACCCACATTCTACGAAAGATTGTTGCAGCCAAACCAAATGACGGCATAACCGCGGCATTTAACATCATTCCTCAGCAAATCGGTGATTTGGATCTGAAGGTGACTGTCCAGTGTGCTCTGGCTGCCGATCAGTTGGAGAAAACATTGACTGTCAAACCAGAAGGCGTAAGGCAGTACTACAGTTACCCCGTTTTCATTGACCTTCGCCAGTCATCGAATCTTGATTTGGTGGTGAGACTGCCTGTAGATCCGGTTGGAAAAGTTGTCGGGTCGGATAAAGTGGAAGTTCGCGTGGTCGGCGATATTTTGGGTGCAGCTATGAATAACCTGGACAAATTAATCCGACTGCCAACCGGATGCGGCGAGCAGAACATGGCCACAACGACACCGAACTTGGTTGTTGCGAAATATTTGAAACAGCTGAATCAGCTTTCCGAAACTCAGAGATTAAAACTGGTATCCAATATGCAGCTGGGATATCAACAGGAGTTAACTTTCCGGCACACTGACGGTTCGTACAGTGCATGGGGCAACTTTGATCCTATCGGCTCAACATGGCTCACCGCATATGTCGTGCGAGTGTTTTCCGAAGCAACGGAATTTGTGCCGAGCATCGAGGAAAATGTTATCAAATCAGGTGTGCGTTTTTTGATAAATCTGCAGAAAGAGGACGGTTCGTTTGAGGAAAAAGGAAAGGTCATTGACAAACAGCATCAAGGGGGTGCCTCAGCAGGAACCGCCTTGACTTCATTTACTCTTTTATCACTTCTGCAGTACCGAAACGCTAGCACAGAATCCTGGGCGCAGACTAATGCGTCCATCAGAAATGCTACCATTTTCTTGGAATCGAAACTCCAGACTTTGAGTAATGACGCTTACTCGTTGGCTATTACTGCTTATGCACTGGCAAAGGCGGGCAGCGTTAAAAGCTCTCCAGCTGTGGCTTTGCTAGAGCAGAGAATGGTTACCAACGCTTCCGTTGCTTATTGGACGACAGTGGCTTCTCTCTCAGATCAAGGAGCTGATGTGGAACATTCATATCCGACAAATGCCAAAGATATCGAAACTACCGCTTACGCGTTGCTAGCATTTTTGGCCAATAATAAATTCTCAATGGCATTGCCCATCGTTTCCTGGTTGATATCGAAACAAAATTCCGAAGGTGGCTTCGTTTCAACCGCGGTAAGAAGCTTGAAGTTTTGCTGCATTGCTTAACAAGGTTGGAAGCTGTCGGCCGATGATATCTATATTCATAATTCATAAACGAAATCTTTTGCTGACAAATACTATAAAACAATGAAAAAGTCCTCGCATTCCGCAGATTTTTGCAGCCAGTTAAAATCTCAGTATTTGCTGTGAGTTGTTTACGAGCATCTTTGTTTGGCAGGATACCGTAGTGGGTTTGACCGGACTGGCAGAATTTGCCAAAGCCTTCATCAGTTCTCCATCGATGCAAATTGACATTAACTACGATCGCAATAAGCAGACCGTGTCGCTCATTCCGGAAACCGCAGTTGTTCTGCACAATATTGAACTGGGAAAGAAACCCAGAAGTATCAATCTGAGAGCCCAAGGCAGAGGGGTTGCCATTGCTTACTTGAGCTGGACCTACCATGTCGCCAAACCAGCTGAAGATATCGCGTTTGACCTTAATGTAACAAGGGCAGCCTCGGCAACCGATTTGCGTATGGGCATCTGCAGCAGGTAATTTCAACGGCATAGGCCTACCAACGCTCACAGTAGAAGTGTACCAAAACTTTTCAGAAATTACGCGAATAATTCGATAATATATAACCAGCATCGGTTTTGTAATTGCATTGATTTAACGGCTTTTGTTGCAGATATATTCGTGAAGGCAGCAGCGGCATGGCAGTTATCGAGGTTAACGCTCTTTCCGGTTACCAATTCGACGAAGATGAGATTCGGAAGCTCGTCAAAACTGTCTCCACGCTACGAAAAACGGAAGTCTCGGATAAGGAAACAAAATTAAATCTTTATTTTGATCAGGTATTTGTTTTCAGATTAGGATTGGTTACGTCATCTCAATTCTTCGCTTAAAGGTTTTGCCAATTTTGCAGCTGGAACAGTCACCAACGTGTTTCAAGCTAACGCTGTACAGAACGTACAAAGTGAAGGACATCAAAGATCAGAGCATAGTCGTATACGATTACTACAATCCTAAAGAGCGACGAACCGTGTCGTACAATCTGTTTTAGGACCCAATCGGCTTCTTGTATCAATAAATATACGTATATGGAATTTTACAAATGGAAGGAGTGCAAAATTGTGATACCTACTTGGCGATATCTTGCAGTTTCAGTAATTGAAGTACCATGCGCTGTACTGCACCTTATGTTCCTGAATGGACACACTTTTTAAGACGTTGCTATACTGATATTACCATGTTATTAATGAATAGATTTATCATTGTGTGATGGCAGCGGCCTTTTTTAATTGATCCGTTTAAATTTAAATAAATTAATTTAATTCCAGACTTATTCCCATCATTAGACCACTTATGTATCTGTAAAATATTTAATTACGTTTATGATTAGCCATTGCAGACCGGTGTGGTCATGCAAACCTCAACCGGGGTCAAGTAAGACGGACTAACACAAAGTATACCAAACTTCCATAAGTAATTCCCAGTTTCCCATCCATACCAATAAATTGTCGGTGCCCGGTAAAAATCGCTGCAAGCTGTACGATAATGAATTGACTCAGCCATTATTAGTACTCTAATACTATTGATAATTGACAGTGCCCAGTTTCAGTATCTCTTCGTTTGATATCTGAACTCTTTACCATTTTATTGCACACCAGATATACAATCAGTTACCTGTACGAGGCCTTGATCTAGAGCCCTTAGCCTAGAGCTATCAGTGCCATTATTCCTATCAGCTAGAGCTATCAGCTGTTAGTGCCACCTCGATTGATTTTTCGGAAACTATTATGACTTTTGTTAGTAAGGAAGACCGTTTCGTAAAGATACTCTTCTGTTGTTGTTCTCAATTCACCATAAAGAATGATTCTAGAGCTCGTATTGTCAATCTTAGTGCTATTTGTAACCTACATGTTGTTGTAAGTAGTTTGATAGACTTTAAGATTTCGTTATTTTTTCTTGAGCAGGTGACGAACTACCTCAAGTAAGCGCGTTTTTTCATTTCCGGACAGCGATGTTATTTACAAGAATTCTTATTGGCGGAGAAAAGGTGTACCGGGACCGTTCCAGTATCCGTTATCCAGCAGCTTCGCTGAGTTGACGAAGGTCCGTATTACCGGTTGTAGATGTAATCTCGCGTTCGTCTGAACCTCATGATAACCTTACTGAAGTTTTCGTGTAGATTGGTCCAGCAAGGTTTGATGAAAAATGCATCCGGAAATTTGGCAATGTTTTCGGGTGAACGCACAATTGAATATACTGTATAGAATCAAGAATTATTATGTTGAACCACGAACACTAACGTTCCCGTCGAATGTAAGCGAAAATAACGAATGTTCTATATGGATGCGACTACAGATAGCTACTGTTATCTCGCGTTATGTTATTTTAATTTATTGTCTCTTGGAGCGATGCCCATAGTGTGCTATGCTAACAAACGCCTCGGTACAGGGTGTTTGAAGGATCAATGCCAGTTATTGTCATATCGGATCTTGGTATGTGCTGTGTCGCGGAATGTCTAATGCTATACAACTACGCAAACTTATACTTAATATATGTTTGTGATACTGTAGTGGCTCGCACATCTTGTACCACAGAGTTGGTGTACGGGAAAAATGTGCACCCAATATACACACTCTAACCGGGCAAAATGCACGCCTACGAAATAATGCTTGATTTGACTTCAAGATGAACTCTCCTTCTGAATCTGTCCAGTCAATCAAACATTTTCTTTAAAATTGTAATTCACCTTAGAAAACAAGCTCCGTATCTGAGAACTCGAACTGTTCTGTAGCTGCAGAATGTTGACGCTGAACGTACCCCTCACCCTGCAGGGGCACCCCAAAAACCACAACAAATCAGTGTTTGAATTCGAGCTGACAGCAAAGATTTAAGTTAATGGCTGCTTTTGAGCATAAATTTAGTTAATAATTATTAGAGCTCTAATTTTTTAATAATCAAGAAGGTTCTCCAGACCAGATGTTGAGAAACATCAGAAATTTATCCATGCACGCCAACTGCGAATCGTGCGTTTTGCCCGGTTAGAGTGTGTATGTTGGATGCACATTTTTCCCGTACACTAACTCTGTGGTACAAGATGTGCGAGCCACTACAGTACATTATTCCATCACAGAAATGCTGAAATCCATTATGGTCAAGGATTTTACCCATTTTGTTAACCGAAGAGTGAGTGTTTGCCGAGTTCCCATACTGCCATTTCTTTTTAAATGCGAGTAAATACATACATAAACTACACAGAATACAGACTTAAAAAGGTTGCAGGGTTTTCAACGAGGAAACAAATCCGTACTTAATCTAGCACTTACCAAGCTCAAAGATCAGCACTGGAAAGTACGTACGAGCACATTACAATAAAATACATTTTTCGTTGCTTGATTCTCGTATCATACAGGATGTTCGCAGTGTTGTGGCACCGACATTCACATCAGGAAAACTCCGTCTGGTATTCGTTTACTATTACAGACAAAAGATTTCGATCAGCAAATATACCGTATTTTTCTAAATGTAGATGACCGCTCTTCTGCATGAATGTTGTGAAACCTTATGCGAGAGCATAAACACCATCGCCGAAAAAGGCGCGGAAATCGAAGCCCGCAGGTACGTTATCATGACCTTTCCGTTCCTTTATAACTTTTACTGTTTGCAGATTGTATCTGCCCGCTACGCTCGACATTATAACGTCGACCTTTTTTGCCACAAAAGTGAATTCTCAGGATCCCAACAGCACATTCATGCGGCATGTGAGGAACGCCTTTGCAACCAAGATGAATCTATTGGTCTATATCGCTTGTAAGCCACGACCAAAACGCCCACGGTACCACCTGCTTATTCCAAACTGTATTCGTCTTGCAGTTTATTTCCCCAGACTTTTGCCACTAGCCGAAAAACTGGGCATGCAAACTAGCAATAAGGCCAGCACCGACTACTTCGTCGACAGTATTAAGGAAATTATTCGAATGCGCCTGGAAACAAAAGTTGGTATTAACTATTTACGAATTACGAGTACATACGCGCACAATCGAAGTCCGTAAACCACTGCTGTACCGAACAGTGTCTTATAAATTCTGCTGTGCTTGTATTTAAAGGATCAGTCTAGAAAAGACTTTCTGCAACTCATGCTCAATTCCGTAGAAGGCGGCAATGAGTTCTCAAACACCATAAAGACCTCTCTGGACACCGATTTAACCGACACCTCTTCCAATCACCTGTCCCAAGGTCAACCGGAACAGTCGACAAACTATAAAATAACAATCGAGGTAGATCTCAGGAATGCGTACCTGAAATGCCATGCGAAGCGTACGCAGAAGCTGTTTTTGCAGGAATTAGTCGCCCAGTCGGTTATATTTCTCATGGCTGGTTACGAAACCACAGCGTCCACGTTGGCATTCTTAACACACTCTTTGGCAGTGCATCCCGGAATTCAGGAACGGCTTCGTCAAGAGATCTTGGAAGTAGTTGGGGATAGTGACACGGTCACTTATGACCACTTAAGCCAGATGGAGTATTTGGACTGCTGCGTTAATGAGACACTGCGTATGTATCCACCGGCAGTGCGCACGGAGCGACAGTGCAATACAACCTGGACTTACAACGGAGTGACCGTTGAAAAAGGAGACATTGTGGCCATTCCGATTTATGCCATACACCACGATCCCGCATATTGGCCGGATCCCGAGCAGTTTAATCCCGATAGGTTAGCCACAGTTTGAGATAACACGATTTATACCTTCTCAGTCTAAGCAATCATGCTCGTATAAAAGAAATACAACTATCTTCTTTAGACTATGAAATGTGCCAACGCTAACGTGAAGATTCATAACGGGGAACTGAAATTTAAGGTGCTAACCGTGCTATGGTTATCGCAGGTTCCTTGCTAAAAATAAGCACCGTATCATGCCATATAGCTTCCAAGCGTTTGGCCAAGGTCCGCGCAACTGTATCGGAATGCGTAAGTGTTTGGCGCTAGTTAGCAGTAAATGCTATACTTCAAGAAGTACTGCTCCTTCATGTTTGCTGCCTTCCTGCCAATCGAAATATGTGCATTCGCTGTAATTTGTAAATACTAATGTAGCGGTATATTAAGCGTCGCATATACGAGTAGTGGCATCATCGAGCATTTTGATTATTTAGGCTTTGCTTATTTTGATATTAAAGTGATGATGGCATCTACCCTGCCCAAATTCCGATTTGAACGATCTTCCCGCACAGAGGTGAGACGAACGCCACAGTACTGCGTTGATTGCCAGATGGTTATCAAGTCTGGCTCTGTTTATTAGGAACCACTAACTTTCGAAACCATCGGTCTGCTGCGTGCAAAAAACGGATTATGGGTCAACGTGGAGAAGCTTTAGGAGCAATACGCTATATACATGTACAATACGTTTATGTACAGTAGTACGGTATACTTCTATCATTTATACGTACCCTCGTATTTATACGTATATTTATTTATACTTATTCGTACTCTCTGTGTGCACAATTCATGCAAACAGTAGAAATATTGTATCTGCACGGTGAGCAGTGAATGCAATAATGCTGAAGTATTGTACATCCACATGTATCTACGTAATAGCTCTGAATCCCCACGAACATTGTTATTACAATTCTTATGATGGGACCTGAAGCGTTGAACTTCAGCGCTCCAGGTAGCTGCGAAATTTCGCCATCGTTTCACAAAACAATTACAGATGTTTTTTACTGTACAGATAGATGTCTTTTACAATAAGCAAAATTGTTGGGCATCCGGATTCAAAATTCAACAAAATATTTCATTAAGCAGAAATTTTCACTCGTAGTTGCCCGTTTTCATGTATGCTTATATTAATATTAGCATCCCGCTGGTAGTGGATTGCACTTGCGTATAGAGAATGCGTAATAATAAGCGTTTTACGAGTTCCAAATGCAAAAGCAGATAGTCCGAAACTGATGCTTTGTTCTTCAAAAGACAGCAACAAGTCGACACGTGCGCATTAACTAGTTCCGTCTAATGTTCTAAACCAATTATTGGTACCGGTTTTCCTGATCTGTTAGATAGTCATCTTGTATAAATCAGTGATTTCTCCGAGCTTTGTATCTCGAAGGCATAACTCGAAGTAAATGTATAAATGCATGAGAACGTTAATAATGACTTATAAAACGAATTTTTAGACCTCTGTTTTGGCCTGTGTGCAAATAATAAAACGAGAAGTCGTTAATCATCAGGCTGCACCTGTTTTTTGTCTCATATGTAACACATCCGCGTAACGCGGTGGACAGTTTTTCTTGGGTTAAACGGAAAAAATGCATCGCACAATTTTGTTAACATTGGCAATATGTTCTGGCTACGGAAATGCTTATATCCGTTATACGATTATTGGTCCGAAAAGTGTACAGTCAAATACCACGTTTCCAATTTCCATACTGTGTGAAAATGCCACTTCTGACGTTAAAGTGGATGTCACGGTTCGTCCCTACGAGTCACCCAAGTGGGCATGGGGAAATGGTTCCTATCCGGGCCAATTTATGTTCCCCAAATCATTCACCTTAAAACTGAATCAACTAACACGTTTGGAAATTGACGTGAGTACAAATTGTAGACATTCTTAACTTAGTTAGTAGATATGCCGGTTCAAAAAAACAGAATCAACATCGCAAGCGTATTGCGCTGATTAACATGTTATTACATAATTACATAAAGATATTACCGCTGCAATCTTGGATGTTTTCGGTCTTTTCCTTGATAGATCCCTGATTTATCACAGTATCCAGATACAGGAAACCGTTTAGGACTTTCGATTAACGGGTCAGATTCGACCGATACTTTCTATCGATCTTACGAGTGGTCAATCGGCGTCCGCCAACCGGCGCCAGTGGACGACAAGCCGTTAGCTTTTATTCAAACCGACCAGCCGTTGTACAAAGCCAAAGACACGGTAGGCTTCCGAATCGTCACTGTCAATCGGCAACTGCACCCCGTTCGAATACCTTTAACCGTGCAGATACTGGTAGGTAACAGTGCCCTGCGGGACAACAGTTTGATAGCTGTTTCAACAGCTTGATCTGAATTAACTGTAAAATTTATTATGCAGGATCCCCAAAACAACATTGTTAAGCAATACAGCAATATTTCTGACACCGCTGGTAATGCGTTACCATGACCCATGCATCGCGGCATATTCTAAACTTATACTGCCTATTTAATTTAACACGAAGCGTTTACACTTTACAGTGACAGGATATTTTTCTGGAGATCTACTGCTCTCCTCCGAACCGCTATTGGGCTCGTGGACAATCGAAGCGCGCACGTCAGTTTCCCAAAACGTTATTGGAAAGAAGCAGTTTTCGGTTGATGAATACGGTAAACTGCGTTTTGCAATCACATCACCTAACTTTATTAATCTTCTCTATCAGCTGTTTCATCTTTATCAGTTTTGCCCAGATTCGATGTTAAAATACTTTCGCTTCCGACGTATGTGACACCATCGGATACGGTGCTGACCTTCTCCATCGAAGCCAAGTACGTTAGATTTTTAAATGCTTCCCATAGTTGTAATTCACGTTGGAATAGTTGGGTTTTGCATTTGCTGATATGTTGCGGAAGTCTACTTGTCTAAATATTCAGACAGTGCAAGAATGCAATGTGGGATTATACATACATTTCAGTCCTGCAATATTATTAACAAGATCCGCTTGAACACCCTTTTGAACGGTCAGCCGGTGGTTATTGAAAGTCTTCTAAACTTGTTGCAGTTATACCTTTGGCGAGCCCGTAAAAGGTCAACTCGATGCAGTATGGAAGCGCAGCTGGCTATATTACGAAAAAACAACTGGAAGGAATATTTCGGTGAACGTAAGAGGACGTTAGTTTTGTTGCTCTGAAACATTATGTACTGATAGAGAGTTTCGGTTGAGTAATGGAAGAACTTAAAGAGTTTATTTTAAGAACATACATTTTGGTAAACCGATTTTGCCCAAACGTTAATAATCTAAAAATAATCTGTATTAATACAACAGTGAGACTTCTCTTCCACAGGATTTTAATGGACGATCAGTCGTTACTCTAAATATTACTAACGCCGTTCATGCTTATGGTGATTACGACTCCGACGACAAACTAATGGTCAGTGTTAATTTCACGGAAACACTGACTGGACAATCCAAGGTGGTCACCGCAAGCATTCCGATCCGTACAAGAGCGTACAAAGTAGAAATACTGGACAATGCCGGCACATTTATACCGGGATTTCCCTATGCTTTCCGTGCACGGGTCAGCGATCTCGATGGACGTCCGCTTTCTCCCAGCACAAAGCCGATTAAAATCGGTTACACACTGTACGACAAACGGGATAAGCATCGAGCAAAGCGCATATATCTGCGCAGCAATTTCAGCTCGCTAGATCTGGCAAACAGTATGGACTTGATGGGCGGCACGCGCGTGATTCATACCAAACTCAGACGGGTATAAATTATTAGAAATTCTTTTAAATTATTTTAGTAAGTATTATAAATTATCAACATTTAGCTAGCGCACGATGTAAGACAAATCGGCCAGTTGGTCGGCGGTTCAGAAGGTTAACAAGTAATCAATACGCAGAGCGCAACAGCACATCTAGTGCGCAGAAGTCGCCAGCTTCGGATTCGAGCAGAAAAGCTTTTGTTCGCGCCTTATACGTAAACGCGAAGCAGTGACCTTTCTGTCCTACACTGTACTTACTTTACATCCACCCACGCTGAAAACTGTGCATCTTTTCTCGTAGTTAAATCGTCCACGGTCTGACGATCAGCCGTACAACGAAGTTCTCACTTTGCCAGTTCCCCCAAATGGCCTTGTCGATGTGATAGTTCCAATCACAAATGATACTCGTCGAATTGAGGTTAAAGTAAAATATATGGACGACAGCACAACATTTACGACAATGGGAAGAGAATCTCCAAGCGGCAGTTTTCTGGATATCAAGCCACTAACGCCTGATATGAGAAAGGGAAAAACAGTCACTTTTGGAGTCAACATGACAACCAGAACAAACGAAACAATACAACTTATCGTAAGATTTTATTAATATTGTGATTGATTGTCCGTTTTTGTTGCTAATAATATTATTAAGACTTTCGAACAGCAGGCAATGTGCTTTACAACAAGTCTTCTGACCACTTTCAGCTGCAGTCCACCTCGAACGTTAGTTTCCTGTGGACCAATTCAACTTCAGAACCGGGCCGATCTATATCGATTTCTGTGCCGCTTTCGGATTTCTTTGGTTCGAATGGGCGTCTTATAGCTTATTACGTCCGTGATGACGGTGAATTCGTTGGGAACATCTTTATCATATCTGTATCCTCTCTGACGACCATAAACGAGGTGGGACACCAAAGGCCTTAAAGGTAATTTAACCAATTAACGGTATTGTAAATGTGCAGGTCAATATCTCTGCCGAAGCCAAAAGCGGATTAGGGTACGTTCAGCCCAATGAGGAGGCAGTGTTCAAAGCCAAGACTAGTCCTTCGTCATTTGTCGCCTTTTTGGCTGTGGATGAAAGTCTGCTGTTGCTGAAAACCGGCAACGATATTTCAACAGAAGAGGTAGATACATGTCATCTCTTTAGCTTTGTAACCCGCATTACAGAACGAAGAGTATGCATTTGAAAGTTGAAAAGTTGAAAGGCGCCGTTCGTTGTAACTATATCATGTTACCAAAATTTAGTAGGTATTACTTGTTTTACGGTCTCAGCAGAAATTTGCCGCTGTCAGTTTTCTTACGGAATTAAATCGTGCTTTCAGATAAATAAAGCCGTTGGAAACGTAAAACCCAAGCCAGAGCAATCAGATACGTATTCCGTAGACGACATTTTCAAGGTAAAGGTTCTGTCATTTTGTCCGAAATGTGTAGCTAACACGCTCGCTTGGTTCTACTAGAAAAATCCCTCTGAATCTGATCTGTTCATCTTGACGAACAACGTTTTCCCCTCATCAAGAGAAGGACCAGAAATTTATTATTCGGCCATGTTTAGCAATGCTTTGTTTGGTGAGTTAATCAAACGACTAGAGTCGTTTTCATAGTAAGCACAGAAAACTATTAACTGCACTTTTGGTAGAAGACTTTGTTGGTGGGGCATCTCCCGGAAGGTTTCCATCATCGTTTACCAAAAATGAGGATTCTGCAAATAACCTGCAACCTCCAGCAAAAAACCGAAAAGATTTTCGACAGAGTTTCCTTTTCGAAACGGCAACATCCAAGTATGTTCATGCGAATAATTCCATGATTACAGGGTGGAAATTAAAATACTGAAGTTACCTTAACCGCATTGTTTTTACGGAACCGGAATCTTTGCACGAAATAAAAGGTTTCATTAAGAACTGAAACTTGTTGAAATTTCGCAGTGCGGATGGTACGGCAGAAATACAATCCAAAGTACCAGATGCAGTAACCACTTGGAAAATAACAGCTTTCAGTCTGAGTAATACAAGCGGGCTTGGGCTGACCCAAATTCCGGCAAAGGTGCGTAGTTGTACTTGTGATACTATTACGTCAAAACGACAAGGTAACTAGTACTGTCAAATGCTTAACTGATGGAGGAAATTTTCTGCAGCTCAAAGTATTCCAACCCTTTTTTGTGGTGCTCAACCTCCCGTTCAGTATCGTGCGCTATGAAAACCTAACGGCAGAAGTCCTCGTATTCAATTACATGTCACAGCAACAGGAAGTTACAGTCCAGCTGCAGATCCGTAATCCTGACAACACAACCAGTGAGCTGAAACAGAATATAACTGCCAAACCGGGCGACGGAGTGACCGCCACATTCAACGTAATCCCTCAACAAATTGGCGATTTGAGGCTGAAAGTGACTGCTCGGTCAGCATTCGCTGCGGATCAGCTGGAAAAAACGCTTCCGGTTAAACCGGAAGGCGTGAAGCAGTATTACAGTCGACCAGTTTTTGTTGACCTCCGTCAATCGTCCAATCTGGAGCTGCCACTGACGCTGCCTTCGGATCCGGCTGGGAAAGTCGCCGGGTCAGATAAAGTAGAAATCAAAGTGGTCGGCGATATTTTGGGTGCTGCTATGAATAACCTGGACAAACTGATCCGACTGCCAACCGGATGCGGTGAACAAAACATGGCCATAACCACACCGAACTTGGTTGTTGCGAAATACTTGAAACAGCTGAATCAGCTTTCCGAAACTCAGAGATCAAAACTGGTATCCAATATGCAGCTGGGATATCAACGAGAATTAACCTACCGTCACACTGATAATTCCTACAGTGCTTGGGGAAAAGCTGATCCGATTGGCTCGACATGGCTCACCGCTTATGTTGCTCGAGTATTTTCCGAAGCAACGGAATTTGTGCCCATCATCGAAGACGATGTTGTACAATCAGCGGTACGCTTTTTAATCCATCAGCAAAAGGAAGGCGGTTCGTTCGAGGAAAAAGGGAAGGTCATAGACAAACAGCATCAAGGTGGGGCTTCTGCGGGAGTAGCTTTGACGGCATTTACTCTCTTATCGATTCTACAATATCAAGAGTCTGGTAACGATTCAACGAATCAGTTGGCGGCTTCGAAAGACAACGCTACTGCTTTCTTGGAATCCAGGCTACCAACACTGACCAACGATTCGTACACTTTGGCTATCACGGCATACGCTCTGGCAAAAACAAAGAGCGGTAAAAGCGCGTTAGCTCTGGATTTACTCGAGCAGAAAATGATCAAAAACACTTCTGCCGCCTACTGGGCGACTGTCGCGTCTCTTTCCGATCAAGGGGCTGACGTTGAACATTCCTATCCGACAAACGCCAAAGATGTTGAAGCTACGGCGTATGCACTCCTGGCGTTCTTGGCTAATAACAAGTTCGCATCCTCTCTGCCCATTGTCTCTTGGTTAATCTCCAAGCAAAACGCTGAAGGTGGATTTGTATCGACACAGGTACGAAACCAAAAGGCGATGCACGCAAAGTGACCTTTATACGTAGATAACTGCAGCTTCCACCATACATGTTCAATTAACAAGCACAAAAACCATGAGATGCTGTCCACAGGTGACAACAAGATTACTATTGTAACGAGGACAGCCAGTTGTTAAAAGTGCAGTTTAACAATAAACAATCTAATTAGTTAAATATCTGTGAGTTGCATTTGTCTTCTAATGTATTAGCAACTATGAAATGTCATCAATTCTTTATGTTCGTTAACAAGTTCAGTTTACAGGATACGATTGTATGTTACAGGATACCGTTGTCGGGCTAACCGCTTTAGCGGAATTTGCCAAAGCATTCATTAATCCGCCATCCATGCAAATCGACATTAACTACGACCAAAATAAAAAGAACGTGTCGCTTACCCCAGATTCCTCGGTTGTCCTGCAGACCGTGGAGCTGCAAAATAAACCAAAATCGGTTACTTTAAAAGCGCAAGGCAGAGGATTGGCGATAACGTACTTAAGCTGGACATATTACGTCGCCAAACCGGCTGAAGATGTTGCATTTGACCTTGATGTTACCAAGACGACTTCTAACGCCGATCTACGCATGTCTATTTGTAGCAGGTAAGGCGCTTTTTCAATTTTATATCCACAAAACTAATGTCTTTTCTTGCAGATACGTTCGTGAAGGCAAGAGTAGCATGGCGGTCATTGAAATAAATACGCTTTCCGGTTATCAGTTTGATGAAGATGAAATTCGAAAACTAGTCAAGAGTGTTCGCACTCTACGCAAAACCGAAATAGAAAACAAGGAAACCAAGTTAAATCTGTACTTTGATCAGGTGGGTGGACAAAATCTTTACTTGTTAGGCACGGTTTCGTATCTAGCTTGATCACCATTGTGTTGAAGTTACAAATCTTATTTTTGCTTTGCAGCTGGAAGAATCTCCAACGTGCTTCAAAATAACTATGTACCGAATTTATAAGGTAGCGGACATTAAAGACCAGAGTATTGTGGTTTACGATTATTACAATCCCAAAGAACGACGGACGGTCTCATACAGTCTTTCCTAACCGAAAAGTGTTTTTGGTTTTCGAACACTATTACGAAAGAAACACAAATTTGTGCCTAGTGAACTGTTACATTGAAATTGCTTGATTTCTGAAGTATTACAACGCCGCTACGCCTGATACATCACAGTTTGTCAATCTGTCTAACTGGGAGTATTAAAATTAATATAAACGGTCAAAAACAATTGGGATATGCACATTTTACGAAATAAAAATATTATGGAATAAAAATATAATGGAATATAACATACAGAGTCGGTAGGCTGTGTAAAACTACTAAAGTTTACTACGGTCTCCAAACTGCTAATGCTTTAATTTGTCTAAAAGGATATTATGATAACTACAGAAAAAAATTTATAAATTCGGTTACATTAACAAACTAAGATCCAGAACACTGGAACGATACAATGCAGTCTTTTTCGGGATTCGATGAAACTTGATCAATATTTTATAGAACTTCTGCTCTAGACTTTGAACTGGGAATTTCCGAGCTATCGTTTCAGATACTCAAAATCATTAATTAAAGTCACAGAAATGGAAAATTTATTACCTACCGTAACTTAGAATTCAGATATACCTAATAATTACTAAGGGCACTGGATACTTCGTACCCCACATTTTGATTGCTGGCGGCTTTAGGCTTTCATTCGAATGTTGCGCCCACGTACTTGATTTAGGCTTACCATACCGTGTATTGTACAGTGCATGCAATCAGTGAATTACGTAATTCATTTTCCTCTGTTGGCTTAGGCTTTTTCGTTACAATCAATGCAGTGTATTCCGCGAAAAATTGACAACTAGATATCACATGTACAGTCGGAGTGTAAGACAGGAATTCCATACGTACTCGTGTATACAAATTAATAGGCGGCATATTCACAAGAGAAGACTCACTGGAGATCCCATGGTTATCCAACTGTTATTTGAGACATACCACATTAATTAAAATGTAACATCCTATATTAATTACATCTCGCTCCCAAGCCAACAGCATGGATTAGCCTGTTTGGGTACATGCTGGACCACCACCACTTAGCTTAATGAATATGCAGATTTTCTTCCATTAATTTTCTAAATGTACCATAGAATTTAGAATTTGCCAATATTTGAGCGGTTTCAACATTCCGATTTAACGCGGTCATTTCCAGTGCCTATTATATACAAAGCAGACGTTTTTGGTGCAATCTGTGTCAGTATTATGGCAGACCTTTGGTGGTTTTGATAGCCTATGGCACAGCGCGCAAAACTAAAGCCCAACTTTTTTTTTAACATGATCAAGAAACATCATTCCTGCAGAATGTGTGCACTTTGTATGCGAGCTTTAAAGCCGGTTGCAAACAGATTACCTAGCTGGAAATATTGGATGTAAGACTGTGCAGCTTTTTATCGTAAACTGTAAATAACGAACCTGTTGAGAATTTACTCGCGTCTTTGAGTTTTTGACCACTATGAATACCACTCTGAATAGCAATCAAAACGAATCTGACAGTCCCTTTCCCGCCCGGATCGCCTACCGTAGCACCTTATCTGCCTGGTTTTATGTGAATTTGACTGTTTCCTTTTTCGAAGCTCTGGTAACCATCCTTATAGCTTTATCTATCATCGTCCAGCCAGATATCCGACGCAAGCGATCACACCTCCAGGCGTTACACCTCCTCGCCATTGAGCTCTTCATGACCGGCATCCTACATCCCATTTTTATCGTAACTGACACATTTGTTACCTTGCAGCTCTCCCTCAAAGGCTGCCGCACCATGTTCGTAATCAACATGCTGTGCATCTTCGGAGGCAATTATGCCACGCTGCTCCTCTGCGTCAACCGCATTATGGCGATCATCTGCCCTCACGTTTACGCGCGCTATTTGTCGAAAACAACGGTCGCCGTGGCGACTTGTCTGTTAAACTGGATAGTAACCACGGCCGTCACCGTACCCGTTATTGATCCGTGGTCCATGGAGTTCTATCATGTTCAGCCGTGGGGATTGTGTGGTTTGCGGGGACGCTCAGCGGTCAGCCGGCGGCAGCACCAGTTCCTCGTGGCATTTATCGGCGTCCTGCCGGCGTTCTGTGTGCTGATGCTGTACGCAGTTTTAGCCGGGGTCATTGGGATGCGAGGCTGTCTAGCCCAACGGACCATTGCGCCGAATGAGGAGCAGCCGCGGTCTGTACCGTCCGTTAACCAGTACAAGAAACGGTTGGTAATGGCGCGGATAATGTTCTTGTCGTCCGTGTGGTATATTGTGTGCTTTATACCGAGGATTCTCATTCCGACTTACTTTGACCGTTGGTACCAGCAAAATCCGCCGGCTCAACTGTGGCTGAGGACGTTGTATTTCATGGCATACGCTGGCACGCCGGTAAGTACCAGGGATTTGTTTATTATTACGTATAAGCTGTTGTGTATGTGGTATGGTGACCAGTATTCTCCGCAAAAAAATAGTCATGAATTTTGAAAATTTGCAGATTTGTATGCTTCTTCTGTGCAAACCGTATAGAGAAGGAATTCGTAAGTGTGGGATAGTAATGAAAGCGCTCTTTTAACTAAAACGGAAGTAGAACATCATTATCACATTACCAAATGCCATATAACCGGTATGGGCTCCCCGGAAATGGAAGCCGGCGGCTAACTGCATTGAATGCATAACACCATAATTTATTTACCCTTTGAATTTCTCATTTTATCCCGGCAAGATTACAGAATATCTTGTGGAGAAAATTGCAACTCTACTTTCACCGAGAGAACGAGCGATTCCGTATTAATTTTATTGATTTAAAATGGCCTGACTATGCGGGAGCTGGATTCCGCAATGCCATTCAACTCATTGCAGCATAGCATGCCCAGAAAATCCTAAACCAACCAACACCAAAACGGTAACACTTGAGCTCCAGTTTGTCGCGACCGGAATGGAAGGCAAATCAACAACATATTAATTTTTTATAAATTTAGTATTTCCAGTTGAATGTTTCCTGTTTCAGTACAACTACAGACTGTATGTTGCATGAACCTAAATGTGTTTCTTGTGAACATGGAGCCACCAACTGATAGGGTACGACAGAGAATCAAAATTGAACTAACCTAATTAAAACGATTGCTTAAGTAGGAACAACAAGAAAGTTTGATTTATTTTAAATAAACCAAAGGATGGAATCCATCAGCTGCTACTTGCGATTATAGTCCACGAGGTGCAGCAGCTGGTCCATATTGGCCTTTTATTTCAGCATGAGATCGGTAAGGAACTTTGGATATGGACATGTAGTAAAACGTCGGGCATTCGCTTTTCTATATAAACCGCTCCACAACCCTGTTTGCTTTTAAATTATCCGCTGAATTTCTTGGCGAGCGATTAGGACTGTCTGCTAAACGGAGCGTCTCCATACTCGTAAAAATTTTACTATTGGTCATCCGGATCGTCCGAGCGACTCTTGTATGCAGCATGCGGCATTGTTCCCGAAACTTCGAGCTGGACGCATAGAGGACAAAGAAAGAGACAGAGTAATTACTCAAATGGAGAATACTGACGATGGGCCTGGCACGGCTCTCGTGGGTATTGGTTAAATGCAGTGTACAGAATGGAGGACGACTGGCGATGCGCATGCACTGCAGGATAACATTCGGCAACTGGGTGACCATGTAAAGGGCCACACTGGCCATCAGGATAAGATTCGAGGTGCGCGTCGACGATTCCTTAATACTGCACATCATCGTAGTCTTTATATTGCGCCGATGTCGAATTACCACACACAGCAACGCTATGTCGAGAATGAGCAGTAGCAACCATTTGGCGATCCACATTCCCATCTGCGAAATTTCATAGACAGTTTAAAGTTAACCAAACGAAGCCGGTAAATACCCATACTAAAACTATTTGTACATGGTTAAAATAATAATCATGTTCAAATAGTTATGTTTTAGTACTGGTATAAAAAAGGTCACGAACTTCGGCTGTTCCCTGCAGCGTAAGCCATCTTCCTAATGGCAGCGGTAGAATTTCCTGCATGGCTTCGGTGGAATTGGAGGAGTACGGCAGCCAGTAGTAATACGTCGGCAGATACGATACCGCAAATAATACTGCCAGGATTAACAGGACGCCTTCGATCAGCAACGTGCGCCGCCAAGCAGAGGAATCTGTCATAGCGCGCGCAACGGATAACGATTGTGTCGTCACCAACAGACGTTCAACTGAAAACACGATCAGTGTCCTATAAAAGCACCGAATTTTAGCAGACGTTACAGGTTCATAGTGACAGTAATCACGGTAACAATAACAGTAATATAATCACAGTAATATTAGTATTACGTCTAAATATTTTATTTATTCCAGATTTAAATTCAATATACTCAAAGAAAAGAAAGAAAATACTAAATTTGAATTGTTGAAAGAAAATACTCAAATTTTTGCGCAATTAAACATTTCTCAATAAAACAATAGTGTCAAGCTCCATAAACAAAATTTAACTTTAGCAAGATTTCTGAGCTTTTGATACGCAATTCGCAAATCAGATCTACCTTGGCTTAACAGATCAGTAAGCGGACTACGAGAACAAGTTGTTCGAAAGAGACGCCTGGGGGCGACATTAAACACCTTGCTCATGATGTACAATAATTTTGTATTTTATGTCTACAATGAATAATAAAAAAATTAAAAGAGATCAGCATTATTATTAATACATGCATACCAGTCCACGAATTCAATAGCCGCTTCGTTCCAGAAAACTCCAAATCCCTTATAATTCAAAGCCAGGTCGATCACATTTTCCACTTCGTCGGAAAAGTTGGTACCATTTCGGTATTCGTTTAGTATCACTTGAGTGAGGTATTCCGGTAATGTGGACCACCTACAGCCGTAATTTTAGCATTAGAAAATATGTTTTGACAAAGCATAATTATATAAATCCAATTTCCAGATAAACAGCTACACTCGTAGCATAATTATGTAAACCTCTGAAAATAAAGACGTTTCACTTCCATTGTGGTAATTTAAACAGAATTTTTTATTTTGCCTCTTGTGTCTTTTTTCGTAGATTTTTCGATTTACGTATAATATGCTGTTCTTTATCTTTACAAATGCAAGTTGTAACCACTTTAAAAGGCAACAAAAAATATGTGGACCAGCCCGGTACCCACCGGTGGGATGGATAAAGAGATTTCATATACCTGCTTGTTAATACGGTAATTATACACGATTGTACAATAATACGCTGGAGCAGCTGTTTCATTGTAAATTCTTCTGATAGAACAATTACGTTTTTCAATATTATGTTTTTCTTTTTTTGTTCAAATCAGATTTTTTCACCAGTCTAACAGTTTTTTCCTGCACACGTCATTCTTATAATTATGTTTTCCTGCATACTTACAATATGCACAAGCATCCAAATGCGGAACAAATCATATAAACCGAGGTTGATGTTTTGCGACTAGTCTCATCTTTTAATCGAGCAGCAATAATGAAAATACTTCCCACAGTACAGAGCAGCAACAAAAACGGATAAAGTACCAAGTATACATAGATGGTCGAATTATTGTCAACATTTTCATTCACTCCCGTTCCGTTGATGTCTATACCCACAGCGTCGCTCCAATCACAACTTTTATTGTCCGGCATTTTGCATGCAGATATATTATTTTGCAAATACAGGTTATATTAGTTATACCATCGCTCTTCATCTATCATCACGAGCACCCTATACTTTTCCGAATGGGGTCAGTGTGAAAAAAGTCAAGAGATAGAGTTTGGATTTAAGCAGACAGTTGAGTCCGATAGTAGTTGTAAGCGCGAGATTCCGTCTCGGCATATACGCGTTCTCCACGTGACCTTGGTATGTTACCATATGCTTCTTCGCTTTTCACGATTGCCCTGCGGGCGTGTGAAACGCTTGCAATTGTGTGCCGATCGCAGACCAGTTATTAATATTTAGACTTTTTCAGCAGTAAATCTTAATTTATAGTTTTTGCTGCATAATTTATAAGCTTCAAATTCAAATCGTCAACCCAACCGATTACCCTCACTGCAGAAGCGCATTACTCAAAATTCAGATTGGCTCATATGCATCGAGTCAGAAATACGCTAAACCATAGCTGTGCTGGAAGCCGGTGGGACCGATTGGGGCGTTTTGTGGGAATATTCAACAAGCAATGATAATTAACAAGACATTCAACAAGTACTTAACGAACTCAGGAAAACTGAAGTACATAAATTATATTAATTATAACCGGTTGCCATTTCCCTTCAAAAGCGTTTGGGCAACTTTCCAAATATTCCTTCATCACCGTATTTCATGGCTGTAAGATATACCTAGAGTAGGAAGTTAGGAGCAACACTGAAACTTTTGCAAGCATTTTTACGCTTCGCTTTTGAGCTGTTGCACAATCACCAATTTTAAAGAAAAGAAGTTTTGTTAATACAGTAATCTGTGCGAGATAGCCGGTCAGTGTTGAAAAATCTCATTAACTGCACTGCAGCATAAATTCCAACTTCCCAGTTCCTTTGAACGACTTTTCGCTGGCGTCATTGTGCCCACGGACACCATTTTGTGTGACTCATTCAGTCAATGCACATCGCTTGTTTTTACGTGACAGAGCACAGTTATGAACTACTGTACAGCATATAAGTACAACAAGCAGAATTTGTTATACGGTTAGCCACAGCTGCAATGAGCCTACGGGCTTCGATTTTCCACGTCAAATTCATCGTCACATCAAAATTAATCATTGCTTCAAATGATTAAAACATTGGTTTACAATATGGAGCAAAACGAAATGTGATTTAATCAAAGTCGAAAAACAATCAAGAAAATTCATAAACGAAGCCATGCACGAATGAAGCTGATACTGCTAACTGCTGGCACAAATCGAAATGTATTCTGTACATCCCTTCTTATCGCTCCAGAAGAAGTGAAATTGTTATTACTATAAACTATAAACATGGAAATTCTCAGAATTAAACGTTGATAACGCAGCTTTTAGAAGCCAGAGGATGAAGCATTTACTAAGTTGTAAAGATCCTCTTATTCGGAAATACTGCACCAGTGTTATTTTTTAAAGTTTTCGTAAGTTTATTCTAAAATTGCCGGTTGCTGATCCTACATTCAAAAGCTACCCGTATTTGAGCAGTAAAATACATAGTACGTAACATTTTTTGGTGTACATTTTTCATGATGGGATGTTGCTCAGGCTCTTGGACACAATGGAAGCCATTGATTTTACCGTGAATAATCGCGACAGTGAGTTCTTGGCTTCCAGCGCCGGGTCGGCTACGCTGCCCCACAGCACGCGGCATTGCCGGCGAAATTTCGGACTGGACAGGAAGTAGACGAAAAATGTCACGGAATAATTACTCCATTGCAGAATGCCCACAAACAAACCGGCATGGGACAATTGCTCATTGGTCAACGACAAGCTGTTAAATGGCTCCCGGCTGGCCATCTTTAGGCATTCCAGGATGACATACGGTAGCTGCGTCAACGTGTATACGGTCAGACTGGCCAGGACGATGATGTTGGCATTGCGCGTCGAACACCGCTTGCTCATCTTCACGGAGACATTAATGGCTACTCGATGTTTCCAGAGAACGACCACAAGAGCGCTGTCAAAGATTAGAAGCAGTATCCATTTCGCAAAACAGAGCACCGTCTGTGACAACCGGAAAATTTATTATAATAATGCAAATAAATTATTTTGGTATTTACAGTTGCCTGGAAATATAACTTGCGTACCTAGCAAGATAAAATACGTACAGAGTACTATAATTTATTCGTACTAAAAAATATGCACTTTTCCTGCTTATTTGTAAGTATGTATTTTCTCTTGTAAAGGTAAGTATTTCTTAAAACCGTACTTCATTCTGAAATATTGCTATGTGTTTCATAAAAAGTAATATTTTTAGAAATGTGTCGTACGGCGCACGTACCTCGGCACCGATCTGCCAATGGTACCAGCGTCTTAAAGAGGGCGTCAGCGAGTCCTGGTAGTTCAGTGTAGAATCGCGGAAGTACGCGTAAAAGTAGTAGTAGGTCACCAGGTAGGACAAGGAAAACAGCATGGCCAGGATGAAGATGCAACCTTCTTTTGCCAGTGTTCTCCGCCAAGCAATAGCATCGGTTCGTGCTAGGGCAGCCGACAACGGACGTACCGCAACCAGTAAACGTTCAATGGAGAATACGACAACCGTCCTGCCAGGGCAATAAAGATTACTTAATTTTCGCATTGGTCAGTACGGAAAATAAACCCACCAGTCGACGAACTCTTTTGCGGTTTCTTGCCAAAACGCCCCAAATCCTTTGTACGCAACAAGTGTGTCATCGGCGACACTGCCGTCTATAGCCGAAATATTGGCTGTATTTGCATAATTGTCGGCTAGCGTTGTAAGATAATCCGGCATTATTGACCACCTGCAAAATAATGCGTTACATTGACGACAAAATGCCGAAACAGTTACCTTGTGGCTCTAAATTAGCGGCTTAGAAACCCATTAGGAAATCTTATATCTGAGTTGCAAACATTTCATGTGTAAATAACCTGAATTATTTTCATTGTATCCGATACTTTTTATGTAGGAATGTACTTAATACTCTAATATGCCAATTCTGTGGCGAGTTTTCTATTAACATTAAGAAAATGATCAATATTACGCGCGGCCTCCCCACAGCCTGGAGATCTCTCTACCAAAAACTTCTGAAAAAATCTGACACCACAGTTACATCGGCCATGGTCCAGAACTGCGTCACATGACTTTTGTTTTTGAATACGTCCGATCAGAATCGTGCCGGCACGATGCCGCAAACGATCCCCCCAGTTTCAAGGTGACCTTGAAACTTTGAAAAATCTTGCCTGGATACAATACGCAACATAAATTATTAATTACGCAAATTAAACGGAATAAATTGAACTTATTTTCGTACAGCACCTACCACAAAATTAAGTAATCACAAGTTAGCCTATCGATTTTCGTTGTCGGCACATTTGTAATATAATGGTTGGTCTAAACCACACGAACATCGGGCTGTTTGATTTTGGCAGGACCACTCTTCTAAACAATTGCTAAAAGCAAAGAGCCGCATTTATTGTTTTAAGGTGAGTGAGTGGCCGAGATACCCTCACTCACCAGCGAGCGAAATCGCTAATTGAGTGCGTGAGTTACCGAGCTACCACTGTTGTCTATTGAGCAAAATCGCTAATTGACATAGCGAGTGACCGAGCTACCAGCACTATCTAGTGCTCAAAACGCTACGTGAATTTGTAACCGAGCTATTCATTGATTCGGGCCCTGGATTACAAGAAACGCGGAGGCGAAGCCGCACCTGCTTCTTCTAAGCTAACGCTAACGCTAGCTAGCTTCTATGACCAAGCTAGCGCTGCTTTCCAGTGTACGGAACCCGTTAGGTGAACAAGTGACCGAGCTACCACTACTGTCCAATGCACAGAGCCCGTTAGGTGACCGAGTGATCGAGCTACCACTACTGTCCAATGCACAGAGCCCGTTAGGTGAACGAGTGATCGAGCTACCACTACTGTCCAATGCACAGAGCCCGTTAGGTGAACGAGTGACCGAGCTACCACTACTGTCCAATGCACAGAGCCCGTTAGGTGAACGAGTGACCGAGCTACCATTACTGTCCAATGCACAGAGCCCGTTAGGTGAACGAGTGACCGAGCTACCACTACTGTCCAATGCACAGAGCCCGTTAGGTGAACGAGTGACCGAGCTACCATTACTGTCCAATGCACAGAGCCCGTTAGGTGAACGAGTGACCGAGCTACCATTACTGTCCAATGCACAGAGCCCGTTAGGTGAACGAGTGACCGAGCTACCACTACTGTCCAATGCACAGAGCCCGTTAGGTGAACGAGTGACCGAGCTAGCGCTGCTGTCCAGTGTAACGATTGGCCGAGCTACCACAACAGTCCAGTGCAGACAGTCCGCCAGGTGAACGAGTGACCGAGCTACCACTACTGTTCTGTGCACAGAACCCACTAGGTGAGCTAGTTACCGAGATATCACTCCTTTCTAGTGGACAGAGCTCATTAGGTGACCGGGTGACCGAGATACCGGTAATGTCCCGTGTACGGAGCCCGCAAGGTGAGCGGGTGACCGAGCTGCCAATACTTAGAAGCATCAGGCTGGAGTTCAGAGAACCATGGATCCAGTGGAGAGATTTAATACTGATCTGAGAGAATCTGTAATTATTACATAAAACTCATGTTTTTGCGCTATTGCGATGTACCGATCGTATTGCCACGAAATATAGATGTGATACTATACTAATAAGTAAATATTCAATCGAAATCAAATAAAGTGGCCGTGAATCACAAGAAACGCGGAGGCGAAGCCGAGGCTGTTTCTTGTAGGTACTATGACCACAAATTAAATATCGTAATAATTGTAAGCCAATTCAGTTCTTTTCGTTACTTTTCCGGGAGCATTCAAAAATTGTGAAAGTAAAACTAATAGCAAATTGCATTCGACTCACAATATGCACAGATTCCCAAATCCAATGCAGACGATATACACCGACGTCGAAGTTAGACGACTTTTGTGATCTCTCAACTGTGCTGCAATTATCAGAGCGCTTCCCACCGTGCAACATAACAAAAGAACCGGGTAGATCACAAAATACGCATTTAGCCCGGGATTGGTTTCTGCAGTTTCGCTCGGTCCTGTTCCGTTTTTATCCAAGCCTAACGCTCTATTCCAAGAACTAGCCACTAGACTACCGTTTAGTGCCATTATATTTCTCTCCGATTGCACTGCCCAAGGTGTAGCAAAATTTGAACGTGGTGGTTCAAAATATTTTACACCTTTTTAGTTGCTTATCAACATATTTTAACTCAGAAAAAATCAAAGAGAATGGATTAACAAAATACCAAACACACGTCTAACATGGACATTTATACTTCCGGTACAAAGCAGCAGCGATTTTCTAGTCAAATGACGTCCACATGAATTGTTTTTGCTGGAGGCTGCCCGTCAAAGGCAAGCTGATAAAAAACCCAACCGGTTTATACCGACACTGAATTACACTACGAATTACACTCGTAGTCTTGGCGGCAGCGTATTCACAGCTGGTCACATACGAGTACAAGCAACAAACGTCACTTCCCGGATCTTATTGTGTTTGTGTTTGTTGCTATTATTGTGTTTGTGTCTTGTCTTGTTTATTGTCTTGCTATTGTTGTGTTTGTGTTTGTTGCTATTGTGATATATCTCGTGAGCCTAACATTATTAATTATGCAGCAATCTGCGCGCCAGAAGCGATTGCTGGCTGCATTTGGCGGAGCGTTTCCGGGAGTTGCATTAATTGTGAAATCCCCTCATTACATACAAACATGCTTCAGATCTTACTGCAGTATCGGGGGTCACTTGCACGATTTTTTATTATGATTGAGTTTTAATATTCGTCCTGCGATATTTTTATTAAGTTTTATTTATTTTGTTTAGCCAATTGGATATTTTGGAATAGTCCGATTAACAATCGGAAACACGAAACTTATGCTGCTGTCTGCAAACTACTCATTTCGGTAAGCGCAAACATGAAGCAGTAAATTCGAATGTTTTAAGAGAGAAAATACGTTCGATTCTACGTACTACGTAGAAAAAAATTTATTTTCTTTAAATTAGTTCAAAACCGCATTTATTGTTTACCGACGAAGGGAAAATGGACGAAACTTTGCATTAAAGGTTTGCTGTGCCAGGATATGCCGTGGCCTGCTATCGCTAACTGCTAAAGTGATCAAGCTGCAGATTCAAGATACCGACTGTACGTGTCTCCAGAGTCCAGACAGATTCAGACTCTTCGTGTCAGTTCGCTCTACTTTTAAGATTCCTCGCGGCTCGATGCAGGATTAACTGTAACTTAGAACATGGCTTTGCATTTCCCCCGGAATGTCGAACTCGTAACATAACAGACAAAAAAGGTCACCGAATAGTACGTCCACCGGATGATACACACTATGGGTGCGGCTTGGCTTTCTTGTTCGTTGGTCAATGTGTAGGTGCAGTACGGTAAAGGGCTGGCAATTTTGAGACATGTCAGCAAGGCATACGGCAACTGTGTCACTGTGTACAGAAGTAAAGTAGCCAAAGCGGTAGCTCTGGCTTCCTCGGTAGAAGAGGTCCTACAGAGCGTGATGGATCCGCTAACCGTAATCCGATGCTTCCATAAAATGATGAGAAGAGTCGCATCGATCGCGACCAGTGCCAGCCACTTGACAAACAGCATTGCCATCTTCAAAGTTTTGCACAAGATTTCTTAGGAGTATAATTACTAGCAACGAATCTTAGTAAAGCAGTGAGAATTTGTACCAGTTATCGTTCGTACCTCTGCATGGATTTGTAGAAAATACCAGGTTTTCAAAGGTGGAGTTAGAGCATCTGGTAGTCTCAGCGTCGTGTTCCCGGTGACATAGTAGTAGTAATATGTGCACAAATAGGATAAGCAAAATAGGGCTGACAGGAGCAGAATCACGCCTTTCTGAGAGTCCTCCTCTCTGCGTGGGAGACTCTCTAGTGCCGATCTACCGGAAACGGGAGCGAGACAAGGATAAAAAGGGACTTTTTATCATAAAACCGAAAACATAACATCTCACCAAAACTCATAATCACCAACTGACAATCTATAGCTCACAATATACCTGCGCTAACGCTGCTCTACCATACGCCGCTACGTAAGCCTCACGCAATCGCCGAAAAGGTACGGCGCGATGCCGTTGGCGGAAGATAGCGAAAGGGCGGATCGTAATACCTGCGATCAGGTATACGATCTAAGCGTGAAAGCCACTGCACTGCGATCTGAGCCTGCTGGGACGAGGGCGTAAGTCCCTCTCATGCCACTGGTGGGGACTCGAGGTCCTCCGAGAGCCTGGCACCCCCGGTGCCGATACCAGCGATATGCATGAGTGTGCAAGTGGGAGAATCTGCATCACGCCGCAGCCTCGCGATACAGCCGCAAGACCGAAGCGCGGAAATGGATTCCCGTGACTGCATGGTCTCTTCACTGCGTATAAGCCTGCAGCTGACCGAAGTCACTATAAGCGTTTACCTAAATTCGCAAAAATAAAGACAATAAGCGGGTTACGCGAAGCTTCATACGTTTACGAATGCTGCAATTAAGCGGACAATTTTATCGCAAAGTTAGCGCAAGTATATCATTCACCGTACAATAAAAAAGGAAAATTCTAAACAATTATTGATAAAGTTAAGATCCATCGAAATGGGAGATTAGATAAAAACATAACATGTTACTTTGGTCATTCCGGGTGAGCAAAACAGGAAAATGAAGGTTAATCCATTCCAAGGATGATCCACATGAATTCGTCCTTAATCCCATGAATTTTCGCCTTTAATCCGATTTATCCTTCTCGCTCGTCTCATCATCAGTGATATCAGCGTTTAAAGCGTTCGGAGTTTTATCGCCTTCCGTTTTGATATCTGTAGCCAGTTTTTCGCCTTCAGCTTTCTGATCAGTTTCGCCTCCATTTTCGATATCACGCATATGGGAAGCGGTAAAATTCAAATTACCCAGCTTATCCACCAGTGTCGCTTCATTAGCTGCTTCATCCGTAGACACGTACATACGCTTAACCAGCGGTTCGCCTGGTGGCAAATGTGGGGATCCGGATGAGCCTTCCGGAGACGTCAGGGAGCGTTTGCCAAGAGTGATCTTGGAAGCCTTAGTCTCCATACGCTGTCGCAGGATTGAAGTCCAGTACTGATAAGCGTCCTGGGGCTTCTCAACCAAGGTCGCTAAGCCTTTTGTAGCCTTATTTGCCATCCCGCGTGCGCGTGCACTTTCCAACATTTCAAGCTGCAGTTGCTCATTGGTGAGCGGTCCAAGCGCGGTAATTACTGTCTTCAGCGGATGGTCAGCATTTTCTTTCATTTTCATTCGCTTTTCCAACTGGGAATGGCTGTAAGCATGTCCACACATGGCGGCAAACATCAAGCGAAACAATTCATCGTACTGAGCCTTAATCGCTGGGTCATTAAAATTAGCCTTTCGGCGAGCCTTCAAATCGCGGTAGATGTCCATCAGATGCACGGTACATTTCGCGGCATACAACATCAGAGCTGGATTAGCTTTCGCGGAGATAAACTGGAAAAGGTGCGCCAAATGGGAAGTTTTGCCGAAATACTTAAACTGGCTCAGCCGTTCATAGTCGATGGTGTTAATTTTGTTGGAGAATGTATCCAAGCTGAGAGCTGATTCCATACCATTCGCGCGAAAAGCGTTATACATCAGCTGTGTGTCTTCAGGTTTAGGCTTATCCGTGTAATAATTCACATCCTGCATCGCTTTCTCCATATTAACTTCATCCATAAACGCGTATAAGCGGTTAACGAACATTTCACAGGTGATCGCTAGACTTCCATGCGTCTTAGCTGCATTGGATAAGCCGAGATGCTTAAAAATCCTTTCAGCCTGGTCCATAGCGTTCATACGCTGAGGGAATGGCTCCCATCTGGTAGCGGAAGACTGTCCAGTGCGCGTATTCTGCTGAGTAGTTCGCTGTTCTGAACGCCGATCTGCACGCTGATCTGTAGGCTGGCGATATTCGGTGAACTGACGCTGATCGCCTCGCTGACGCTGGTCATCGCTTTGACTGTGGTTAGCCGTGTTCTGCAAATTTAAGCGTTCAGAGTTATAATTAGCCGGTTGTGTTTTTAAAAGAACAAGCGTTTGATCAATACGCGGTTTATTTTCAATACGTACTGTTCCCAATGGGCGATCTGCATTTCGCGTCCAGTCGTCAGAAGAAGCTTTCTGGAACGACGGCTTAAGCGGGACAGATTTCCAGTCGCTGATGTTCTCTTCGGTTTCGTCAGCGTACTTCAACTGTGCGCGGCGTAATTCATTAGGCGGATGAGGAAGAAGCGCTTTATTCGCGGTAGATGGAGTTGACTGGATAGACGGAATCGCGATCGCTTCAACCATTTGCCAGCCGGGTTCGTTTTTCGCCTTGAAATGCTGAATAGCCTGAGCGATCCCGCGGTGGTATTGCTGGTTATTCATCGCATAATTCCACAGACCCATATGCTTCAAGCCGAGTAAAGCCTCTGAGTTTCCGCATACTGCCTCCGAGTACAACGCGTAGACGCGATCTTCGATTTCCGCTCGTCCTTTCATAAGGCAGCCGACACATACGCGGTTGTTTAAGTTGATCTTGCAAGGAAAACAGCTGTCGGGATTGTATAAGCCGGAGAACGCCATGTTCTTACGCGATATTCTGCAGAACAAGATAAAAGCGGAATTATTAGCATGATAATTTTAAGCATAATTCAACCAACATTATGCGGTTTAAAAGCTGTATTACAGTTCATTTTAGCTACCATCTGAGACGGTAATGCGAAATAAACATTTTAAGCCGTAACTACTGCATAATTACCTGTATTAATTTAGCCTTATTTAGCATTCAATTATAAGCTTGTAGCTACCATCTAAGATATCGTTTGTTAACTGTAATTAAGCGACTATTTGCGTAAATCACAGTGTAAAACGACGTTTGCGTGTTCGCTTAGGATAGCGTGATTTATTAAGCGTCTCCTGTAACTTTGGATCTTCGCCATCAAAGAATTCATCAAGCTGTTTAGATAACAAGTCATTAGGCGGATGTTTACGCGTTCTTCGCTTTTTTGCATTCTGTTCAGCGTTAATTTCGCCGGAATTATTATTATCAGAGTTAAGCGGTAAATCTACAGTACTATTTTGCAGATTATTAGCCTGTAGCTGAGCGTGGTCTTGCTGAGTGTTATTGACGCTGTTATTAGCAGATGTACTCGTACTATTATCAACAGATGTAAGCGGGGTTATTTCACTTTCATTATCAAGCTGCTTATTTTTAGGTGGAAATTTAAATATTAATCGCGGTTTAAGCTGGTCATCTTCTGGATGATAATGTTTAAGCCGTTCTACGTTAACAATTTGCTCCTCTTTGCGATCGCGTAAGCGCCTAATAATAACTGTATTAGGATACGAAAATTCCATTATTTCGAATGGGCCTTCGTATTTATCTTTAAGCGTTTCGCTGCCTGTTTTAGGAATAGGTAAGCGTAACATTACATAATCGCCAGTGCAAAAATCAGGTTCAACGCGGCGCTTATTAAAGCGTTCAGCTTTTTTAAGGAAGTCGTCGCTAGCAAGAGAACGAGCGATTTCATGCGCCTCTTTTAATCGCCATTGAAGACTATCTAAATAATCTTCGATATCAGCGTAATTTTCTGGCAGATTTGTTTTTGTGATCGTATCGCCTGGAAGCGTTTGTTCGCGGCCAAAAAGCATATAATACGGTGATTGTCTTGTGGTTTTATGCTTTGTACGATTATAAGCGGCAACAACATAAGGCAAAAATTCATCCCATTTCTCAGCGGTATGTTTTTGAGCGAAAATTGATAAACAGTCACCTATCCACTGCATTTGCCTTTCTATTAAGCCTCTTCCTACAGGATGATAAGCGGTTCCAAAATGGTGATCGAATTTAGTAAGCTTAGATACAGTCTCTATTGTACTACACATAAAGTGTGTACCGCGATCTGTATTTATTTCATGCGGTGCGCCGTATGGAAGTATGACTTCATTAAGCAGAAAATCAGCGGCAACTCTAGCAGAGTCGTCAGGTACAGCCTTTGCAATTACGAATTTAGTAAGCTGGTCAATAGCCACAATTATGTATTTATTTTTATTGTTACTTAGCTTTAACGGGCCTTTAAAATCAAGCTGTAACCGGAACCATGGTTCGCCTATTTCAATTTGTTGTAGCTTTCCTGGGAGCGGTTTTCGCGGTACTTTACGAAGCTGACATTTTAAGCAACGACGACAATAGCGTTTAATCTCGCGAAACATGTCGTCCCAATAATAGCGTACACAAATGTGCGATAGCGTCTTTTCGCGGCCAAGGTGACCGCCGGCTGGTGAGTCGTGCATAGCTTTGAGAATATCATAACGCCAATGTTTTGGTACGACAAAACGCCTTGTATGCCGATCATTAATTTCGCCTGTACGGTATAACACATTATTCCATAGTTCGAAATTAGCGGGACGTTGAAGCGGATATTGTGATTTATCAGCGTCTTCTATGGCCAATATGATTTTCTCTAACGCCGGATCACTAAGCTGTTCGTTACGCAGAAAAATATAATTTTGTTCTTCTGCATCGCGTACAGAGCTGTTTGGCGCTTCTGGTATGCTGATTACGCGTACTGTAGGTGTACTGAAATGGATGTCAAAATCCTCTTCCGGTACAGCCGGGTCGACAGGTGCGCGGCTTAATGCATCTGCATTATGAGCGTACTTTCCTGGCCTATATACGATAGTCATATCGTACGCGCCTAATTGTAAAGCCCATCGTACAAGCCTGGGATTCATCCCTTCGCGATTCGAGGTTGAGCGCAGTAAATTGACTAACGCCTGATGATCGGTTTTTACGGTGAACGGCATATAATCTATGTAATAGCGGAATTTACGGACAGCGTAAACAACTGCTAAACATTCAAGTTCAGTAGGCGCGTATTTACGTTCAGCTGAAGTTAATAAGCGGCTCGCGTAAGCAACAGGATGACCATCTTGGCTTAATATGGCGCCGATCCCTATTGTACTAGCGTCACATTCTATTAGCGTAGGTTTTCTGGATCGAATTTCGCCAAGACTGGAGCATTTATTAGCGCTGTTTTAATAGCCTCAAATTCCTTATCACAAGCCTCATTCCAGTCGGTAATATCGTTAACATTTTTAAGAAGCGCGTAAAGATTTTCAGTAATCGGGGCATAATTTTGTACAAATTTGCGATAATAATTCGCTAAGCCTAAAAATGAGCGTAATTGCTTTTCTGTTTTAGGCTGTGGGAAATTTTTAATAGCTGTAATTTTTTCGGGATCGGTATGGATGCCTGATTCTGATATTACATGTCCCAAAAAATGAAGAACTGGTTTAGCGATATGACATTTAGCCGGTTTTAGCGTAAAGCCTGATGCGCGTAAAGCTTCAAATAAAAGCCGTAATTTAAACAATAATTCTTCCATATTTTTAGCTGCGACGATTAAATCGTCTAAATAAGCGAATATTCCTAATTTACGGAGCTTTGAAAGCGTACGGTCCATTGCGGCTTGAAAAGTCGCGGGGCCATGCACACGCCAAACGGCATTCGAAGAAATTCGAACAGGCCGTCTGGTGTGACAAAAGCTGTTTTTTCGATGCTAGCAGGATCCATAGGGATCTGCCAAAAGCCTTTTTCGCAATCAAAGCTGCAATAAAGCTTATTACCAGAAGCCGTATCCAGAAGTTCATCTGGCTTAGGAAGCGGATAGTTATTCTTTTTTGTGATGTTATTTAAGCGTATATAATTAACGCAAAAGCGTGTACCGATTGAGCCGTCAGGATTTTTCTTTGAAGCCAAGACAACTGGAAAACTCCAGTTAGAGGTCGATGGCCTAATGATGCCAAGCTTTAACATTTCCTCCACATGATCTTGGATAAGCTGTCTACCGCGCCAACTTGTGCGGTGCGGTAGAGATTTTATCGCCGGTGCATCGCCTGTGTCTATTGTATGCTTTATCGAGGCATCTACATTGCCAAACGGTCGCGATTTTGTTGGCAACAGGTCAGCGAATTCAAACAATAGGTTATCGATGCGCTTACGATCAGCTTCTGATAAGTCAGCCGATATTTTAAATTCGCGTATTGCTTCCCAAATTTCAGCTTCTTCTTCTGGCGTATAATTAGCTGCAGTAGCGGTTAAAGCGGTTTTATCTGGCTCAACTTCTTCATACGTTTCGATAACGCCTAACCATGTACCTTTCTTTATTGTACGCTTATGAGCGGAATAATTAGACACGCAAATATCAAACTGAAAATTTTTTGGTTCGACTAAGCCCTGAAGTGGTAGTAATCTACCTTCGCTGTATAAAGCTGGATTAGGTGAAAATATAAATTGCGGTGTACGCAAATTAGCTTTTTTGTGTGCATAAGCCGACACCCAAGATGTTCCAGGTACAATTGTGTAGTTATCAGCTGCATACACTTTCACCATTTTGAGCCTGAATCTTTCTTTATCTTTTTCGCTAATTTCTTCGCATTCTGGCTTATTTGCAAATGGTTGCTCTTCAGCTGATAATTCTTCATTTTTAAGCGGGTTATTAGCGAATAATTCGTTTTCATTAAGCTTGTCGCCTATTGACTGAAATAATTCAGTTATTTCACCTTGATCTTCGAAATAGTTCTCGCTGTTAGTTACAAGCGGGATATCGCCTTCTGGTGTTTCTACAATGAGATAATTAGCGCCTTCTGTTTGCGTAGCTTTTGTTTCTTGATCTGCAATACATACACGCACTTTAGCTGATTTTTGCAATTGCTTTCGAATTTTATCTGCATTTTCTGTAAAGCTTTTATTAACGCGGTCAAAATCTGCCCATACTTGTTCTTCTTTAGCCGAATTGTTTTCCCAAAGCGGTAAATTATACGGCTTTTTTAATGGCTTATTTAGCGGTAAACAAGAGCGTTTAGGAGCTGAATGTGGATTATGCCGCAGCGGCGGCAGCTCATCATCTTTTGTAAAATAGCGTACTGATACAGTAGGAAATTCAAGCGTTTCATGAAATCGCACTACTTTAACAATATTCATAGGCGGTCTACGAGTGGTTACTTGTAGTTTTTCCTTAGTTTTAATTTTCGCATAAACTTCTTTCAGGTATCGCCTTGCTTCGCCTATCGATTCTGCGTAGTCGCATATTGGTTTATTCATTCCGCGTGCAGATTTACCGTAATGTAGCTTAATCGCTTTATTAATAGCCTGTCGCCATTCTTCATAGATTTCTAATCGCCTTACCAAATCAAGTTCAGCATCAGCGCGTTCTTGGCTCGCCTTTTTAATAGCTTCAATGTTATCGATTTTAACAGCATCATTATAAGCCTGATTGAGTTCAGCCATTAATTCCTTAAACTTTTTTAAAGTATTCATTAAGGTAGAAACATAATTCTTGTACTCCATTAACGCTGCTGTCTCACGATGCATTTGTTTGCGCGACTTTTTAGCGGTAGACGTACCAGTGGCATCGCTAGGTGCCACTGGTACGGGGAAAAGCTTAGAATTAGAAGCGGATGATTTATTTTTGCCTTCACCAGTGGCTACCGTAGGTGCCACTGGTATGGGAAAAGGCGTCATTGCAGCTTGTGTTTTTGCATTTTTAGCTTGTGCTGTACGAGTATGGTTCTTATAAACAACATTTTCGACATGAGCCTCTGCAGAAGGCGTTTTACGTGATGCGCGCATATTTGATACAGGTACACCCGTAAAATTTGTAGCGGAAAAAGCCTGTGACGGCGGAACTGCAGCGGCCGACTGCACTTCGCCCAGACTAGTTACATTACAATTTACAAGCTTTTCCTGTAATACATGAAAATTAATTATTTTATTCGCCTTAACTTCATAATTAGCCTGACTTAAAAAGTCCTGGCCTAATAAAACATGAATACCATCTCGTGCGGGCTTTACAAACATAGAATGATTAAGCGTACAATTACTAATTGTTATTGAAGCGTTGCAGTAGTGTGTAACACAAAATGCGCACACACCGCCAATACCGCGTATATGAAAAGGCTTTTAATAGGAAGCGTGCTTAAATTATTTTTCTTACAAAACTGTTCAGATATAAAGCTTGTTTCAGCGCCTGTATCAATTACAATTTTTACCGGAATATTATTTACATAAGCGTCGTGATTAAGCATTTTTGCCTTAAATGGTTCATTATAATTTACGCGGAAATTTTGCTTATCTGTATGAGCTTGTGAGAGATTACATGTACAATTGCGTATTATGTAGCCATATATTCCCGCGCTTTGAATTATGCATTCCTTCTCAACCTTATCCGGCGGAGACGGTGGGAAGGGGGTTGCATAGCCGGAGTATGCGCCCCTTAATCGTTTAAAGATTCGCTGGAAGAGCTGTTTAACGCTGAGGTTTCGCCTTCACTGTATTCTGAAGCCGTATCAAACTGTAAATTAACGCTGGCACCGGACGGAGTACGCTGCCGGGCCGGCGAAGGACCGCCTAAGCTGGGACCACCAGAAGGGGTCGATGCGCCTGTAGTCCTGCCTGAAGGACTGCTGGTATTACTGCGATTAGCTTTCCATTCTGTGAATTCTTTCAAAGTACGCCTTTCACCTGTGGTGGGCCAGTGAAACTTGCACCACACTGGATTTTGCTTTTGAGGAATGCCTTCATATCTGCAAGCTTGACGTGAATGACCTTCGACATCACAGTTTGCGCAGTAAGCGATGCCTGGACGGCGTACACTTTGATTAGCCGTATTATAAGCTGTATTATTTTGTACCTGATTATTATTATTTGCCGGCGCTTGAGCGTGGGAGGGTTAGTCGCGTTATTATTCTGCTGAATATTGCCTTTATTGAAGTGCGGTTTGAATTGCTTATTGCGCTTAAAATTATTAGCTTTATTTCCATTATTAGCTGCTGCTTGTGCATAAGAAAGCGGTTTAGCTTGTGATGCCTGGGCTTGATTGCCATAAGCGAAATCCTCATCATCTTTATAAGTAGCTTCAAGGTATCGCGCATTTTTCAAAAATTCTGCCGGTGTAGCTGGCTTCATAATAATCATATTTTGCCTTAAAGTGTGATGCGAATCTAAGCCTTTCATCAGATACGTCAAAAAATGAGCGTCGTCTGTCACGCCTGCACGAGCGCGTAAAGCGATCATAGCCTGATAATACTCGTCAAGCGTTTCTTTACCGACTTTGATTTTGCGGCTTGACAACTCGTTAAGCGCATTGTAGCCCTTTTCTGGATCGGAATACCGATCCAGAAAAGCCGATCTCCACTGGGAGAAAGTTTGTGGTTTATTCGGGCCTACAATCGCGACCTTGAACCATGAAGCTGCATCGCCTTCTAAAGCGTTAAAGAAGCGGCTGACCTTTTCGTCTTCATCCCAATGACCATATTTAGCGTTAAGATCAAATAATTCCAAAAAGCCTTCAACTTCGTTCTTATCGCCTTTGAATTTTGCTTTAAAATCTGGTGACTTTTTATTTGCCTTTAAAGCTTGCGTAAGATCTGATACAGTGATAGCCGGTGCAGGTGCACTGCCAGACAATCCCGGAAGTACACTGCACTGAGCCGATGGCATGTTGCCATTATCGCGCATCATCGGAAAAGAACGTGAGGGTGGTGCGGGCGGGATGAAAGCCTGGATAGCTGGAAACATATTATCAGTCTGAATACTGATAGCCTTTGTAGCGACAGGATGACTGTGTTGAGCCCTGAGCGCCTGCAGTTCATAATGCTGATCTTGATTCGCCTTTTCTGCCAATTCCAGCCTAGCTTCTAAATTAACACAAGCGCCTTCTAAACGGGTTGATTGTTCTTTGTAATAATCAGCGGTTTCATTAGCCTTTCGTACAGTAGTCACATTTAAGCTTTGCTCTTCCAACAATTTGCGTTGACGTTCAAGTGCCTTATTTAATTCGCCTTCGCATGTAATTAATTTAGCCTTATATTCCTGTGCCATATGCTCTGTAATTTGTAGCTTTTCATACAGCTCTTGCTTAACTTCCTTGTATTGCTTAACCACATCATCGTGATCAGCAATTCGCCTTTTTAAATCGCGTATATAATTATGCGCTTTTTTCTCAAATTCTTCCTTTGTCGCGATTACAGTGAAAGCCTCATTACGCTGTTGCAATAAATCAGCAGCTTGACTTTGAGCCGTATCGCGGGCTTCAACTGCTTCAGTTATAAACTGTCGCAATTGCGCAATTTCATTTTTCGCTTCATGTACAGTATGTATGAGCTTTTTCTCAAGCGATGAATTAACGCGGCGTAAATTGATGATTTCATTCTGAGCGTCATTTAATTCGCCTGGAGTATGAAAATTAGCTGTATTAGGCTGGCTGTTATCAGCAGGCGGTGTCTGCTGATTAATAGCGTTATTACCGCTAAGCGTTTCATCAACATCAAAATTAAGCAATTCTTGATCAGCCAATAAGCCTTGATCTTTTTCAATAAAAGTAAGCGCATTTTCCGATAACGACATATCAGAGTCTGAATGAGAATGACGACTGTCACTTGAAAGCGGAATACTGTCAAACTGGGATACACCGCTAAGCTGCGAATGCGGCCTACTTTCCTCCTGTTCTGGAGCGTTATCGACCTGTGAAGCGGCATTAATAAGCGATGGTGAACGCTGCATTTTGCTACTGCGCGCGAAAGCTTTTTCTGCCGGGAGAGTAGCAACCGGCTGTGGTTCTTTTGCTGACGATTGCGGTATTTGCGGTAGCTGCGGGTTATGAGCTCGAGTACGCTGATTAAGCCGTGTGTTTACATTATGCGTCGGTGCAGCTGTTGATTTAGCGGCAACAGGTGCACCTTTAGTTTTCGCGGACTGTTTAGGTTTTGAGCATTTTAGCTTGCAAATCTTCAGCTTGCTGTTCTGGTTTTTTCACAATACTACGCGGAGAAAGAAAAGCTTTTATAGTTTCCATCGTATTATCATAAGCGTAGTCAATTTCAAGGAAAGAAATTTCGTAATACTTGGCATTAAACGATAAACGTTTACTATAGGTAAACAGTTTAAAGCGGAGATATTAATTCTGCATTTAAAACTCACAAAAGCCTAATCTGCGAGAGAAATCTAAGGAATTCTATTCAGCTTGCAATTACCCAGGTAGGTAACCGAACTGCGCCTATTGTCTGTAGCGTCTGCTATCTGTAAGATCACGGAAAAACAAGCCTGGACAGAGGTTAATGCGCTTGAGAGTTATGCAAAAGTATGCGGAAGAAAAGCCTGAATCTCGAAGGTTACAAACCTTTAAAAACTGAGCCTAATTTCTCAAAGAAATTCAGCCTAATTATACTGTAAAATTAGCGAGAAAATAAGCCTAATATCACATACAGCGTTAAATCAACATAATGCAACGATAAGCCTCGAAAACCATATACGCCACAATCACTTACCCTTTTCCGAACGAGAATGAGCCTGACGATCCTTAGGATCCGAAACTTCTACGCAGGAAACACTTGAAAAGGTGCACAGACGAAGAGATCCAGAAGCAAGTCCAAATCTCCACCGCGAAGTCGCTGGGCACGCTGATACGCTGCTATCCCTGTAGTCCAATGCTGGCTCTACGGGATACGGGGTGTAGGGTGTGCGCCGAGTTTCCGCGTCCTCCTGATGGCAAACGGGAAAACGGTGCTGTCCGATAGATCTGAAAAGTAACTCAGAAAACAGGTAACCACGGATCTTAGACTGCTACCATCTGAGAGTCCTCCTCTCTGCGTGGGAGACTCTCTAGTGCCGATCTACCGGAAACGGGAGCGAGACAAGGATAAAAAGGGACTTTTTATCATAAAACCGAAAACATAACATCTCACCAAAACTCATAATCACCAACTGACAATCTATAGCTCACAATATACCTGCGCTAACGCTGCTCTACCATACGCCGCTACGTAAGCCTCACGCAATCGCCGAAAAGGTACGGCGCGATGCCGTTGGCGGAAGATAGCGAAAGGGCGGATCGTAATACCTGCGATCAGGTATACGATCTAAGCGTGAAAGCCACTGCACTGCGATCTGAGCCTGCTGGGACGAGGGCGTAAGTCCCTCTCACCTTCGTATAGGAGTGCTCGCCGCCATTTTAGCCGATTAACTGTTATAGAAAGGGTATTGGATTGTCGTCGCAATACAGACAGCAGCAGTTCACCGGCAAATGATATTACAGTCCTGAAAAAGTACCAAAATTTACAGTGAGCATAACTAAACCATTGGAAATCCCACATAAACGTTTCTGAAACGAAGCCTAGGCGGCACCTCGTACCGCTGTTAGTAATAACATCCTCTGTATTACTAGTGCTACGTGTGGCTTAATTTAAGCTTGCCACTACAGATTTGTATTAAATTTGTTTTTAGGTGTTGGTGCACTTAAAAACGGGTTCACAAATCGAGTGCGCTATCGATTATCTCAAAACATAGAAAAATCCCATGGTGTCGAAAACGAGCCATATATTGGCCTAAAGCCACTAAAATTGCTCGCAAAATGCACGATCTGGATGTTCTGGACCTGCAGAATCTGAATCTGGAGTATCTACAGAGACCCTGTTTACCTACCAGTCGGCAAACTGGATAGCGGTTTCGTTCCAAAGTTGACCAAAGCCGTTGTATGCTGTTGTGAGCGAATCGTTTCTTCTATCTGGTCGAGGGTGACTTCCACCGTACACAGCGTGTCCCTGTGCGATCTGCACATAATCCGGCAACAATGACCATCTTTAATAACAAAACATTAGCTGGTTTTTTTCTGCCGATTATAAAACAAAGACGCTCTAAGAAATTACAGAAAGGGAACGCTCCGAATGCTGGTAGGCATTTGCGAAATATGTAACAGATGTCAGTTGGCACGGTATGGTACGAGTACATACATACCAGAAAGTACAGTAGTATCATTTTTTATACTCCTTACCCATCAGCACTTACAGAATGCACAAATTTCCGAAAGCCGAACACACCATATAAACTGTAGTGGACGTTGCCCGGCTCTCCAGATCATTCAGCCGTGCAACAATGATCAAGATACTCCCTACCGTACAGCAGGCCAAGAGCAGCGGGTAGATGGCAAGATACACGTAAAGACTGGGACTATTATCGGTGGTCTCATTCTGTCCTATCCCAAATTCAATTGAATCGAGCGCTCGATCCCAGACACAGCCGCTGACTAGTGATTCGTTATTTGTGAGCATCAGAGACCCAGACTTGCTCTTGCTGCAGAAATTGTTTGACTAAAATGACTGGATTTGACTAAATAAAGCGTTTTCCTTCCAAATTTTAATTCACACACTAATTAAATCAAATTCGATATCGTTTCTCTGGCGAAATTAAAATATGTAAAACTGAGCCCCCACAGAGTAGTCATAAAAAGAGATAATATTATAACTCGATGAAAGACAGTGGCCCCGTATTAGACCGGATTCCAAGTGCTACGAGTACCAACCTATATCCAGGCTCTGTCAATCTTATCCAAAGATTAGAAAGAAAGATTGTGCGTCTGAAAGTGCGAATATTGTGTACGTTATACATTAAGACATTAATTTTAGCAAAAAATAAATATGCTTTGGGTCTGTGACAAATGATAAGTGGTGGACCACCAGATAAAAGCAGGCAATATGATAAGTAAAAACTGCTACCTATACACGACTCACAGATACAGTGTGTTTATACTAGGCCCGATCAATCCTAGCTAATTTTCTCGAGAAAGATATTGCGAAATAAAATGTGAAAGCAGAATGCGTCACCGATGGATGACACACAGCAAAAAACACAAATGCGTTGGACCAGTAATAAGCAATGGATCACCAGAGAAAACGCAAGCACTGACTGTTAAATGAATCGTGCTGCGTGCACACAAACGACTTGTACAGCAGGGCCGCAGGCGCGTTTTAATCCGCATGCTTGAGGTGTCATTAAATAATGCAATAATTTACAACTTAACTGAAGAATGTATTCCATTTTCTCAATGTAACTTGGCTAATTAATACGCGTTATTAATCAATGTAATTAGACTTAATTACAGTAACGCAGCCTGCACAATATTACAAATGTGCATTGATAATTGTAATCACCCATATTAATTACTTTAATTACTAATCGTAATTACTAAATTAACAATCACTAATAGTCTATTACTAATAACAACTTTTAAATCTAATTGAGGCTTATTAATGCGGATTAATACTTGACCACATTTTATTAGCGAATCAGCAATCAGAATGCTTTAATATTTACTATCGTATGTTACGGGTTGTACCGGTGACCACTGTGTAAAGCTCGGTTGGCTATGCACGACAACGGAGGTGAATGTGTATAGAATAGAAAACGCAGCTTCGAAGCTGCGTTTTGTAATTCATCTGTGGATCACGTAGCGGACCAATGAGCACAGCCGTTAGCTTTCGGCTTGAGAATGTTGTGGTGACTAACTCGCGTTATCTTTCACGGGCGCGCAAGAGAGCGTTGTGCCCTACTTCAGCAAAAACATCTGCCAAATGTTTAGCCAGGTCTGATCAGCACTATTGTGCAATCTAGCTAAAAGTATTCGTCTTTTGCACTGCAACCAAAAGCTTTGTAATAATGCATGGCGCACAACACTCTGTGTTTGCTGCAACCTTTCGATCATACAATGCTACAAATTCAGATTCACCTGCGGTCTCTTATGCGCCGAGCGCATAAATATTTTGTCATTAATTCAACCGTTTTTGCCTTAATGTTTTTCATGATATCTAAATCTGTATCTTAAAGTTAGCAAATTTTACAATTTTGTAACAGACTCTGGCGAGGAGATCACGAGTGATGCTTTATTGACAAATAAAGGGAACCATGCTGCGTAATAGAAGGAATGCAAGAACAAAGGCGTCGATAGCCAAATCTAGCAAGTGTGTGCTAAAAAGTGGTTCTTGAGCGTCTTCATGGCGTGACCAGAATTACTGGCGGCAACCACGTGCGTGCTGCAGGCCATCGTATCAGCTGTGTGATGCGCAGACTGGGCTCAACCCAACGCGAGCGTATGAACGCTGAGTCATACTGCGAGAGAGGGACGAGAGAGCAAGTATAGCTCAGTCACCAGTGTGTGCGCCGCGTATATCCGCTTCAGCGGATGAGTGCAGTGCAGCAGCACACGTACGTACGGCGAGAGAGGCGATAACGGCATGCAAGTGAGTGCAAGTACGTCCTGTGTGGACCGTACGCACCACGCGCAGGCTCGTACGCCTGACAATTTCTACCGAGTAATTAAGAGTATTTACTCTGTGAGTGCATAGTACTTTAATTGCAAAGTGTGTACATTGACCCTACGCAGTTTCCAAGTATAAAACATGCGGTGGCATTTGACTAAGTACAGTATAAGAACACATTAAGCTAATGAGGAGAATAACGTTAAAACTAGAAAAGAAGCCACCAAGTCTTAAATATTTTCTGCTTTCGCAGCGCTTGAAGTACAATTCTCTCCCGATAGATTCGAACCCAGAGTTTCTGTTTTCCTCAACCTGATCGATTCCAGGCTGGTTGTAGTCGTAACCGTCAGAATCCTGTTCAGAGTTCCGCGAGCTTTTCGCGCAGGATGGCTTATTTTCTTGTATAAAGCTTTACATTGCTTACGAAAGGTCAGGCTGGCAACGTAGTAGACGAAAAAAGGCACTGAGTAGTTAGTCCACTGGATAATGTTTATTATCGGACGAGCGTGGCTTTCTTGCTCGTTGGTCATTGGGTATGAGCAGTATGGAGGACGGCTGGCGATTTTGAGGCACGTCAGCAAAGCATACGGCAACTGCGTTACCATGTACAACAACAAACTGGCGATGACAGTGGCATTAGCGTTGCGGGTGGCACAGCTTTTCGTGCATGCGACTGACGCCCTAACTAAGGTCCGATGCTTCCACAAGACCACAAGGAGCGTCGTATCGAGCATAAGCAGCATTAACCATTTAGCGAACCACATTCCCATCTACAAAATGCGAAATTTTCTTTGTTACACCCGTAGACAAACATGAAAACTGTACAAGTATTTAACAAAAATTGTCTCATACCTCTGCGTCGATTTGTAAATTGTACCAGCTCCTCAGAAATGGCGTCAAGCTATCCTGTAGCGATAGCTTTTGGTCGCTGGTGACATAATAGTAGTAGTATGTGCACAAATAGCATAAAGAAAACAGGATGGCTAAGACTAAAATGATACACTCCTTTAAAACTGCTCGCCGCCATGTTGCCTTAACAGCTCTGGTTAGTGTACGTGATAAAGGTCGCAACGCAAACAGGAGCCGTTCCAGCGCAAATATTATCAGCGTCCTAAAACGAATTAATTGTAACTACAATGAACCGCAGTAAATAAGAATGAGTAGTTACGAATGGCAGCAACAAGTAGAAGCCGATTGTACGAGTACAGTAATACACATTACCTCCCGCAAATACAACACGTGATATTACAAATAGTTCTGTAAAGTGTGCGGGAAAATTTTAATATATAAATCCTGCCAAGAAGTGCACCTTTACACACTGTATCGTATGTACACTTTTAGCGCTTACGCATTTCCGCTTGTAAGGACTACTGATAAGTACAGTCTGTACAGACTACAGACCCCGTAGCCGTACTCGTATTTTCTAGGGACATCAGTCTCGCAGAAGTGCGTCATTAATTCACGCCTTTCGGCGCACATTCTGAACCTACCAGTCCACAAACTGCGTTGCAGTTTCGTTCCAGAACGTACAGACTCCTCTGTATGCGAGGTATCCATTTGTGAAGGAATTATAACTTTGATCGGAATCGTTTCCCGCATTTGCACCGTTCAAAAATACGGTAACAAGATAATCGGGGAAGATTGACCACCTTCAACAGCAATCTGATATTGCGTGAAAAGCAGATTTAGTCAAATACATACCGTATTTTCCAGTAAGTATTAGGTGTACAGCAGTAATTATAGTAAGAGCACTTACAAAATGCATAGATTTCCGAAGGCCGAACACACCATATACACCGTAGTGGACGTCTTGCGGCTATCCGGATCGTTCAATCGTGCAACGATAGTCAGGCTGCTTCCTATTGTGCAGCATGCCAACAGCAACGGGTAAAATACAAAATACACGTACAGACTGGGATTGGTTGTTACGGTTTCGCCTGCTCCTGTCCCATTCTCATCCAGTCCCAGTGCACGATTCCATGTACACTCGGTAACCAGGTACGTGCTATTATCGACCATTGGGCTTATTGTTGTTGTCTGTTGCGTGATTTTGTAATGAATTTCCGGCTGTTCGATGTCTGCGGAACTGCTTGATGTGCTCAGGTGTCATCCAAAAAACTAGACATGATTAACAAAAGAAAATGCAGCTAACCGCTCGCAGCAATAGTATGAGGAAAACGTGACTGCGGATTGGTGCATGTTTGCAAAAACATTCACTGTACACGTCCGTGGATTCTTTATGCGCAATCACAAAATTTGTGAAGCCACTGAAGACAATAAAGAAAATTTATTACAGTACGCGCACTGTCTGTACCAGTCAGCAACTCGACATTTGTTTAAAAAAGTTGAAGAAAACGGTGCAAATTCGCTGCCGGCATTCAGACGTCATTCAACCACTATTGTTTCTCATACTGTTGCATTTCCTACCAGTTTATTTCTTTTAAAACGATTCGTGATTATTTAGCAGAACTTGTGCAGAGTAGTATGCGAGAGCAGTTGTATGAGTACTGTAAGAGCTCATTATCAGCTGATTTTTACACTATTGTACGATATGTGTGCGATTAATAACAAATTCTGTAACTAATAACAAATAACAGAATACTCATGTGGGAATCTCTAATCTCTATAATATGCTCATGGAATCTCTTTTGAAACGAAACAGAAAACTTGTTAAAATCCAAAAGCGTATATATAAGTGAACAATACTTATTAGAAACTCGGTATAGCACAGCAAGTATTTCTGTTTTGCAGTTAGGTTTGTCTTTAAAAAATTGTACAGCATAGTGCTGCTTCTCACACGCTTTTTAGAGCGCGAATCAAATTATGTGGTTTACGTTTTCTTGTTCGTTCAGCTGCATGTTTAATTCAAAGGAACGGAATCACTGGATATGCCGCACAGTACCTAATATTTACTTGTATTTATATTTAAAATCCTTGACCACTTAATAACTGAATTTTTTTCGCTCTGTGTAACTAGTGTATGATTTGCCGGAGGTCGAAAGGGTCGCGGTGAGCCTGGGAAAACTAAAGCAATTTGGAACATAGTGGGGCCGCTATATGCATGTCCGGCATAAAGATATAGGAAACCTCATCTCGCTATCAACTAATTACGCTAGGGAAGGAAAAATTAGAAGACCCCGAAAAACCAAACGAAATCGGGTGTTATTAACGCATAGATGAAACTACCATGGATGGGGATGTTTGTCTCCTCTATTACTCATTGCAGGTATGATTATCAATAAGCAAGCGCCCATTTCAGGTGAAAAAGGAACACGTGTACAAGGTCAGCGCGGCCGTTGAACACAGCCGAACAAACACATTCCCTTTTCCCCAGTGTGGCCACTCAGGCCCTACCAGTGTGATCATACATTTCGTCGAACCGGCACACAATTGCCATTCGCCCAGCAAATGTCGACGAACACTCCAACGGCAGCGTCAGCACTGGCTGCTATCCGCTTAAGAAATCCCAGCGCATGCACCAAGTCTGTCTCTGTCCATATGTGACGCATGTGGTGCAAGGACGGGCACATATGCAGCATACAGCGAGTGCGACCGAAAGAGCCAGAGAGAAAGTCTATCACATCTTATCCCCATCGGCCAAACGTAATAAACTTTAATTCCCACCGGCTAAACACCTACGCCCGCATCTCTGGCATCGGCTACGGGACGCAACACGCGCGGTATAATTGCACACTGCAGCATACACAGGAAAACGCGGGCAGTAAAAACAGGAGTGCATGTTTAGCCCGTCATTTGCCGGGTGCGGCGTTTTTTCCCCGCTCCCGATTCCGGCAATCAGCAGAAATTTCATGGCCAAATAGTTTTTCTAACCGCAGTGTCAATGATGGTAGAAAAAGTGCGTGCACAAGTGGTGATACTTGAAAACGCGGTACTTTGCCGGTACTGGTGTATGGCTGATAAGTGCTTGTGTACACAACACCAAGACCTTTCAACTCCGGCTTTTCTCTGCGATGAATGTGGGAATGCGGCGTGAAAGCTCTTACGGTAATAAATATTATTGCTCATCCATGCACACGAAATAGACATTATCTATTACGACAAATTTTATTAATTTATCATATTTGTGTGTTACGCAATCACCGCCACAAACAAATACAAATATAGGCGATAAAATCTGTATTCTGTTCCACGAGGCATACTGTGAATATGGGCAGTCCGAAAACTAATTCTTCAAAAGGTCAAACAACCTCGCGAGACATCCCAATAGGCACCGCATTCACTGTACAGTACACAACGACTTTAATATCCGCCTGAACAAACCTTTCCTTTTTGTCGTCTGGCGATAAAAGGCACCAATTATACAGAAACCGGCATAAACATTCTAGGCAGTCTACAATATAATACCGCCGAGCTAAGCTGTTTATTTTTCTTTGTATATTTTTATATCACTGGGAAATGTATCGATTACCCCGCCGGAAGTCCCGCATTCTCGATGATGCCATGTATCCACCCAACACACGGCCACTTATTCAATCAAGGTGGCCATCAAGGAGCCATTGGCAGCTGCGTTTGCGTCCCGCTAACTCCGGATACCCTTGATTACCATCATCACTCAGTTTCTTGGTAAAAAATGCTATCCCTGCGGTCTCCACTTGTACCTTCAAGGAAGACGAGAATTAAACGGGGCGTGGCTTTAGGGTACCGAGTAATTACTTACCTAAGGGATCGTATTGCGTTCGTTACACGACACCGATACTTCGGTCATTTTATTTGAACTTTACTATAAACATCTTGTGTAATAAATAAATACAAATAATAGCATCCAGCCAACCTTAACTGGATGTAGGTCAATTAGCCATACCACACGTTAATTTTCCTGAATTCTGTTTTACTTAATTAGCTTAAATTTCATTGCGCCTACCTGTTTCAGAATTATATTTAAAGTTTAATGCGATCTCGGAGAGAATCGCTCGTTTATTCAAAGAAAATTCCAAAGCCGATTTATGGATAATTGAAAGAAGTCGGAGGATTTTTAGGCTGAGTTGCGTAAATGTTTGATTGGATGCACGCGCGTTATCGCATTACACTATACCTGTGGAGTGCATCCACACAGCCGGCCATACACTCTGATTAAACTCGGCACCGGCTTACATGCCGGTTAGGCGTGCTATAAGCTGTGAATATGACGTGGCGCACATCCCACTGGATTCCCATTTTCCTCCCGATGATAGGGCTGCAGCACTTTTAATCTCCGCCGTACTCGAGACATCCTCCAGTCCCTGTGTTTCATAATCCCCAAATTACCCTGTTGCATTTAGGGCATCAGTTGTCGTTTAATACCCGGCTACACCGCACCACGTTGTATATATTACACTGGGACTTCTAAGCTATCTTGGTTGCCAACACTCTTATCGCACACACGGTCGTAGCACGACGCCGGGATTTGTTTATTTGTCGTTCTGTATTTAATCGTTTATTCATAGGCTCTCTCTGGTGATATGCGCGTCGTGTATACCGATTTGCCGACAATAATAATTGGGCAGAACAATTGACCGGCTGTGCGGTTATCGGTCTCTCTGCACTGTGTGTGTCAGTGAGTGTGCTGATTGTCTCGCCTATAGCGACACCGCGTCGTAAGATATACTTAGTATATTCCGGTATATTTTTCCGCTGTCGGGGCGCAGATGCGCCACAGATTTCTGGATTTTTTAATACGGGTTTGTTGTGGCGCCGGAAACACGCACCGGTAATTTTATGATCTCGCATAATTTTTGCCGCTGATATGACGATGAGCACGGGGAACGCCAGTAGTCCGACCAATGTCCAGGACAAGGGCCATCAAGAGGAGCTACTCTTGGCCAGAGCACAAGCCTGCGACGCGTCCAGCGCGTTTGACGATATTTATTTGGATTTTATCCGTCGTGGTGTCCTGCATTGTGAACATTTATGGGACGGCATCTCCTGCTGGCCACCCACGGTAATTTCTTGGCATCCGTTACGTAACATATTTCCTGCTTGTATCAGTTATTAATGCTGCAGATTCTAAGTTTTCTGCACCAAACTTTTTGAATTTATGAAACTTGTTATTTATTTCATTTTGACAAATCAAGTCAAGAATTGTTTATTCAAGTCCCTAATTAAGCTGTGAACTTCGGCACAAGCAAGCATATACGAGTATAACGTTTGATTTAGTTTGAGGCTTTGAGTGTAAAAGTGGTGGACAGTCATATTGATCTGCACAGAGGAAATCGATACGTATACGTACCGAGTACACACTTGCGTGGCTATTAAATATGCAGCGTATGCGAAAATTAATTATTAAATGTTTAATAAGTCTCGGGAGTATAATTATTCCTTATTACGAGTACAATACACAACACGCGTATATCATTGAAATACCTAACCTAATAGTGCACTTTGGTTTTATGCGCCGAAAAGCCGGCCAATGCAACGGCGTGGATTCGGTGTCCGGATTATTTCCACAATTTTGATCCTGCCGGTAAGTTCGTCATTTTAATTAAGTAATTTAGCCACAGTATTGCTTTAAACCACTATATCTATATCGGTAGAATTAAGCGGTAACTGACAGAGTTAACCACCACCGCTTTATTAAGTAGCGCACCTTAGCTATAAATTAACTGCATACTTTTGTAAAACTTTTAATGAATTACCGCTATTATTTTCTTTGTTGTCGACATACTCTATGCGTATGGTTGTAATCGGGGTATTAGTCACTAGAAGCATAAGCACACAATACATGGCGAATCAAAATGGTTCACTGCACCCCGGACAAGCGAATAACGATACTCTATAAGGTGTAAATATAAGGTATCTAAATTCGAAACTATCGCAGGAAAACAAAAAAGAAAAGGTACATGTTTATAGTCAATTATAGATATCAAAATAGCGCTGATTATGACACACTTATTGTCAGCAACTAATCTGTATTCAGCTGTTGATTACACTTCACCGCACCGCTGGTGCGCTGGGGCAGTTTTCAGCATGGGTGTATTAACGATAAGAAGACGAAACGCATTGACCATACTTCTATATATTGTACACCGTCACGTATATATGGCCAATGCGTTTCGTCTTAATTAAATTTTAATTTTGTTTTGTCGTACTTACGTAATCCGTGCCATTGGGGGGCTTTAAAATTTATGAATGCCAATGCAGAAATCATCTAATCATTATAAATGTCTAATTTACATAGATATCTCGAAAACGCCAATTCGGTCCGTTTAAATTTGAGCAATATATTTGTGTGTAGAAAATAACTTTTCTCTTAACCCTAACGGAGATTTTGCTCATGCGGGATATTATTAATTAAGCATTGATATTTTTTGTGGGAAATCTGTTATAATTAAAGAGCGACTAAAGTAACGAAAACTTCTAGTAACGAAATTTTTTAGTAAATATTTGTATATAAACGAGCAGCGTATCTGTGTAGTTAAGTATTATCAAGGATCTTGGTATTATGTTAAATCTATAATAAAAAACAGCCGCATTGAATGTTGATAATCTTCTAACAGTTTCACTGCTGCATATAATTAACTGTTCATGCATGAGTGCATGTAGTCAAATCCACCATAAATATTGCCTGAATTTCTAGTTGAATAAGTGCCTCTTTATTTCCCATCCCGCGCTGTTTCGCTGCAGAAACACGCGGAAACACATAAAGGCAGTCAAAAGTACTCGTTCATGCTGGAACAAATTACTTTGTACTACAGAAAAAACCCTCTCGTGCCCATTGCTAAAACGTTGTTCATTCAGTAGCCCATAAAAAAAACTGTCGTACACTTCCCGCCAATCAATTCAACAGCATCCATATAAACGCGGGAAAAGTGAGCCTTAATGTCCAGCATCGACCAGCTGATGCACATTAATTATGAATAACCCGCATGTACAATACACATATACGGTGAATGTGTGTGCCGGTATTGCGCTGTATATGGGACGAGGGAGATTCGAGCACTCTTTTCCCGGCTCGCAAAGACCGGAAACTTGTAATGCACACAGGGACAAACCAAGCAGACGATAATAATATGAATTAGCTGTTTTTGGGATATAAAAACGTAGCTTCGTCTTTCAGCTGCGTAATCATCACCCGGCATTCTCCCGGGACATTTAGACAACAGCAACACTGGCCTCATGATCGCTCTTCCATACGGTTAATCAACGATATCGCTGCTTGTCGGGTTGTGTTTGGCTCAGAATGCGGATATTACACGCGGGATACGCGCGCGCATTGCTTCCGCGAGATGACAAATTTGCATAGAGATAATAGGCTGACGGTAATGACCTTTATCAATCAATGGATGCGCTATCGTTTCAAACGGTAGATATGGATCTTAACAGATTGAATTCGCTCGTGAAATGGCTTCCATCATTGTACATGTCGTTTACAACTAATAAAATTCACTTTTCGTTTTAGGCATGTAGTCCGAGTGTTTCTAAACTGAATGTGTTAAACAGGCTTGCGCTAATTTCGTTTTCGTATTAACGTCCAATAAGTTTTAAACGAACGCTCTAAAATTAATTTAAGTTTAGAGTTTAGTTACTGGGTTTCGATTTTTAAATTTTGACAGAAAACACTAATCCGGAGCAAAAATAAGTACCGAAGCCTTATAATCTTAAAATACAAAATTGTGTTGCTTTATTGCATATACCATGTATTATGATATAGTATACCATGTACGTAGTATACGCGAATGCAATTTCTGCCCAAACAAAATAAATAAAATACCTAACTGCAAAAGATAAAAATGCAAAAAGGTTGCGTTTAAATAATTTGAAAATTTTATATATTAAAGTATATATATATTCAGAAGCTGCAAGTTTGCAATGCTAACCGCTTTTATTGTAATAAAAGCAATACCTGAGACTGTAGTCTACGATATATCACAGTATCCTTGAACCGTTTATTCCTGTCTCATTATTCTCGCAGTTCGTGATAACACCATCCAAAATTTTCACAACGTTCACGAGAACCTAATCATTCACACCGTATAATCATCCCAAACATGGGATACGGAAGAAAGCAATGAAGGACACAGAAAGGGCAAACCAGCCAACAAAGCCGGCCTAGTCTCCGGCGCGGCCACAAGGCAGTGCAAATATCTATCGCATGTCAACGATTATTCCCGCGCGTCTACTGAGTAGGAAGGGGAAGGCCATTCGTGATTACCCGCACACAATCGGCATACGTGGGAACCGTATGCTGCATCGTCTCCACAGTTCATTTAAACCCCGGGAATTACACTCGGGTCTAGGTTGCGACGATGGCGAACGCAGCAACCAAATACCAGCCATTTAATCCATCCCAGTGTTGACGCTAATGGCCCGGTCATAATAATAAATCTCATCCGCGATGCAACACTCGGCCCGTGTGCGCACCAGCTGACAACAAGGCAAAGGGTGGGAAAAGGGCAGCGCGCTCATATATATGATTACAAATTACTCCCAACACCTGCACTTACCCTGGGAATTGCATTCCGCCTGCCGATGAGGCGGAGAGTGCACTCTTAAAGATGAGAGAAAAAGCTCAGCAAAAAATCCCAACAAACTTAGTTAAATGCTTCGGCTCTGTAATCACGATGGGATGGATCACCAAAGCAGAAAGACTTTGCACCTTAAATACTGGCGAGGTGCACAATAAAGTCGTCCATAACTGAGGCCCTATAGTTATATGCAAATTTTACCAGTACTTATTAAGGATAGCTGTATAGTAGTACACATATACTTAAGTATACGTTATTGCTTTTTCCACAATCGGGACGGCAAACCCGGGGTACACATCTTTGAATTACAATAAAAAAGTACGAGTATAGCCGATAGTACAAAATGAATGCAAATAGCCGCATTTGTGTGTATACGTATATAGTTAAACTTTAATAGTTAACGTTTTATTAGACTATAGTTAACGTTAATTTTTGCTGGTACATTACAGTTAGCTTTTTTATCCAGTCAACGTTGACTTCGTTAATTACTTATTAATTAGCTTTTTTTATTAACTGGTACAGAATTTGCATCCCGGAATTGCACAAGCATCGGTACGTGGTGGATGCGACCGGATGGCCGCCAGTGGGCGGATTATGGCCCCTGCAAAAAGCCCCTGAATATGACGATGCCCGCGAGGGAACCGGATGAGTGTGAACTGAGTTTAAACGCAACACTGGGATACAACACATCGACGTGGACCCCAGAAAGGCACGCCCTGTACACTGTAGGTCAAACACGGCAATTCTCTCCGTATGGCGCATGCCCCACTATATAAATTGTCGCTACCAAATGTGACGTACGCGGAAGAACATCACATTCCGCTCGCGATATGTAATTTTTTTAAATTTTAAATGCGACAGTGTGCGGTTGCAGATTATGGCTCCCTATATGAGCACATTGTCAGTGATCGGCTATTCCGTGTCCCTCGTTTCCCTGGTACTCGCCATTTCTATACTCATCTCCGTCAAGTAAGTATTTTATAGTTTCTGCTGACCGGCAAATTGCTGTCATGGTGAATATTGTAGCGATAGTATTTGTACGAACGATAAGACCGCCCAGTTACGATTCATTCCATCGCGTTATGAATTTGTGTCCACTTTACCGGCTAGTTTCCTTTCTCATGAATTTCTAGAATTCAGTCTTGACACTCGCTTGCTACAGCTTGCATCTACTTGATTGTTCCTCTTGTTGAAACTCTTGCTTACAATCGTGGTAAAGGCCTTTACCACGATTAAACGGCTGTTGGTGTGAAAGGTGGCACGACCGGCAACGATGCTGGCCGAGGACGCTCTTACAGATGTAACGCAATTACACAGGTGGCTCCGACTGGGATGACGCTAGTTCATCCCAAGCGGTCAAACGCAACAACGTAACTCAAGGCATGTTTAATGACAAGGGAATCAAGAACGCAGCAAGGTTGTAAGCAAGAGTTTCAACAAGAGGAACAATCAAGTAGATGCAAGCTGTAGCAAGCGAGTGTCAAGACTGAATTCTAGAAATTCATGAGAAAGGAAACTAGCCGGTAAAGTGGACACAAATTCATAACGCGATGGAATGAATCATAACTGGGCGGTCTTATCGTTCGTACAAATTCTATCGCTACAATATGCTGATTGTGAGCAAGATACCTATGGTATTTTGTGTGTGTTAGTGCGCACTACTGCGCATCTCACAAAATATAATGCAGTAAAGAGCATCGGTTTCTTCACTAAACGTAACTTTGGTGCATTTTAATAATTATTACTTATCATCGAACAAGGAAAATAGACGAAATAAGAAAATATGCAATATGTACGTATTTAAGGTCAGCATGTACAGATAATCAGATATGTATGCCAGTTAAAAATCCAGTAAAAAAATTGACGATGACTTACTGTGTGGCGAATATCATAACACTGTTAGCAGAGGTTCGCATATGCAGCATTTACTACAACGTAGTACAATACTGATAAGCACCGCTGGCTCTAGAAGATTATAGCACGGTAGTTACAACTCAAAGCGCACAGCCAATTAAAAATTGTTTTGTCTTACCATTAGGCGCCTGTATTGTCCGCGTAACACATTGCATATCAATCTCTTCGTCGCCTTCGCCATCCACGCCCTGGCCACAATCAGCAGTCGCAACCCTATCTTGGATGACTACGAAGGAGGTCACGCGGTACACCACACTGACGTCGCCAACATGCAAGCAAACGTAGGTGGCTCAACTTGTCACAATACGGTTTTTCCGTATCGTGTTTCATCCAGTTATTTCTTAAAGTTCGGTATACCGTACTGATCAGCCACGTACTTGTAACGTGTTGGCCTTTGCGTAGCTGTAACTGTTGCACAAGTACGACGTAGCTTTATTAACAGCTGTGACCGTTGGCAGGACATCGCTTGCCGTTGGCAGACAGCCTTTTTCCATTACGCCATTATGGCCAATTATTTCTGGATTTTCATCGAGGGTTTATACTTGAATAACGTGATATCCTTCAGCGTCTTCACCGACCACTCTAAAATGATCTGGTTCCATATTGCCGGCGGTTGGCTGCCGCCAGTGTTTTTTGTCGGATTGTGGGCAGGGCTGCGTCTCGAATACGATAACTGCTTGTAAGTAAGCAAGTGTACATTTTACATACTAAGTACAGATTTTTCAACAGTAGCGGATTCAGCTTTTTTGCTTTTTTTCTGCCAAAAATATTTTATTTTATTGATTGCACAATTTTTGCGATTCGCATTTCTCAACGGCTTCAATGTCGGTGGATTCGCTTACGTCGACCCATCTTTATCAACTGTGATGTTTTTGAAAGTTTTGAAAGTTTCTGTAATATGGTTACAACTTCCAGGTTACAACAACATTTATGTGCAAGTGTTCATAATGCGAACTGATTTACACAAATATTAATTACAGTACAAAAGTTTTTCGTCAGGCTACCATTATCCGGATGAATAAAGGTGATATTCTGCTAATTTTCATTTTTTTGCCTTAGCTGTTGGAAAGTAAACAACGCGCGATATTCCGGATTATTCTGGATATTACGCGGTCCAATAACAGCAACAATTATAGTAAGCCTATCAAATTTGATTTTTATTTATTATTTTAAGCGATATACCCTTCGTAGATGAACTTCATATTTTTTATCAATATCACGCGGTTGATATTCATTAAATTCCGCACCCAAACAACGCTCAGGGAGCAGCAGGCCAATACAGCATCCGGACGGCTAAAGTATCGCCGATTGGCCAAATCAACGCTGGTTTTGTTGGCCGTTTACGGGATACACTTTTTTATTTTATTGGTGATTGAAGAAGTTAATATGAATATCTACTTGGATGTGGTGCTTCTGATGATCGATCTGGCCTTCACGTCATCCCAGGTCATAAATACGCTACATCTTATAAATATTTACATTGATCAGTGGAGTACTTATTAAAAATTTGATACTGTTAATACCTTGATAAGGTGCATGAGCAAATGTTTTGCATATTATTATGTCAAATGTCAGGACGCATTGTCCCCAATCACCACAACAGCACTATCTTTCTTTACTTTAAGAAATATTTTACAAATTTTATGCCATACACTATACGACATGCAATATACAATATTTATTAAACATACTAATAATAATTATGGCATAAATATATAAAACCGTACTATTAAACTAGGCTGCTTTTGACTAGTAATTTGGTTACCTAATACCTGCATGTACATACATGTATAAACTTGTCCCTTGGATATTAACCGCGTTTAAATACTACATTTTGCATACACGTTCATAATTTTGCAGGGCTTTATCGCGGCGCTATTACTGTGTTTCGCCAACGCTGACGTGCGGTCTGAGGTGTGCCGTATGCGGTTGTACCTGTCCAATTCGCCGCTGGGCCGCACCGGTAGTCGTCTTTCCGAGCGAATCCGGCGCATCTCCGAGATGGAGCGCACCTCCGAGTCCCTTAAGATGCACTCGACGCTGCCGGCGCGCAAAGTCCATCGTAACGGTCCGTACGCGGCGATGACCAAAACGCAGACGTTATCCATACCCACGACACAGCCCCAACCGGCATCCTGTGAATCTCTTTATCTCCAAACCGCGGACAATTCCGACGAGGAAAATACCGCTAAATAAACTACATACATGGTGCGCAGATTTTTTATGGACATGTGTTAGTACCCTTGGAGGTACAGTTATAGAATATATGTGGCATCTGCTTGCTGCTGTATTGTTTTTTCTAAGCCAATATGGGCGTGTTCCGCAGAAATGGTTATATTTTTTCCGTGTTACTCTGGAACTAAGCACAGAATTGTCAGAATTATTATACGAATATAAAAACAAAATTAATGCTATACAGACTGTACAGTTCGAGTTACTCGCAAGTATTTAAGAGTAACAAGATAACAAGAGACCATAGAACTCTAGCTCGATGAAACCAAAAGTCAGTTGCACAAAATCAGTTGACTAAAATAACCTGATGATAAAGGTTCGGAAATTTTTTTTTGTATTATAGAGCATAGGTCATCTTTGTTACTCGTATGTCTTATCCTTTCCGGTGGCATTAAATAATTAAGTGTCACCAAACACATTAATGATAAATTATGATGCGAAAGTTTCACCAGTGGTTTGTAATCATGAAATAATTTCTGAAACGTCGAACTTTGTTTTGCGATATGGTAATTTTATCGCGGTCACAGCTTTCTTCCGTTTTGATTCCATTTTCTCCATTTTTGTGAAAACATTTGCTTCAACGTTGAAAGCCGGACACAGTTCTGGCAAAAACAAATGAGAAAAACAGTTATACTATCCACTGATGAAAAACAATACATTCTCCATCATATTTTTAATGGTTTGTTAAGTATTCTTGCTTGACTGTCTACATAAAACACTACCACAAATTGCAATAAAAAAAAACAGCGTTTAATCTTTCATTTCGTTATGAAATTCGAACGCTTCCGGCGCTGAAATACCCTTATTTCCGGCTGTGTTAAACGTCACACTTTTAGCGCTTTTTAGCGTTGATGACTCTGCACTCTTCGTTACCGTGATTATCCTGGTTAAAGTTTGGTGCGCTTGCCGTGCAGGATGGCTTATTGTTTTGCATAAAGCTCTACACTGCTTGCGAAACGTCAAACTGGCTGAATAATATACGAGAAAGGTCACCGAATAGTTGCTCCACTGGACGATGTATACGATTGGTCGGGCCCGGCTTTCTTGTTCATACGTCATTGGATAAGAGCAGTATGGAGGACGACTGGCTATTTTCAGACACGACAGCAGGACATAGGGCAACTGTGTCACCATGTACAGCAGTAGACTGCCGAGGACCGTGGCATTCGCAGTGCGTGTGCCGCAAGTCTTGCTGCGCTTAATGACGGATTTTCGAAAGGCTGTTCGGTGTCGCCACAAGACCACAATTAGAGAAATGTCCAGTATCAGCATTGTCAGCCATTTAGCGTACCACATTCCCATCTGCAAAATACAGTTTTAATCCATATTATCTAACTGATTTGTCATCGTGCAGCTGTTTATTACGAAAGTACCGAGTATTGTGCAGTGATTACCTCGGCGTCTTCTTGCAGCTGGTACCAGGTTTTCAAAGGTGGTGGTAAGTCGTCTTGCAGTATCAGCGTCCGGTTCCCAGAAATGTAATAGTAGTAGTAGGTGCACAAATTGGATACGGAAAACATTATCGACAAACTTAAAATAGCGCACTCTTTCAGGATGGCACGTCGCCATGTTGCTGTAACGGTTCTGGTCAATGCATTGGATAAAGGTCGTAACGCAACTAATAACCGTTCAACGGCAAATATTATCAGCGTCCTGAAGTTAAAAGAGAAAATTTCAAGATCATGAGCACGGCTAGTCCAACCAAGTAAAATTATAAGAGAAACAGAAAATTTTTCTAATTTGTCAACGTTTTTATACGGTCACTAGCAAAGATTATCTGAAAGAGCAGTAACAAGTGCGCCACCAGTACTTGAGCATGCAAGAAAACCTAAACCGAAACCTATCAATACCAGGTAGCAAGGAGTAGGTACATCAACATTCAGCGGTCTTTCAATAAACTTTTCTTTAAAAAACTTTTCAAAGCACAAGCATATACTGCATACATGCCTCCGAAAATGTGGAAAACTGGAAACCATACTTACCAGTCTGCGAACTGCGTAGCAGTCTCATTTAAAAACGCTGCGAAGCCTTTATACGCTGTGTAAAAGTTTGCGTAAGAATCATTGGCCTGATCCGAGCCGTTCTCAACATTCGCACCAAAGCTTACGGTTGCTGTTATATAATCCGGCAATATTGACCAGCTGCGGAATGAAAGCGTATTAGAAAAGCATAATAATTACCATATATTACTCGTCATGTATCCTTTCAACAGGTATAACTGTAACACAAAATAATGCAGTACGCTTACAGAATGCAAAGATTTCCCAATGCCGAGCACACCATGTAAACCGTTGTCGATGATTTGCGGCTTTCCGAATCATGCAATCGTGCAGCCATGATCAACGGGCTACCTGCCGTGCAACAGGCCAACAACACTGGATAGCACACAAAATACACATACAGACTGGGATTGTTCGTCGCCGTTGTACCCGAATCCGTTAAATTGGCATCCAGGCCCAAAGCTACATTCCAGGAGCACTCGTTGAAAGAAGCCGTAATGTTTGCAGTCATTGCGTTGCTCACTATACGTAATGTGATTTCTTCTTCCCATCAAGCGAGCGAACAATATATAAGTACGCCGGTTTCCGAAGTTGGGGGACTGCATGTACAATACACTGTATGTACTTTGCAACTGTATAATACATTCACGTGTTGACCACAGTAACAATCGTGGCAAATGGAATACTGGAAAAAGCTTGGAGGTATGCACTACACAACGTGTGGAGGTATGCACTACTACTAATTAGTACTGTCAAAAAGTTTCTTTTCTTTGGTTTACAGGCAAAATTCATGCAAAGTTACAGGCCAAGCATAGATAATATCAGTTAACGGCACTTCCATTCACTTAACTGTTATTTAATTCACTTAACTGTTCTTTCTTCTGTGGAACGTATTGCATTCATAACTTGTGAAAATCAGCTGCCGGCACATAAATGTCAAGGTACGGTTACAATTGTGCCCACGATATTGGTGCCCAACCGTCATACGTTCTTATTCATTACGTTTGTCACTATGTCATTATCTAGAATTAATCATTAGACTCATGACTACCTGTCTAAAAATATTAGCGTTAGTGTATGGGGTTACTGGGATCCGCACTTCGACTGCAACTACACTGTCTCGCGGATCTTTGGAATGTCCTTGACCATCAAAAGGAATGATGCGGAGGAAAACGGAAAGTGGCAAAAATCGCATAGCCACGTTGTACGGGATAGCGTAAAGGGTATTCAGTACAGTCTGTATTCTTTTTTCTTGAAGGGGGAAAATCAGCCAGTAACCGTGAAAAAATGTAGTAAAATAACAAATGTAACATTAACTTACTTCCAGTGTCAAGAAATGCGAGTTATCGATAAGGTTGACTGAAGGTTAACATGCACATCGCAGTATCCGCAAAACGCATTGTACAGAGAAAATATGACATTAACTTAAAGTGCATCTGTGAACAATGCAGTTTTATTTATTCTTACCGTATTTTATCAATCTGCTGTTGCGAAATTCATTTATGATATCGCGAAAGCATTCCAGGAAAGGATTTGTTTGTATTCTCAAAAGTGTGGGGATTTTCTCAATAAGAGCAGTGTATATCGGTTCCGAGTGGAGACTCGCAGCAGGGTTACGGGACTTACGGCTAACAACATAATTTACAGAACACGGTGCTAATAGAAATCGAGTTTATAATCAGCTACCGTTTCACTTTAGTAAATCACCTTTATAAAAAGCGTGAACCAGCGGCAGTTTCCCTTAACGTCTCCATAGGTTATCAGCCGACATGTTGTAAAAATTCACCGTAACAACTGGCAGAGGAGAATACAGATGGAAAACACATAAATTTATTGATGTATTATAACTAAATACATATTATGTCTATATGACGATCGTGAGTACATTTGTACTACTTCCTAGGTACATCAATGTAAGTACTACTTTATGCTACTTCCTAGGTCGGCTTTGCAGTCCTTTCACGGTCGTTTCTTACGATTAATACAAAGGCAAATGCTTACAGAAGAAGCAGTAAGCAGCCGAATCAAGTGTTTTGCATCTTTTAACTTTTAATTTTGATAATTTGATAATTTTGGACAAATATCACTGTTTGCTGGCAAATTTTTTGGCCAGTGACAAGACTTTGAGAATGCTATTTTATAGACTTCCATTCTTTGTTAGCTATGCCCACGCAGTATTTATTCGCAAGCATTGGGTGTCAAACGTGAAGTAACCGACACTCATGGCGCGGTCATATCGGTTGATACGACCGTGTCCGGCCACTAGACACATGGGATTTCATTGCGAAATGTAAAAGCCAAAAAAATTGGTTATTAAAGGTTCTTGCCGGACCGTATACAAATAAAGAAAGCGCACTGAGATCTTCATTATTGCTGGGGTGAGCCTCGTGTTCACGTGATTAATTGACATCGACAAAATGAAAGCAGATTTTTTTGTCATTGAATTGCTTAACATTTTTAACTCAAAGCATTCAGTAATTTCCATTATGCTTAAATCTCAAGGCTTAACAATATTATTACTAAATCATTTACATACGTACGGAGTCTTGCCTGTAGCGGAAATCTCGAAGACGTTCGAGACAATGGCGGACTAAACCGCCTTCACTGTTCTGTTAACACAGGTAACCATATTTGAATTGTTGATCAATATCAATATTCTTAGCAGTGATCCAATAATCCCGGAAGCAAGTTGTATAAGGAATAAACCCTTAACTATACACCTCGCATGAAGTACTGGATCACTGTTAGCGTCAGCGACCGCCCAACACACAAAAAATTTATCAAAAAGCGTATGTGCCCTTTACAGACGTGATCTTTATTAAAGGTGCCCAGATTTTATACGGGAAAACCAAAACAAAAGGGAAGCAGTCGGCTTATTAGCGTTAACTGTGCCTCCCTTGTCAGCGTCTGTTGGAGCAATACAAACTACAAAGAGCTGAATCGGTATTTGACATGCTCTGAAAGCTGTTATGTCCACATTCACGAGTACAGCAAACCAAGTAGGCAAGTATCATTCTAATTAACTCAATTTCTCTATTCGTACAATAGATAACAATATTCGTACAATCTGGGGCAAACTCCCCAATTCACAGAATTATCAAAAAATAGCTTTCAAAAAAACAACATAGAGATTTCCTGGTTTTGGTATGCACACACATAAAGAGAGCTCCAGCGGTGAAATTGGTCCTTCTGGCCACGAACGCCGGACACCAACCATTAATACTGCATTGTACATGAGACATCGATGCCCTCCACTGCATTGTCAAAGTGCCTCCTGACGGCGCGCCAAATTCCGACCACCCTCACGCACTGTCCATGGCGCCCGACGAACCGCATCGGGATCATGGCCTCTTCGGCATGAGTCAGCACCCAGCGGTGTCCTTTGGCTACCTGGTCGACATCTAGCGGATGACAATACTGATACACCGACGTGCCCATGCACGCTTCTGTCGTATAGCCCAGCCATTGCGGCAGACTGTCATCCATGTGGAGAAAGCGACCATGCGGTGACAGACGACACACGGATGTCGTGGCGCTGCTGTCGGTAGCCTTCTGTATCACACCGACGACAACGAGCACTTGATGGTCGGGCTGATTGGAGGGCATTCGAAAGGCATGAGCAATTTCCGAATAATGCTTGAGTAATCCGTGACACATGACGGCCAGGTAGCTCTTGTGGGTTTTAATGTCGAATTTGGCCAGACCGTGATCGAGAAGAGTGCGGGTTTTTAAGCGACAGAGAAAGGCTACGGGTTTCGGAGAAGGATTCTCGGGATGATGGGATATATGGAATTGCTGGTGAAGAATGGGGATGTCGTCCGGGTGGACGGTGTAGGCGATGGGGAGATTATGCGTTTCAGCCTGCATTCAACAGACATTTTCACTTTTCAGATACATGCAATAAACGCCATTTACAATTTACGACGCAGTGATAGCGCGCTCCCAAAGGCTGTCCGCTGTATATCCCGTATTCAGTTTCTTACGTAACGAGTGAATCGGTTCTAAGCTGACTTGTCGCCTGCATACAAAGATAACAAAGCCGCTTTTTTATAGTACGTATGTTGCGTAGTCTTTACTTCTTAAAATTCTACGTTTTATACAGATGCAACTGTACTTAGAGAAAACCGTTTTTTTGACTTAAGCACGTTCATAAAACTAGCTAGCTGGGACGAATTTAATAGCTGGGACAAACCAGTTCGGGAGTTCTGGGAGATAGGATACCATTTCGTCATTAAACAGATTCACAGTACGAGTTCTGTTCTTCCTGCTAACGTAAGTATTACTGTACATTGGCGCTTCGCTTCCGCACTGGATTACAAATGCTCAGTGAATGGTTAACAGAAACACCAATGCCAAACCAATTTCGCTTCGGTGGCGTTATGAGCGCTTATGGCAAACAGTCTGCTTAGTGTTTACTGCTGGATGATAACCGTACTTGGGTGATTTCCAGCGCACCGGCTGCCGACGGTGACATGTAGAGAAATGTGTCATTCAGTCCGTCAATAACAAAGGTCAGATAATCCTCGGCTTCCATGAGGATTCGCGCGAATTCCTCCATGTGATCCGTCAGGATGGTGTCAGGCATCGGCTGTAGTGCACCGGTGGCCGGGGGCGTTGATTTCAGTGTCATATTGCGCACATGGTGTACGCTGAGGCGTAGTATAGATAGCTTGTCCAGCTTCTTGGACTGATACAGTCCATCGCGTTTCGGCAGGAGTGTGGCCAGTTCGTAGATGAAGGAGTTAAGTTTATTACGACGGCGTTTCTCTATCTCGCTGTGGCTGATTCTGTACAGCAAAGAAAGGTTTTTACGTCTTAGCATAATTCGAAGCAAGTAAAATAAACTGTAAAAATAAACTGTATAAAGTGCAGCGCAAAGTACATCACAGTGAAAGGTTAAGGTGGATCGAAACCGCGTTACCGATTTGCATGCGTTACTGAGGCAGTTAATTTACTGCCTGCAGTATGACCGTATTAAAACTACCTAAGTAATCCGAGCATTGCGTAGGAATTATGTTGCGTAAGAAGACTGCAAATTTCCAACATGATCACGGTGCGTGCTTGCAGTGCCTGTACACGCACTGCGTGTATCGGTAATATAAATATTGTAACGGTAAAGTGAACTATGAACGCAACCGATGGGATTAATGTCAGAGCCAGTTAGAGGATATTGAAGGTACTGCTGTCATTATTTGAAATTTTTCCCTGCTAAAGACATTGATTTACATTAACTTTGGCGACATTTAGAAAGATTTCTGGAAATTATCCGGGACGCCACCGATATGATATGCTCTGATATTAATAATGTAGGTAGTTGAACAGCTGCCTTCTCTTCAGCTCTTGTTAAACACAAATAATAGCGATATGGAAATCAAATCGCTATTACAAAAGAAAAGGAGGGCTGAACCCAAAAGGTGATCGCACAATAATCATTGTAGGTGACTCATAGTTTACACCACATGTTTACACGGTGCCTGTTCACCACAAACAAACAATATCATCGTAATCTGCGTAATAAATCATTGCTTCTTGGATTTTGCTCGTCCATTGCCACTATACATATTTACAAGATAACATCTGAATGCAGTGTGTTCTAGATGAAAACAGTTACTTTTATAATTTATGAAATTAGATGGAAGTTTTATTTAATTTCTTAAAATATGATTTGAATTTTATCTGGAAATGTCGTTTATCTCTTTTCACTTCCGCGTATCAGAACGTTAACCTCTCATTTACCGTTGCAGTTAACTTATTGACATCCGTATTTTGCAGAAAAATTGATGTAAGCAATATTTAAGTTTTGTTTTCGGTTTAATATTATTATAGTGAAACCGTATCGCACAAGTACTTACCTATCTATACTTGATATTAAAGGTTATACCTTTCCAAGAAAATTTTCAAGAAAGTTTTCCAGTTGAATTATGTGGAATGTCAAAGTATCTGTGGACGGAATACGAACATGACATGCAGAAGGGGCGAGTAAAATTTAAAGAATTAATTAAAAATGATACCCGACTTAACAAATTTGTTATGTGTTCGCTCACCTACCGAGCTGATCGCTTGGTCTCAACAGCAGGGTATTCATGCGACTGCGCTGAGGTGGATGCCGGTGTCCGACAGCGGGCGCCAGCCGTGACAGCATCCTCAGTCGGCGTCTGGTAATGTCCCTTCTTGCCCGTTGGATGGCGTTGACGGGGACGCTGATGTGCAGTAGAGGAAGCGGATTTTTCAACGGTAGCACCACGTACACCGGCGGCGGCACTACCGGCTGCAGCTTCCTTGTTGGTTTCTTGATCGGCGCTCCGTGGGGTTGAATACATTAGCACACAATCCAATCATAACATCACAATATCCCGTTATATAGTATCAACATCACAACACCGAAAAATCATGTCAGTTTCGCGTCAAGATCACGCTGGATTTTTATATATACATGGAGCGACGCTGCACCACACTGCGGTCGCGCGCCGGCATTTTTCTAGAAAGTGATAGAGAGCAGCTGCATCCTTCCTTGGAGCATTTGTCTTACATTGGGAGGGATGTGGTGTTACAACAGGCAGGCAGAAGCGCCGGCTCTGCACGGCCTGGCAATCGATTGTTCAACGCAACACGTTCAGGAGCCGACCCCTCCAAACAGGAAGGACCACTGGGAATCAGGTTAATATGCTCATCTGACATCAACAACAGATTACCTATTGCCGATTAATTACACCTTGCAAGACGCACCAAGCCATGAAGTGATGGATGCCTGCTAAACGGTACGGCTCTGCCAGCGCACGCCGGCTGCCAGGACGTTCTCCTGCTCTAACATATTCACTGCGACCCGGCTTATCTTCCCCTGCACGCATCTTGCACAAAATTCAATAAGTCGCATATCAGATTAAATCACACAGGGACCGTACATACACAGCGTTAAAATGATCGCCTACATATTTTACATGACCCGGTCTGACAATTACATGATACCCATGCCTGTCTGCTTTGTGGTGGGCCGGAGATAAATCAAATATCTTGTGCCGGTTAATGCTTTCCTAATTTGAATCCCGGATCTGCAATTTGTTGCCTTTTCAGCCATGCATGAAGAAATCCGGTGCGCAGTGAAATATTGCGGCACACCTTCGATATTTATATGCGATATTGAACAGAGTGATGCGTATATTTCGAGTCAATTATAAAGAGCAATTTTTCTTTTACTCCGCAGTAAAGGAATTTACATAATGATAAAAATTTTAATTGCATTCTGGTAAGAAACTTTCGGTTGCAGAAATTCGTGTATGGCAAGCCGATCCAAAAATATATTAATCCACAAAGCCCAGATTTGACACCGGTTTAACTGCGTTACTACATCTGCAGCTGCAAAAGTCCGTGACCTTTAATTCCCATACAACTGAGCATGGAAACGCATTTTTTGATAGTTTTACTTATCTTGACTGCAAAACACTTTACTGTAAAGAAATCCGATATTTTGACGGTGACCTTTAGAACAGGAAGGCCCGTTCCCCGGGTATCCACCATTACAAACATTTATCCATGTTTTGCCGGTGGTGGTATTTGGCAGTTGGGGGATGAAACGGATATCTCCTTCGGATGTTGCAGCGCATACGTACGTGGCGGGAACGCGCGCGATCACAGCGATTGCGTTTTCTGGAACATCTCGCGTCATTTTTCACCTCCACACCTCCGCACAGCCATCTGCTAAACGGTCCACGTCACAATCCACCACATTCCCCGACTACAATCGGCGCATGAATGGCAGCCAGTGTCCTGACTCACATATTGTTGATAAACAATAATAATCAGGCTGCTCAATCAATCAAATGATTATGACACCGCGCGCGCTGCCTGCACCGCGGTGTATGTACGCTCTAATGATGACCTATAGGTCTCTTCTCTCCCCGGCTAAACAGCTTGTTAATCATGGGGCTGGATAGCTAGTGTTTATCGGCGCGCGTCATTGTGGAGCCGGGCCCGTTCACCGAGAATTTGTAATAATCGGGAAATTGCCCAACTGGCACTGTACGGAAGCTTCCAGAAGCACGACCGGCATTCTGGAAAATTGCTGACCGGCATGTTTTGCACAGGCGCAGTCGCTTTTACTGCGATTTTCTCAAGTCACGCCATTCGCGTTGGCAACAAAGAAAAGCATGTTCATGTTACTTATGAACTTTTGGTAGTATGTCTGTACTCTCGGTAGCTCCACTACCTTTGCGTATTGTATTCTTAAACACCTTTTTGTACACATTATAATAATTATTCATTATTTTTCATGTGAGCTGATGTTGTGCTTGTTAGAGTTTTTAGCGTTTTAGAGTGTGTTTTCACGGGCGGCAATGATAGGCCTGTAAAGTAACTGCGCTTGCGCACGTTAAACCCCTCGATCTTCCAATGTGATGGGCAGCTGACCTTCCCTGCGACTACCCAAAATATTGATTTTTTTGTCCGTGCTTGACATGTGCGAACGGTCAAACGCAATAAGCGCTAAACCAGCACTACCAGGTATGGCAGGATGTACTTGTACAACTGTACTCTGCGCTACCGATGTTCTTGCCTATTGAACTATCTCTACTTTAAATACGCAAATCATAATAACTAATACCAATAATTATTTTCATACATTTAATTTCATTGACTGGGGCGGCGTTTTTCCTGGGGTATTCACTAACTCGATGTGTCAATTTTTCCAAGTTAATTCTGCCTCAGCGCAGCATGTAGGTACACTGGGATGCGCATGCCCGTACTGTTCCAGTTTTTCGTTTATTTAGGAGAAATTCGTGCACTTCATACACATTTATTCCGTTATCTTACATTCGCGATTTTTTATTAGAAAAAGGTTTCTACTTGCTACGCTAAGAAACCAATCACGACAAAATTAATTTAAGGTCAACGACAAAATTAATTTAAGGTTAGAATTAACTGTATTCCAAGTCGGTATCGACTGGCCCGGGCACGCGGTGGTAACGGGGAAGGAAATACAAATATAATCCCAATTTGTTGGCTCTTATCCGGCTTTGTACATAAACACACACGCACAGCACACGGTAGAGATTGTACACTGCGACGCCACAACGTCCAGCAGTCAAGGTATCCCAAGGATTTAATTATCCACGGAAATAACAGTGCCATGACTGCCATCCGAGAGATAGAAAGGCAGGCACAGGATATCCGCTGTGATTATCTACAGGACTACGTCCTACTCCTTTTACAAACGAGATCGCGGCGCTGGCGCAGAGGTGTCTGCTAATTCCATTGATTTCTCAAACCGTACAAATCCCCGGAAAACCTCACGCAGGTAAGACGCTTTGAAGAGAAAACCGCGCAATAAAACTGAATCTAGTAGATTGGCGTAAATCCGTAACTGCGCCTAACCATTTTTCTACGCAGGAAAATATTTATAATTACAACGAAAATTATAAAGAAATTATCAATAAAATTTAAGGGTGCCTAATATAAAAAATTATCAGCCAATGTTAACACCTAACGAAACATTTTAAGTTAATAAAATAAGTTGATGGAAAAAGTAAATGAAATTAAAATCAACAGCGGAAACGCTTTCCCGTAGTATTCATCTCATGTGTTTAACCATTTTCACCCATCAGCGGAAGTCGACAAAGTTAAACAATCAATAAAAACATCAACAGCAACCTCATTATCGTAACAAAGATCCATCACTATACTCGTGCTTCCTGAATAATACAAACGTTATGCGAGATTAGAAGACTATAAATTTTGTTCTGGAACTATATCCTCGCTGTCCAGCGGAATGCCGTTCTCCGTTTTATATTTGTACACCGCTTCCGCAAATCGCCGCCCCATGGTGTCAAAAATATTCATAAGGACGTTGAATCCATCGCGCATCACTTCCGCACACGTGTAACCTTCTTTAACGTGCAGGATGAAGTCCACCACGTGCTCCGACGGATGGGGAATGGTGTAACCTATAAAAACAGCAACAAATAAATCTATGGTCTTAATAATTAGGCTCCAGTCACTAACAACACGCCTAATGGCTGATATTGTAAATATTCCATATAATATAACGTCAAACATTCTACCACCGACAGGTATATATACTCGTAATACGCTGTTTGCTTTTTGCTGCATTTCACCGATCAAATTAATGTGCAGGTACAGTGTATAATAATCATACGTACACAGCACGAATGATCCTGATAGCAAATTGCTGTACCTTACAATTAAAACTCTTCAATAGTATTAGCAGAACATGACAGTGGTGATGAGTTGACCGTTGTAATTCAGTGTCCGAAACCAAGCCTCGTAATCCGAACGACTTTCGGAATTTTGCGCATGCAATCAAAAGTTATGAAGAAGCAAACCTTTGCGGAAGTAGCATTTTCATAAAAAAAAACGAGCAGCCCAAATAATGAAATTCAATACTTATAAAATATATTTTCGCAAATTAAACTACAGTCAGTACACACTTCACACGCCATACTGTACATCTGTTCTTAAGAAGAAATAAGATACCACGAAACTTGACAGTGTGCGGTTTACCGGAAATACGAGTAAAAGCAATTAAAAAGATAATGCTAACTAAAAACCGGTAGAACAGAATTTACAACAGAAAAACGAAGCCATATAGTCTAATCTGGACTAATCCACTAACGAATTGATAGAAATAAAGATTACTACGAATCTACGATAAAGTTAATAGTACTCGAAGCCTCCAGCGGAACCGTATGTAACGTGAACTCTGCACGTTTTTTCGTTGGAACAGAGTAGCGATTTTTCTCGGTAGTCAATCATGTATTTCCTTACAAATACACTTTCTATCCGCGGTCTACGGTGATTTACGAACAATCACATCTTTCCAAAAATATAATTAAGTTGGATCACATTTCCTGCTTGCTTTGGGGTATACGTTTTGTGGTTTTTGCGCATAAACTTCACTGTAAAATCAATAAATCTGTGGAAGTGGAACTGCAGAACATAATTGGCTACGAAGAATGCAAGTGCGCAAAAGACAGCCGATCCCTGCAGCGGCTCGCAACATTTCCCGCAACAGACCACGTCATCCCCAAATCCAAACAACCACCATACATATTCGAAAGAAAATTATCTGGCGAATAAAGATTAACAAACACCAACAGTCCATCTGAACTGTTGCTGTTTGCTGAACTGTTCAATCAGTAATTAGTAAAATTACGATATGCTTGAACCGTGAATGATAATTCACGGTTCAAGCATATCGTAATTTTACTAATTATCGAAAAACCAAGTATTGTACGAAAGTGAAACAAATCAAGCGTGACAAAAAAGCAAAAACAAAGCAAAAAAACAAAGCAAAAACATACTGGAGATTCAAAAGACGCGAAACAAACACATACGGCACGGCACACTGAAAATCAAATATATAACAAACTACGTACGTACTTGTACATGCATCGAAATTTTACAAAACCGAAAATGTAAGCAGTAATAGGCACAGAAATAAAAATACGAACTTATCATTTTATAAACAATCATTAATAAAAGATGAACAGGTAATTATATAACCGAAAAGATTATGAAAACGGGTATTAATGTGGAAATCATATTATAAATAAGAAAACAATATTCAAAAAATGAAAAACTGCTGCTGCATGCAGAACAGTTAACAGTATCCAGTGATAAATAATATGTCGACTTGAACAAACTGCACGCGCTGTATTAAAAAATAGACCAAGCATACAGCGAATTTCGCAGCTCATAGTCTATAAGTCATAGACACCAACACTTCGATTGAAAAAGTGCTATTAGGACAATATTCGCAACAACATCGTCCTGTTTCCAGCTGGATCCTTACCGACATGAAGCACTCCCGGGTGCTGATTGAGCACCTCGCGCAGGGGATTGCATAGGGTATGGTCCTCGTGGCGGAACTGGAACGTCACTTCGTGGGCTCCGCGCTGATCAGAGATCGTCAGGGAGGGCTCGAACATGGGATGGAAGGTCTGGCGGAGCTCCTTCAGCCGTTTATCACTCGGGGATTCCGTCGCGGGATCCTCGATTTTGACCGCTTTCACGTCGTCCCCGTCAGCCATGGTATCCGCGCGATATGCAGAGGCTCAAATGGTGCTCGAGTCAGATCAAGGAAATGAGCGTACAGGCCAGAAACTCCACAGTCCACACTGTCAACTGTCAAAGTCCAAGGAATCAGGAAGCAAACTCACAAAGTGGCAAACATGTACGAACCACAAAGTGCTGACCAAAAACTCAGTAAAAGATCCCACCGAAGCAAAAAAAGAAACGCAGATTTGAGAATGTCGTGTTAAGAATCGCTCTGCAAAAGGACGCACCCGTACTGAAGTGCGATAAATCATAAAATCTTGAAGACTAAACGACAGTATGAAAATTTGAAACCTCAAACTAAGTCCGAAGTCAAAAATTAACTTTTTTGGAAAGTGATTAGTGATACTTAAAACTTAAAAGTGATTTCGTAATTCGCAAGCGATGGCGTAGCGTGCCGATGTGCCTTCCGGTTTTTACGGTAGGATAACGATTTGACGTCGATGCCGTGTTACGGTATTACAGTTTAATAAGTTCCCACTTTTCACCAGCAATCCCTGGATAAAAATCAATACGGCAATCGAGATGTCAAAAATTGTTTGTTTTAATGAGTTTATTCAAAAGCAAATCAAAAAATACCGATGGTGAAGTATGCGTTTTCGTAGTTATTGGCTGAACAACCAACAGTCAACATCAATCAGACTTATGCGCCAGTACTGTACTTATTTCCGTGTAACGATCGCAAACAAACCAAGATTTTTCTGCACATTTCTTCCCAATTTTGCTTTTAATTCGACTGCAACATAATCTTTCCACCATAGTTTCACAAGTCTCAAAGTATCCGAATGGTACACAATTCTGGACTACAAAACCGTACACTCCAAACCAAGGCAAAATCTCTTGACTAACCATAAGTATAAAACACAAGAAAAAGGAGAAAATCTATCACGTTGTACCGATATTTACACTGAAAATTCTCAAGAAAAACTGAAGAATCGAAACTGTCAAGTTTAGAAATTTTAGAGACCAAGCAGAACAGAAGAATAACGCTCAATAGCGCGTAAACAAGAAACGTTAACCGCTGTGCATGAATTAAGCCCGCTTGCCCACCGTCCAGGCAAATTCGCGGCGATTTTCCATTTTCCTCTTGCGCATACAGTATTTTTCATGGGCCGGCAATTTGTCCGGTCGTCGCTCCAGGTCACAAAACCGGCATTTGGCCAGGCCTCGCGGAGAATCTACAAAAAATGTAACTGGAAGTCTGGAAGCAACCAAATATATTAACAAGCCTGTCAGATAGGCAAACTCTAATATTAATTTAGACAATTACTCGTATGATATAATAAATTACGATATAGCAAATTCTGCCAATCGCCTGTGTAATCGATCACTGTGTTGTGCACACTGAAACTCAGCAATTCGAACTGAAATCAAGGCATTCATTCACCTGCACCGGCCCCAACTTCCGCCGGTAAAACAGGCTCCTTTTCAACCGGGAGCGTCACATGCTGTACTTGTACTGCAAGTCCGACTGGTGCCGCTTTTTGCTCTTCCTCGTCTTCCAAAGATAATTCTGCTAATCGTAAACAAAACCATGAAAACATTGTAACGAAGGATCACGGTCGTACGAAAGTGCAAATGCAGTGCCACATCAGGGTTCACAAATTACTAGGTAGCTTTCCACTGACGCAGTTGATAAACCAATAACTTTATATTAACAAATTTTAAAATTTATTTTGTAATTTAACCTTCCTTGATTGCACCCGAAATCAATAATAAACAAAATACACACAATTCTTGATGGTTATTGTAATTTTGAAAATTTAAACACCTATGAATTGCCAGTTAGGAAGGGATACCACGGTTACCACCTACAAAAATTCCAAATAAAAACTGGTTTGTGTACTTATTACGCAAAAGTGCAGCACATAAACATCTAGATAAACAACTCAGTAATTCAACAGTATTCTTTAATTTTAAAATTTTGATTGACTACATTCGCAATACACACAGACACAATCTATCAGCTACTTCGATCGGTGTTGCACAGCCGCGCACTCACCGTCTTCCTTGCCGTCCACGCCCAGCATAACCGGGCCGCCCAGTTCGTCCTCAATCTGCTTCACTTTCTCGATAAGGCACGTCTCCAGGAACTGCTTGAGCAGCAGTATATCCACCCATCCCGTGACACTGCGCTTCCCGATGGCCTGCATCGTCCACCATTCGTTCAGCGGATGCTGGGACACTTCGCAGTGGTACAGCGTGGGGATGATCATCACCGTCCCGTCCACCACCATCTCGCACAGCCGGATACACAGAGCCACATGCGGCGGCACGCCGCGCATGCCCCAGCACTCGTCCACCTTGGAGAAGACGGCACAGCCTTTGGCCAGATCGAATGTCATGGTCCACTGGGGGGAGGGCTTCCCCATCATGTCCGGCTCGTAGACATCGCATTCGCCCTTGAGATTTTCGCCCCGGGCCCGCCGCTCGTCGAAGAGATCGCGCAGGGTCAGGACGGGCGTATCGTCGCTGCAGGACGACAGGCCGGAGTCGCGGCCATCGCTGTTCTGCGAATACATTATGCGCACGTGAAAGTCACGCGCGTCGTTTCCAGTTACAAAGCGTACATCCACAATTAACGTTTACTGCATAATTAGAACACTGAGAAAAAGGTTTATTAAGGCCGAATAGCAAAATTTTTAAAAAGCATGCAAACTAGTAAAAAAACAGCCAAAAATCGAACGGTGTCGTGAACGAACAACAAACGGTAGCAAACATGAATAAAGCCGCCAATGCTCGCTGACAGGTCACGGAAACGCAGCAAAATCAGTCACGGGACAGATACGTCATTCGAGGTGTGATTACCAATTCCAGGCTTCCATTTATTGAGTGCCTTACTGTACAGTTCGTACTTCTTTTCGCATTTTGTTAGTGAAACGACTTTCTTATTCATTTTTACTTTTGACTTTTGAGGAAAAAGTTTACTTTGACTTTTGAGGAAAAAGTAAAAAACTACGTGCGACCGGTGCGATTATTATGTATTTCCAGGGCCGTAGTGAGGGTATAGGCGCACTGGCGCGCGCCTACCCCTCCTCGGCCAACTTTTGAATAATATTTGCGCCCGAAACTGGCGCACAGGCGCACCGGCGCAAAATTTCTGGATTTTTTCAAAAGGCGCAGCGGGCGCAACTGGCCGTGCGCCCGTGGCGCAGATTGGACTTTGGCCGGATGTGCCTTGGTCTGACGTACGGCGATCAAGAACCATAATAATTAAACTATTTATATTAATTAAGTATTAAAGCCCGGCCTGTTTTTATACGGGCGTAACGGGCGCAGGCTGCGAAATTTATGGGCACAGTGGGCTCAGACTGATCTTCGAAGCGGGCGCAAATGGCGCAGCCAAATTGCGCCTACCCCATCCCACGGACCTCGCTACGGCCCTGTGTATTTCTAACACTAAAATAATTTCTACAGCATACGGTATTATTTCCAATTTTAATTTCCAATTTGCTAGGGCTAATATAATTAATTTTAGCAAGATTGCGGAGATTTATCGATAAAATTAATATCGATATCTAAAAGAAAGCCCCTCTGCGATCACGAAAGATCTGAGTTTACTGTAGCCGCCCGCACAAGTTGCCCCACAGAGTGAGGTATACGGATATTTGGCCTCACATTGCTCGCTGTTCAGCGCAGTGTGTGCAGGGAGAAGGCAGCGGCCGGATCTGCCAATGGAGCAACTTGTGCGGGCGGCTACAGTACCATTTCCAGAACGATCATTGCTTACTGGGAGTAGAACTGAACACTTTCCCAAAAGTTTTGCGCTGAAGAGCGAAGTTGATCAAATAGCAAATCGACCCAGGATCTTCTTATTTTTATTATTCTGGCGTTTCAAATTGTAAAACAAAATTACCGGAAGGGCGCCTTGCTGTTGATGGCTGCTTCTAGTTGGTTATGTTACTGCACATGTACGAGTTAGACGCAATACTGAAGTTGCAAAATTAAAAAATAATAAAATCAAATTTTACAGCAGCGATCTAGAAGTTCTGTACGAGTTTTCTTCCACAGTTATCACATCGAAAATTTCACATCGTATAATAATACACTGTACAGCACTTTACTCCCAAACCGCTCACGTGTGGTCTAATTTGTCCTGTTCCATCTTTATTTATTAGTTTTGCAACAGAATGAAAACAATTGTTTGCGATAAAAAACGGTACAATCAACTGCAGCAAAAACTGTGCTTAATCCCAACATATATCGACAAAATTGTTAGAGAGATAATATTCTAACAGACAAAATCTTCTATTATACTGTACTATCAGATTTTAGATTCAGCGATAAATCCGCTTCGTCCCGCAACACAGAAGTTAGAACCATTGAGCCACTCTGCAGGACGCCTCTTTATCCAGTACCCGGTGCGACGATAACACAATTAACAAAAATAAAACAATTCCATTTATACATGTGCCGCGATGTGCGAGGAACAAAAATCAAAGAAAGCCAGGAAAATGATATCCAACGCAGCCAAAAAACCACTCGTCCATTCCAACTCAATATGAAGAATCCATTCCAACTCAATATGAAGAATCCACAATTGCAAACTGCAGTCATTTTTTCAACAGATTCAGCTTCACCCATTCCTTCTTGAACATTGCGCGCTGTTTACCGCTTGTCTGCAAAAGACAGAAAACAGTCGGTAACCATCATGCATAGAGAAACACAAACAAGACATTCCAAGCTTGAAGAACGAGAGAAGATCAAGAAAAAGGAGACGGAAGTTCAGGCAAGTGAGCATTAATCACAAGATTGCGCAACAGAGGCGCTCTTCGCCCAGCGGAAAAGAAAATTTTTCGAATAGTATAAACAACATTCAGAGAAATTAAAAAGCTCAGTAATTAAAAAGAAAGAAAGCTTAGGAACAAAAAGTTTCTGAAATACTGGACGAGAGAAATTACGGAAGAAAACGAAAGAACCGATAGTACAAGGAAACAAAAAAGCCAAACAAAATCCTAAAATAATAAATAACACAAACATATGGTAACCGAATTAACCGTCCACAAAGAAAAGCTGACTGCAGAACTATGCCCGCTATCATCGATGATCGGGAAATAAATAACGAAATTAGCATAAAGAGAATAATTACAGAAACCATAAACTAAAACATTTAACCGGGCTATCTTTTGAAAAACCTCCTCGTTCCTAAATCTTCCTAAAGAAACTAGGGAGTGCAAAACAGGATGATGTCCCAACCAATAAGTTGGTAAAGAGGAAAAATCTGACGGTGTTAAGCCAAAATAAAATTACGTTCGTTCGTTCTTCACTCGGCTCATTTCTTCTTGTAAGCGTTAATTTTGGAGGCCACCTTCTTCATGATACAATCAGCCGCGTGCTTCTTCAGCCTGGGACTGGCAATGAATTTATTGCAAATACGGCACAAGAGTGCCTTTCCGGGATCCCGCTCGGCCAGGACGGCGGCCATCGTTGATCCGTGGTGATTATTCACGTGCTCCTGCCGTATGTGATCAGCGCTAAACACTTCCTTACATTCCGGACACGGAAACGACCTTTCACCCACCCCCGCCGTCCCCGCTAAAAATAAGTCGCCAATTAATTGTGCCCATACCGGCTAGTATGTCCCGACATTTCGACTAGAATGTTAGCGTACTACCGAATTTTCTGGAGTGATTTTTCACGCTTAATGCTTTCCCTTTAATCCCATGTTTGTTATACTAGCTGCACCGTACGCATCATTAGCAAAATATTTAAGAATATCACACGTAGCCCGTAGCAGAAACACAAGTAAGTATAGTGAGTTCATTACATCCCGAATTCACTCACCAGACGGCTCCTCCGCTACTACCTTTCCTCGCTTTTGCGCGGATTCTTCTGCTTCTCAACCTCCGCTGCTTCAATCACATCCCTGATGCCGGTTGGGGCGCGCACTCGCTTGCGTGATTTATACTTCTTCTTCGGCCCATCTTTCACATTTAATGGTTCCACCGTGAAAGGCTCCACTACAACAACCGCAGCAAACGTATAATTACGGAAAAAATCTTCCACACTAACAAAGATTTTTCCACGGTTTTCTTAGGGCAACGTTTCAGTAGAAACAAAGCGCTCAAATCAAACTCCAAGATTTTTTAGCTTCTCCGTTACCTCCAACTCCAGACAATCGTCCTTTTCTGGGCCCAGCACCATTCTGAAATTAATAACAATATATCAATTTTGTTCAATATTAAAATTCAGTGGCCATCGTTGAAATAAACAAATAAATAAACAAATAAAACAAACAAATAAAAACAATTTATTTTATTTACAAATAAATAAAAACAATTAATTTTCTACCTGCTTCGGAGCGGCTTTCGGAGTGGCTTTCGGAGTGGCTTTCGGAGCTCTCTTATATTTTCCTCTCCTGGACCTGGAACCTCTGTGCAAAAGTCAAAAATGACATCAAGCCTAACAAAAGTCGAAAAGAAATAATACTTTTCAGAAGACCGTCGGTAGTTGAGGGCAGCAAAGTGATCACTTGAGCCGCACCACGAATCACTCGCTTGGTGAACCTGTTCTTTTTCGAAACCCGGCGTCGTCGTCTGGGTTTCCGGCTATTAGCCGACTTTATCACAGCCCCATCCAGACCCGCTGTACCAAAAAAAGCCAAATTACCATTTAGCATCAAATACAACAATAAATTCTTCACTTCCTAGTTTTTCTGAAATCCATAACGCTATAATTTATTACCGCGCCAGATAAAGAGAATAAATACTTCAAGTTTTGGTCGCATATGTCACGATTCGACTGTACAATACAAGTGCTGAACAGATAAAAACAGGCATTTTTATTTACATCCGCCACCGGCCAACGATGCCGAAGAGGGTCGCGGCGTTGGTGCCTGGAGTTCCGGCGAAATGTCGCGTACCAAGGCTGTCCCATCTTCCATCGTAAGTGCCAAGGGTTCCGGCCCAGCTACACTACTACCGCTGACAGAGGATTCGATACGACCTTCCGATTTACGCTTCTTAGACGCCGCTGAATTGACCCTCTTCCTTTTAGCCAGCTTGTTGTTAGTATGCACAGTGTTCAAGGAATCTGGAGAAAAATAATCTGAGTGAAATCAGTTTGCTGGTGATTAAGAGATGACTGAGCAGAACACTATGGTGAAACATCATAAAAATAAACCACTTTCGGATCAGTATACGCAACAAAATGGAAACAGAGAATAAGTCAAAATTAATACGAGAAATAAAATGCAATAAAATTATTCGATCATCAATCATAATCCCCACGAAGGCATACCTGCTGGAGCGCCAACTGGTTCGATTTCCTGGCTACTTTCCTTTCGCTTAAGAGGACAAACTGGCGCGGAATCCAAATAATCCAGCAACCCACCTACTCCGCCTGGCGCCAAAGCGAGTCCCAACTGGGAATCCATGGCCACATCCGACAACTCCCCTACAGATGCGCCGTTATATGCTGCGCTCTGAAATACAGTAGAAACTATTTACACTTCTATTCAGTTTAAGACAACATGGACCACAAAAATTTTAGGGCACTACAAACAATTACGCCAAACACTGCATTTCCACACAAAAACAAACGATGACTCAGTGGGCCTGATACCAAATGCAGTAATAAGATCTAACTTTTTAAAAATTTTGCAGTTGGATTAAAGTGCAAATTTTGTAGACCTAACAAGTTCGTAGGCCAGCGACAGCTTGTCCGTTTTTAGCTGCGCAAAATCTAGCTGATAATGCAGGTATTAACATAGTCCTTCAGCGCTTTCCCTGTTAATGCTCAACTGTTCACCATCAGTCTTCAGATGCGGCTCTGTGCTGCCAGCTGGAAGCATGTTTAAAATTTGGACGTACACAGACCTGTTACATGAACAAAACCTGCACAGAGCCGACGGCATACAAATTCCCGATCAGTAATCTTCGAATCAACAGTAACACACGGTGGATTTTTCTGTTTCTTAAAATAATCTGAATACCATTTGTTTTTTGCAAAATTCAACTCAAATTTTGACATGTTAAAATTTTTCCTCAAATACACGGAAAAAATGTCATAATAAATAGCAATATTACGGCATTACATTCACAACAGCAACATCCAGTACGTATCCATTAATTACTAGTAAGTAGTTTTAAAGAAAACAAGCTTCACTCACCCAACTCGCGATGGTCGCGAACCAGAGCCAGTTCTTCTTCGCTTCGAGCCTTTTCGACAGGCGCCGCCTCCGGTGTCGGGGTCTCGGCTCCGTTAACGGGAGCGCTCATCCCGGCTGCAGCCGCATTCTTGGCCAATCGGCTACACTTTCCATAATTATTGTGACGTTTAAGATAACGGGCCCCGGCAAATTTTTTACCGCATCGGCTGCACACAAAATTCTCAACGGAATTTCGGGAAAGGACAACAGCAGGTTCCTCCTCGTCAACGGCCATGCTAGAATCTGCCGATACTGATGCACCGATCTGCTCTTCCGCGGTGGAAGAAGCGGCCTGCTCCGCCTCTCCGACTGCGTTTTCATCCAGCGATACCGGTGCATCAGTTGGCTCCATCACAGAAACGGCAGGCTGCTCCATCTCCACAACCGCGCTATCATCCGCCGACATCGGTGCGCTAACTGCGACGGGAGCCTCCACATTCTCCATCGACTGATCGGGAACCACCTCGGGGTTGTCCGTGCCAACGCTGGCATCCGCGAGGCACAAAGTGGATGGCACCTGGGGATTCAACGGGCGCGCTGTGGTCTCTCTAGTCCGTGCTGCGATCTCTTCAGTCAGTGTTGCGAGATTCAACACGGCCGTGGTGTCCGATCGGGCACGGCGCCCCCGAACTGACATGTGCGCGGGGATCTTTTTAGGGCCCAGGAGGGAAGCGAGGGACGGCGGCCGGGCGGTGCGGGGGGTCGGCACTTGGATGGTTCCCACTTCCGCTGACGACGATGCTCCGTCCTGATCGCCATCCACGGACGGTGCATCCATATGTACCGGACCAGCTGCGTTCGGAGGGCCATCAACGACTGGAATTTCGAGAGCGGGATTGGGCGGTCCAGGCGGCGGCTCGGGGCGTTCTACAAAATTACTTCTTCAGGCACGAGTACTAACTCTAACAAAACAAAGTCATTAAAAAAGAAGTCATTACAAAATTAAATAAGTCATTACATTACAAAATTAACAAAATGAATTAAATTAATTAAGAAATCAATTTTAAAATCATTTAGAAAAGGATTTACTACTACTCGTAGGTAACGGTTTACCAAAGCCAAAAACCAATCAGAGTTCATAACTGTCAGCGAAATAAATTGTACCCATTACAGAACTCAAATTTGAAAGATCCTGAACTGAAGCGTCAGAAATGCATCGTTTTCAAACACTTATGGACAAAACGGAATTTGACAGATCCAAACTATTACAAGGCATTTCATTGCCTCAAGCTGTCCCCGCTCTCGCCCGAGGGAGAAAAAGAGCTAAATTTAGGGAGTAAAAAAATTTCTAAAAAGCAAGCAGTTAAGAAGTATGAATTAAACTAGAATTATCAGCGTTAACTGATAATTCCAAGTCGAAATCACTGGAATGCAGTGTCATTACAGTAACTTTAACAACAGCTCTGTTGTGAACATAAAACGATATGCAGCCAACTAAATGCAAAAAACTAAACGTAGAAAATCACCCACCTATCAACACAAAAAAACGTACAAAGCCATCACCAAAGGAACACACCAAAAACCCATAACGAAAACCCCAACGACTAATTTCTCAGTTCTCCTTACCAATCCAACTCCCATCCTCCGCTTCCATGAGCGACTCCCAGGCCTCCTCCTGTTCCCGCACCTTGGGCATATCGCCGTACTCGAGGAAATCCGCCAGTGTATTGATGTCCTTCCAGCCGCGCACGAACCAGCCTTCATCCAGGAAATAAGGGATCCACAAGGGATGCAGAGGGCCCTCCTTGATTTCCCGCAGATACATCTCCGGTTGGACGCCCACGTTGGGCAGATCCTTTAGTCGTAGACAACGGGTTACCACCGGCAGGCCGGGCGCGAAATCATCGAGCTGGTAGAAGACGGCCTCGTTGCGCTGGAAGTTGAAAGCACGCCGCCAAGGACCGGAGGGATGGATAGGCGGGAAGTGCAGTTTGTGCAAACGCTCTACCGTCATTACTTCCCGGTCGGGACTGGGCGTGCCAGACACAATGGATTCAATGTCATCTTCGGAGTCCTCGGCGCCATTCACCACGGGCTGCTCGTGATGGTGCGAGTGAGGAGCCATTGACAGTGCTTTGCAGACGGTACTCTGCACGGTTACATAAACAGGTTATTGGGCCTTCTCAGGTTTCAGTTTTCTCTGTTTTCCCGATAATCGTCTTTACGAGTAAAACAAAATGATTCTGGCGAGTATCACCAGCACGGCATACCACTGCCAAGTATCATGTCACAGCAAGTTCGTCACGAAAAAAAAACAGAATACAGCAGATGAGTTGAGTAGAGTAGACTCAGTAGAGACCGAACGTGTACAGAGATATGCCAGTGCACCACATCATGATTGCGCAATAAAATTCGTGACGGTGAAGATTTGACGCTGGCCCATAGACACATATGCTATAACTTAAATTTTCAAAAATTCATAACTTTGTTAATTTTCGCGTTAATGTTTTGTGAGTATGCTTTAAAAATATAGAATAATATCTACTATTAGGCAAAACGATTTTTTTTCTGTTTCCGTCTTAAGGTTTGGCACTGAGAGCATACGTGGTTAACATAGCCGCCTACGAGAAATCTTTAAATCAAATTAAATGACTTCTCCATAGACAGCCATGCTAATTACGTAGGCACATAGTGCGCAACCCTAAAATAAAATCGAAAAAACATTTGTTATGCCTACTAGTATATATTATTCTGTATTTTTAAAGCATATTCAAAACATTAACGCGAAAATTAACAAAGTTATGAATTTTGAAAATTTGAGTTATAGCATATGTGTCTATGGGCCAGCGTCAAATCTTCACCGTCACGAATTTTATTGCGCAATCATGATGTGGTGCACTGGCATATCTCTGTACACACCGAACCAGCTGAATACAAATAAACTTGCTGCAACTTGCAGAAAATGTTCTGGAAAGCGGAAGTTTGTGAGAAGCCGAACGGCACAAAAGTGGTTCAGCATTGAAAAGTGCTCTGGTCACGTGGTCCGGTCTGGTCGTTTCACTAGTGAATCACTACTCGTTTGACTCACTAAGTATGGTAAGCTGTCTAGCTCACAACTCTCTGGCACTTAATTCTTTCTTCCTGCCGCTACGGCCCGCTCAAACCGTAGTGCATATGAAGCCGCGTATTCATATGCACTACGCTCAAACTTGTCGGTAAAAAATCGATCGAACCAGTTTAAATAAAACATTACGTAATTTTCGTGAATTTAAAATTTTCCCCGATCCAGGTCGAATGCATGTGCACTGTGTAAACACTGCTTACGCGGTGTTACTGCTACCCTGAATTATTACTTAAACGGAGATGACAGCACCACTCGCTACCCGTAAGGTGACCAACTTAACTATCTTTTCGGTGTAACTTGACGGACTTATTATCTTTTCACTTAAATTTTAATACACAGTAACTGTAATTTCTTTATTTTTATCATTCAGATAACATGAAATCTGGTACACGATGATACATTCTAAGTGCTGCATAAAAAGAACTAATAAATATTACGAAACATCAAACAATTACAACCAATCGGACTCGGAATATCCAGTTCGCGTATCATTTCTACTGCGGCTGCGCTTCTTTATGGAGAGCCGATAAGAAAGCGGCGGAGCTGTCCTTGAGTTTGCCCTGCAGAGCTTCGGCAATCTGCATCTTGCTCAGACTCTGCGATGAGAACTGTCCAATGCGCTCGCAGTACTGCCCCACTTGGGCCGATGCCAGGACGATGTCGGCACGCGGCGGCTCCGGCAGGGAGCGGAACATTTGATTGATTTCGTCTTCCGTCAACGGCTGCTCACCTTTGGCTAGTCGCTGTTGATTCTACAAAAAAACAAACACCACGGTAAAAGATTTCGCACCGACCTAATGAAAAATGCCCGATTTACTAAACTGCCTATGACGAAAACTGCAGGGATTGTGGCATGTGCAAAGCAAGCAATTAAGGGAGTAAATCACTGATCACACTATAAAGTCTACCTTGCGTGCAATAATTCGCCGCCGGTCCTGCTCCATTCGCAGTGTGCGTTTTTGGTGCAGGCTTAATTTCTGATTTTCCTGTAGCAGCTTATCGACACTTTCCAGCAGCAGGCTGACGTTCTTCTCCAAAAGAACACTACAGAAAAATGGAAAATTCAACCGTCATGTAAATTTTCCGTGCTCGTAGGGATAAAACTGCATACTTTGTGGAAAGATCCAAGAAAGGACGCTTGTTTGGAGAAGGAGCGATTAAGTCCAGTTCACTAAGCGCTGCGTTAACAAAATGGCTATTCTTTATCTGAATCGGGATCTCCTCAAATAAACTATCCACAGTCAGCTTCGATCGGCGCACACTATATAAGGAAACATGCTGACATGTTAATCCATATGACATGGCCATGACGAAAAAATCCGAAGAAACGTACTCGTACCGAAAAATAAGGATGGATATATTGTCTATTTACATATGTTAAAAATTGGAAAGTAGAGTATTCGTATAAATTCCACTAGCAGAAATAGCGAAGTCAGAAATAAAAATGTTCTGCGAAACATTAAAAGCCGAGAGTTCTAAATTAATGTCAACTCTGAAAACACAGTAAATAAATAAATGTTAACTATTTAAAAGCTAATTTTTCAGCTATACTTGAACAATCTGCAGTACTGTTTACTGTACTTAAGATTATTGTACTGTACTGTTTACTAGTACTGTTTACTGTACTTAAGATTGTTTACTGTACTTAAGATTATTTACCTATCCATGGAAAATTCCAGGCCGTCTTTTTTAACCACTCGCATCACTTCAGCGCCCAAGCGGTAAGCTTTTAGGGTTAATAATCCTTGTGCAGTGCGCACCGGATCTGTGGAGTGGAAATGATTAATCAAAAACCGATTCTTCGCTTTTCAATCGTCCGGTCTTACCATAAATTAACACAACTGATTCCTCGACAGCTGACTGATATGAATGCTGAGATTCGAAGACATCCCGATTTAAAAAGATCCAAATACAGCGCTCTTGTACCATCCAACAACCAAGTTATCAACATTCACTTGACGCAAACGCCTGGTCATTTCTTCACTGTAATCTGCAAAAAATACTGATTAAACACGGATTTCGATTGAAACTTAGAAACAGCAAGAACATTAATTGAGCTTTGAATCTTCGATCAATACGAACTCGTACTTCATCTGGGAGAATTTTTCAGACAAACCAGAGCTTTACTCTTCAGTTGTGCCGCAAACGTTCAATGCACTCATTTCTGAATGGCGTAAACGGTAAAAGCTTCTTTCTGACTGTTGCTGCTGAGCTGCCTTTGCACTTCACAAAAAATTAATCGGCAATAAAACCGCGGCAAGTTGTACATTTGACATGTTGTACATGTTGTACATCCGCGGCATGTTGTACATTTGAGTTCCCTGTACAACGTGTACAGAGATATGCCAGTGCACCACATCATGATTGCGCAATAAAATTCGTGACGGTGAAGATTTGACGCTGGCCCATAGACACATATGCTATAACTTAAATTTTCAAAATTCATAACTTTGTTAATTTTCGCGTTAATGTTTTGTGAGTATGCTTTAAAAATATAGAATAATATCTACTATTAGGCAAAACGATTTTTTTTCTGTTTCCGTCTTAAGGTTTGGCACTGAGAGCATACGTGGTTAACATAGCCGCCTACGAGAAATCTTTAAATCAAATTAAATGACTTCTCCATAGACAGCCATGCTAATTACGTAGGCACATAGTGCGCAACCCTAAAATAAAATCGAAAAAACATTTGTTATGCCTACTAGTATATATTATTCTGTATTTTTAAAGCATATTCAAAAAACATTAACGCGAAAATTAACAAAGTTATGAATTTTTGAAAATTTGAGTTATAGCATATGTGTCTATGGGCCAGCGTCAAATCTTCACCGTCACGAATTTTATTGCGCAATCATGATGTGGTGCACTGGCATATCTCTGTACACGTACAACATGCCGCGGATAAAGCAGGCAATACAGGGCACTGCTTGACTTCCACGTTTGTAGGTCCTCAGTGGCTGCTAGTGTAGATAGTGAATCACAAACAACTAGGCAACCAGGGTTTGGTGCTCAGCTTGAAGTTGTTATAGTGAAATCGTGGTAAGTCGACCTTTGCGTCTCAAAAATTTTTATTTATCTACAAAATTTAGGAAAAAACAATAGTTAAACAAAATGGATCCAGATTCTGTTAATACCTTCCGCTTCTTGTTCATTTCCTTCGCCTTTGAGAGACGGATACGCATATGTCAATTCTAGTTTCCTCCTTCCTCGAGCAAGCCGCAAAGAAATCCCTCCGCATGTTCCCCAAGGGTTCGCTGTTCCTCACACTGCTTGATGATTTGCAGTACGACCTAAAATCGTAATAAATGCGGGTAAAAATCCACCTGAAGCAGGCACTGATGACGGCTGTCTACGCACCAGCGGAGTCAGCTGGACCATTTGCACGGGACTTTCATCACCCTGCCTGGTGCCATCTTGATGAGGAGCCATGCTTCAAAGATAAAACAATCAATTGCTCAGAGAAAGAAAGAGAAACCACTGATTCTAGCGTAATTAATGCAAAGAACCGGTCGGGAACCACTTAAAACTGTGAAACAATTTTGCGAGTTCTGGCAGTGCACTGAGTGATTGAGGAAATCGTAGACGTAGCCAAACAGTCGTACCATTTCCAGTGCAGCAATGGAATTTGGCGCTAATGCGTGCTTAGAGCAGTACCATTTCCAACAGTTGGGATTACATGGACTGGGATCCACCGACGAAAAACAAGGAGGCAGATTTCTTTTTCGATTTTCACCGTTCACGAGAGCGAAAATAGCTTCCATTTTAATTTTTTTTGAGTGTTTTTAGTTATCGTTTCTTTCTTTTGTTGCTTAACTTGCTTTTCTTGACGTACACGATTTTACTGCATCTAAGATCTCGGCTCAGCTGTGATTTACGTTCATTGCCTTGGTTTATCTGAAACATGCCTGAAGTGCAGTCGAAGCCCAGTCAATCGCCTATTGTTTTCAATGGATTGAAGGATGTTGGTGCGTTAATTTTGCTTCTCATACGTTTCACTTGACTGGTTTGAGTCACAATTATTATTGCGAACCATAACTATCCCTCATGATTTAATTAGAATGGCGTATCGGTGTGACCACATCATCCAGTGAAGCGGCGCAAGTCGGACAGACCTTCGTGCAAGTGAAGATGAACGTGGAAACGGGAATTCCAACATCATCTGGATCCGCCGCAGATTCCTCGGCAAATTCCTCGCAAACCGTACAAGTGGAAATGACCATTCCTAAATTCTACGCCTTCCTAAGCGAAATGGAGAAGGTTAAGGCTAGTCTGGCCATGTTTAAATGAAATACCACTCGAGTTTTTTAATTCTTGTAATCTTGTGAGAATTATTACTTTTGTGGTTTGTATTTGTTCATTGTGATTTTAAATGTATTAAATTATGAATTATTACTAAAAATTCAAATTACTTCTAGCGGAAGTTAATCCGCCTGCTTCTAAATTTTAGCTGACATTTCGTGAATATAATTAATTTTTTCGGACAAGTGACTACGATTCTCATTCCTGTAATCAGTGTAATGTGCTATTTGCACTAGTGTAATGTCTGTTGCATTAATTTGTGAGCTTCGAAGCGAACAACAAAGATTAAAAACGAAACTGAATGCGCATTTCGACCGGTCGTTATTATTGTATGTTGTTGGTGTAGTGACTAGTCACATCTTGTATTTTCTCCATAGAAACAGTGCTCGTACAATCCGAAAAATGTTAACAAAATACGTAAGCCGAACATCCGGTTCTGGTGTGTTTTGCAATGATTGCACCGTAATTACAGTATACATTATGATTCCATCCATATTTTTAATGTACTACGGAAATTATTGAGTACTTACATCGTTGGTGCGAGATATTTACAAGTTGATCCGGTGACAATTTGGCAGTTCATCCGCTCGTTATCGCCGCTAAATCAAGAGGATGTCTCACGTGTGAGTCCATTTTTTGGGAAGTAGTATTGCACAAAATCAAATAAAAATATCATATTGGTTTTTTTTAAATAATATTACATATTCCTGTGCTGTTTTGCAGGTATTATCGGGAGATATGGCGGCAGGCCCATCTGGAGCTGGATGCTTTGCTAAGCGAAGATTTGGCGGATCTCTACCAGCGTATGAAGAAAGAGGTGTGCTGTCCGCCGCGTCCACGTAGGTTACGGAATAATGTTGGTAAGGGTGGATTGCGCAGCGCTAAATGTTTGCGGTTTACCCACAGGAGCCTCGGTTGATCTTCGAGGTGCTGGCCGGACTATATCTGCGCTACATCCAGATTTTTCGCAAATTCGAAACATGTCTGGATCAGATTGTGCATCCACAAAAGCGCCAGTTTCTCCGCCAAGTTGTTGGTAATTACTCCATTAAGTCCGCTTAATTAGATCTGTTACGTATGTTTTATTCGGTTTCTTTGGTGATGTCAAGAAAAGCAAAACATGAAGCCAATTTTCATGGTATTTTTAATGCGTTTTACTCGCAAAGCAAGTATTGATAAAAGAAATAATTTAACGTTTTTTAAGATGCGTAAAAGTGCATTGACCCAAAATTTACTGGATAGTCAGAGGCCAGAGTACACGTTTTTGGTATTCTTCAGTCGTTCTTTTTCAGTAATGTTTGTTTTTTAGCAATAGAAATTTGTGTGCAAATACCTATTCACATAAATAATACGATTACATAAAAATAAATTTTGCATAAATTCTGCACCCTAGGTTTACCTTCCGATATGATTAAACTCTCTAAATGTTGTTATGCAAAACCTTCGAATTCTTTTTGTATAATTACAGTATAGGGTGCGGCGTTACACGAAATTGCTTTCTGAATTTTGAAAGAAAAAATAATATGTATACTTCTACCTGTTATATCTGGATTTTTCTGCTCTTCGGGTATTGCAGTTTTTTGTATTTTTGTCTTAACCCTTACACTACATTTGGACACGTTGTGCTGTATTTTTGATAGCGCATATTGAAGTATTTTCTGCTAAAATCGTTTTTATTAGCAATAGCAATGCTTCAGCTGATCATTGCAGCCCATTCCGAAACACATTGTTGTACCCTGCAATGTACATATCTGACGTATTTCTGCTTCCTTATTCAGGATCATTAATTGGTCGTCTGCAGGAGCTGAAATTCGAAATGGTCAACCTGGAGCAATCGGACTTCCAGTTCCTGTACACTTACGCCCAGGAGCTGGGTTACACCATGATGGATTTGGACATTCCCGTGCCACGTTATTTAATTCACGACCGCCATGAAGTCCTGCAGGAACGGGAAGCTTTACTGCGGAAATTCCAGGAGAAACGCGAGAGCATCTTGGTCCGGAAGCGGGGCGCCCGGGCAGCGGAGTTTCCGGCTGCAGATGCGGCCGGTATTCTACTGCAGCTGGAGCGATCGCGACAGGCCTGGCTGACGGTGGCGGAGAAGATACGCGCCAAGAAAGACGAGGCGCGGATCAGCGACGAGAATCGCCGGCTGCCGGAACATTTCACACAGCAACAGAAGGATGCAGCACTGCGAATTCAAATGGTGAGAACCAGGACGTAAACATTGCCGCTTTGTTTTAGATGATTTTCCACAATTTTATACTCTGTTATTATTTATTTTTTTATTATTATTTAATATGTAGTGTGTACGTAATCAGTAACTAACCAGACTTTGCTATTCTAGTAAGTTCCTGATATTTTTTTGTTTGTTTATTATCAGACGAACACTTTTCATGTGTCTGCTTTCGCTTTTGTTGAATCGAAAGCACCGCTCTCTTCAAACAGCAAAGCTTGGCAAGCTTAAACCAGTAAGGATTATAGACTAGTCAAAATAAAATGTTCGACTTCCGGGCTTCAGGAAATGCAGTTTGTATGATGACTTCGTAGTATAACGGTTAAAAAATAAAAACCTATATACTGCTTCAGGTTCTTGAAATTTAATCATGCCTTTAATATGAGTAACTAAAGTAAATTTTTAATATAGTTTCGTACCGTTTTTTGAAACAAATTTTATGGAGCGCATAATTATAAAATTTCGGTAAAAATAGGTTTCTTTTACTGTTATAACGGAATAATGCATCTTCTGGCTCGTTTTTCCCCTGATTTTGTCGTTTTTTGAGCACTGTTTTGTGGGTAACTTAGTGAGCTTCTCTGGTAGTTTTGGAAAGCTACTAAAATCCGCCAGTTGACGAAGAAATACCGCCGCAAGGAGCTGGAGATTTTGAACATTATCGGACCGGATTTGGTGGATCGCAGTGGTATCGGCGATAAAGTAGAGGAAATTGCTGAGTCACGCCGGCTGCTGCAGCGCAAGAATGAGGCTCACTATCAGAAACAGTTGTCCATTATAAAAGAGCAGCTTCGCGACACTGAAGGGCCAGGTAGAGTTTTCGTCGTTTTAACCCGTTCCCGACCATCCCTGTCAAATGGCAGGGTGGGGAACTCTTTTTCTTCAAGAGCCCGTAACCCAGATAGCTCACATTCTTTAGTTTTATTTCACAGTAGAGATGTTGAGCATCATTTTAAAAAATCGCACTGTCAAATACAATGTGGCCTGGGCATGCACCAGGTGACCAAAGGTGACCAAAATCCGGAATTTTGGGTTCGCGAAGGTCTTGGTTGCTCCTGGAGCCTCCCAGCGTTAGATAATTCCAAGATAAATTATTCGGGCCAACTTAGCGGCTCTTATTGCAAAATCATTAAATGACATGAAAAATAACTGGACAGCGGACAAGCACAGTGATTTTAAAATTACCTGCCAAGTTTGACAGGGATGGGCATGGTGCTATTTTAACAATAAAATTATTAACTCGATATAAAATCTCAAAGCTTTAATGGAAAGCCACACATGCAATCAAAAAATCGAGCAAAATAAGTGCTACAAATGCTGTTATTTCGATGGTCATAGAAATGACCAGTGGTCAGTAAGCTCGAAAATTTTCAAAAATTGCTTTTTTTGGGGGGAATATTTGAAAAATTATTCACGAAATAAACTGCAAAAAACAAGAACTAACGCGAATTATGGACCAAAAAGGGTTTCCGTTTGCTGGCACCAAAGCTTTGCAGTACAATGTTAAAATTCAGATTTAGATTCGAGAAACGATTATAAAGCACACTATGCGTACTCCAGGGTTAGAAGAAATAATAAGATTTGAACTGATATGTAAACGTATTTCATGGATGTTGTTCAGATACCTAGCCGTTTTGAAATTGTACAGCATTTCTGCGTTCAGTCACGAATAGGCTTTATTGAGTTACCCAGCTACAACGGATAATTGCGGAAATGACTATGCGGGTATAGATTTTCAGTGCCGGTGCGGCATATACCGTATACTGTAGGACGTTGGTGATGCCGTGCGGGTAGTTATCGATGTGGCTACCGGCTTATGAATTGCTTAGTGATGGTTGAGACAGTTTGTAGAGTACCCTCTATAACCTCTATTCACTAAAAAGTTACCAAAAGTCGGCTAAAACAGTAAGCGGCAACAACGAAGATTAGTCAACATGCAGTATAACGCGGACATAAGCGACAAACACCGCATATGCGCTTGTAAGGATGCATTTGTTGTTTTTATCCAACTGAGGATAGTTTTATATCGTTTTTTTACGGAAAAGCATGAACACTGTATCTGTATTAACAAGCGGCGGCCCAAAAATCCAGTTTTTTTAACAATTTTTATTATTACTGACCACTGGTCAACTCGATGACCACAACACTGTTTGGTAATTGAAGAGTTTTTCAAGGCCTTTCGTTGAGGTGTTTGCCTGCCCCAGTGCGACCCTCCCATAATTATTTATAAATTTCCGCGTGTTACCTGCCAAATGGCAGGATGCCCATCCCTGTCAGTTTGGCAGGCTATCGCCCTGCTTGACCTATGGTCACAAAAATTCTCAAAAAATCAGTTTTTCTTGATTGAATTATTTGGTTAAGAAGTGCTAATTTTCAAGTTGATATTCGCACTCCTTCTGGTAGCTGACTTTGGTGGGTTAAACGTTGTAATATGTTTGAATATTTTTTGATAAGCAAAATACATATGAGTATTAAAACATATCTCTTCTACTATTAAATGTTAAGGCTAATTTGTAAATGTGTTCCAGTTTTAAGTTTCGCACTGAACACCCGGCGCACAGTTGTGCCTTCGAACTACGATTGTAGCAATATTAATTTGAAAAGTGAGAAAGTGATTTTAGATTTTTTTAAAATTGTTTGTTTGTGGCGTTTTGTGGTGCACCTTTACTTAAAACTAGGTTTCAGTCTCTATGTCTTCAGTTTGAGTTCTAGCGAAAATTTTTCTTAAAGGTTGATCACAATCTATAATTAGCGGAATCAGGAACAACCGTTTAGCTTTTTGGAGATGCCAAAATTTCGGTTTGCCCAACCGTTTTCGGGAAAACCGAAATTATATTAAAATTGAATGCTTTGGATGATGACTTGGACTTTACAGTGAACTGTACCTTACAAATTCCTTATGTTTTGCAGGTATAGTTAGCAATATGGAATTACAAATTCGTCAGTGGTTTCTGGAATATCGTGATGCTACCGGTTCATTTCCGGATTATCCGACGGAAGAAGAAGGTGGCTCGGCGTCGCTGTTCGTGAAGAAGAATCCCCAGCAGTTAGCCATGGAATTAGATAAGCTGCGCCGACAACGCGAAGAAGCCGAAGCAGCGGCGCTGGAAGAGGCCAGACTGGCGGCCGAAGGCGGTGGGAAGAAGGGGAAGGGAAAGGGTGGTAAAGAGAAAAAAAAGACGGAAAGGACGCGAAGAAGGAGAAGAAAAAGCCAGAGGAAAAGAAAGGAAAAGATAATAAGAAGGGCAAGGGAAAGGGCAAAGGTCAGTAGGGCTTTAAATTATTCTAAAACGTTTATTGATTTAGAACTGTTATTTATTAAAAATGTTTTACTTAGAATAATCTGTGCTACTGGTTCTATATAATCTGTAGTAATTTCTACCGTTTAAATTAGTCTTCCATTGGCTTTTGTAGTTGCTGCTAGAAATTTAGCTTTTCACTGAATATTTATTAATTGCCTCAGCATGATTTTTATACGATGCCAGGCGAGGAAGACGAAGGCTGGACGCCGATGATTGCCCAGTCGGCTTTCATTAAAGATCTCACCGAGTCCATGGTGGTGTTCCATGATTTTTGGGAGCGTCGCTCGGACGACAACAACGCTAACCAGGAATTCGATACCGACATTGTAAAGGCTGACAAGCGGGTGGAACTTAAAAATGAAATCCGACTGGAAGTGGATAAAAATATGCGCACTGAATTGGATTATCTTAAGTTAGCCATTGACGGGCAAAAACCGAAAAAGAAGAAAAAAGGTATGTTGACATAATGGACATTATATGAGATATTGATCACAGCAGAATGTGCAAAGTATATGTACGCTGAACGCAAAACGAAGACTTTTTGTTTTGGTTAAAATTTCTTCTGCATTTGGAAGTCGTATGTACTTGAAATTATTGGTCATATACAGATGCAGACTGCCCGTTGTGTAAATGTTCCATACGGTAACGTCTTTAGACCTTTTTGCATCGATTTAACTTAAGTAATTTTTGTTTAATTTTTTTAATTTTATCTTTTTAATTTAATTTTTAATTTAATTAATTGTCTTAATTCGGAGAGAGGTCAACATAGCGTGGAATGATACATTGGCAGCACACTCGGAAAATTATAACCGCGGATGTTTTCATACAGGAAAGAAAGGCAAAAGGGTAAGAAGGAAAAGAAAGAGAAAGACCTCACCCCCAACCGTACCACCGAGTCCATCGTCGAGGAGCTGGCGATGCAGGGCATCATGGTGCCCACCATGCCGGCCTCCTTCACCGACTACTACGGGAGCGCCCGTTACATCGGCCAAGAACTGCGCACCAACCACTACGACTTTGACCAGCCCCTGATGCCCCAGGCCGCCGAGATCCGCAACATTCTGCGCCACTACTGTATCCTCAACACGGCGGAGAGCGCGGTGCGGGAACGGATGCCGGTGGTGAAGTCGCTCTTGCTGGTGGGACCGCCGCATAACGGCAAGCATCTGCTGTCACGGGCGGTGTGTACGGCGCTGGGTGCTTGCCGGTTTAATCTGGATCTGAGTTATATTAAGAGTCGGTATCGCGGCAAACCCGGGATCGTGATGCTGGTGCATCTGATCTTCAAGATGGCCAAATTGTTCCAGCCATCCGTGTTGTGTATTGAGTGGGCGGAGTATTTGGTGGGGAAAAGGGACCCAAGCAGTTCAAGCTGGAATATAAAGGTGTAAGAAAGTGTTCGGTAGCAAATTGTCCGTGGTAACCACGAAATATTACCTGGATATAAAATAATTTTTTCCATATAATTTGTTGCTTTTTTTCACTGGAGAAAGCTTCCGCTTGTTTTGGTTAAGGTAGTTTCCGTGCGGTTGTTTACTGCGCGCTGTTTAATGAAGACTGTCTTATGCTTTTGCAAAAAAATTATAAGCAATTATTTAAAGATTCATGAAATGAGGTTTTATTCGGAAAGCACATATCAATTCGCCACTCCGCATTTGTTTGCAGCCATGATACTACGATGCCTTCGGTTTACGGTCGGGTGGAAATACCGCTTATTTACTGCAGTACATAACTACATATGCTTATTTCCGCCGGATATCAGCACCAATAAAAATTCAGACGCAACGCAATTGCACTTACAGATTTCGGTTTGCTATTTGCAGCACTGAAAAAAGAATTGCTGAAGACAATGAAAAAGCTGCCACTGAAAGAGCGCATTTTGATTCTGGGACTGAGCAGCAGCCCTTCGGATTGCGAAGTGAAAGCCGCGAATTCCGTGTTCAATAAAATAGTCCCTGTTCCGCTCCCGGATTTTCACGCCCGCGTTGGTATATGCAGCAGCACACATTATCAGAATGTATCAATATAATAGTTTTGTTAAATAAAATCTAAAAATATTTATCCTAAAGTATTGTCGTTCCGGTTAATTTGGATTTGGCATGGATCTACTGCTATGCAGCCAGTACACTACCGTTTCATTGCAAAATACGTTCTTTGTTGGTTTTTAAAAAAAGACTGTGCTTTCCTAAAATAAATCCAAAGATACTGCAAAATGCAATTAATTGTACTTGCGGCTTTGCATGTTTATCTTTTAGAAATCCTCAATCGCACTCTGGCCCAGGAAACGGGCTATAACTATTTATCCCTGGATCCGCATCTGCTGCCGACCGTGGCCAAAATCAGCGAGTATTTCTCCACCACACAGCTCGTCTCGCTGGCGAAATCTGTCATCAGCTGGATGACACCGGCGGGCGGATTCGCTTCCGGCGATCAGGAGCGCCGTTTCAATCCGCACTCCGTCACAGTTGACCGTTTTATTCCCTTGTGCGCACAAGCCAGACTGTTTGCGGGAAAGCCGTTGGAGCAGTTTGAGGTAATGTAGATGTTTTTCTACTTTATGAAGATTATTGAACTCACTGTAATACAGTATCAGTTTGGGAGTATTTTTTGTGCTCGAAGTTAAGACAAAATTTACTCTTTTTTGCACGTTTCATATACATTTGAAACGTATATTATATATATCATATCCAGATTTAAAGTCGTGGATTGCACCTTGAATCTTTTCTAAATTGGCGAACTGGTATTTCTTTTCACTGAATATTTACTACTGTTGTTACTGTTTTATTTTATAATTTTTTTATTTTCGAAATTTTCTTTAATTGCGGCTATTGCTGGAAAAGTTTATGCAAGGCTTTTGTGAGTTTTGGCTCAATACATTTTCTGCCTGATGGAATCTGGGAGTACAGAGTGTTGACAAAATTGCCGCTAAATTGTTGTTAATGTTATGTTCGAGTACTTGTAGCATACTGCTAAAATCCATGGTCAAAAATCATTTGCCAAAAGTAATAATTTGTGAGGCACCCTAAAAATTGACAAATCGGTATGAATGTATAATTTTTTGTCTGGAATTTACCACTTTTATGTATTGCATTGTTGGATTCACATTTCCTTTTTAAACAGGCGTGGTATGCGAAAATGCCCATAAATAAGAAACGCCGGCTGTTATTGGAAGATGAGCTGGGCGTTAACAACGCACCGAAAGGCAAGAAGAAGAGCAACAAAGCGCAAAAGAAATAGCTTTTGTTTATTAATCTGTTGACCTTTAAGACTGGCTTTATACCAGTTAGTTCACACCTTTGATTGTGCCACTGCGACGGTTTATTTGGTTTTGACACTGTGAATCCTTCCGGAGAAATTTTAAATTTTATACAGAAAAAAATGCCATAGTAAATCGGCGAAGACGTAATTATTGTGCCAAAATTTGTGAAATTAATCAATCACTGGCAATGCATTCTATCGGAATTATAAGTAATAAAATCTGCAGAACCGGTTCTCACAGAATGCGGCAGAACAACTCAATGAATTAATTAACTGCAAAAATAATCGACAATTTTACGACTTTTCTCACCGGCAAATACATCCTTCTACCATATTATTTTCTGGCGAATTTTACGGCGAGCGCCCGTTTCCGCCGGAGCTTCGATTCCGGTGCGGACGGTCCCCAGGTGGCCTTGACCTCACTGCTGAGGTCATTCCACACATCCCCGAGGAAATTCTTGGCTTTAATCCCGTTGGCGTACACTTTATCCCAGTTCTTGGTGATCTCGTCCACCACTGGACCGCCGGCGTTCACCAGATTGGCAATGGACAGTTCGTATCCGCCGGAATGATGCTTATGCAAATACAGATCCACGGAATTGCCGCCCGGTTGCGGCCGGTCGAAATCCGACGCGGTGCGCATGATGATAATTCGCCCGAAATCCACCAACCCTGCCATGGCCGCCCGCAGGAGGGCGCCCAGCGTCCCGTTATCCTCCTGCTGGGTGGTGCAGTACCGGCCGGTGCCGTTTGTGACAACGCGGGTGAAATTGTCGAAGGTCTCGGCCAAGGGGGTCCCGCCCCAGTATATATCGCTCGTCGCCGTGTCGCATTTGACAAACATGGGCGGCTGGATGGCCGGGCGGGTTTTGTAGTTGGCACGGTACCCGCGGGCGGTCGGGCTATCCTGCAGCTTGGCCTTGGACGCCACGGTGAACAGTTTATCCAGCAACGCCTCGTTCAACTCATACACCTCCGTTCCATAGAATTTCCCCGGGTACTCATTCGGGTACCGGGCGCCCAGCGCCACAAACCCGTTCGGCCAGTCTTTCGGCAGTTCGCGGGCGTCGAACTCATGGAAGAGATCCACCTGGATGGCGTATCGCGCAAAGGTCACCGATCCAATGGAGCCCAGCTTGGGGTTGATGCCGGCAATGCCGGTGATGAAAAAGTACGTCTTCTTCAGGTTGAAGAAGGGGGAAAAGGTCAACGCTGACAGGGTACTGGCGGCGTTGATCTCGCCCTCGTCGGTGGTCATCACGCAGACGGAGCCGGCGGCGTTGCAGCCGACGGCGGGGAAGCGCGAGGAGAAGCCCAGGACGGTGACGTTGATGGCGGTCAGCTTGTACTTGGACGCCAACCAGACGTTGGTTTCCGGGGAGAACATGGTGACAATCATCACTTTGGGCGCCAGGACGTCCTTTTTCCCGTCACTGCGACCGTATTTTACGGCGGGTCGACGGGCCGGCGCCGGTGCCGACAATACCGTGGCCAGGCATCCCAATACAACCAATACCGCGAACACCGCCCGCATTTTTTGCTGAATGTGATACTAAGCAAAAAATGCCGGGTTTGACGATAAACCCGTAGTGATCGGATGGAAAAATGCCGGGTTTCGGTTGGCGTTGTGGATATATACCCGGTGTGATTATATAAAATTGGCCGTGAGCGGTTTTCGTTAAGCAGCCATCAGATCATAATGCGATCCATTAATTATAAAATATAATTAAATTATAATTAATCAGACCAGCGTCAAGATGGTCCATATGGGCAGCCTGACCTCCCGGGCAAATTACTCACACGCTGGACCAATACAGGATGCGGTTGACAGAATGCCCGGAAGTAATACTTTTTCGCAACTATAACGACTCGGCCATGCGAGTTTAGTTTTATCAAACTGCATAGCATGTAAGTACATGCATGTAGCACATTATACACATGTAGTACATCTTACATAAGCCGGTGAATTTACAATCCGTGTAGCAAGTACGAGAAGCAAACGATTTGACAAGAAGATTGACAGATGGACCGGTATTCCTGTAAATAAAAACTTTAGTCTTTTTGCATTTGCTGAAGCAGCAGCTGTATTTGTTGGGACATCTTAAAGCCCATCCAGGGATGTGCTGTGTAGTTCTTACAAGCAGGATATTTGTTTAACTACTTTTCAACGGATTTTTTTGCGATGGTGCAGTCAGTGCAGGGGCATAGATTAGATGCACGTGCAGCACCAATATGCCTACTCAGCATATAGCCACTGTAAAGAGCTAGGGTAGTATAAAAGAAATGACGGTTTCTGTAATTTTTTGCGGTATTTGCAAGTCGAGTAGAACATTATTGTTTTTTAAAATGTCAACAGTGCATGTTTCTACAATTCTCCTTTGGAGCAAATAAACAAAAAGCTAATCGGTGACGTTAAACTGGTCGAAGGATAATGCTGACAATACCTAGGGTACATCGGCACAATGGCATTTATCGGTATCGGTAACCTACGAGTAGTGTACTGTACATGTATCTGTAGATGCCTACAATGTATTAATTTTTTTGCAAAATCCATACAAAGTGGCGACATATTTCAGCATGCGAGAAAATTATCACGGCGTACAAAATAACGCCTAGCTCTCATTCTACGTTCTGTTAATATGTTAATCTACGTCCTCGTATTATTATGTCAGAAAGACGAATCATACCAAAACAAACAACCGGGCCAGTGAAAATGTATACAACTCGTACACATTTTTAGTGGGCTGTACAATGTAATGTATCGTCATTATTTTCGTTTCTGGTATAATACGAGAAACGAAAACAGTGACGAAAAATGGCAATAAATAGTATGCATACAGTTATAATACCATATGTATCAATGTAATGTATCAATAATGTGGTGAAATGCATCATATGTAGTAATTCAACATGGTAAAGCAAACACCTAATAAGGGCAGAAAATTACTTGAAACATTCGCCAATTACACATTCCATTCCGCCTCTCACACCAGTTACACACGCATCGTCCGTTGTCGTACGATCCCCCGCAATCACATTGCTCATCACACGCATCCTTAGCGATATCACGCCACAGGACATCGAATTATCCCACGTCTTGCAGGCCTCCGATTTCTTCCCCTCACCATACTTCAACCGCACGTACCGCCTTCCTGTCTATTCCACACGAAATGCGTACAACCCGTCGTGTTGGCACAATTTCCTCCATACGGGCGTGACTCAGATTACGCCGATCATGCCCGCCATTAAAATCACAACCCAGTGCCCAGTTACCGGTCCAGCCGTCCAGCCGAAGTTGTTGCCGTTCCAGGCGATGACAGTGTCAGATACAGATACACATGTATCTGTACAGATACTGCAAATTTGAAAATTTAAGCTGTAAAGTGTTAATGCTGAACGAGCTGTTTATTTAGTGCTGGCCAGTTTAATAACTACGTTCGCAGCATATTCGTAGATTTTTCGTCCACTCTGATTTCTGATCGCGTACGCACTTTGCCACTGGTTAATGATGGTTATAATAGTCCGCGCTCATGTACCGGCTTCTACGGATGCGCCCGCGGCTGGTTCTTAGACTTCCTTCCACTCATATTTTATTGTTTTCAAGGGGTGGATTTTTTAGATATAACAAATTTGCTACCAAAACTAAACCTGGTATACTGTTCTAGGGTATCCGTCGTCACAAACAGGAAGTCTGGTGTGCATGGGCGTAGGCATGGTCAAAATTTTCCGATGCCAAACAGGAGCTCTGCACAGATTCAGATGACCGGTGACACCCGCGGCTGCAGTATGTCTGCGTGTGTCCACTGTTTAGATGTCTACTGTGCCGGTCCGGTCATAGGCATAAGTATGCAGAGCACATCGTGCCGTTACGTCGATGACTGCACTGACCGCCACAGTCGCAACCACATGACCTTACTAACGGTGAATATAGTAACAAAAGTTACAAAACATAGCGTTCGGCTTTTTTGCTTAGGCGTACGAAACGCGCCGTAGGTGACATATGTGCAAACCTGATAATGCGATATTATGAAAACTATGGATAATTTTAGTGTGGTTCGACTCGCGACGACGAAAACCGTAACGTTTGTTGCATCTTATTTACGTAGTTGCTATATATGGCGGAAGAAAGCGAATGATACCGTAACAAAGAAATCGGCGCCTGAATCTGACAGCAGAAATGTGCAGCTTACATAAAGTCAGTGATAAAAATGGCAGCAGATATTCTGCACAAGATAATACTGCCCAATAACTACAACATGTTAACGTACCATTAGTGTTAATAACATGGTACGTTAACATGTGTTAATCACAATAATTTAAGGCAGCTCCGCCAGTTCATCTTCGCCCTTTACAGTAATAACACACACATTGCCCATTGACGTAAAATCCGCCACAATTACACCGCGCATCACATCCATCTTTAGCAGTCACTCCGCAGGTCATGGAATTATCTCCCGTCTTGAAGGCCCACGACTTCGCCACCTCACCGTACTTTAACCAGCACGTACCGCTTTCGTGGTTATTCCATACAAAATGCGTACAACCCGGCGTGTTGGCACAGTGTCCGCCGCATTGTTCGCCCGCCATGCGGGCGTGGCTCAGATCACGCCCGCTGAAATCACAGCCCAGTGCCCAGTTGTTGCCGTTCCAGGCGATACCGTTGTCGGCCAGCGCGAAGCCGGCCAGTGTTGCGGCGAGGAATAATAACGGAAAAAGTGCTTCTTCTACGCGTAATGTAGGCATATTGTTTATAAGTTCTCGATCCGCGAATATAAAAATTACGTTAGAAATTGCATATAAATGAAATAATGTATATTTTGATATATATTTTTATAAACACACGTCACGTAATGAGATCTGAAATTAACGGTACATTTGTCATAAATTATCAAATAAGTGGTGCTCGCAAGGTTTTTATATCGGAGTATACAGTATACCGTCCAGATTTCTGATCATATCAAAATATATGACGTGCATTAGCGCATGCACGTTAATTACCAATTACAGTAAACCACGCTCACGTAGCAGCTTCCACGAATATACCCGCCTGATTCACCCACTTCCGCTCACATTTACAATGTTTTTCGGGTGATTTTGTGTGTAATAGGTATGTACTCGCAAATGAAGTGTAATGCATATTCGATATGATCGCAAATTCGGTTTCAGGCGCACAGAAAACGCCTGCACCATGCAGTCAGACTTTTTAATTAATTTACTTTGTAGTAATATATCGTATAGATACGCGGCAGTGGAGGATGCTGTGCTTAAAAGTTCGCACATATAAGTATGTGCATGGATATATGACTGCAGCCCATAAATGCTAGATTAAGCTGTGTATCTCATACGGACAAAAGGGGGAATTTACGATCATAAGATTTTATCACTGACCATAAATAAACTTCTGGAGACTGAAAAAATTAACAAATATCTGAATAAAAGAATAGAGTGACTACCGAAAACAATTCGTAATACTGCGCAGTTCGAAAATAATTCCAAAATTTAGTGGCTGCCGCAAATTGGGCGTTGTCATAGTGTTTCAATTATTTTACTGATACCGGCACTCTGCAAAATTAAAGCAATAAATGTGGTCATAAAATAATTATTATTGGTGTTCCATCTGTTTCACGGTACGACTCACTTTCACCTCATCGAAAAAGCCTGCATTACCGCTACAACCGTACACTTCAAAATTAAACACATCGAGCTATGGCAAGTTTTCGGACAAGGTTAAGGTTCGGGGTACGTAAATCTTTAAACTAAATTATACGACAGAGTCCAAAGGAGAAAATTTAAAATGCGTGCATTCGGTAAATGTTCCTTGAGAAAGCTGCATGCAGCTACCCATCAACAATTCCCAGTTGTGTAATTGGAGTTTGTTGAGCATTTTGGTATCCAGTTCCGTCGATTTGTTAGCCTTCGTATCCCTTTATGAATTTCGAATCTGCAATGCAAAACGATGCCGGTAGGTTACAGTACTTTGTTTACAACAAGCGAATTTTCCAATACATAACCGTGGTTTAAATTAGTCTTTCAATCTATTTAATTTTTTAATTAATTTCGAAAGCTTTACTATATTTTTTCTTATTCAGTAATCAATAGAGCAATTTACTGCGCGCCACGTTACCTGGTTTAGGGTCATTAAGCGTATTAAACACATCACCCAAGTAGTTCTTGGCAGTTATTCCCCTTGCAAACACCTTATCCCAGTTCCTGATAATATCATCCACCACCGGCTTCCCAGCCAACAACATATTGGTCAGCGCCATGGAGCCGCCATGCGAACCTCGTTCGCCCAGCAACTGCTCAACGGCCGTCATCCCCGGCGCCGGCCGATCAAAATCCGCTCCCGTTCGCAAGATGATAATCCTCCCGAAATCCAGCACCCCACGCGCCGCTCCCCGAATCAACGCTCCCAGCGACGCATTGTCCTCCTGCTGTGTGGTACAGTACCGGCCCCGCCCCTCGGTAACAATTGTCGTATAATTGGCGAAATAATCCCCCAGCACTTTTCCCTTCCAATAAATATTCGCGGTGGCAGTGTCGCACTTCACCACCCCGGGCGGCTGCTGGGCCACCCGCTGCCGCCACTGCTGACGGTACTTTTTAATACTGTCGTGATCGGTCAGTTTGGCTGTGGCCGCAGCGGCCACTGCACGGTCCCGTAACGCCTCGTTTAACTCGTACAATTCGGTACCGTAGAACCACACCGGCATCACGTTGGGTTTCTTGGCGCCCAGGGGTACGTACCCCACCGGCCAGTCCGCAGGATAATCTCCATGAAAAAATTCATAGTTCAAATCCACTTGCACGGCGTATTTGGCAAAGGTCGCCGATCCCAGTGACGCCACATCCGGGTTGATGCCGGCAATGCCGGTAATGAAAAAATACGTCTTTTTGAAGTCAAAAAACGTTGAATCCACTAGCGCGGTAAGGGTGAGGGCGGCGTTGATCTCCCCTTCGTCGGTGGTGATGTGACAGATATTCCCGGCGGCATCGCAGTTGACCGCGGGATAGCGCGACGCTAATCCTGGCATGGTCACATTCACCGCGGTTATTTTGTAGTCCGATTTCAGCCAGATATCAGCTTCCTTATCAAACATGGTGATCAGCAGGATTTTGGGACTGATGACCCCTTCTTCCCATCGCTGCGGCCGTACTGTACATTGGGAGCCGGGAGAGTGTGGACGAGTTGGACGATGCCGGTGAACAGGAGGAGAATGCACAACGCCACCATTTTTAACATCTATGTTGCGGACCGGTGGATGTGCAGTATAAGTGACGATGGTAATCATGTTTTTTACTTTAGTGGTTTTTGCACGTGTGTACCCAAGTTGTTCGATAATATCCGGACCCCGGGCGCTTTAAGTCGTCCTAAGGTGTCTGTATTCAGTTCTGTTGCTTTAATATCCCGGCTTTCTGTTAGCGCTGTTATTGCTCGAGGGCTGTCAGATCCAGGCATCCTTTTGTACTGTATATTGAGAATATTATTTCAAAGCGTAATTATGTTGCCGGTACCAGCAACATACACTGGTGTAGGACAATACGCATCGCATATGCTACACGTGCACACTCAGAGCATTTTTTCAAAAACGATCACTTTTTAATGTAACGTCAAATGTACTATGGCGACATTAATATTGTACAGATACAAATGTATTGTATTAGTCACCCTTAAGTAAGCACAAGTAGGCAAAAGTTTCAAAATTCTGCTATTTCTAATCTGCCCTATAAATCATTCCTAAGTTTGCGTTTTCATATTTTGCAACTTCAGCTGCAACCAGTGTACGTGGTAACGAATTACTGCACAGAAACTTCATAATCCACTACACCAAAAGATATTCTTGCAAAAGCTTTGTACTTTTTAATTAAGTATGCCGATCACGTCTATAGTACAAAATTAATGCCGGGTAATGACGAAACTGAAAAAATTTGAATGACTAATGATTTACGTTTGGGCGCTATGTACTCGGTAAGTTTACTCATTTCCAGTTTCTTAATAAGCTTTGTATTTAACATCTATGCTCAAAACTTTTCAGAATTCCCAGACGTAACATCAGAAAACAGCATGCAACTGGAGAAAGCCACGTTTTGCACCCTTGAAGATTCAATATGTAATGCAAGGAGTAACATTCGCAGTTCCACGTAATGAGAGACATGCGTCATACTGCTTTTTCGGAATTGAAAAGTTAAAATATGCGGATCAGCATAGCGTATCGACAGTAAAATAATTATTGACTCGTTTCGATTGATTAAAATTAATTCCTTAGACAATAAATCATCACGACATCTGGTTTTTTCCAAGCATTATCTGTATATGCTGTCGAACAGCACAGGTTTTACCTGCCCTTAAGGAGATAAAGTCACTCGCTGCAAACATCAGTACTTCCTCGCGACGGTATATAAACGCATAGAAGCACTATTTAATACTTTGTATGACACTAGTTAATGCAGGTTATTTTTTAGGCTTTTGGGAAGCATATTAACATATCGACACTTTAGAATTTCGAGTACTTTTAACACAATGTTCGGAGCACACACATGTACATTTACGGCGTTAGCGTGGACACTGATTTTAATTTCTGACCCTGTGCAGTGCCGGAAATCCGCTACCGGAAGCTTCTCAGGTACGAAAATCCTCAGTTCTTCTAATATATGTATTACAGTATCGCGCACAACTCTTGTTGAAGGCCGTTGTAAATATAAAGGCCACAAGAAGAAAATGTTTTCCCACAACGTCACATAAAGCAAAACAAATCAAAACGCAAGCCGAATAATTTCCGAAGTGAAATACCTGACTATCTTCGTATTTGTTAAATAAACTTATGTGAGATTCATCGGAATACTTGCAGGGACGTGTCCGTGGTCGCCGCGATGCTCCAGCGATCCATGCAATCCGAGGGCTACCTACTGTCTCAACTTCCCCAGCGCTCGGTGTACAGCGGCATGTGACTGCACCGCCGTGTGGAATTTCAACGGTCGCGACGTTACGGACCGCTGCTATTCCCGTGACCCAAACGTCCCGACCAATCCGAGTTGCCCGTCCGAGAGCCGCTGTCCGCCGGGGACATATCCCAATCAGTGCTACGTAGAACCGTGTTCGCAAGCCACTTGCCCCCGCAATCGCCGGGCTACATGCTGCAATAATTACTGCAATGGTTGTAATGCGTTCTTTTATGTAAACGGTGTTAATGTTACCCGGACGTGCTGACCGTAGTGACATATTGGTGGAGGTCAATTACATTTGGGTAACTGTTGCGCGACGGGTAATGGAGAACCGCGTAAAAAATCAGCCATGACTCAGCAGAAAAACAATCGTCCAATCGTGAGTCGAGTACGCTTCCGTGCCAAGAAAGAAATTGAACACCGTAGTGGAACTGAAAAACTCATTTTTAATGCTGTAATGTGGTAAATGTGGTATTACGTCAAAAAAGTTAATTATGAGTTTTCGATTGTTACTCTGGGTCGTTGGATTTACTTTTGGTCCAAACACACACAAATTTTGTTAATCTGTGCAGGAGAGTTACGAGTTACTCGGAGTTTGGGTATTGGTTGCGCTTCGACGTCGAAGCGCAACGCTTACGCGGACAAGTAAGCTGAAAACCCATCCCAGATTTTGTGACTGCGAATCAGAATGTTTGCTTGGTTAAGCGCTGTTACGTCACATTTTTTACGCGTTTTCCCGTTACTTGACGCGTAACGCTTACCCAAATGTAATTGACCTCCACCATTATAGAACTTGTGTGAGGTGCCTACAAACTTCTTATACGTCATAACATTATTTTTTGCACACTCCGCTGTAAAATAAAGAAAAATTATCATTTTATTGAGCTAAAAAGTTCAAGATGTGACTTGTGGCCCTTGAAGTACGTACTGGGAGGAGTTGCTTTCATACATCCGGAAAACGATTTTCACGAGAACGCCGGATAAAATAATTACCTAGGTATATGAATACGTTGTGCTACAAGTACAACACTGTACAATACACATTACGGTGGCCTGTATTACTGACTTATGACCTCATACGCGTTATGCAGAGTTACTGTAATATTATCGATAATTCGGCATAATTTTGCGTCATATTTCAACGATAAAAAACCATCCTACGTACACTACATGCTTGGGAACAATCAAGCTTCAAAGCAATGCGATAAAACCAATTGAAAATTTAATAATAGATCCGATACATAATGCCGGACAAGCGATATATTTTAAGGAAAGCAGATAAGCAGCCACGCGGTAAAATGTTAAGATAATCAGTAATTAGGTACTGCTGTTGAAGATGGGTTCGTCTGTTCATCTTTGACTGATAAGACAACACCGGTAAATTCTGCGTGACTCGCACGTATTCCACCGTGTAATTATGTTATCAAAGTGCAATTGTTCAAAACATATCGCAGCATTTTCAAGTATCGTTACACTAATAAGAATCAATAACCATTTTGCGTTCTGTCACAATAGTTGTCCAATTTTGTTCCGCCGCTCGCCTGGCATTTTGGGAATAACACATCAAAATGCCAAAGGCCAACTTCACCTTAGAAGTGGACAGCAGCGAGTCCACCAAGCGACGTCGCGGTGTCCGCTGCAGTCCGTTTGCCCTTTTCTTGTTGACGCTGGTATTAGTCAGTGCGGTTGCTGTGATTATCGTGTTGTCGGTGTTTTTTGTACAGCAGAATGAGGATATTCTTGATCTTCAAAACCAAATAAACCGTAAGTACATAATAATGTCAAGACATTTCAAAAATAATTTTGTTGCTCTGCGTGATTACATTTTCAAGAAATGTATTGGCACTAATTTCCTTGCGTAACTTTGATTACAAAATGTACCTGTTTAAATTAACTCCACCTGTTTAAATCTTATCTCCACCTGTTTAAATTAACTTTACGTAATTGTATTCTATAAGCAAGCAGCGAGTGAAAAAGCTGTTAAATATAGAATTATTAAAGACTATATATTAAAAATCTAATAAACTAAGCAAGAAAAAATATCTGCTAATGTACATACAACTGAAAACTGGAAAAGAGACATATACACAATATAAAACCGTTTAACAACCATCGTTTTAAAAGTTGAATTAAGTGTTATTGAATGATAAATCTAAATCTCGTTTTGTATTTGGTATACTGATATATGAAGTATATCGCAGTAAATCGTTCCTGTACGTCAATTTTTTTTATGCGACAGGGATAAACGCCTCCACTCCCGTGATAGTCCCGCCCACATCTCCGCCGCAGACAATCTGGCCCAATTACCGTCTGCCCAGCGATCTCATTCCCAGCCATTACGATCTCAATCTGCAGGTCTTCCTGCCCTACACGGATGCCGAAGCCGACCGGCCCAATGCGTTCACCACGCGGGGCACGGTCAGCGTGGAGTTTGAGTGTGTCGCCGAGACGGATCTCCTCGTGCTGCACAGCTGGGATATAGATATCCGCGTTAAACACCTGCAGAATGCCACCCACACGGTGCCGCTGCAGCGGCAGATTGTCTATGATCCCGTGCGGCATTTGGTTATTATGCGTGCCGATGAGCGGCTGGTTCGTGGCGGAAAATATACGCTCATGATGGAATATGAAGGGCAAATTGTCGGAGAAAATCAGGGATTCTATCGCAGCTTCTACGAGATCAACGGCGAAAAGCGGTCAGTGCGAGAAAAAAGAATAAACATTATAGCAGCTAAATATTTTGAAGCCTATCGAACAAACAGATAGAATAATTATTATAGTTACTTAACAGCAAATGGTTTATCTGTTCGGGTCCTGTTTATGGTTTAAAAAATGCTTATTGTAATTGGTAAAAAATGAATTATACTACAGTATATATACTCGTATATAGCGAGTATGTTTGTGATTCTCAATAAAGCGCATGATGTTTTCCAAAAAATATAATTAGTAATAAATTTTTATTTAACCAAGAAACCTATCGTCGGTCCGAAATAACTGTCTGTTAAGGGTTTAATCTTTTAATATGTTTAGGTGGTTGGCAACTACCCAGTTCCAACCGTACAAAGCACGTCGAGCGTTCCCATGTTTCGATGAACCGTCGTTCCGCGCCACCTTCGACATCACCATTAAGCATGACAGCCGACACACCGGAACGTACAGTGTGCGTCGCATTACCAACACCACGCATCTGGTGGACGGCTGGACCGAGACGACCTTTGAACGGACTGTCAGAATGCCAACGTACCTGTTGGCGTTTATTGTCAGTGATTTCGCACGAAACAACACTGCCATGGAGGATGGCGTTGATGTGAGCCAATTTTCTGGACAAACAAGTTTTTAATATGGTGTCTACTTAAGTACATCTTCAACTTAAAGATACGCGTACCACCTCCGGTCAACTAGTTTGAACAAAAAACTTTCGAAAAAATAACATATCTGTATTAAAAGATTATTTTATTTTCATTTAAACACAAAGTATATCGTAGTTTGGCGTTATTTCACGGCCGGATGCAATAGAAGATGCCAGCTTAGCTCTGCGCACCGGTGTCAATATGACCACATTTGTTGGACGCGATCTCTTCGATATGCCGTATAAGGACTACAACTCCAAACTTGGTAAGAGGGCAACCCTGTTTGTAAATGCTTAATCTGGTAATGTGTGTTTTTGGCAAAACACGCCTGTTGAACTTTTGTTTTTAGATATGGCTGCCGTTCCGGATTTCGATGGTAATTTTACCACGGTTTATTACAGAAATTCCTCAAAACTGAAATAAATGTCACATTCTCTTGTAGCCGGTGCTATGGAAAACTGGGGTTTGATCATTTACCGTGAAGTGTACATGCTGCATCGTGTGGGCATTACATCAGCAGAAGATAAGAAGCAGATTGTCCGCATTGTGGCCCACGAACTGGCTCACATGGTAAGCAAACCTTTACAGGAAAAACGGTTATTGCAGACAGCCGGCGCTAAATATTTAACTGTGGTTGACTGTCTAATCAGTCGGGGAATTACGCCTTATCATGCTGCACTGTAAATACAATTACATAGGGAATTGCTTATTGTTGTAGCGCACAAATACTGAAGAGTTTTAACTGTGTTAAGTATGAATTCTCCAGTACAACCCCGAATTACAGTAGTTGTTGAGCAGGTTGTGAATTACAGTAGTAAACACACTAAGGTCACAAAATTGCAGACAACCAACATTGGCAAAACATTTAAACCACACGACAATTTTTAGTCATCAAATGGTGATCTGTGGCAGAAAACGCTAATAACTGATACCAGACAAACAGGAACTGGTAATGCAGCATACAACTTTAAAAGAAACTACGTAGTTGTTGCCACGAAAAGAGGTAACTGTAAAATTGAACGATTACTTGTTTCAGTGGTTTGGTAACGCAGTAACCTGCTCATGGTGGTCGGAGAGTTTCCTCAACGAAGGCTTTGCCACGTTTATGGAATATCCGCTAACTCATCATGCCAAACCGGAATGGAATATCGTAAGTTCTTTGCGCCATAACGTCCTTCTGCGCTGGTTAAATAAGACTTTTCACTTCATTTATAGCCAACACTCTTCACTGCGACAGACACACGAGTCGCGTACGACACCGATTCTTACGAATCTTCCATTCCACTGTTCCGTGAAGTCAACACGCAGGCTGAGATTTCCGACATGTTCGGTCGCATTACCTATCAAAAGGTACATCCATAAAATTAATAGCCAGTATTTTGCTAAATAAATTGCAAATGAATTCTAAGCAAGTTTAACTAAACATGAACTTATGACCTGCTGTTTAATAAATGGTATTTTACTTACATCAGGGCGGAGCGGTTATTCGTATGATGGAAGGTGTAATGGGCACCAGTGATCTTTATGCTGCCTTGAAATCGTATCTCCACCGTATGAGAAACGACAGCATCACCACTTATCCGGATTTATTGCGCGCTCTGACTGACCATTTAGTTGGTAAACCACATTTTGCTAACATTACCGAGCGCTTCGACAAGTGGATCACCACCAGCGGTTTCCCCTTGGTTACTATTCGGCGCAATGGCAATACGTTGTCCCTCAGTCAGGAGCGCTTCTTGTTGGGTAACAGTTCGGAGAATGCCACCCGGCAGATATGGCATGTGCCGATCAGCTATGTGACCAGCTTGGATGCTATTACCGAGGAGAATCGGGTTCAGTTGATTCGACCTAAGCTCTGGCTGGAAAACAAAACCGGTACGAGCGACACAAACGAGAAAACTGTAAAAATTTAATGATTTTTCGCAAGCAACCTCAACAATTATTTATTCCAGATTACTTCGTTTACGTAGTTGTTTTTTTATGTTAGTGTCTTTAGTAGTTCACCAGTAGTAAAAATCTGTTTGAAATTCTGCATTAAGCTAAAGGTCAAGGGCGTGTGAGTTCCTTAGCACAGAAAAGTTTTGAGCAAACCAAGACGCGTATTGGGCATACTATGTCCGGTAAAACTTGTTGCTGATACGTATAAATCAAATGCTATTCCTTACAAGAATTTTCTTATAGCTGAACACACCTTAACCGGTGAGAATATCAGCTGGATCTTGGCCAATGTGGAGCACTATGGTTATTACCGAGTTAACTACGACAGCGACAACTGGGATAAGCTGACGGAGCAGTTGAAAACCAACCATCAGGTAAAGTTATGCAAACGAACATGTGTAAAAACAAAATAGGCGCGATAATCATTATCATCACTTACCGCTCTACGTTGATTAGGTCATCAGCGTATACAGTCGCACCCAGTTGATTGACGACAGTTTTAACCTCGCCAGGTACAATTTATTGCAAAATCTTCGTAGCGAACGCATATTGTGACAGGATTCAAGAATTCAGCTGTCGACGCTTTTCAGGAAGGGTGCTTTAAATTACACCGTGCCCTTTAAGATTTTATCGTCTTATATGCAACGAGAAAATGCGTATGCACCGTGGTACGCTGCTTTGGATAATCTACAGTATCTGGACATAATGATGGGCACGCAGGAGGCATTCAAAAACTACACATCGGCTCTCTTTCAGCATCATTATAGCGCTGACTTCTGGAATACCAGCACTGTGTGGCGTGATGAAGAGCACGAAGACTACCAAGAACTGTACGTGATGTTACAAAAGAGCTTTCCGTTAATTAAAATTGATTTATTCTATTCCTTTCTTCCACGCAAGCGGAATAATGATGTAGATCAGCAAAATTCTACTAGCTTCGATTCGGCAAACCGCTTACAGTTACTCCACAACTAAAAAGATTCTCTTAAAAAACAGCCTTTCGGATTTCTTAGGTTTTGATCGGCAAACGTGTCTATTTTGTTTTTAGAATGCTAAATCGTTTATTTGTGGAGCAGTCGTGCTACTACGAACATCAAGGGTGTGAGGAGCATGCAAGACAGGAGTTTGTCAAATGGCAGGCCGATCCCGCTAACAAACCGTAAGAACCGATTCTCTGTGCAACCGGATTTATTCGTATTACTCTGTACATTAACTGAGATCGTGGGCTGTGCAGAGTGGATCCCCATTTGCGCGATCAAGTTTTCTGCTACGGTATGCGCAACAACGCTACCAACGATACGGATTTCGATTTTATGCTGCAACAGTACCGTGCTGCCGAAGTGCATAATGTCAAGTTGGCCGTGCTGCGCGGATTGGCCTGCAGTCGGCAGCAAGCGATGATTGAACGGTAAAGATCATTCTAAAAACTAAAAAGCGATAAAGGTCACTATTAAAACGCCTGCTTGCTTCTTGCTTCAACTGCTATTATTCTCTGTGAAAAGTAAGAAAGCACCTTTTACTTCTACAGCTAACTGATTTGCGATAGAATATCAAGGACCGAACATGGGTCAAATAATCCATCTATTAATATTTTCTCGTGGTACATTTGGCGTCGTCGAAATAACCAAATACGGGATACGCCGTCTGATTTACAGATTATTGAATTTATCTTTGGACACAACCATCATTCGTTCACAAGATCAGGCATACGTATTCCGGTATTTGGTTAAATTTTTCCTGGGAACAGAAACTGCCTGGAAATTCTTGAGAGAAAACTGGAATGCCTTCTCTAAAAGGTAAACACTGACAAATAAAGGCTGGGTTTAAAATCAGCGTGCTGTCTATACATTAGCCTTGACCATGCGTTTAATTTTATTAGTTTGTCGAGGAACGATATGGTCACTAGTGTCTGCACCAAGTTCGACACACCAGCACAGCTCGCAGAGGTAAGCCAATCGTTAGGTCATGGCTAGTATATATTTTTCCATGGTTAGGTCTTTCACACAAGTAATTATCACGTTTCTGCAGATTTTATGTCAGTACAGTTTCGTCATAAATTTCCCAACCGATACGTACTTACAATAAAACATTTTCCAGGTCGAAGCTTTCTATGCCAGCCTCGGACCAAATATTGAGGAAAAGCTGGCCTTCGAGTCGGCAATAACCAAAATCAAAGCCAATATTGAGTGGCTGCGAACGTATCAGCAATCGGTGTTGGACGCACTGGTCACTGCAGAAGCCCCGTAAATGAGCGCCGATTTTGTAAATTTTAGCATCGTGTGATAAAAGCCATTGTTTATGGATTTCGAAGTTCTAAGTCAACGCTTTTACATCCTACTGTATATGTTCTGTTACTTTAATACATATGGTGCAGTTTAATAAATCATGTCAAAATAACACAAACTGCACTCGGTATCTAAAAAAAGACTTTATGTCTTACGCAGACAGAAAACCGATTTGTAAAACAACGAAAACATTTTAGGTGGTGCACTACTGATTTATTGCAAAGCATTCTAAACATATTGGCGCTATATTTTTGCGGAGCGGTGAACGTAATAAAAATCACCTTTATACCTTTATAACTGCGTTTTCTGCGAGTTACGGGAGGTCCTAGAAGAAAAAATATATGCTGAACAGTGAACCCCATCTCGATAAATCATAAGTGACTAGTAAATATCTGTGTACAATAAATGCCGAACTGTAGAACTTGATTCGCGACACAAATGTCATGCTGCGTCGAAATGCATTATATCATTAGTTTCACATCGAGATGGTCGCTTTGCAGACTTTAATGCAGTACCACTGCGTTTAGTCAGGATTTCCAAAGCGGAAAGATTCTCTCGAGGTACCGCTTGACATATTTGTATTTATGGTCCTGCACTGTGGAAAAAATAAAAATTACCTCAGTGCTTGGGTAAGAATTTTAGTTTGTTATAACTGTATTGTACATATCCGGCAACTTTTATACGTCATGGAAGTTAAAGCTTGATGTGTATTGTCATCGTTGCCGCAGGACATACGAATACTCGTATAGTGAGCAAAACGGCGACAACATACAAGTAATATTAGTCCTCAATATGAGTGCGTGAATGTTTGAGGGTTAACCGGGAAATGACGTTTTATAAAAATTAGTAGTTCAGAAGTCCTCGAACTTCCACAGATACGGTAGCTGCATAGGTTTCTTACCAACACCCTGCGTCCACTTCTCCGTTGCTTTAATTGTTCTAGAAGGGGTACCATATTTTCCGATTGTACAGTATAATATTTAGCGACTATCGCTGGCGGAAAAATTTACGTGTCATCAGTAATCCCGTGCGCCTTTTACTGAAGTATGTAGATATTTGCTGCGCGTGGTAGAGTTTTGTGATACAATGCCGGTCCAACGAACAACAGAATCATGACAGGAAAATTTTATTTAATTTATTCCCTCCGTCTACGGTTCTCAGTACCGGGCTACTCTATTTGTTCGGTAAAATATTTTCACCTTACAACTTGACCAGTGACCTCCATGGCTCAGAATGGTCGTGCGGAAGCTGTGATAAACGACGTATAGCGCACGTTGTTGGTGACTCGATTGACGCAAGTGCCAGAAAGTAGTTACAAACCGGTTGACTTTCTCGAAAAAGCATCCGCAAGCAATAATGCTGCATATGAACGTCATTTTTGACAGTATTTATGATATCATTAAGTGTAATTTGTACTAGTCATTCCTCATAAGTCATTTTCAAACCCATTAAATAAGCCTTGTAGACAAAATTAGATGCCTGCAAGTGCAGACGAATTAACAGTTTACAGACCGCATACCGGTATATACCGTTCAGTTTTATGCGATATTCTACCTGCTCTTCAGTAAATCGAGCCGACGCATTTTCTACCTACTTCCTACAGCGTTCCGTAATTTAAAGCAAAACGGTTTGTTCGACCGCAAATGCCCTTTTTTCTCATTATTTCGAGCATCATCATATTGCTTGTCAACTGTCACCAGGCGTGCCAGCCGAACAGTTTCGCATTTTGAAATTACACCACAGCTTCCATCAACTGATGTTTTGACAAATGGCGGGGAACGGCAGCGTGATTGTTAGTGAATGTTCCTGGAATAGAGCGTTGGGCTTGGATGAAAACGGAACGGGATCCATTGAAACAGCCGACTCCAGTCCCGGTCTTTATGGATATTTCGTGGTTTATCCTCTTCTTGTACTATGCGGTACCGCAGGAAGTGTTGTGATAATTGCGGCACAGTTGAGAGATCACACAAGTCGTCTGACTTCGACTTCGGTATATATTGTCTGTGTCGGATTTGGGGACCTCTGCATACTGTGCGTGACGTGTGATCTGCATAAGTTGCTTCGCAAAAGCAGATCACACAGATACCTCGTTACGTTAACATAATCATTGATTGCTAATAAGCGCATACTCTACGGTTAGGTTGATATGTCATAAACGGGACTGAGCTTTGACTGGTACTTTCGTACACTATGATAATTTCATATTAATTATTCTCAAGAAGATTATGCCCCGTATCTGTTATGCTAAGATGCAGGTTTAAAGTGATGAACGAAAATATTGCTAGCATTATTTTAAAATTCTAAGTGCACTACGAATTCGTCGAGTATTCGATTCCAAAAAGATATTATTATTTATGTATGCATTATTTACAGGTGGTCCTTGTTCCCTGATTATGTCACAGCCATAGCGGAAAATCTTGTAAATGCAGCAAACACTTCTATCTTGGGCGGTAATTCCAGTGTCGATGTACTTGCTGCTTACAGAGGATTCGGAAGTTTTTGGTACAGAACAGCAAAAGAAGTCGTTGACTGGTAAGTAAGGCAGCATACATTAAGTATTGTTCTGCACTAACAATCATATAAGTTATAACATTGCATTTACGTGTAATTTGTGCTTGCATTTCTAATTTTCCGAAAGCCTAACTCCTTTTGATCTCCCATTTACTTCGCAGTTAAACGTTTAGAAGTACATATGTGAACATCGGCGATATTCATCTTATACAGATACTTGATACGGTATTCCTTCCATAAGAACCATAAAAAAACTATCGCTTCCAATGTTTCCGCACGAACATCAGTCATTGGTACGAAATTGCTTTCTGCACTGATAGGACATTTGTCATATTTTCCGTTGAGCGATTGCTGGTCACGGCACGTCCGCTGTCCGCTGCCCTGAGGCAAACGGATGCCGATGCATGGCGGAAAACACTGGCAAAAGAATGCTGCATTCTGGTCCTGGCGGTCCTGTTCTCCTTATCCCATCTGGTCACCTACTACTACTATTACACGAACTTCTACGATTCAACGCTGAGCTATCAGGATTCACTAACGCCGTCTCTAAGCCGCTGGTACAACCTGCAAATCACCGCCCAGGTACGTAAGCGCAGTGTACGGATTCTGTACTAAAGACTCTCCGTTTGTTCCCGTAATCCAATGTATTTGCAATGTTTATCTTTTATAAAACTAATTTAATCGAACGGTTGTGGTTCAGTCACAAATTTTGCCGTTGTTGCAGACAGGAATGTCTTTCGCTAAATGGCTGTTGCTTCTCATCCTCAACACCGCTCTCATAATTGTCCTCTGGAAGCATCAAACATCCACCAATGTTACGGTAACAGTGAACAAGCGCTCGTCTACGCGCAACGCGAACATCCTTGTATTGGCCAGTCTGACCGTGTACACACTGACACAGCTGCCGCATGTCATCCTGGAATGCTTGAAAATGGCCAGTCGGCCGCCATACTGCAGCTTGTCATTGACCAATGAGGAAGTGAGCCATGTCAGCTGGTTTGTGGACCTGCTTCAGTTAAGCAACTACTCCATCACATTTTTTGTCTATTTCCTATCCAGTCCAAAATTTCGTCGACAGTGTCAAGTGCTGTGTGGCAAAGGAGTCACCTCGGCGCAAACCGATGTCGCATGTATTTGACCGTGACGGTGCTATATTTCCAACAAATTCAAGTGACTTTTACTTTGCCTCGATTAAGTGCCTGGAACACAGTCCGGGAAGCATTGATATGCTTTCGATGAAAGGGAACCCCCATAATACTGTAGCCGTAGAATCATGTTCTACAGGTTGTCATTGGTAACAACTCAACCGGAAACAGAAGCACCGCCTATCTCAGTAGAATTGTGAATCCATGTTATCGGTTGTGAAGAATTCTGAGATGTTCTGACTTTTCTGGATGTGAAATCAGTAGACGTGCTCACGCTGCCTCGACCGGCAGACGGTTGACTTTCCCACATGTTCTTGCTCTTGCCCTTGCTCTTGCACTTGCTCTGATTCTGATTAAATTGATGATGATGTTCCTGAATTTGCGCGTTACGTAAGATTGTGATTTACTTAAGATCTGGGTAATTACCGACGAACCATCGAACCTCGTTTTATCGTGGTACGGGTGGATTAACCCAACCCACTAGGGGCAGCTTAGAAGTTGTCATTGCATGGCGCTCCTGGGTGTCCTGACCATCTAACCCAGTGAATTCCAACGAACGCCCTTTCCGGATCCGCTAAAACTAGCAATACTTCTGCCATCTAGCTGTGGTTTATTAACAGTACCTCTTCCACCTTGCTAACCACACTTCCACCACAATAACCGGCACCTAATTTGAAGAATACACAACCGGCTTCTGCGCAACATCAACCTCGGACAAGTATCCAGCCGGCATATTTCCTCCTAAATCAGTCCATCGGAAGTCCAACGACCGGACACCACCGCGGACAGTCCAGTTATTTTAGTGAGTTAATAATAAACGAATTTCGATCATTAAACTCACTTTGAATTGTATTAGCATTACCAGTAAATTATTGTTTTGCCTTCCTTTTGAGGCGATACAGCTAACGTTTCGTAATAAAGTACAGATAAATTTACAACTAATTTACCGATTGTTTTGTCATAATTTGCATGGGAAAAAGTTGCAAAAAAAAAGTAAATTTAACGGAAGATTATTTTTGGTGCTGAAATATAATTTAGAGTGCTACAATATAAGGAGACTGACCTACATTAAGTTTGTACATAGTAAAAGCGCTCGGGAAACATTAGCAGTAAAATTTTCTTGGTTGCTTATAGCGATCAGACTGAACACTTTACATTCTTGAGACCCATTATCCGTTTCGCTCCAAGAGTTTCCGAGCCAGGTCTATACAGTATCCGCAGTCTCTCCCTTGTCCTGTTACTACGAAGTATTTCTCTCTGGACATAGACGACCTGTTGTCCGCTGCCAGCGTAGACCAGAACAGTATACAGATAGATATGCGTAGTTCCGAACAGTGATAGCGATAGCCAGAGTACACTCACAGCGTCGCTCATGCCGCGTAAGAAACGACGGCCTGTGCTGAAGTCAGCACAGGATGCAGACAGTACTTCTATTCCGCAGACAGGAATAGGCAGGAACGAAGTGCGTATTCCCGAAATATATGACAAGCTGAACGAGTCAAAAGCTGAGCATGTAATGCATGAAAACTTGGTCAGCCAGCTGGCCACTGAGCAGGCAGAGTCGAATGCAGCACATACACAGCCAAGTGCACCACCGGCAATAGTAAATATACGGAGTATTAATAAGCGCAATAATTATGAGTATTTGAGTTCATTCAATATCGATGACAACGGTAATCTGCATACTGAATTTAGAGCGAATCCTTACCCACAGTATTTAAAATACAAAAAGTATCGCACAGCAGCAAGTAAACTTAAAATTCCTAAAGAAAGAATAGCATTTGACAGCTATAGATTCGAAAACGGAAAGTTATTTTGTCCGCATTGTTTGCACTTTTCACATTCATTTAACGAGTGCACACGTTTTAAACCTCGACATTTGTATAAAATTGCGCAGATATGTCCGAAAGATGTCTTGGAACGTGTACAGCGAGAGTATTACGAGTATTTATTTGCTAACCGATATTACTCGTATATTAATCGTAAAGGCAAAGAAATTTCCTTTTGGTCAACGCCTCGAGGAAATAGAATGAAGCCATTTACTGGTAAAGACTACAAAGTAATTTATGGCGAATATTATAAACCTCCATCAAATCTTACGAAATATTTGGCAAATGCTGATGATTCTAGTGAAAATAACAACGTAAATAATAACTATGATGAACAGCATTTCAAAGTATCAACAAGTACCGTCATCAACAGTAAATATTTTAGTACCATCGCCAGTACTAACGAGCAGCATAGTTTTGATTACGGAAACAGCGGTAGTAGATTCAGGTTTAGCGTTTTCAGTTTTTAACACCAAATGCAAACTGGATCTGACTGACTTCACCGGCAATAGAGAAATAATAAGTAAGTGTCCAGCAGTGACCACTAAATTTCTGTTAAATGACAGAGCATTTTACCATCGATTTTTTATGATTCCCGACAGTGGATCTTTAAAAATAGCAAACAAGGAATATAAAGTAATTCTGGATGCTGATTTTCTACGCCTGTACAACGTTACCTGAGTATACGAGGATGACATTGTATTTCCGAAAATCTCTCACATTACGTTTTCTTCGGAAGCAGCCAGTGCTGTTATCAGTGATGTAAAGTATCCGGCTAAAGAAAAATTGTCATTTAGTTTACACCTTCATCCTATTAGTAATACGACAAACACTGTTATTGAAATAAACGGAAAAGAAATCAGTGCCAAAGTAGCCAGCAGTTCCACTTTCAGTGTCATAAGTGAAAGTCTTGTTAAAGAATTAAAAATGAACGGTTCTGTTTATAAACAGCAAAACACTGTTATTGATTTTGCAATCAACATTGGACTTTTGAGAAAGAACATCAAAGTAGCTGGTGCTTATGCAATAGTAATCAGATTTCGGTTTGCTACACAAAAGTATTTTCATACATTTTATGTTTTGCCCAATTTACCAAGTAACTTTATTATGCTGGGCACCGCTTTCATGAATGGTAAACCTTTTCCTACTGTTAATCGTACAGTATTGCCAGTAAAAGAGTTTGACATGAAGAAACCGCTATTAGCACCGCACACGCCGAACAGCAGTTTTCTAAAACCTAAACGGACTACATCGCCTACAAGCAGTACAAGTAATAAGTCTTCTGGAGACAGCACACAGGTTGGAACTTCTAAAGTATCTGCAGATCCCCTTCTGCCCAATACATTAAGCAGTGAAATGGTAAGCACGGCGCCTCTTACTAACGGTGATAACAGTAACGCAGCCGCCACAGCAAGTAACGGCGCCAGGGAAGTTTCAAATACAGTGGAAGGAATTAGTACTGCAGAAAGTAACCGGAAGCAAAAGAAGAAACGGAAGCGTAAACAACCGGCATTGTCTACAACGGAGACAGCTTATTCATCACGCTCTCCTTCGACTTGTGGTCGCGATGACAACCAACGGTCAGCAGTAACATGAGTACAGTAATTATACATGAAAGTATTAACATTAACCATGGTGAAAATACCAGTATCAGTAATAATGGTGAAAGTGCCATTCGCCAGCAACGTAGTACAGAGTTATAAAAGAATCGCACTACAAATAAGTAACGCAGTTCAAAGCACAAAAATAACAACACTGCTAGAGTACACAGTGTACAGCAAAGAACGAAGAACACTATAGAGTTAATTGATGGTGTAAAGTACTAAATCAATGCACTATACAGTACACACAGTGGAATTAACAAAGGATAACACTGTTACAGTAAAAATAGTGCAAAGTACGAAAATAATGCACTATATAGTAAGACAGTGCAAAGTGGTTACGTCGTGCTACAGCACGACGACTATCACACGTACGATAAACGGGTACCTCAGATGAGTACATAGTACCGCAAATGCAGACGAGTACTTACATAGTAACCTAAGTGAACACCACACCGGTAATCATTTCGCTTCCTCCGACTACATGCACACAGGATGTTACATTAACTAGAAGTGTTGTTTGCGAACCAAAGTAACTTGGAAACCACCGGACATGGATGTTTTGAATGCAACCGATGGACCGACAATAACTACCGCCAACCAAATTGGATTCAACTAATAGTAACAAATTTTACCTCTGACGGGAAGATCGTTCCTAAAAGTAACACTGCTTACGCTATTTTGCAGTTTGCACTGCACTACACCTACGAGTATTCCCAACTGATCGCAATATTTGTTGCCGACTTAGAATATCAGTTCTTTGGATTTCCGCATTTTAAACTACGAGTACAAGTACGCATTCGTACCGTTTAACTAGTAACCTTACCACCACCGGAAGGAAGTACTTGCATCAACCATGCACACGAAGTTCACGAAATTGCAACGTCAACTGTGAGGGAAACCATCAGTAAATCCTGCAGGAGCTGCCACTAATGCAACATTAACTACACCCAAAAGTCCACTGTGAGGGACCCCAGAACGCACTGCCATCCTATCCCCAGCACCAACGTGGACAACACTGACAGGAATGCCCAAGCCAGCATGGACTACAGCAGTACCGCCATCCGCACCGCTGAATTACATACCCGGAAGTGTTGAAGAAGTAACTCAATAACACGTGGGAGCAGCAACTTTCCATCTGGAGCACCAACCCTCCTTCGATTCCCCACGACTAGCACCTTACTAATAGTAGATCTAATTTCCTGTTTCCTTATTCGTTTCGTTACGTTTTTCTTTGAATCTTGATAAGACACGTATATCTTATCGCCACTGTGAGGGATGTAGCCGTAGAATCATGTTCTACAGATTGTCATTGGTAACAACTCAACCGGAAACAGATGTACCGCCTATCTCAGTAGAATTGTGAATCCATGTTATCGGTTGTGAAGAATTCTGAGATGTTCTGACTTTTCTGGATGTGAAATCAGTAGACGTGCTCACGCTGCCTCGACCGGCAGACGGTTGACTTTCCCACATGTTCTTGCTCTTGCCCTTGCTTTTGCACTTGCTCTGATTCTGATTAAATTGATGATGATGTTCCTGATTTTTGCGCGTTACGTAAGATTGTGATTTACTTAAGATCTGGGTAATTACCGACGAACCATCGAACCTCGTTTTATCGTGGTACGGGTGGATTAACCCAACCCACTAGGGGCAGCTTAGAAGTTGCCATTGCAATACTTTCCACATTAGAGCATTTAACCGGCCTTTAAGTCTGTCCGCCTAGCTATAGTGCCGGTTTTATTTTTAGAGCGATGGCATTTCTTCACTGCAGTATTAATTTGATTATTTCTTAGTTAGAGCTATGAAATAACATCGTAGTTAACATTATATTATATGGTAAAATAGTGGTGGCATTGAACAGTCATGGTCATGGTTTCGCGCTCCAGAACACCAATGACCACCTATGAAGACACGACAATATCGATATCTCTACCGGTACATTGTAGTGAGGTTTGCAACTATTAAAGGGCCAATAATACTGCTTCGTTAAGTTAAACGACATTTTAATTATGCAAAATTTCTATAAGTGGAAATCCATCAGCAGTACACATGGAAATGCTCAGAATTTTGTAGCCTCTGTAACTAGCCTGCTTAAACACTACGTACTTAATTGCAATACTAAAGTAAACGAGAGTGTTGGACCAAGTTGGCTACTAGAAAAGCTGAAAACCACATAACTGCGCCTATTCATGTAAGCGCGAATCCGGGTAATACAGAATGCTAAATGCCAATGCGCTTATCCCATTCGAAAGATTATTACACTGGGGATCGTTATAAGGTCCCACACCAGCACTCCTGCTTATCCAAGGACTGTGCAAACAACAGGTTCACCATTTTCGCTGCAATAAGCAAAAACATTTCTGTGGGACCGGATTCACATCTTGTGCCCATGGAATTGTCAGTTACATGGCATTCCACCACATTAACGCTGACAATTTTCAGTTTCAACCGAACTATGAAATACTGAATTTGTTGCTCGATCAGTTATAAAGGTCACCGACTAATCTGGATTGCCGTTTGAAAAGCCTATTGTGTTGCTGTATTATCTATGCTTTTATGTTTCATAAATCGATGCGCTGCTGATTACATCAGCACCAAGGATATTTACTGGTAGCTACTTTTGTGTGCTTCCTAAATTAAAACGCATTTATCGATTAAGTATTTGATGGGATAACCGAGAAGGATATCCTGAAGATCCTGCGCAAAGCAGAATCACAATACAGTTTAATGGTATTGGTGAAAATTTTATCATAGGATCGACATGCCCAACCGTACCTCTCGCATCGATGTGCGCTACAACGTTGTGGAAGTATCCTCCATTCTTGTGGTCACGTGGTTCATCTCCGTCTTTACAGTATGTATTATCGGCACAACGTTATTTATAGCTATTTTAGCAGCGATTTTGAAAAGTTCTAAACTGCGTAAAGGAACCGGAATTCTCATCATTAACCATTTAATTCAAGAAGTCCTGACATGCGGTTTACAATATCCCATTGTGGCCGTCAAAGTACTGTCAATGCACTTTTTTGGGACGCCCTTGTTTGCTAGCTGTGATTCTATGACCTTTCTCTTTGCCTGCACCTTATTTGCTGGACATTGGTCTTTATTATTCCTGGCGGCTAATCGCTTTGTCGCCACCGTTTACCCGCATCAATATCCCAAGATTATGTCACAGAAAACTGTAGTTTTACTGGCGCTTAGCAGCTGGATCATCGGATTTTTGTGTAGCGGTTCGACAACGTCAAATTCTCACAAGGGTGGCAGCTTCTTATACAACCTTACCGGCACCGATTTGCGAATTCTCAATATCACGAAAATGGATTATGAAAACTCGGAGTTCCTAAATGGATTCGGTGACCAAAACGGTCGTTATCTTCTGTCCTCGATTGGAACCTGCGAAGTCGGCACTGCCGAAGACGTCCGCTCGTTAACTTGTGCTATCGCCGTTGGTGTCCACATTCCGCTGACGTTGGTTGGTATTGTGTATGCCATCATCTTTCTGCGCCTCAAGTGCGCTCTCTTGTGGCATCGCCGCTATTGTGACCTTTCGAAAGTGGCCATATCGCCGATGGAAAGTAAGAGGCTAAAACGCAGAATTATGGTCGCCAAAATGTTGTTTGCCACCTTCGTGTCGTATACCGTTGCGGCTTTACCCAGTTCAACGCTGTTACCGTTCTTTCCTGAAATATATTACGGAAATCCCGATGTGCTGTTGTGGTCGCGATTTTGCTGGCTGTGCGCGTATGCTGTTAGTCCAGTAAGGGTATATAATCAAAAATACTGCTAGAAAAGCCTGTACTTCGTAAATCGGCTAAACTTACCATAACAGAGCTAGGAACACCGTTAATTACTGCAGAAATTATTTCTAAAAAGTTGATTATAGCCATAAAGCACGGGTTTCTTATAATTATGGTAATATATTTGCATTATACAAGCATGCTGTATCGATTCGATGTCTGCAGATGGTTATTATACTCATGAACAAGGATTATAAAATCGCTGTGGCGAAACTCTGCTGTTTGGTGCACTTCACGACGCCAAGACGTCCCTCGGAGACCGGCTCGAGAACTGCCGTGACGCCGAATAGGGATTCCATGCTTCCCCTGCGCACCGGGCGACAACGATTAACGCAGTACCTTTCATGCTATCGCAATCGCACAACGGAAGCCCGAAGCGCCTTTATATGAACTGACTAGACAGATGAATTGTGAACGAACTTTTGTTTTTAATTGTTCAGCCTACTGACAATTTTCAAAATGCTCGTTTTGGAAGTGATTGGTGTAACAGTCGTCTGCGGACTGAATTGGTGTAACAGTCGTCTGCAAATTCGATATCGATTCGATTCGATATATATCTTTAGTGCAATGGAATGCAGCTGCACCGACACGAGTATCGTTAAGGCAGTTGGAAAAAACATTATGTGGTCGTTCATTCCAAAATCCTCCGAGTACATAACTCGCAAATTTTAATACACCCGTGAAAGTAATCTTTGGCTATTTTGAACAAGAATTTTGTGGAGATTTGAAATCAAGCAAACAGAAGCGATGCAAAACAGAGAAAAGCTAATAATAATTATTACACAATCACCTATAACGCGGGGCCGTATGGGCGCCACGCGTAGCCTCGAGAGCGAACAGCGTGAACCCGGATGAGGCTTTATTGCCGAATCTAATGCGCACCGTGGCGCAGCAACACCAGACTAACTAGGAAGGATTCTACAGCCAGTGCAGTGCAACTGTGCTGCAGATCCGTCAAAACAGCGCAGCAATGTGCGGTGTGGAAATCTCCAGAAACAGCGAATAGCTACTCAGGAGCGCGGAGCGTCCCGCCTTTACACACCTGTTCACAGTCGTCTTATACTGACTTATAAGCATGCAAAATAAGCAAACAGTTCATTATCACCAGTAATTCATTAATCTTTCACTTTAGAGGACAATAACATTCGAACAAAACTGCGTATGTATTGCAAGACCAACCTATTAACAGTTATAACTGCCATGCTGCCGAAATAGAACGCAAAAGCTTACTTCGAAATGATCACACCTATACCCTCACTACCGATTCCTTTCCTGGTGGTTAAACTAAGTACTCGTATTTCTAGAAGCATAACGCTCAGTGGGTACTATCGGGTTGTGCGTTTTACTAGTATTACCGATATCGTGCACCGGTTCACACATAAAGATTCGGGGCCCAACTAAATTTCATCCACAACCTTTTCGTCATCTCTGCGACTGCTCGTCATCCTCATCCTCATCCTCGTCTTCCGGACGACGTCGTCTATGATGATGGTTGTGTTTATAGAGCACGATACCTCCGATTAGCAGCAAAATGGCCTGTTAAAGTCATAAAATTGAAGTCAGTGTAAACCAGAATCATCGTAGCATAACTGTAACATACCGCAACAACAACAGCGGCGATAATAACAGTCATGTTTGGCCCACCCTCTGCGAAAGGTCATACATAGTGTTTGTATGTGACATTGTGTTAGTGTGACAGATAACATTAAATGACCTGCCTTTTGATCCAGTTGCAGCATTGCTGCTCCCTTTTGTCGAACCACCTTTGCCGGCTGAGGTGGGGCTTTGTCCACTAGCCGCCACTCTGTCTCCAGATTCCTTGTTACCAGCAACGGATTGCAAAGCCGTGTTGCCTGCAGTGCCCGTTGCGCTGCCTGTGCTGCCTGATGCGCTACCCGCACTTCCTGGCACAGCGACATTGTTTGGCGATAGAGAAGATCCAGCTGGTATTGGTTTTCTCTGTACAAAAAGGCTTTACCGCCATATCAGCCTCCGGATGGTTGAGATCGTTCAAGGAATGTACAGTATTTACAGTAGCTATTCGATTACAGATCCTTTCGTGACGGTAGGACCGAAAACGACTGCACAGTGGGACACAAAATAATGTGATTAGATAAGGTCATAAGTAAGTAGAGTACATTACATACGTATTCTGTTGAGAAGAATTTTCGACTGGGTAATAACTAATAAGTTAAATAGCGCAGCCAATAAGTAGGTACTGTACTTACCCACTGCACAAAATAATTGCAATCAGTTTGGGTTTCATTAAGAAATGGGTACGGTGTATACGTACGTAATGTACAACGATTTTTTAGTTCGCAGTCGCTTTATAACACCGTTATGATTAAATTTTTTTAGCCCGCTGCACAGCTGCCGAGTAAGTATTGTAACGCGGGCGGTTGTGCCGGCGTTCTAGTGGGTTGGCGTGTTGACCGTACCACGATGTTGTGTCGGCTGTTGATGGAAATGTCGGCACTGCCGGGCGTAAGCTCAGCAGTGAATCGGAAGTGGTTTTACAGTGACAATGACGAGCGGGATGATGGGTGCATCATCCCGAGGAGTCAAACAAAGCAACGTCGTTTTCAGGCATTTAATTAACAAGCGTACAAGCAGGACAAGCGGGTTACAAGCTAGGCAAGCGTGGCAAGCATCCATTCAGAGGATTCTCAAAATGAAAGTGTGTTCCATTCTCTTAGACATTTACCCGGTAAAAGTGTAGAGAAAAAGAAGGATGAATCACTCAGTTACACGGTGAGAACAACAACCAATGAACAGTAAGGAAAACCAACAACACTGTAAACAAGGCGGTCATTCGATTACTCTCGTTACATCCCTCACGGTAGCGATGAGATATACCTGTCTCATCAAGACAATACAAAAGAAAGGAAATTTAAGAAGGAAAATGAAAATGGTTAAATGCGGTTAAATACTGGTTGTGCTTGCATGGCGTGTCCGGAGGGGAAAGGGACTGGTGCGGCGCCACGGTACGGTGTGTACTATTAAAGGTGATGATGGCAGCGGGAGCAGAAGGTCCGGTTAATGGAGACTTTCGTAGTAGGCCAGCTTGTCCTCCAACTCACGGATCCGCTGATTTGGGTCCCTCACGGTAGGCTGAGGCATCCGGTAGATGTCCGATTCGCTGTAGTTAGGAATTCCTCGCTTGTCCAGGATTGATGCAACATCTCGGTTCATATGCTGACCAAGAGCGACGTCCGGTAGTTCCACAAATGGCAGTACTTGATTGCAAATGGGTACATTCAGTTTGCGTGCTCTGTTGTCGTCATACGCGTGCCACATATCGAGTGCATCGTTGCGGCCTTCAGGAGAATACGTACCATCCCACATGATTTCACTTGGCCAGAAAGGGAGATCGATGGGGAAGTAACGATAAGGGTTAAAGTAACGCGGAGACTGTTCGGTTTGTACGAAACGATTGTTGTTACGATCATAGCGGTACACAAAGCCTGTGCGGTGCTCGTATCGCCATGTGTTGTCGTCAGAAGGGTATTTGATCCACGGTGATCTGCTGAACTTGTCAAAACGCCAAGATTGGAAATAGTGGGGTCTCAAGACGGTACACATGGGCACAGGAAACGAACAGTACTTGTTGTCATTCAGATTATTAACGTTGTCGCGTAAACTTGTCAGAAAAGAGGAAGTGCTTTCCAAGAGGCGGCGCTCAGCGACTTGCATATTGTGCTCGGCCTGTGTGCGAGGCGGTCGAGCATACTGACCAGTACTAATGGCATGATTAAGATTTCTAATGTGTATATTGTAGTCTGACGTTTTGACGTGCTGTCCGATGTAAGGATTGTCAAATTGACTCTGTGGGTCATCGGCGCGCTGACGGGGGCCGGTATAGAAATACCGGATATTATCTGGTGGTGGTCTGGCGGGTGTGCCTTTAGCGGGGCGGGATGGCGCGTGCGACGCGGCAGCGTTCGGCGGCTGGCGCTGAACAATATTACTGTGTGAAGGGCGCTGTGCGTGCTGCTGTTGCCCATTACGGAAACGGTGCTTACTGCGGTTGGCGGAAGTGAACTGCATGGATTGACCGTGGTAGTCCGCGGTGTCATCTTCTGTATGCGCGACGTCTTCGTCTTCCAACACAACACGACGTGGTGGTGGAGCGACTGTGTGCAGCTCATGTGCGAGCTCGTCGGTTGGTAAAGGCGTGTGATGGTCTTCAGGCGCATCAAAACTACCGTCGTCATAGCCATCCATTTGAAGAACGTCTCGTTCATTATCAGTAGCTTCTTCATGATGTGGGTGCGACGAGTCAGTAGAAGTACTTTGCCGTGCTGGCTCTGATGCTGCTTGTTCAGCCTGGGCATTTGCGTCAGTGTCCATTGCTACAATAAGATAACGACTATTTTGGATTGATAAGAATAAACGACATCCAATGCTAGTGCATAGCAAGAACTATACTAGTATAATTACCTACATATATATAGTACATACGAGTACAATAACAGTGCATGTTATTTACGCGGTCTCAGTCTCTTAAGGTACTCTTCCCGGCTAGATTGCACATCGGGATCGTATGTTTTATAGGACTTCAACTTAGAAGCATGTACTGTGTCAACGAGTTTTTTTCGAGTGCCGGGATTATCGCACTTAATTTCGATGTTACCATCCGAGTTTACGTCAATGACTGTGTATGGACCTTTATATTTATCAGCTAACTTCTCAGTTCGTCCTACTTCTCTGGCTTCATCTTTTACGTAAACTGCATCACCAGGTTTAAAGCATATATCTTGCTTATGCGCATCGTAATGCTGGGAATTGCGATCGTGAGCGATGTTGGTCAAAACTTTTGCAAATTCTACGGCGTGCTGCCATTTCGTACGCATTTCTTGTATGTACTCGCGTAGAGTCGTATTGGTTTCTTGCTGGGCACTAACGTTAGCGTATATTGAATCAACAAGGAGCCGGGGTTTAACTCCATACATAAGGAAATACGGTTCGACTAATGTTGTACTGTGCTTCGTAGTGTTGTACGCAAACGTAATGTAAGGGAGATAGTTTTCCCAGTTATTTTGCTCCTTATTAACGTACATCGTTAGTTTCTCAGCGAGGAAACGCATCATGCGCTCTGCCAGTGCATTGGACTGCGGATGATGCGCTGTCGTAAAGTGCATTTTAACATCCAGAATTTGTGCAATTTTCTCAATAACTTTGCTGGTGTATGCAGAACCACGATCGCAAGTGAAGTGCGTAGGTGGACCAAACGGTAGAATAATGCGGTTTATGATGAACTGAGCGGTTTCATCTTTTCCGGTAGTCTTAACGGCTTGCGTAACGACATAACGGGAAACGTTTTCGACTGCAACGATAATGTGCGCGTTGCCTTGGGGAGATTGGTGAAAGGGGCCGAGATGGTCAATGGACCACGACTGTAACAGGTCATATTGTTTCGTCTGCTCTAGGTAACCGGAAGCAGGGACGTTAGCATAATGACGTCGTTGGCATTGCTCGCATGCTTCGCAATAGTTTTTGACATAATGAAACATATTGGGCCAGTAATAACGGTGTGCTACAGAATGCCAGGTGCGGGCGAATGCACAGTGAGCACTGAATGGGGCATCGTGACATGTATAGAGTACTTCGGCACGCATGCTACGCGGTAAACAAATTAGCAGTGCCTGCTTTCCTTTTCTCAACCGCAACTTGTACAGTATACCGGCGACAATACGGAAGTTATGTGCCATCTTACGAGTATTGCGGCGTGCGGCTGCGTAGTACTCAGTGTTAGACAGCAGTTTCTTTATGTGACTGCAAAATTCATCTGCATTCTGCTGTTCAAACAAGTACTGTTGACTACTGAGCGGCTGAACACTATACAACGGGATATCGCAGTCGTCGACAGTGCTTGTCGGCTCGAAAGGGTTGCGGCTAAGCAGGTCGGCGTCCTGATGCAGTCTACCCTTGCGGTACTGTATCTTGAAATCATACTCTTGCAGTAACAAGGCCCAGCGGTTTAGGCGACCTTGTGGCTCTTTTAAGTTTAACAGATACTGTAGTGCTGCATGGTCACTTATGACGACAAAGTGCTGACCAGCCAAGTAATGTTTGAACTTCTTGATAGCGAACACAATTGCGTACAGCTCTTTTTCGGAGGTAGGGTAGTTCATTTGGTGTTTGTCAAGCATTTTGCTTGCATACGCCACAACATGCCATCCGTCGGCATGCTCCTGTTCTAGGATGGCACCGACACCGACGCCGGAGGCGTCAGTCTTAATTTGCGTTTTCAGACGGTGATCGAAAGGTTTTAAAAGCGGTGCAGTGACGAGACAACGTTTGAGTGCATCAAACGATACTTGTTGTTCAGATTTCCATTTAAACGGCACATCTTTTCGCGTAAGCTTAATTAACGGGGCAGAGACAGTCGAAAAATTATGAATAAATTGACGGTAATATCCTAGAGCGCCAACAAACGATTTGATGTCGCGAGCCGTTTTAGGCGTGGGAAAATTTGCGACTGCGCTGACCTTTGCGGGATCGGGTTTTATTCCTGACGCGCCGATTATGTGCCCTAAGAATTTAATTTCGTTAAACCCGAACTCACATTTCTTGGGAGAGATCGTAAAGCCAGCGGAGCTGACTGCGTGCAGTACTTGCTCAAGCAGTTTGCAGTGAGCCTCAAAAGTTTCTCCACCCACAAGTACGTCATCAATATAACATATTACACCTTGCCATTTGAGGTGTGCTAGGACGCTGTCCATAGCGCGCTGGAAGGTGGCGGGAGCTCCGTTCAACCCGAACGGCATACGAAGGAATTCGTACTGCCCGTCTTGGGTGACGAACGACGCCTTAGGTATGGCGTTGTCGGCAAGGGGTATTTGCCAGAATCCCGAGTTAAAGTCAAGACTGGAAAAGAATTTTGACGTCCCAAAACACGAAATAGCATCGTCCACCCGTGGCAGTGGCCACATGGGTCGGCCGGTGATAGCGTTGAGTGCACGGAAGTCGCAGCAAAATCTGGCACTAGCCTGAGGGTCTTTTCGACGGACTAATACGACAGGACACGCCCAAGGCGAAGTTGAGGGGCGGATGATATTCTGATCGAGCATTTCTTGTATCTGAGTTTGTATCTGTATGCGTTGTGCATAAGATGTACGATACGGTAATTTCTTTATCGGCTGATGATGGCCGGTATCGATCTCGTGTTGCACTTTGCCACATTCACCGAGGGGACGATTTTTGTTTGGAAATATGCGGTGATATTTTACGAGCATTCGAACAAGAGTGTTGCGCTGTTCGGTACTTAAACGGTTGCTAAACTTCATTGCGCGGATGTGACTGTTCAGCTCTGTACGATCGGCATCGGTCATCTGCGCGGTTTCCACATTGTGTACAGGTACTTCTATAATGGTATCGACAGGTTCCATGTATCCGACTATCACACCTTTCTTGAGCCGTACTGGCTTATCAGAAAAGTTTGTAATCATGACTGACAGGCAACCATCGCGAGCGGTTGTCAGTGAATTAGGGACGGCTACTAGAGAATTCGTCAGCAGCGTTTTGTTACCGGTGATCATAACGTCGCCACTGTACGAGTCGGGTGCGGTGACATTGAGAACGGTGCCGTGCTTAGGGGGTAAGACAGTTGTAGACTGTAGCCGTATACCAGAACGGTACCATGTCACAGGCGCTACGTCGGATATGGGTGTGCTGGGAAACGCCGGGGGACAGACTGGGAGTGTGTCAGACTCGTACTGAGAGGAAAACGGTAGGGGATCAACAGGCAGCTGCTGGGGCATCGACGGGGTGTGCTGATCAGCCGTCAAGGAGGACGCCGAACGGACGGGCAACGTGCGGTGCTCGCTGGTTGCGGTCGACGATTCTGTCGGAGTGGCTGCGAACGGAGAGGCTGCATGCGACAGCAGCGTGGACGGCTGAACATAGCGAGCAGCGTTGACTGGTGCGACAACTGGACATAAGCAGCATAGTGCATGTGCTGCGGGGTCAACGCACGACGAGAGGGGAGTTGATGTGGTACTTGCGGTGCCGTAATACTCGCATTCTGCGTCCGGAGGTGGCGGCTGAACATTGACTGACTCCCCATCAATAAGCAACATATGAATCATAGTAATATCGGTACATTGATTTAGACGTTTACTCAGATGGAAAACGTATGGATCACAATCACCCTTAAATCAGTGTTTTTTTGTCTTGAAAAAGACAAAATTTGTCCTGGAATTATTCTGTCGTAACCCGGCAAAAATATCTAGGTAAAAATACTGCTTTTTTCTCTTGAAACTCTTTGCGTCTGTCTCCTAAATTTCTGTACTTTGTATTGGAATACTAATTAGTTATTTGAAGACCGTTTTGTGTACGTAGCCATTTTTCGTATTTAATCAACATGAATTTACTGACGGTTTAGATTCAGTAGTTGTTGGGGATGAGTGTATGGAAAAGTTTTCGAAATTATACCGGCAAGTTGGCAACGAACATGTCAGTAATCCCGCTTTGCATATCTTTTCTGAAAAATGCATTTTTCCTCCTCGGTGGACAACTGCCAGTTTCTATATGTCACCCAACCATCCACACCAATTTCGTTTGATAGCACTGAGCATCCAGTTCGATTGTCATGCAGTTAGAGAATACCGGTACATTGTGCGCAGTTTTTAGTACAACGATTCGCAATTGCTACTTCCCAAAACAAAGAAATAGGTATTAATTTGTAATAAGATACGTACTGCTGCACTGGCCAGGCGGTGTAAATAATTTTTGCCTGAAAGAGTCAAGGATAGACACGGATGCTGTCAGTTTACATGCATCCCAATAAATACCATCAGTTAAATTCCTTGCCGCCTGCCGGATAATTAGTAGCATTGGAAAACAAAGGGAAATCAAGAATTTCCGTGTTGGTGCAGCGCGGTACGAAGATTGCGCTCGACTGAAACATCAAGTTTTGTCGAGCGCATTCACTAACAACTAACAAGTGCTGCACCCGCAATGGAACTGTATGATACACGCAGCCGTTGGGATGTCACTCTGTGTGAATCCTGATAAGAGACTTTTTTTGACATCAGTGATGTACGCGTACGTGCCCCTTTGCTATGACATTGCGTTTTCAGCTATGAACCGTTGAATGTCTTCTGTTGATTGACCATAACGATTAATGAATATACAGTACAAGTAGAAACATGCCTAAATAATAAAATAAATGAATTACAACTTGCGCGGTGTTCTTTTATCTTTATGTATAATATGAACAATGTATATGTTGTTATATTATAGAGAGGTTTATTGTGTAGATGAATATAGATGAATTTAGCTTTACCACCGGCAAACTATCAGATAATCAGGCATTTCTGTTGGATTGATTGTGTTAGTTTGAAGTACTGCATACAAAAGCGGACCGTTTCAATGGATGCATAATTATAAGAAGTACAAAGTAGTACAATGTTCAGTAATTAACGTTATCGATTAGCATTTCGCGGCGCTAATGAAAAATTTCATCTGCCGACTGTCACACTTACAGTGCCTTATTACGTAATAATTATTACTTACAGTGCCTTGTTACAATTTACAAAGTAAGTATACTCTGTAAATTTTAATAATTTAGCTGCTACAAAAATAAATCAGCTAGCGATATCGCTGTTATTGTGCGCACTCTGTCTCTCTCTCTCTCTCTGAGTCTGAAGGAGATTAATTTAAGTAATACTTAATTTGGCGCTACCATTACTACCGGGAGTTTTTTGGAATGCAATAAAATATATTATAATTACATCTTTGGCTAAGCTTCTGGCTAGCATGCAGGGAAAAAAATAAGGTGATTTGCGCTTATGCATAATTACAGTGTTAAGCGCACATTCCGTAATCAATTACGGATTACTACGCATAAAAAACAAGAATGCCCAATCTTTCAGGGTGTAATACAAATTTTTTTAGTAATAGGGTCGAAGTATCGCAATTGACTTAGCTTCTACGTATACACATTAACTCGTGCAAATGATGCTCGTACATCTTCAACAAGATTAATTAATCTTGTAAGTTTATGGGAAGCTGTAGAAGCTTAAGGTGAATTTGCTAGCTAAAATTATTTTAGTATTTTTCGAATGAAATTTGCCGAATCACGACAATATTCATGCTGAACGAGATAAAATTATAACTATCCAGGCGTTATCAGTCAGCGCTGAAAGCGATTTGCATGAACCGACATGCAAACCTGTGTATCGGATGCGGTTTTTTGTGAATCACTCATCCGAAACATATAAAACTGTCTTTCCATATAAATGTTATTAATAGGGACTGTATAGCAGTGTCCGGTGCAGTGGGTGCACTGGCTGTCGACCAGACTTCGGTACTGTAATTGTTATCAACCGGAAGCATATCGGTTGGTGCTGCGTTACCGAGCCTGCAGGACAGAGAATGGAGGGAATCTGCATTTTGTATAAGGGTATGTGTGAATGTGTGACCGGTGCTCGTTCACACTCAGTAACGGAAAGGGGTTCCAGGATGAAGTCTGTTTGTGTGCTGGCCGATCTGCACTGCACAGTATTGCATGTTTGTACTGTACTGTCGACGAGTAGAGGGACGGCTGAGGGCGGAAGTGACCCTGTTGGCATGCTGGACAGTACAGTACCTGGCGCAGTGCTGTGTGCTATTGACTGCGCGGTACAACCAGACAGAGATGCCAGCGGCGATGATGGCCGTGAACGCGGCAGCTCGACAAGTGTGGGAAGTGGGCGGTTTAATGTTGTGTCAGCAGTTCGTTCTTTACAGACGTCTAAACGGTGCTGCTGAACAAAACGCGTGCGCGGGATTAGTGTATCAGCCACCATCATATCCTGTACGTCTGATATTATAGGCTCGCGGGACAGCAACTTGTGTACTTTACGAGTTGGCGAAACGTTTTCGAAACACAATACACCGTTGCGGCTGCTTATCCATATGTCATGTTCTTTAAGGAAATCATTACCCAAAATGATCATATCGTACGGTATATCACAAACGATAAAGATTAAGTGTCTGATTTTGCGATCGCTAAGACTAATTGTGATTTCGGCGAAATACGATTCACGTGCGGTAAATCGATCAGAGATGGTCGCGAATTGTAATTCGGGTGCACCTTTTACAAACCTCCGGAACTGTAGCTTTAGACGCGCCGCGACGGGTTCAGACATTATGCTAGTACCGGCACCAGTGTCAATTAGTACTTTCAACTTGTGCCCATTGATATTCATGAGTATGTAAGCTGGACTGACAGTTTGAGGCATTGGGAGGCCGGCGTACGGGCTGACCGTGCTGGGCAGCATAGGTATTGTATCTGTGTGCATTTGTACGTCAAAGGTGTGAATTTCAGCTTGCGAGTAAAATTTGGGAGGTTGATAGCTACGGCCGTACGGACCTCCGACATCGTAAGGCCTCATTCTTTTCCCTGAGCGGTAGCCCAGAACGCATTGCCCTCTTTCGAAAGGCGATACTGCACATAGTCATCGTAATCGCGCTGTACTTTGCTCTTGACATCTTGGGGGCAGATACGTTCTATGCGAAACTTATCGTCGGCAGCAGCCTTTGGGCACTCTTTGTACGAATGAGCAAAATCATGACATTTCGGGCAAAAGATCTTGCCGTTGTCCAACCGGTAACTGTCGAAGTCAATAAACTTGGGCGGTATGCGCTTCGGGTCATCACGGGATGACCGGCGCTCGCGACCACTGGGGCGGTCTGATCGTGCATCGCGGTGCTCACGTGCATATCGATCACCATACGGCGGGCGGGGATCGGAGTTTCGCCCACGCTGACCAAAGCGATCGGCGCTTGGTGAACGATAGCCGGTGCGGCCGGGTGTACTGTACCGGGCGTCATCCCGACTGCGGCTACCCGAGCGGTATCGGTCAGAGGTGGCGCTGTATGCGTGGTGACGATAACGTGTATCAGTGTGATCACGGCTGCGCGAGCGGAAACGGTCACGAGAGTCATCAGACCGGCGCCTGTCGCGGTCAACCGGGCGATCGCTGCTTGATTGGCGATAGCGGCTACGGTCACCATACTGACTAGGACGCTCTGCACTGCCCCGATAAAAGGGCGGACTACGCGATCGGTAGGGACCGGGTGAACGGGAGCGCTGGGTAGTGCTGTACTGCTGCGGTGTACCACGTTCACTGTAATGTTTAACTTCGATCGGGTTGGATTCAGACCCGCTAGCGTCAGGGCGATCTACAACAGCGAGTTTCGTAAGTACGGATCGGATATCACTAACCGTGCTGGTTTTTGTGATAGCCAGAAACTTTCGGTACTCAGGGACATCAGAGAACGCACGATTTATTTCCGCGATTTTATACTTTTCAGGCATGAGTGCATCAATGTCCTGAAAAAGTATTTGCATTTCGTCCAAAAACTGGTTGATGTCCATGCCTTTCTTGAAAACTTTTTTCGATAACTCAAGTCGTTTAATCATTTCGTAATCTTCTGGTAGAAAGCGCTCAACTAAAACTGATTTCCACTGATCATACGAGTATGATTTGTTAACAGGCCATAAACCTTCAAAGTAACGGCGTGGTGCTTCACCGAGATAGTTGGGTAGCATTTTAACTTTACGGTCGTTGTCCCAGCTAAGAGTGTCTGCTGCCCGTTCAAACTGCTGAAAAAAAGGCCGTGATTGTATATTCCGGCTTATTATTAAAAATCTCAATTTTAAAGTCTTTGACATTCAACTTGGAATTGTTGTCCAGTCGCAAACTGCGCAAGATATCGACAAGATTGTTCTGATCGGTGCGTCCTGTCTGTGCGAAGGCGTTGTGTGCTGCCGGTTCATCAGTGTGAGCGGATGGTTGTGCTGTATACCGCTCGTGCACTTGGACGTCTGGTGAACGAATGCGTGCATTAGGCCCACCATGTACAATAGCGGGCGATGCTGCGCGGGAAAGTCTGTGTGTACCGGCTTGTGTGCGCCCTGCTTGCTGACGGAACTGGCTGACTGATTCAGCATGCGAGAGGTTCAACAAATTGTCGAGATCCTCAAGCAAGTGTTCTGGCAGCGATTCACCTATGCGGCGATATAGTGATCGGATGTCTCGGAAGTTGCCTGTACTTGCGTCGACTGTGTCCAGATCGAAATCTGGAATATGTGAAGGGTACTGTGAGACGTGCGGTCTGGAACTGCATTGAGCGCCTTCAGTACGCGCTGCAGTCGCCTGTGCTTGTAGGCTGTCTCTCTGAGTGTGCAAACGTGTGGCCGATGCGGCGTTGCTCTGTACAGTGTTCACAGCCGGCGCAGCTGACTCATCAGCAGACGGAGACCGGGAGCGCTGGAGCTGATCCACAGTAATGTGGTTTACAAACATATGTGCAGCGAGCGCGTTTATCATTTTGGCCTTGGTGTCTTTTGCAGAGATTTGCACATTGAGATTTCGACAAATGTCACGTACTGCAATCCGAGTGAATGCAGTATTAAGGTCTTGCTTTAAAGATTCCATTGCGTACGCGGAGCGTGACAGCTAATGGGTTTGATCTGAGTGCAAATCGGCGCCAAAACGATAGACTACTGGAATGTGAAAGTTGCAAGACAAAGCAAATGTGACAGACGTAGTGTAAGGGACAGATTACAGAGAACCAAACTGTGGTGCCGTGCCGGCAAATTCAATAACGTTCTCGAAAAACTACTGGAGTGAGATGCTCTGGCAGAGAAAACAGCGAAGGTGTACTACCTATGTGGCTATCTGCGCCAGTCAAGTCGCCATTACACGGTTAATCAAGATGAACTGTAATTAATTACGCACGTAGATTGCAGTGCTTGCACAGAAAGAAAACGACTGGTAATTGGTGCGTATGTAAGTGCAGTACTTGCATTCAGTTAAGATACAGTAGAGAAAGAGAAACCTCGACATAACAGAATAATATTATCGTTACTCACCTAACTGCAGTCGTGGAATCTTGTAATGCTGCAGGTAGGACGGGATTTCCGGTCCGGTATGGAATGGGCGAACGCTCCTCTTTGGAGTGCGTCTGTGGGCCGGGCAATTCAGGCGCTTGGCTGCCTTGATCCGGCTACAAGGAGAGTCGGTGGAGCGAGTGGGGATGGTGGGAATGGTTGCGATGTGAAGCTTCCGGGCTGGTTTTAACCCAGGAGCGCCATGTAACGCGGGCGGTTGTGCCGGCGTTCTAGTGGGTTGGCGTGTTGACCGTACCACGATGTTGTGTCGGCTGTTGATGGAAATGTCGGCACTGCCGGGCGTAAGCTCAGCAGTGAATCGGAAGTGGTTTTACAGTGACAATGACGAGCGGGATGATGGGTGCATCATCCCGAGGAGTCAAACAAAGCAACGTCGTTTTCAGGCATTTAATTAACAAGCGTACAAGCAGGACAAGCGGGTTACAAGCTAGGCAAGCGTGGCAAGCATCCATTCAGAGGATTCTCAAAATGAAAGTGTGTTCCATTCTCTTAGACATTTACCCGGTAAAAGTGTAGAGAAAAAGAAGGATGAATCACTCAGTTACACGGTGAGAACAACAACCAATGAACAGTAAGGAAAACCAACAACACTGTAAACAAGGCGGTCATTCGATTACTCTCGTTACAGTATTGCAGTACTGAACTTCTATCTGTACACTGTACAGTCATGAGCGAGTGAGTACTGTATCTTTTTATAATGTTTAATCCGGGTCATCGCATGCTCGTAGGTAAGAGGAAGGGGCGCACAATTATTATCCCTGAGCGAGAACAATGGAACCGTTGCGCCAGTTCCGACTTTTCTTAATTTTATTTGGGAATTTGAACGCTTTTTGGTAGGTGCAAACCGAAGGGACTATATAAAAAGCGACCAAGGTCAAGAATTTTCCGTGAGTAACCGTAAGCCGAAAACAGTTTAAATAGGGTAAACCGTGTATGGTGCGGTCACTTCGGTTATTCATGCCGTAACAGTACGGTAGCCGTAGAATCGTCGGGTGAAACCGTAGTCCGTGCGTAACCGTACGATTTGAGACTTTGTCGTTTACTGTGGCGCCAAGTCGAAAGGTATTTTTCTTTCAGTGGGTCGTTATAACTGCACAGCCGGCTAATCGGCTGTCGGTTGCTAATATGCAGCTGGCAAAGAATGATAACGGTGTTTTAAAGTGGCCACGAATTTAAAAAAATCGTAATACCTGAGAATCTGATAAATTTGTGTTGTCAACGGCGATTCCGATCGCTGCTAGAGGGAAATTATTGCAGTAATCCCCGCTGCAGATACAGGAGTAGCGTGTGCCCTCCGGGCCAGCATTCAACCAAGTGTAACAGAATAACGGTTGTGCAGCTGTAAAGGCGGGAGTGGCAGAATAAGTCTTTTGAATGCAGCGTCGGGAAATCGGTATTTTGTTATTCTTGTTTCTCATGTCCGGATAGTAGAATATTCCACACATGAAAGGGTAACGAAGGTCATCGAGTGGACAATGCTCTACTGCGGTGCTGGGTAAGGTTCCAGGTTCACAGGCATTAAAAATGGTGGAATTGTTGGCAAGCTTTGACAGCTCCGGCTCGTTGTTAGTGTTGTCAGTCGTGCAGAACCAGCAGTCTAGTCCTGAAGCGCCTGTTTGGAAAATTAGCGGGTAAAGTAAAACCGCTTCCTTACCGCAACTGTTATCGACCGAATTCAGACAGAGGAAATGCCAGAAAACACACATAAACGAGCATGGAGGTCGGAGGGTGCAATTATTTTAACTAATTCGTTTGACTTTGGCTCTTGACTGACTACGCATATCGGCGAGAGTTTATTCTCGGAATGTTCCTGGGTTTATTCGTAAACTCACTTAATCGCACTGAAAACCGCCGAACGTTATTTGATCGTGCAAGAGCTGCTAATAAGTACCGCCACCGCCCGCCGGCAACACTGAACGACCAAATGGTCGTAAAGTACAGTAACTATTGTGACTGTAATTGTGATAACGATTACTAACCTTGAGCAGTGAGCATTTAATATGACATACGGTTACCTTGCCTATTCACATCCACCACCACCGGTATAAGTAGAAATAACCGTAATTTTAGTGCTTGAGAAAGGGCCATTGGACACAGTATGAATAATCATCACCATCCAAACCAAAAATTAAAAAGAAGGTATATCGTGGTAAAATTCAGAGATTAAAACATACCTGTAGCCTTTAATGTAACTGGCTGCAAACAGGTACGTATTGTAATTTAGTACTAGTAAGTAGTTACGTAGCTTACGTATAAAATGCATTGTTAATATTTTAATCTCAAAGCACGGTTTGTACTTTTAACAATATGGATACGTGCGAGATTACACCGTATATGCTACACTGCATACACCGCCTGGTCTTGAAGCAAAACATGTTCATTTCACTGCTTTTTCTCAGAAGTATACTGCAATGTGTTGCTTACCAGTTAGTTTTTGCTACGCAACGTGCTACACCGGCACTGCAATATGCGGTTTAGTAAAGGCAGCTCCACAAGCTTCCGCTTGATGCGCGTCTGAAGCAAAGTAATGTCGTGAGTGTTGAACAAAACTGCATGTTGTAAACTTTATTTTTCTGGACTGCTTTTACCCTCCTCGACAGGCTCAGTCGCGATGGACTCCTGGAATTTACAGATGAATGTAGCTTTTCATTGGCACTCGTACAGCCGTATTTCCCGTCGTCTCTGGTTTATCAGTACGGCAGATTTGCATGGAATGTACTATGCTGCATTCGACAGAAGTTGTGCACAAAATATTTGTTTGATTTAAATCACGGCCATGGCCATCAATCGCACCCATGTTTGTTATAACATTACTATAAAAACATGTCTTATCACTGCACATCTCATCACCAAGAGATGTTCAGGTAAACACTGGCATTTTCCGGAAATTTGACCGCATTTTTCTTTTTGGTTTTGGGACCACTATTAAACTGAGAAGTTTTTAGGCTTTATGGTGCGAGAACGTTACCAAAAACTTGCTGAGACTGACAGTGGGTGGACACAAACCGTGTAGTAAAACACATGCCCAATTACACACAACCAGCATTTTCGCACCGTATAGCAGACGGAATTTAACTGATGCGCACATTCAAAACCATTGGCCAACATTATTTCTCAGTAGTATTTGAGATGCGCTCAGTTCCCAGCGACTATCGCTCGGCTCGACCTAGTGATCTTGTTAACATCCACCTAATTTCAGTAAACCAACAGCTTGTTCAAACGGTTGATATAAAACAAGACACGGCAAATCGGACTGCAAGCTTCGGAGAGCTTTACGGCACGCACTCTGTATGTACAATTGTACTAATAATATTATGTAAACTGTACAGGAGATTCGAGCGAAAATATGGGGCCACTGAGTACGAGTAGAATCAAAACAGCTCATCTGATCTGAAAACGAACCACCTTCACACAGTGGCCTTCCAAGGATGTAAAAGAATGCTGGTAGTTCAACCTAGTAGTAGCTTCTCCACTCTACGTGTTATGTATTTCACACCAAAAGTGAGCGACCAACAGTGAGTGACTCATCAAATGGTTTCTAAGCTAAAATCAAAACTTCTGGAGCCGTTATCATCATTTCATGTAACGTTCCGTAAAAACTGGGCATGTGCTTCTTATTACCATTTTATACACCGGTACACGCACAAAAATGCAGGAATGGGTCCAACCAGATGTTTGTACAACCTTAGAAGGTTATCTCTGTGATTGTTTTTCATTTTAATATTCTTCTTCGTCTTCCGGACGACGTCATCTGTTATGATGGTTGTGTTTATAGAGCACGATACCTCCGATTAGCAGCAAAATGGCCCGTTAAATTCATAAATGCAGTGCAAACCAAGATCTGTCGCACAACGGTAACATACGTACCGCAACAACAACAGCGGAGATTGTAATGAGCATGTTTGGACCACTCTCTGCGAAAGGTCACGATGTTTACATGTGACTTTGTGTGAGCATAACAGATCACATCGAAACGTGCTTACCTTTTGATCCAGCCGCAGCATTACTGCTCTCATTTGTCGCCCCACCTTTGCTGACTGAGGCAAGGCCTTGTCCACTAGCCGCCACTCCATCTCCAGATTCTTCATTACCATGCAGGGGCAGTAACTGATTGTAGAGCCGGGTTATCCGCACTGCCTGATACACTGCCTGCCACACTGCCTGGCATAATAACATTGTTTGGTGAGAAGGAAGATCCAGTTGGTACTGGGCTCTTCTGTACATAAAAGTGTTACCGCCACGTCATATATACTTTCGATCGATCGTTGGGATCTACTTATCAATAATAAATATAATGAGGTAAAATGAGGACAAAATTCAGATAGAAAATTACTGTTTAGTGGCAATTTTTGACTTGATCATTTTGTAAAAAATTGTTTTCTGCACCAAGCGTAAGAAGGTACGAAAGGCATTTCGTAAGGTATTGCGAAGGCATTTGCAAAAGCTACTTGGCACGGCAGGTACATGTTTTGCGAAAGACGTTATAAGGCATTCGGAATGTACGAAAGGGACTCGATTCTAAAGTTTAGCATGACGACCGTAATAATAATATGACTGAAAGCGACTCCAGACTAAGACACCAGTAAATTTTCATTCGCTTTTAAGAAGACACGCAACCGGGTAGAAAAGCAAAATAAAAAATGGCGATACTAATCAGGCAAGCAGTTGATGGATATGAGCTCTGGATAGAAATTATCCATAAAGCAAAATTGTTTATATGTAGGTGTCAATTCAAACTTACTGAGAAACACCGATAAATTGTTGAGCACACTTATGCATGATATACCTCATTGTTTGTTAGATCCGCGTTGCTGACGGCAGTGCCAGTTGCTGTTAGAGAGAAAGTATTGCAATATAAGACCCGCTGCAGATGCAGGAATAGCGTACACTTGTGTATGTTAAACCCGCATCGTCTTCCCGAATATGACAGAACAGAGGTTGTGCAGCTGTAAAGACGGGATAGCCACGAGAAGAAAAAATCTGAACGCAGCGTCTGGAAATCGGTATCTTATGTTATATTTATTTTTCTTGTTAGGGTAGTAGAAAATTCCACAGTAATAAGGTTCCACAGTAGTAAGTCATAGAGTGGACAGCTCCGTAATGCGCTCGTTGTTAAGATTCCAGGTCCGCAAGCACTGAAAATGGCTCGATTTGTGGCAAGCTCTGACAAGTCTGGTTCTGTATTGGTATTAGTGTTGTCGGTGGTACAGAACCAGCAGTCTAGTCCTGGATCGCCTGCGCAGACAGTAAGCAAAATTATTAGTAATAAAGATACCGTAACCCAATCTAAAAGAATAAAGATAACCTAATATAAAAAAAAGATCCGATCCTTTTTTGGCAAGTCCACCATAATACTACACCTAGTAATAAACGAACTTCGAAGCTGACAAGTACAGTTACTGTATGTACCGGGTAGAAACATTCATTCAACAGCGCGGACTGATTATGCAGATTGGCGATAAAGAGTAAGAGTCTACTGTATTCCCGGAAATTTTGAGGTACGCCCCTAAACTTCTGTCAAGGTAGGGTCGTGACGGTTGTACCGGTACTTAGAACCAGAAAAATACAAATCACGCAAAAGTTGGAAAGTGATGATACAACAACACTGAACGACCGGAAGGTCATTGCTGTGATGACGAATACTGATCGCAGCAAGCACTTGCCATAGGTCATGGTCACCTTATGTATCCACATCAACCGGCACAGGAATCAGTAAAATCAACTGTAAGTTAAATGCCCGTATAAGGGTCAATACATTGTAATGCATGAAAAATCATTCGCATCCTAAAAAAAGGGTGCACGTAAGAGTGTAATAAACTTGTGAGATTATTTAAAATACGTTGTGATTAAATACAGAATGATATGATTGTGTATGTTTCTCGTAAGTACATACTTTCTTTTTTTTATGGTTAGCCAAATTCAACTGTACCGTATCTTCAACGCGTGGGCTATAACTACACAACGGAAGTAGTGGTAGACTTGCTCTTCAGTCCTGTTTGGTACTATTTCTCAGCTTTACTTTGGGCAGCCTGCACTGCTGCTGCTCCCGCGTGTCCATACATCAGTGCGATGGGCGATATGGCCCTTGTGTTCGCGCATGATCATGAAGCTGCCCGTTCGGTTTCCAAACCTGATTTAACTATTCGTTCTTCGTAAGGTACGACCCCAATTACATTGGGCCTGCGATCCAGCCACACAGACAACTGGTGTTTCTCGTTTCTGGTAAACGTAAGTAATCATGCTTAGTTGATTTGTGACCTTTTTTCATACCAGAACAGTCGTTAGATCCCTCATAGCGGCGAGTTGTGAATAAGCATTTTGATCTGGATTGCTTGAAAGTATCGTTGTAACATACAGCGATGTGGACTGTAATAAATTATCTTTGTTCCGAGACGAAACCCGGCAGCAAGTCTGAAAGCGGAATCAGTGAAACAATTACCGGGAGAAGTAGCCGGGAGTGCTCCTAGATTGCTCCCAGCTAGGCTCTGTTGTCCTTCGCACTCGCAACCGTGCTTCACCTGAGATGTTAGAGTGGAATGTCGCCTCTCCCTTTTCGATGCTTTTAACAATTACCTTGTGCCCTGCTTTCCGAATTTTTCGCGAGTCAGTAGTTAGGAGGTCTTGTTTTGGTAATTCTTTCCACTGAGCAACACAGCCTCGCACCGCCAGCAGACGCCTGGTTCGAACTTAATGTGTTCAGATATCGAAATTAGACTTATTAGTTAATAATGGGTGCTTCGAAATATAAACCGGCCCCTAGCCGGGGCCAGAAAGGCCGGGGCACTAGCTTCCCAAGACTCCGAATCCGAAACCGCCTTCTGAAAGCGGAACAGAGTGGCCCAGCCGTGTAGATGCCAGTACCTACATGTCCTCGGTCATGTTAACGCTGATGAGGATGTACGGTACAAGCTGAGCACGGATGAATATTGGCTTACGACTACTTATTAGCATTTGGTTTGCTTTTGCCTTTTCTTATGCATTATTATGCGTTCTTATGCATTACTATGCATTATTTTGCTGCATCTGTACCGGATCAATTTGTGACTGCGGAGAAAAGTTTAATTTTAAACAGAAATGGTATTTTGCAGCTTCCCCAAGGAATTCTTTTCCGCCCTTCTAATAATATGAGCTTAACTGTCAAATTTGAGTGTTTTTGGTGTTTACTACCAGTCTACCACCCCAGTAAATGCAGCGCCATTTTATTACTTTTTCCTAAGACTGCAGTTGCAACTCACTTTACTGTATCAAATAAAGGACAAAAAGCTCGTACTCTAACAAGCTGTGTCTTGTTACAGTACGAGAGAGTATAGTAAGTACAGTGTGACCGTGGTAAGAGACCAGCCCATTTTAGCCTTATGGCATCCATGGTAACAAGTTTTTGAGTGACTTCTAGCCACAGGATTCTTAAGACAGCAAAAGGTTATTAGTTTCACAACACCCGCTGCCCTGAGAGGATTCTAAATATTTTGAAGCAGGAAAATCGGATTAGTAGGAGCTGAAATGAGGCGGGACAATGAGGAGAGGCCGAACACCTGGCTAGAGATGTTTAGTATTCGTATAACCATACAAGCGGAGGACGGATAACTACAGTATTGGCTTACGACTATTAGCAATTACTGTGTTGCAATTACTTTGCAGCTGTGATAGAACGAAGACTGTTAAATTAAGAATTTAGAAAACCGAAAATTATAAGGGTGATATTGTTAACATATCGTTAAAGTGCAGTATCCCTTCAGATAATGGACTCTCGTCGCACCGTTTTGCGATTTTTGAAGAAATGGATACATTTTGGGCAAAAATGACTTTGCATTTTGTCCAGAGGCCGGTTTTCCTTCTTTCTAATATGGGGCTTAACTTTTATGTGGATGTTTTGATGTTTACCTATGCGGCTATGCACTTGCATAATTTACTTATTGTACAATGTACAGTAGACAGTCGAAATAAAAAAGAAGGGTCGTACGCAAAAAAACGTTACAGTACGAGGGAGCATACTTTGTATTATGACCGTGGTAACACACCACCCCACGTTAGCTCTATGGCATCCATGGTAACAAGCTTTTAAGTGACCACTGGCCTTAAGATTTTTAATACAGCAGAAGGTCATTATAGTCTCACAATACCCACCGCCATGGAAAACGGCTAACTGCTTTTTTGCCACCGTTCCTGGCGGCGTTCGCTTTGTTCCTGCTATTCCTGGCGGCTAATCGCTTTGCTGCCACCGTTTACCCGCATCAATATCCGAAGATTATGTCACAGAAAACGGTTGTTTTACTGGCGGTCAGCAGCTGGATCATCGGATTTCTGTGCAGCGGTTCTACAACGTCGAATTCTCACAAGGGTGGCAGTGTGTTAAACAACTTTACGGGCGCCGATTTGCGAATTTTCAATACACGAAAATCAGTCATGAAAACATGGAGTTCCTAAATGGATTTGGTGACCAGAACGGTCGTTATCTTCTGTCCTCGAATGGAACCTGCGAAGTCGTATGTGAATTGTTCAGGCTACTGACAGTTTCAAAATGCTCGTTTTGGACGTGATTGATGTAACAGTCGCTTGCAGAAATTCGATACGGATTCGATATCTTTAGTGCAATGGAGTGCAGTTGCACGAGTATCGTTAAAGCATTCTATCATCGTACAATCCAAAATTCACTGAGTACATAACTCGCAAATTAGAATATACCCGTGGAAATGTTCTTTGGTTATTTTGAACAAGAATTTTTTAGATTAGAAATCTGAATTTTGAGCAAACAGAACCGATGCAAAACAGAAACAAACTAATAATTGTTACAAAATCTCCTGTTCACAAACAGGAAACAATTATCTTATAAGCATGCAAAATAAGGAAACAGTTCACTATCATTACCATTGTAGTTGTTCGTAAATTTTTCACTTTAGAGAACAATAGCCTTACAATTGTTAGACGTATCTATATAATACTGCGTATGTACGTACTGCAAACCAACTTATTAACAGGTATAACTGCCATGCAGCCGAAATGGAGCACAAAAGCTTACTTCGAAGATATCCTCACCTATACTCGTACCCTTACTAGCGATTCTTTTCCTGATGGTTGATCTATTTTTAGAAGTTTACAGCCCATGGGCACTATCGGGATTCGGGATGTGCGTTTTACTCGCATTACCGATATCGTGCGCCGGTGCACACTGCACACACACCGGTTCATGAAACGGGGTCCAACCGAATTTCGTCCACAACCTCCTTGTCATCTCTGCGACTGCTCGTCATCCTCATCCTCATCCTCGTCTTCCGGACGACGTCGTCTGTGATGGTTGTGCTTATAGAGCACGATACCTCCGATTAGCAGCAAAACGGCCTGTTAAAGTTATAAAATTGCAGTGCAAACCAAGATCAAAGTAGAATGACTGTAACATATCGCAACCACAACAGCGGCGATAATAACAATCATGTTTGGTCCACCCTCTACGAAAAGTCATAGTGTTCGTATGTGACTTTGTTTTAGTATGACGGATCACAGCGAATGACATGCCTTTTGATCCAGTCCCAGCATTGATGCTCCCATTTGTCGAATCACCTTTGCCGGCTGAGGTGGGGCTTTGTCCACTAGCCACCACTCTGTCTCCAGATTCCTTGTTACCAGCAACGGATTGTGGAGCTGGGTCGTCCGCACTGTTCGAAGCACTGCCTGTACTGCCTGACCCACTGCTTGGCATAACGGGCGATAGTGAAGATCCAGCTGGTATCGGCTTTTTCTGTTTACAGAATATGTATTACCACCATGTCAGCCTCTCGATGGAATTGAAGTTTACGACGTATCAGTGAAATCTGGATGATATAATATACCAAGCTTTTATAAAAAAACTGTTTTAATTCGGTTATCGTTTTAACTTACGCAAAACGTTTGTAAAAAAAACTGTTTCCCGCACCCGATTTAGAAATGCAGTCACAGTGACCACTCGATCACAGATTATTATTGGTAATTATTTATGAGTTATGGACTCACAGTAATGATAACAAAACTGAAAACGAAAGCAGAATAATACATAATAAATCTTAAAAGACATATATACGATCATATTCGGTAATCAGTTTTAAAATTATAAAAGTGCGCGAATAACCATCAGGCAACTGATAGGCCTTTCATAACAACAGGATACAGTATTTATAAATCGATGCTGCGTGCACGGGGAAGCAAGGGTGTTGGCTGAGTGCGCGGGTGCTTGCACGGGTGTTGTCTGCGTGCGAGGAGTGGGTGTTGGCTGTGTGCACGGGTGACCTTCTTGGATCCGCACGGGTGTTAGCTGTGTGCACGGCTACTTCAATTTTTATGATTTCGAATTTTAGTCGTAACATTTATAATTTTCCAGGTCTTATTCCACCACAGCAGGTTTTTCGACCGGTTTCTGACATATTTTTCATGTGCCATCATAATCTACTCATAGAAATAGTTACAGATACTTTTTTTTACGACTCAGAGGTTTTCAACGCGGCTTGATGCAAGTGGGAATGGTGTCCGTTGCATGCTTCATAAGCGGCCACCAAGTGTGTCCGCAATTTCGCATCAGACCCTGCTCAAAAGTGGCCGTTCCAGGATCCATCCCGAAAAGGAACGCAGTAGCCTTGGCAGTATTACAGAAATTCTTACGTGGCTATATTACACAGGAATGGCATGGAAAATCTTCATGGGAAAAAAACACTACAGAGATTCTTCGACTCTTCTTACGGTGACTTTCAAGTACTTCATGGTAATGCACTAACAAGTATAGATATTAACTCGTAACATAGTACTCTGTACTTGCTATGTACAGCAACTTTTGCAGCACTTGCGGTAGGTATTTTCGTTGAGAAATTGTGGGTTAAGTGAGTAGGTTTCCCTAAGTAGCAATTATGTAAAAAATTTATAACTAAAATATACAATTAAATTTAAACTAAACAATTCAATTAGTAATTTCCCGTGCACGCAGCCAACACTCGTTTCCACACTCAGTGCACGCAGCCAACACCCGTGCGGACCCAAAAATGTCACCCGTGCACGCAGCCATAATGTATTTATCAAAGCAATTATCTATTAAACAAATATTTTCAAACCAGTTTGTAATCAGAGGCTACTCGTAACGATTGAAACCCATAACTGGTGCACCTGATTGTCTGGTAAATTCGTGTTGTCAAAATGCCAATGCCAATGCCAATGCCAATGCCAATCGCTGCTAGGCTGAAATTATTGCAATACGACCCACGGCAGATGCAGGCGTAGCGTCTGTCGGCATTGACGTCCTTGATAGTATTACAAAATAAGGATTGTGCAACTGTAAAACCGGGAGGGGTAGCATAAATCGGCATAATGCAGCTTCGGGTAATCGGGATTTTGTTATTCTTGTTTCTTCTGTCCATGTAGTAAAGAATTCCACAGTAGTACACTCTTCCGTCATAAAGCGGACATGTTTCCTTAGCATTGCTGGGTAAGTTTCCACCTGGTTCACAAGCACTGAAAACGCCTGGATTGTTGGCAAGAGTAGTAATATGCCTGTCTCGACCGGCTTTTAGATGTGGGACGCTGATAAGAGCGTCCCGGGATGACGTCCCGTTTTTCAAAAATAATTTAGAAAATTCTGAAAAAATTCCTAATGACCTAGAAAAATTCGTAAAAATAGGGTAAATATGTGTTAAATAGAGAAACGTGTTTGAACATGAAAGCTTGAATGCAACGGTGGTATTTATAGCCAAAATAGGAACTGACGGAAAGTTAATTACTAGCTGATGGACTTGTACAATCGTATATTATCGTTCCTTGAATGGGGGTGTTCATCTTGGACCCCTTTGGAACTGGCTAAGGCTGGCTTTGAATGTACTGGTTATGAGGACTTAATTACGTGTAGTTATTGTCTTGGAACTATTAGTGCACGGAACATAAAGGGTACACCGGTTGCAACACATAAAATTTATTTTCCGGATTGTAAAATGTCGAGATCAGAAAGTGAAGTTACCAGCTGTAGTGACACCGAAGCGGACGCAGACGTTTATGATGGAGAGGCTAGTGAGGAGGAATTTGCTGGATTCGAGGTGTACAGCAAGGACATCATTACCAAGGTTTACTGCCCAAAAATGCAATCCTATGAAAGCCGCTTCGCTACTTTTGCTCGTTGGCCAAGCAGTCCACATCAACATCCACAAGAAATGGCTGCAGCGGGTTTTTACTTTATAAACTATTGTATACTGACACGCTGTTTTACTGTGGCATGGGAAGAGATTGCTGGAGAGAAAATGAAGACCCTTGGGAGATTCATGCTGCCTTAAGACCGCAGTGTCCGTATTTGATGGAGCAGAAGGGGAAAGTTTTATAAATACGATTCAGCAGAAGAAACAGAACAAATATAGAAATGCATCTAAAGAAGGTTAGATTGGCAGTAAAAGAGTAAATACCGTATTACAACTAAGCTTTCGATATTGTAGATGAAGACGCGCTGTGTAATGGCCAGACAACGTGGCCGAAGAAAAAAAATTCACAAGCTTTACAGTTCTATAGTTGGGAGCACGTGATGGAAGCCTTACGCCGGCGTCCGAGTGCGAGAATCATGGCCCAGTCGGAGCTGGGGTTTCCCTGGTCTGTTCCCTGGCTTGAACAGGGTTGCCGGGACAGCGAAAGGCGTGAAAGGTTATTGGCTTTATATAGTGGCCCTGCATTGCTGAACGGTAAATCAGTTTTGTGGTATTAACAGAAATGCGAGAATGAAGGGTAATAGCGAGGAACATCTGCGGGCAGTAAGAGAGCATTGGCGACGAATATTCCTACGTTCTCCAGCAGATCATCTGGCCGAAGTGAAAGACGAAAAGCTGTGTAAAATTTGTTACACAAATGTCATCACGCAGGTTCTATATCCATGTGGTCATTTTGTTGTTTGCAACTGTTGTGTGAAGGACTGTGATGGTTGCCCAATGTGTCGTTCCGTCATAAAAAAATCTTGCCAGTGTATTTTTGATAAAAAAAAGAACAAGCTGTGGCTTGCTACTGAAATTTTTTTTGTTTTATGTTAAGCTACCAGGGATTGAACCCCAGACCTTATCCTATAAAATTGTTTAGTTTACGAGTAAGCCACAACATGTTCTGGTGAAAGTTGATTAAAGTTTTGCATCTATTTGATTACTTACTGGAAATCCACAACGCACTCTGCGCAAAAGGAACCGGCAACGACGGATTCGACCAATAGTTATTAAGAGCAGTTGCATTACTACCAGCGTTATGTATCAGCTTTCACGGAAGCTAGTCAAACATTCAAGTTTGTTACAGGACATACAAGGAACAAGCAGCATTGGACATGACCAAGATATGGTAACGTCTATTGCTGAAGTTCCGTGGTACACGTCCTCCCTATATTTGCAAAGCCAATACTTTTTAAGTTCCAATTCACATTGAGGTGTACATGGAACTGGTGGCTATGGAAATGACCAATTACAATTGAGGTAATTTCCATTACTACCAGCGCTACGTATCAACTCTCATAAAAGTCTGTCAAACATTCAAAAATACTGCAGGACGTACAAAGAACCAATAATAATGATGGATATGACCAACGTGCGGTAATGTCCATCATTATGGCTCCTTGATACAGACCGTCGACTTATTTATGAAGCCTATACCTTGAGTTCTGAATCGCATTGAGGTGAACATGGAGCTAGTCGCAATGGAAATGACCAATAGAAACTACGGTGATGTCCATTACTACCAGCGCAATGTACAACTCACACAAAAGTGTAACGGGAATTACGGATAGTAACAGATTAGATATTTGATCACATTCCTTTCAAAGCAGTTCCTGGTAACTGAACTGGTTTCGGTCCTGCTCAGTAGTCGTAGTAAGCTACATGGATTCGATCAATCCAGTTTAACTCAACCACGATTACAGAGCAATACCGTATATATGAACAAATAAACAAGTGAAAACTCTGCAGGGTCATAGTATGAACCCTGCTCAGGTCAGTAAAAAAGAAATATGGAGCCCAAAAGGTCACGACGCTGACGGTCCTGCTTAGTAATCGTAGTCAGTCCAAAGGATTTGGTCAATCCATTTTGAACTGATCTAAAATATCCAAGCAATACCGTGACGGGGAATGGCGGGCGAGACAAGGTCGCTAGGGCCATAATATCCAACTGGCACTGAACAACTCTGAACCACTTTATACACCAAAGTTGGTTCAAGAACGGAAGACGACTGAATTTTGCTGTTGAAATATTGGGCTTTATATACCATGTTTGAGAACTGCTGACCGGAAATGGCAGATACTATCTTTGTTGTAACTGGTATATAAGAGCTGAAATGTTTGCAACTGTGGCTACCATGAAGCATGTCAGTACCATGGCGCAGATGTACGACAACACATTAGCGGTAATGTACGAGGCCGAGATTTTGCCTTTGCAGGTTCCTATAGCCAACTGCAGTGGAGTTTGGCTGGAAATGTAAAGGCCAACGTGATAACGTTCAAGGGAAGTTTGATTGGATGGAGATTGAAGGTCAACAGGGAGAGCGATTAGTATTCATCCATCTCTACCGATGGAGGCAAAGAAACTACACGAAGCGTTGACTCCGCGAAAGACATCCATCCGGCTGAAGTCCGTCGAAGGATTAAGCTGGGACATGGAAGTGGAAGCTACAACATACTGCTCAAAGTTATTGTTAAATCATCCAGAGATGGTGCTGGAGCTGCCTTTATTGGCCCAAAAGAAGTTGTGTAACATTCTACAGGCGTATGAGCGCGAAATAAATGAAGCGTGTGCTGGCTAGCTGTTATTGATGGCAATATTGAATAAAGTCTATTTAAGGTGGTTGTTGTATATAGTACAGAAAAAACCATATCGTTAATCAGAGAATATCTTTACACTGCAAAACAAAACGAACGCCATATCGAACACAATGGACGCTACATCAGATATAATGTACGGAGCGGTGATTAAACCGTTAGACCAGGGAGAATGCGAAGCGAGCTGGGATTTGAAACGAGGTACAAAAGTTAATATCATAACGGGCAAGGGAGGCCGTTTTAAGCGATTGCAACTTGTGGACGAACAGGCAGGGCGAGAGTGTCCTGGACGTTTGGTGCTGCAGAAGCATACGACATCCATGAATTATTAAAAAAGTCCAAAATGGTTAAAAAATTTAAAGATACACAACCGGAATCACCTTGGACATTGGAAATAGAGTACGAACTGGATTGTTCAAGAATGGCATTAGTCAACGCTCATGGGTTCTCCATCCACTTTAAGAGTTACGACCAGTATATGCTGTATCATATACTGCACGGTTTCTTGGAAGAAATTAAGATAGCACTAGAGACCGATACGGCTGCGGGTGTAAAGTCTATTTAAGGCCTTAGGAGTTCAAGTTTCAGAGTATAAGGCAACGACCTGCAAGTTTCTAGAACGTCGTTTTTTTTTATTAAAAACAACCATGGAGTTCAAGACGATTGTTTTCCCTCCTGTGTGCTCCATCGGTGTTCGGCGGTTTGGCAAGTGATAATTCAATCTTTAACAGTGACACTGAGATGTTTGTCAGGGACGTTGTGAAGGAAATTCACGGTAAAACAAATAAAAACAGAAGGTCATATGAAAGTCAAATAAAAAAAAACAATTGTTTAGATTTGGCACCGGGTATGAACATCATGGTCGATGGCTGGTTATGCAAAATTCTCCACGTGGGGTATGAAGTCCCCAAGCCTAAGAAGCCAGAAGATTTTTTCTAGTCTACCAGTTAACCCGAATTGTTCAAGCTGGTGGGAGCCACAGTTTTGAGAGGTCGCTATCGGCTTCCGCTACCCCGACCTGTGAACGGTGACTCTGACCTAGGCCTGTATGTTGGGAAAGTCATGCAGGTCGCACAGTACTGCTGTAAAATAGTATCGCGTCGGGCTGGTTATCAGTCATGGTGGGAAATGATCCTTGAACGGTATCGATCCTATAAAGGTGACCCTAACGCTACCATACCGATGGCCGGTATATAAACCGAGAAACATGCAAGCGGTTAGTACGGCAGTGTAAAATGTCTGAAGTCAACGAAGACTACGATAGTGGTGGAGACTCTCTTCTGGTTGAAGATGGCGAATTGCAAGATTCTCCAGTAAGCTCAACAAGGTCTGTTCCACCGCAAGTACCGGACTCAGCTTCAGTACCAAGCGCTGAAACCGGAGCGTCACCAGCCACGCCAACTCCGCCACAACCACCGCTACGGCCAGAACCAGCAACTGCGTCGACTTCAGCGCCTGCGGCGGATAGGCCGTATCGTCTACCATTGGGCGCTTTGAGTGGATACACTTTGGTTTGGTTGGATCCCCCGGGAGCGCCTACCAGAAGAACGGACACAGCGACTCCTGGGCGTGCTGCAGCAGGCTATCGGCTGCAACATGAATTCAGACGGTTCGTATACCGTCTGCACTCGTTTCAACACCGGAACTGGACACTGCGTACACCGTCAGCGGCGCGTTTTGCGAGAGCCGGCTTCTTTACACGGGATTGCGTGACCTAGTGAAGTGTATTCATTGTGGACTAGAGTTAGAAAACTGGGAGCCGCATGACGACCCACAAGCTGAGCATGACTGGCATAGCGGAACGTCCTGCAGACCAGATCGCCCGCCGCAAGAAATATGATGTTAAAACTGACGTTTTGTTTAAAAAAAAAGAATATCGTTTTTCGTATGTTTATTAGTTTATGGCAGAGCAGTGGTCTATTAAAGCGGAGAGGACTTAGTCAAAAAAAAATGAACTTTGATAAGATTCATGTGAACATTAAAACAGTAGCAAGCGAAGTTCGGCTGCCGTAGTACGCACACCCAATTCCGACTTTGCACCCAAAATATTAACTTTACCAGAGGTAAAAATTACACAAGTTGCTTCCGGTAGATGGACGCTTAGACCAGGAAACAGTTCAGGTTCATAACAAGGCCTGTAGCAGTGCAGCTTTTTAAAGACGTCATCTAGTTTCAATGGTCTATTCATGTCCCAAGACGCTACTACATTAACTATTTCGAAGTCCGTAACGTACGCATCGGTATAGCCTAACATGTGCATATCGTTACAATAGAGTTCGAGAAGCTCTTCAGCATTACGCTCGGTAACAGCTCCGTTTACGGTAATCCGACCATTGCTGTATAGTTGACAGTGACTTTGTATGGACGCATTCGGCGAATAGTAAGTCCTGAAAAAATGTTGGGATCGTACGGAATCTGGAGAAGGTCTGCAATATCTTGAAGATCAAAGCCACAATTCAGTTTACCAACTGCGACTATATTTTTATTGATGCCGCCATGACAGCAGTAATTCAAAACAATTTCGTGGAGCTGGAAAGTCAGCCAAAACTCGTAACTCCTTTTGGAATGATGATTTGCGGTCCTACAATGGTTGGAAAATCGTCTTTGTCTTCCGCCTTATCGAGCAACGAAAAGAAATGATGACTTCGACTCCGAGAAGAGTGGTATATGCATACAATCAGTGGCAGAATGGATACGATGCTTTGAAAGTTCAGTGTCCAGAAACAGAGTTTGTGAAAGGACTGAGTGACCTTTTTCGGACGAGGATTTTTTCGATAAAGAGGTGACAAATTTACTGATTGTGGATGATTTGGCACACGAGATGGCAAAAAATGAGCAGGCCAGTAATCTGTTCACGCAAGGAATTCACCATAAAAACCTGAGCGTTATTTATATTACCCAGAACCTGTACAAACAAGGAAAAGCGATGCGTGATATAACACTAAATTGTCAGTATATGGTGCTGTTTAAGAATGCTCGGGACCTCGGCCAGATCGATATCTTACAACGTCAAACAAAACTAAAGTGCCTTGCGCAAGCGTACGCGGCTTGCACGTCAGAAAACTATCAACCGCTCTTAATTGACCTTACCCCGGCTTGTCCATCTTATTTAAGGCTGCGATCGCATTTGTTTCCTAAAGAGACAAGGAGAATTTATACTGATCATCTGCCATCACTGAGCCTAAAAATGGCAAGTAAAGCGAAGGAGATTGTTCTGTTTTTGCTTACCCTTAACCGGGCAAAGCCTAAGCAACGAAGAGCACTGTTGAAGCAGTGTTGCGATAAACACCATATAAGGGGTATTCAAGAGCTTGCCTTGAACCTTATTAAAGGACGAGTCCCCTTAAAGCCTCATCAGCTGACAGCGTGTAAAAAGTGCAAGACTCCCATAAAGCTTCTAGCATCTCCAAGTGTATCACTTCAAAAGAAAAACGTATACTATTACAACGAGGAGGATTCTTACCCGCTCTATTACCATTACTAGCATCAGCCGTTATAAGCGCAGTGACAGCAAACCACCAATAAGCATATAAAAAAAACATGGAAACCTATATGCTAATACCAAAACGGCAAGCGGAGAAACGGCGCACGGAGGTTGAGCTAGCACTAAACCAAGTACCCCCAGAAGCTTCCAAAATCCTTTCTCTAGAACAGCTGACAACGGAAACTTTGGCTAACAAAAGCCTATCGGAATATCAGAAAGCACAATTACTTTCATCTAGTCTGCAGCGGTTTTTAGCGCTGCGGCCGTACGCTTTAGATGATACGAGCGGTAGCCAAACCAATCCAAATATTTCCCAGGAAGGATCCCAGCCTTTGAAAAAAATTCGTAAACCGAAACCTATATTTAAGCAGATGGTAAAAAGAACTTCAGCTCGACGAAAACAGTCACTTTTAAAAAAGCATGCCGCCAGTATATTTGGCAAAGCAGGTACCGGTACACCGGTGCGCCAACAGCCGTTAAGCGGTGAAAACAGCCAGTACGCAACGCCTGCAAGTTCCCTTTCAAGGTCACAAGGAAAACGGAAAGTGTATGAGGACATGATCACGCCAAGCAAAATCGGCCATCCAAAATCAAAAAAACGACTTCAAACAACGTTAAACAAAATACATAATTTAAGAAATCGAGATCGGGTAGACTATTACGCCGTTGAAAATAAATATGATGATCCACAGCTGGGCTTTGGAAAAAGAAAACTTCAGCAACACAAGCGCTTAAAGTGGTTAGTTATTTAAGAATAGCAGGCATGGCGGGGTGCATACCAGTCAGCCTGAACTTTGAGAGGGTATGAAGCTGACCTTTATTTCATCATGCTGTGCTGGGGATAAAGATTCGGAAGACTCAAACGTCAGTAAAGACAATAGCTTTGGTCAAAACAAAAACAAAGTTGACGTCAGTGTCCAAGTTGACCTAACTAAAGATGGGAGAAGCGGAGTACGTGAGTGCGGCGCAAGTGGCAAGCCTGGGGGGAGTGGAACGATTCCGGAAGCATCAAACCGTGTCAAGCGAACTTAATCAGCATGACAAAGCCCTAAAGCTTCTGCAAGGAATTGACGCCTACAATTTACATAAGCCGTCTCGGCGGAAATTCCGCAGAAATCCGGTAGTTTCAATACAGTTCGGTGAACAATACATGGCTGACCTGATGGATGTGTCCCGTTACGCAAAGCAGAATAAACATAAAAAATTTCTGCTGGTTGTTGTGGACAGTTTTTCCAAAAAAGTAGCATGCGAAATGCTGACAAAAAAAAGCAGTGAATACGTTCTTCCTGCCCTGGAGAAAGCCTTTTCTCGTTTGTATGGACCACCTATGTATTTACAAGTGGATAGAGGTACTACACACACACACACACAAACACACACACACACACATAGGATGGAACCGTCGTAAGCGTCGCAAACTAACTGTATTATTCGTTCACAGGGCGTGAATTTTACAACAAACCAGTTCAAGACTACATGAAACAGAACGGCGTCGTTATGTTTTCTGAAGAGAACTGTGAAATTAAAGCTAACATGGCAGAACGATTCATCCGAACGTTACGAGAGCGTCTCATGCGACTGATGACCGCTCGTGATGGGAGTGTAAAATATTATGACAAGTTACAGGACATTATTCACAGCTACAACAGCACACCTCACACGGCGCATGGATTGGCGCCGAATGACGTCAATCGAGAAAATTCGCTTTTAGTGTTTCAGCGATTACAGTCCAACAGTAATAACAAAAGCAAAGCTAAGGTACCGCTATTTAAGGACGGAGAAACAGTGCGTCTTCGTTTGCAAAAGCAGCTTTTTAAGAAAGGCGCTGATGTGAAGTACACAAAAAAGCTATATCGAGTGAATAAGGTAATCAAGCATCGCGTACCTGTGTATGAAGTGGAACCTGCCGACGGTGGACCCAGTGTAATTGGAAAGTTTTATGAGCAAGAGCTATCAAAAGTAGCTGACGGAAATGGCTAGTGTTGTTGGAAACAGTACACCGTTTTACGTAACATTACCAAGCGATGCGTCAATGGACATGTATCCCAAGAACAGTGCGCAAATGTGGAAGACTAAACTAAAAATTCCAATTTCCTTTATCGGGCCGGTGGGAACGGGTTTTGGTGGAATTGCAATATACAAACTCAATCTACAACATACCAAAAGAGCAAGAACTAACTGTTAACGAGTACGATGTCATCAGTGACACTTCCTTGTCATCGGTTCAGAATACGATCATCATTCCACCGGGTCTATATACATTGAAGGCACTAATTGACGTAATTGAGCGACAGTCGCCAAACTCGGTAGACTTAAAGGTCGCAATGTTACTCCTCACGCCTTCGCACAAATAACAGTACCACAAAGGTGTTCAATATACGTTATAATCCTGTAACGCTCAAGACGGAAGTAACGTTTAATAGCTTGCGTGGCAAGCTGCGTTTTTCCGAAAACGATGACCGATTGAAAGGGTTACTTGGTTTTGTGCAGACTCAACACGATATAGACCCTTTAGACTTTAAAGATCTTGACGGTGTTCCTTCAAAATTTCGTTACTATATTGAAGAAATGATAGAAGAAGATGGGACGCTGAACCGTTCGGAAGAATTCTAGTACTTTTATTACTCCTCGACCTTATCTATGGTACCTACTTAAAAGAAAACAAACCGCTGAATGTTGATACGTTGACGTACCAATGGTGGTAGCGTCCA